>NC_083886.1:30087500-30712500 GCF_032452875.1 Bos javanicus
CTCTGAGGGGCTGTGTGGCTGCAAATCAGTTGCTTTACCTCTCTGGTCTTCTGTGCCCTCATCCGTACTCATGGGCATTCAGCCTGAGGCTCTGTAGCTCAAAGAGAAGTCTTTCAGGTATTGGAGAAAGGAAGAGAGCTCTGTGGTGTATTTAAAATGCCGATTTGAGGGTTGACTCCACAAAACAGACCTCCAGGGATGGGTGGAGAATCTGCATTTTAAACTGCTTGCTGGTAATTCTGATGCACCAGAAGTTTGACCAGAGCCTCAGGGATCACTGAGGGCCTTTTCCGTTGGGAGCTGGGGCCTGCACAGACTCTCTGCACTGCAGGCCTCAGGCTCCCTTCCGGGGAAGAGTATCCCACCTGCCAGTCTCTCGTGCAGCATCTACCCCAGCGCCCTGGAGGCGGGGGCCTTGCACCTCTCCTTTGTCAGGCTCTCCTCTGCCGCTTTCCATCAGCTCTGCCCCGTGGGAGCGGGGCACCGGCTCTGTGGTTTCTGGTCCCTGAGCTGGCTGGCGGCCTGGGCTGGCCAGACCTCATGGGACTCAGGGTCAAGGCTGACTTCAGGGTGGGTGGGGGCCTGCGGGAGAAGAGGAGCCCCTCACAGCCCCTGGGCAGGTGTCTGCAGATAGCTCAGAGGCAAACAGAAATCCCAAGCAGATGGTCCAGCTGTCTGCTGGCGGAGCTGGGGAGGCCCAGGGTATGGAGGTCAAGGTGTTCGACACTCAGGCAGGAGGTAGCTGCAGCCTGGGCACCCATCCAGTGGGCCTGGTCTTTCCACTCTGGGGCTCTCCTCCTGACCCGGTGGGCCTGGCTATTTCGGGCTGAGGCTGGGCCCCCTCTTCCTGGACCCGAAAGTCGACTCTGCCCATCTCCCCGCGTACCTCCCCGCTCCAGCTGGGTGTTCCTGGTCTTGCTGCTCTGTTCCTCAGCAGTCCTGCCCCTTTTAGCATCACCCGGCCGCCTCCAGGGAAAGGCCAGCGACCTGTGTTTTCTGCCCATCTTTCCTAGTCTGCCCTGATCGGGTGCCTCCTGAGGGACCTGGGGCAAGTCCAGTTGCATGTCTGAGTTGCGGTTTCCTTGTCTGGCATGTGGGGTGATGCCCGACTGTGTCATATGGAAGCACTCAGCATGGGGCCAGGTGCCTGGTGGGCTCCTGGTAAAGATGGCTGGTCCCCTGGCAGCTGGGTGACAGGGCAGGAAGAAGTGGGCTGGGGAGGGAACAGTGACCCGGTGCTGAGGCCTCATTGTCCACAACCTGCATGGTGTCCCTCCCAGACCCCGGGGGTTCTGGCAACCTGGCCTGGACGCCAGGCCTTTGGGGTCTCATCGGGGCAGCTGTTTGAACCAAATGCAAGGTGTCCTTCTTTAATAAGGACAATGGTCAGGACCTTTTAGCAAAGGGAAGAGAAAGGCCCAAAGGAACCCAAAGGAATGTTGATAACTTCTAAAACTTCCTCATTTTATTGTGCACACACATGTGTCTGTGTGTGCATATACAGGCATACGTGTACACACAGGTACGTGCGCACACACCCCACACGGAAGCCCAGTACATGATCGTATGGAGCAGCTGGTAGGTTTTGTGCATCTGTTCTGAAGCAGCCAGGCCCTGGGTCCATAGCGAATTCCTGAAAAGAAGCCCCTTTAAAGTGCTTGTATCCCAAGGCAACTTTCACAGGAAAAACCAACCGTGATTTTGGTAACAAACTTTGGGGCGATTTAAGGATAAAGGAAGTGCTGTCTCTGACCCAGGGTGACAGTAGCCAAAGAGGCCCCGGTGGTTTGGGGTGAGGCTTGGGTGACCCTGTGCTCCCAACCCCGAGCTATCAGAGTCTGCTGGGGATGGCAAGGTGGGATGTGGGCAAGAAGGCCCAAGGTCCTGTGGTGTCCCAGGCTTAGGGCTGGGGGCCAAGTGGGGATGCCCAGGGTCAGAGAGCCAGGGTCACAGAGGAGACCCCCGGCCTGTCACTCTGCCACCCCTTATCTCCCTCCCCCACAGAGAACAGGAGGAAGGAGCAGCTTGGCCACCTGGGGGAAGGGTGGGTTTAATTTCAGTGTGGAGCATCCTCTGAGCAGACAGACGCTGGGGAGACTTTCTGTGAAGGGTTAACCACCACCCCCATTCTGTTCCTCCAATGAGAAAAGGGAAAATTGGACTTTTTTAAAAAATTACCCAATGGATCCGTTTTCCACCTGGTTCTCTAGGACTTGTTTTGTTCTCTTCTGACTTCTTTTCCTCCATTGAATTCTGCCTTCCCCACCCCTGATACTTCCGGGGGCACTTTGGCTCCCTCTGACTCTCCTGCCCACTCCTCAGCAGCAGGCAGGCCCCTATCTCTGCAGAAGGGGGCCTGGCTCCCTCTTGTTATAGACCCAGGGGGGTCTGCCCTGAGCCCTGCCTTGGCTTTGCGCCACCCCACCCCGCCAATCCTGGGCAACAGGGCTGTGCGTGGGGAGTGGGGACTCAGTCTCTGAGCTCTTCTTGCCTTTTGCTCCCTGACTTGGTCCTCCCTTCCTCGCTGTTGACTTCCTCCTGGATTGTCCAAGGAAAGCTGGTGTCCTAGGTGGGGTCCTGGTCCGGCTGGCTGACTGGCCCAGCAGAGCCCCAGCCTCCCTCCTGCCCCCTCATCACGTTGATCTCCTGGACCCCATCCGTCCCAAAACCAAGAAAGTGAAAGTTGCTCAGTCGTGTCCAGCTCTTTGCAACCCCACGGACTATACAGTCCATGGAATTCTCCAGGCCAGAGTACTGAAGTGGGTAGCCATTCCCTTCTCTAGGGGATCTTCCCAACCCAAGGATCGAACCCAGGTCTTCCTAGACTTCACCTCAGCCACCCCAGCTCCTGGCCCCACACTACTGCCAGCCCACTGCCCAGGTGTCCACATTTCTGCTGCCGGGCAAGATTTGAGGAACCGCAGAGTCAGGAGAGAAGCGGGGTGCCCCCTTAGGGTGCTGACGAGGTCTGGAGCATGGCACCCTCAGCTTTAAGGTCCTCATCCCCATACCCTGGCCTGGAGGCCTGGACTGGCACTGCTCCTCCCATCCCCCAAAGGGTCCCCCGCACTGTCCATAACACTCTTGGGGTTACCTGAGAGTTGGGGAGCAGCCCGCCCGGCTGGACACCCAGGCCTGTGTGTTCAGGCAGGAGGCAGGACAAGGAAGTGTCAAAAGTGGGGGTTGGAGGGGCTTCTGGGGAGGGAGACCCCAGGAGAGGCTTGTGGAGGGCGGAGTTAGTGGCACCCCGGGTGGCTGGGCGGGGGCAGCCGGGCCTTGCTCTGAGGCAGGCCAGGTCTCCCTCTGGGCTCTGCATGCCTGGCCCCTGGCCGGGCCCCTGGAGGAGGGGTCCCTTCCACACCCGCAGACCTGGGTCAGGTGAGCAGGAGGAGGGGGCGAGGGGAGTTGGCTGGCCTGGGGTGGGGCGGGGGTGCAGGTGGGCCCAGGAGGGTGGGGAGGGGGCTGCATAATCCCCACCCCGTCTCTGACTGACACCCCTGCAGGGAGCCAATTAGGAAACGCATTTCCTCTACTTTCCAGCTTTCCAGCTAGGGCACTTGGATGTTCCAGAAGCTGCTAATTAGAACCTCAGCAGGGTGCGTGGGGTGGAAGTCAGTGAAGGGCAGGCCCCAGGCCCCCTTCCTCCTCTGAGGCCAGCTCAGGAGATTCTTGACATTGTGCAGCCGGAACACCCGGATCTGGGTCTCCACCAACCCACCTGGATCTGGGTCTCTGCTGACCCGGGCGGTGGCCAGTGGGCAGGAGGCCGTGGGGAAGGGGGCTGGAGCAGTGGCTTGGGCTGGTTGGGGTCTGCTGGTCCTGCCCATGTTCCTGGTGAGAGAGGACCCAGCAGGTGAGGGTGGGTGCCACACGAAGCAGGTAGGAATTGGGGTTGGGGAGGCGTGAGGGCCAAGCCCCATGCCTTTCTGGTCTGGAGAGACCCCAGGACCAGAAGGATGGCAGTTCCATTCCCATCTGTAGGTAGGGAAGGGCCACTGCCACAGAACCTGAGGAAGACTCCACGTTCGCTGTGTGACTTTGGACCAGGCTGGGCCTCAGTTTCCTGGTCTGTCCAGTGGAGGTCGATGAAGGGATGCGCTGGCCTTCCAGGTGTGGCAGGAGGGTGGCCCTGTTGCCATCTCCAAGGAGCAGGGAGGGGTTCATGGCGCCGCTGTCATCGCTGGCCCCCCCACCCCGTCCCGGGGCCACCTCAGTCCTCTGTTGCCCTCTAGGGGAATCGGCTCACCTTGCAAACGCTGAGAAGGCACTTGTGGGCAGGCTCAGGGTGGGGCAGTTGTGCACAAAGATGGGGGTTTTTATTATTTTCGAGTGTGGTAGCATTTCCTGTCAACTTCTCAGGAAAACCTAGCCGAGAGGGGCCCTTCTTTTGTGTAGAACGCTCCCAGTGAGTGTGTGTATGTGCGGAGATGTGTGCCTGTATGCACCCACGAGCATTCCTCATGAAGCCCGCATTCACTCAGCGGCTCCCACATGGGCAGAACGTGTCCATCCCTTCTGGAGTCACTGGCTCTGTGGCTCATTTACCTAGAAGCCCGGGTTCCAGAACCTCGGTCTGTGGAGACAGGATGGCCAGATGACACTGTTCCCAGGGCATTTACGGTGGGGGCTGGCGGGAAAGGCCACCTCTTGACAATGACTTCAGGCTAAGACACCCCTTGGCTTCTACCCTCTGATTCACGTGGAAGGGGGGCCAGCCTGCCCCTGTCACACCACCCTCCCAATCCAGTCTAGATCATAGACTCCTTGGCCAGGGTCTAGCCTATAGTGGGCGTAAGTGGGGCCTGGCCCATCCTCCAGAGAGGGTGTGGAGGGAGGGCTTCCTGGAGGAGGCAGCCCAGGTAATTGGTGCTCACTGGGCAAAGCAAGGCTCCCAGGCAGAGGGAGCAAAGTGTCTGAGCACAGAGACAGGAGCAGGCTGGGGAGATGGGAGGAGAGGGCACATAGGGGTACAGGGGCGGAGGCCAGCCAGGGAGGCTGGTGAGGGTTCACGTCTGTGTGCAGAAGCCACTCGGAGGCCACCAGAGAGCCAGCCCCACTCACACTGGCACACAGAGGGCTGCCACCCACCTCTGCTTCCCTGGGATTCAGAGGTGGGGGGAGAGGACAGACAGCCCATATTCTGAAAGGTGAGATCATCTCACTTTTGCCAGTTCTTGGAAAAATGATTCGTTCCCAGAAATGTCTATTAGTCACCCCCTTTGTTGAAAGACATTTTGGCACCAGCGGATGGAAAAATCAGAATGCTTTTCATGAGATGATTGGTCTCGCGCCTTCCTCCCGCCATCCCTCAAGGATGATTTCTGAGGATAACAGCTCGAAGCGGAAGTCCTGTTGGCATTTGTGGGGAGGAACTGGGTTTGTGAGGCTGTGTGTGTGTGTGCATGTGTGTGCACACGTGTGCCGTCTTATGGGCCCCTGGCAGAGGAGAGCCCGGGGACCTGAGTGGACCCTTCCTCCCCCAAGTATTGATACCTTGTCTCTCCTGGGGCGGCAGAAACCCCAGAGATGAGGCCTTGTAAGGCCAGTGACTGTTCCTCCTCTGCAGGCCCCGGATGGGCATCTCACAGTCTTCATTCTCACCCTGGGTGAGTCCTCAAAAACACCTAGGAAGGGAAGGCCTTATGGGATGCTGAGACTCAGCAAGATAAGGAGCGTGCCCAAGACTGGGGCCCCTGAGGCCTGAGATCTTTATGTGCCCTGCCTGCGCGCCCCTCCCATGCCAGGATGCTGAGCCTTTGGCAACAGAATGGGTGCTGCCCCTACTTGAGGGTCAAGGGCTGGTTCCCCCCCATGGGACCCCTGACTCTCTCACTCCTGATAAGCCAGAAAGGAGTCTCCATGGGGGAACAGCAGGAGTGGTCACCATGGTGCTTGGGTGATTGTCACCACGGTGGGGGGGCTGTTGGAGATGATGGAGCCAAGATGATGGGTGAGAATGTCGGTGATTCTAGCAGAGGCAGGGTGGTTATGACTACTCAGTGGTGGGCTTGGCTGTGTGGCAGAGGGAGGTCATGGGCAGCTCCATGAGGGAGGAGGGAGGAGACTGAGCTGGCAGTGGAGACGATGCTGGCGGTGGAGGGACTGCAGAAGCCCATGGAGCTGGTGTAGATTAGAGGGGGTGCCTGCCGGCTCTCGTCTCGATGCTCAGGCCAGGGATGAGATGTGTGGGGTGATGGGGAGGCCTCATGAGGGACACGGGGCCTCTTGGCAAATGATGGCCTCTGCCCCTCTTCACACCCCCTGCCCTTCCTCATTTCGACCTTGGGGTCAGTGGCTGTTCCTGATCAGGGTCAATCCCTTCAAGGGCCGAACACGGGGCAGGTTATCAACCCTGTTCTGGGGGCCAGGCTCCTGTGTCTGCAGCAGACTGTGACTTCAGGGCTTGGAGCGGGGGTACAGACGTTAGAGGAGCACCCTGGGGGCTGTCCCGCTGAGGGTGGTTAGCCAGGTCCGGATGGCAGCTGGTGGTGATGGCTGGGCAGTCCTCCCCACCTGCCCCAGTACTGTCCCCAGCTCAGAGAGTCAGACGCAGCCCAGCCAGCAGCATGTGGCATGGAGTTTCAGAGGCTCACTGACCCTTCCCCGGGGGCGTGGGTCACTGGCCCCCTGGGGATCCTCCGATTTCCCCAGCCAGATGTGACCTCCCCCCTTGGAGTGCCAGCCCCATATGGAGGCCAGATGTGGAGCTGGGTCGGCATGAGTCAGCCTGAGGTCGCAGAATGCGGGTGACCACTGGGTTGGGCTGGGCGGGCAGCAGGCCCCAGTGACAGCTCGGCAGAAGCCCCTGAGCCCGCAGGGCACTGCACTGACCGGGGCCTCCTGCCATGCACTGTGGGGGCAGGAGTGGGCACAGCCCTGCCCGCTACAGCGACTCCCATCCCCACGGACAGGGCCCAGAGCCTAGGCGCCCACCTCTGCTGCCCCCACAGCTGTGGGTGCTGAGGCCTGGCGCTTCCTTTCCTCTGAACGTCCTGTTTTTAGGAGGGAGGTGTGGGTAGGGGAGGGCACCCAGTGAAAGATGTTTCTTCCCATTTCCCAGATGAGACCGAGGGTCGGTGGGGGTGGGGAAAGGTGATCTGTCCAAGGCGCCTGGGGACACCAGCCGGCTCCCTACAGGCAGGCAGCACCTGTCTTCTCCGGCTCCTCAGAGACCTGTCTCCAGGATCACAGAGCATGTCCCTCCCCATCCCCGGGCAGGGGTGGGATGGGCACCTCTCCCCAGGGGGATGGATCTCGTGAGTCTTGACGCCCCCCTTCCCTGGGGTCAGAGCCTTAGCACGAGGACCCCAGCACCATTGCTGTTCCCGGGGTCTACCCCCACCTGCTGCTTTACCTGCTTGGCCCAGGCTGCGATGGGAGGGGGCGCACCCAGGGGGTACACACCCTTTGAGCAGCCTGGGTTACCCGTGGGGAGGCAGCCGAGGCCTTAAAAACAGAATAGTTTCTCAAAGGTTCCTAAGGGTCACCCCCAGAATGGGCTCCTCCCCTGGCAGAGCTCTGGTCAGGATCTGCTTTGGTCCCTGTTTCGGGCAACATGGCCCTTTCTCTGGGTGTCCTGGGAGAAGCAGGTTCCATCCTTTGAGGGTGGTTTGATTTTTAGGAGCTGAGTGAGTGTGGTGTTCACAGGGTGACAAGGGACCCAAGTCCCTGCTGGTCGCCCATCCTCCAGGACAGGGCTCTCTGCAGTGTCCTGGGTGTGGCCAGGTGGCAGCCTAGTGGGGTTTGCGAGCATGACTGTGGCAGGACTGTGGGTGGGGGGCTCTTAGGTAGGCCCCTCTGAGAAGCAGGTAGGTATTTGCAGCCGGGATGTGAGCCCTGGCGCCTGGGGACCAACTCTCATGCCTGCCTCTTCCCCCAGAGGCTGGAGCCCCAGTGATGATGGGAACTGACCTGCGGGACTTTACAGCAGACAGGCAGCATCCCCACTGTTGCCCTGTGTGTGGTGGGTGGGTTGGTTTGCTGCAGTCAACCTGGGGGGTAGGTGTGGGTGGTGGGGCATCTCCTGAGGCTGTCTGAGGCCCTGGGGGGCAGGGGGCGGGGCTCTGCCATCCTCCAGGATCACATTCTGACAGCTGTGGCGATGCTGTGATGGGGGGGTGGGGTACATTGGATCAGGAGTGGGCTCGGCTGTTACAGTTCCTTCTGATGGGGAGGGGGGCAGCCTTGGTGGGGGGAGGTACTTTCTCCCTTAGGCTGATTGCAGGAGAGACCAGTCTCCGTGATAAGAGTGCCCTGCTCGGGCAGGGCCAGTCCTGGGTCCACTGTCCTGCCTGAGCCTCTTGCAGAAGAGGGTGGCCAGTCTCTTGAGCTCGTCTCGCCTGAGGGCTGGGTGTGCCAGGCCATCCCCCTGGGTAACAGGGCCCCTAGCATCCCCAGAGTCTGGTCTTCTGAACCCAGATCTCCTGATGTCCCCTCCTCCAGGGAGCCCTGGGCAATCAGCTCATCCCAGGCCCCCTCACCCCTCTCGCTTCCCAAGAACAGAGCCTAAAAACACCGGGACCCGGCAGGTGAAACTGAGGCCACCTCTGTGTTGGTCTGAGAGAGAGGGGTGCACCGTAACTTCTGCTGAGGGAGGGAAGGATGGAACCTTCCCTAACCCCAAGTTGGGGGGTCCCCATTTTATTCCAGGTCTGAGGTGGGGCCTTGGTGGGTGTGGCAGGAGGTGGCAGCCCCCGGGGTTTTTCTGACCACAGCGCACCTCCAGCCCTCCACCTGATGGGATGCAAACTGGGGGGCTGCTGTGACACCCCATCCACACCCCTTCCGCCCACCCGCCCCTGCCGCAGGTTAGCATCCCCGAGAACAAGGCTGGCCGTGCTTGGCTGCTTCTGACCTTCACAGGGTGGGGTGGGGGGGTGGTGGTGCTGCTGCTGGGAAACATGTGGTCAGAGCTGTGCTTTATGAGAGCAGCTGCAGCTCCTGACACGCTTTCCATACCGGGAGATTTATGGGGCCGCGTGGTTTTAATGGCTTCTGCGGGGCCGGTGTCCTTCCCTGCTTTGTCCTGGCTGCCGTCTTGGAGGCAGATGGGTCTCGGGCTGGCCTGGCCCATCAGGAGGGCACGCTGGGGTGGGGAAGGCCAGGGCTGACCACCCAAGCCTCCTTGGGAGGGGCAGCTGCTGGGAAGCCCCTGGGGACCCCATCTGAGCAGCCCATAAATCGAGGAGACCTCCAGGAGGCATGAAGCCTCGGTGCAGAGGTGTCCCAAGCTGGTGGGGAGAGGAGGAGAAAGGCCTGCCCGCCTCCCCAGAGCCACAGCCCCAGGCCCCACCAGCAGGTCGTCCACCTCGGCTGGGCCGGCAGATGAACGTGCACCAACTGTGCTTGTCGCTGACCCAGTGGCCATGCTGGGTCCTAGAACCTGGCCTGGCTGGGAGCTTTGACCCCAGCCAGGCATCCCCCAGACCTGCGAGTGGGGGGGCGGCAGTCAGCCCAGTGCTGCCTCCTGCTACTGACTGTCCAAGGTGCTGGCAGTGCCCAGTCCTCAGACGGTCCGGAGCTGACCCATCCTTGGTCTCTGGGGTCAGGGCAGGAGCTGGGGACGGAGTGAGGCTTTGAAGGAACCAGGGGCTGCCTTGGGGTGCATGGTTCCCTTTGGAGGAATCTGAGCTTGAGCTCGAGGTGGGACCCCGAGCTCCACTTTTCAGCTCACCCTGGCCAGCTTCCCACTTTCCCAGCACCAGGACCCTGTGGACGTGGAGGCCCCGGGGGAGGAGAGCCAGAGGTCTGCGCCTATGCAAGGACATGTCGGGGCCTCGGGCTGAGCCAGGAATGGGCATGGGCAAGGCCCCTGGCCTGCCTCCTAGCCCGAGGCCTCATGGCTCAGACCAGCCCGATGCTGACCCCTGCCTCCCTGGGCTGGTGCTTACTGCCCTGCTCTCCCTCTCAGAGCCCCAGCCCGCCCTTGAGGGCCAGGGGCAGGCCTCTACCGAGGGACGGAGAGCCATGTGCCCGGTAGCCGGATGGCAGACTCACGGGCCAGCAGGGGAGATCGGCCCTCTTAAGCCCTGCCCTGGTGGCTGGGGTCGGCTCCTGGAGCACAGGGCCCTCCGGTGAGCTCCGGAGTTGCTGAGGGGGCCCTGTTCCAGCCTGCCTGCTGCCGCACCAGCAGAGCTCTGGGGCCCTGGGGACTTGGAGGCCAGAAGACCAGGTGCAGCCCGGCCCCTGGGACCTGGAGGCCGATTCTACTTGCTCAGGGCCGCACTCTTCCCCTGCTTGCTCTATCCTGCAGGTCCCCACTTCCGTGGTGGTGGGGGGTGCCTTTTGGAGCCAGCCTCACCTGCGTCTCCTCGGGGGTTCCTCCCTACACCTGCCTGCTGACTGACTGCACAGGAGCAGAACTGTGGGACCTGTGAAGCTCACCTGCACCGTAGCCCAGCCTGGGAGTGGGCAGACACCAGCAAGTGGGGCAGGCTCCTGTTCCAGCCAGTCTGCCTTAGCCACTCCCTTAGTCAGTGCTTTAGAGTCCTGCCCCCCACCCCCAGCTCAGTGCCAGGACCCTCCCTCTTTCTTTGGGGGCGTGCGGGGGGAGGGTCTCGGCAAGCCTCTTATCACCCCAGTCTGATCTCACCATCTGCCTTTCTGAGGGTCGTCTCATCTGCCTCCTTTCTGAATAAGGGGTGGGGGATCCTCCCCGAAGCTCCTTGTTCTGGCCAGTTTAGGACGTCGGCACACGGATTGTGGAGCTTAGACGTCCCAGGGGCTGAGGCTAGTTAGCCTGGAGTTAGCGTTGGGTGGGTGTAAAGGACACAGCCTTGGAGACCGTGCGCCTCAGTCAGTTCACTCACACAGTTGTGTCTGACTCTTTGTGCCCCATGGAATGCAGCACGCCAGGCTTCCCTGTCCATCACCAACTCCTGGAATTTACTCAAACTCATGTCCATTGAATCAGTGATGCCATCCAACCATCTCATTTTCTATTGTCCCCTTCTCCTCCTGCCTTCAATCTTTCCCAGCATCAGGGCTTTTCCAAGTCTAGTTTTTTCTGTGCAGCTAGGGTGGGCAAGAAGCTGCCCCTGGCCACTGCAACCCCACCCCCACCCCAATTGGGCAGTGCTGTGAGCCCCCAGGAGATGCCGGTTGTTCCTGGCCCCCAGCCAGCAGGGCATCAGAGCTGGTGGCGGCCCCGCGCTGTCTTGAGCCCCGCACGCTCCCTGAGGGGGCCGAGTTGGTCTGCCTGAGGTCACTGTTTCAATGTGTATTTTGAGTATTTTCAGCCGTGTGTGCACCACGGGGACTTGGCCTGTGCACTGCGTGTGCAGCTCATACTTGGTGGGCTGTGTAATATGCGGAGGCGTTGCCAAGGGCAGCGGAAATGTGGACTCTTTCCAGCATAATCACATGAATCTACCACCACCCGCCCCTGCCCTGCCCCCGGCCCATCCCACCCGCTGCCAGGGTGCTGCTGGGCTGGGAGGAGGACGAGGGCCAGCGCTTCGTCCCCATCGACCTGTGTCCACCACCAGGTCCCCCTCCAGGCTGCATCCTCCGTGTTTGGCAGGCTTCCTCCAGGCTGGGGAAGCAGGCTGCCCCAGAGAGAGGGTGGGTGCAGACCAGGGAAGGTGGGGCAGGGGTCTCCAGGCCTCCTGCTGGGAAGGGCCACATCCCTGCAGGTCCAGGGAATGTTGGGCCCCGGGGGCTTGGAGGGCCAGCCCAGGGCCTGACCTTGTCCAGCCGGCTCTCTGGCCTCACAGCCCTCCCCTCCCACCTGGCCCTGAGCTGAGGCCCGGGATCCTGAGTCTCTGATTCCAATGGTTATGAGTTTGCCGGCACTGCCAGAACAAAGTACCACTGAGGGGCTCAAACAAGAATTTGCTTTCTCCCAGCCTTGCAGGTTGGAAGTACTGGATCAAGGCGTTGTCAGGAGTGGTTACCCCCAAGGCTCTCTCCTTGGCTTGGAGGCAGTCGTCATCTTGTTCTGTCTTCATGTGGTCTTCCCTCAGTGCGTCTCTGTGTCCTCATCTTATGAGGACACCAGTCAGATTGGGTTGGGGCCCACCCTTCGAACTTCCTCTTAACTACCTCTTAAAGACCTTATCTCCAAAGACTGCCACGTTCTGAGTTACTGGGGGTCAGGACTTGTGTATTAATTTACCGGCAGGGAGCGATACCCAGTTCAGCTCGTAACACCAGTAGATAGGCAAAGCCACCTTCTTTGGGGTGCCTCCGGCAGCATCCTTGTTGGGCTACCTCAGCCCACCCTGGCTGCAGGGCGGGACACTGCAACTGGACCGGGAGTCTGAGGTCCCACACAGGCAGCAGCTGCACCCTGGGGGAAGCTCATTCTGCATTCAGCTCAGTCCTGAGAGGAGGAAGCTGGGGCTCCTGGGGATGCTGGGGGCGGCTCCCCTCCTTTGCTTAGCTGAGGGGCACTCAGTTGCCACGGTGACCTCTGTCTGCACAGTCAAACACACAGAGCCCAGCCACTGCTCCAGGCTGGAGGGCTCCCCACCCCCTCCTCCGAGTTCACACTGAGTGTTGAGTCCCTTGGTGACGAAAACATGGAAACGGTTGCCATGGCAGCCATTCTTCGGAGCCCTCAGACTGGAGTGCAAAGTTCAGGATGCCCAGGAACAGCTGAAATGAAAATATGGGAAAATCCACCACTTGCTTCGCCCCAGAAGGGTGGGATTCGATGGAGGGCCTGGCCATCCGTGCCTCTTCCCATCGTCCTCGGCCAAGCGTGGGCACAGAAGGGGTGTGGGCAGGGCCCAGGGAGTAGCCCCCTGAGACCTTGAGAGAGGCTGGCCAGCATGGGTGAGTGGGCCCAGCACCCGGAGCTAAGAGGGCAGGTGAGACTGCTCGGCCTTCCCTTGGGTGCACGTCTGCGTGGCTCCTGGAGCCACTGAGCCCACCTTGTCTCGGTGTCTTCACCTGTAGAGACAAGCCCCTTTCTCAGCAGGGTTCAGGTCTGCACAGCTGCTAGGAGAAGCTTCAGCCTGACCAGGGGTGGAGGGGAGGGTGCCGGGTTCTGACCATGGGGATGGAGGAGGAGTGCAAGTTTCCTTTGGCTGGACATTAGTCCAGTGTAGACTTCTGCACTTAGCCCCTGGAATGGTATGTGTCCCGTGCACCCAGAATGTTCCTCAGCTAGGCCCTGTGGGGCTCTGGTGACTTGAGATAACCACCCAAAGGGCCCTGCAGTCAGAGTTGTTTGGGAAGCCCACAGCTGTGCAGGCGTACATAATTTGTAGATTAAAGGCTCTGAAAAGTCCCTCAGTAAGAAAACTTTTTGACTTTAACCCACTATTTCACCTAGTGGTTTGAACAAAATCCATCCCCCACCCTTTAAAAATGTTTTTCTCTTATAATATACCTTATATCCTGCAGAAATAGCATCTGTTGACATTCACTAGGGCATTGATTCTTAAAGTGTGTTCCTTGGATCAGCACCATCTGGGAGTTAGTCAGAAGTGTGCCTTCCTGGGCCCCACTCCACAGCTGGTGAATCGGAAATCGGGGCGAGGCCAGTGATGTGTGTGTGACAAGCCGTCCAGGGGATTCTGATGCCTGCCCTAGCTAGAGAGCCCCCATACTTGGGGAAACAGTAGCAGAGAACTGAAAGGGAAGGGAATGGCCTGGGGGCTTGGGGAGGGTCCAGAGGACACGGAGGCCTGGCAGGGATGGGAGGGGATAGTACAAGGACCCTGGACTTCAGAAAAGGTGCTGTGGCCGCCTTGGAGGGCTGTTCAGGGTGCATGGCCCCTGGGCACTGAGACCCCAGTCTGAGATTAGATCAAGAGCAAGGTGTTTGTCTGGGGGTGTCATGAGGCTTGATGTTAGGTGGTGGGGTCTCTGGAAATGCCCAGGAGGTACTGCCCGCTTTGGTCCACCCCAGTGGCCAGCACTGTGCTCATGGAGGGCACCTGCCCAAACAGCTGGATTCTGCCCAGAATTCATGGGGTGTGGTCAGTTCCTAGAGTGTCTTCCTGGACTCTGAGGGGGATTGTCCCCAAAGACAGGGCTGGGTGGCACCTTCAACACAGGCAGGAAGTAAGACTTATCCGAGCAGTGGCCTTGGCCGACGTATCAGCACGCAGGATTCTAGGGTCAGCTTTGCCTCCACACCCATTCCCCCAGTGGGGCTCCTGCTGCAGTCACCTCCCAACACTGGATCTCCTATTCCTTCTCCATCAAACAGGCCGCCCCATCCCGGGGCCTCTTGGCGGCAGGAGCCAGGGGGCCCAGGCGGCAGCCGAGGCCCATGCCCTGCCTGTGCTTCCTTGCAGCCGTCCAGATCCACATCCTGAAGGCAGACAAAGCGGGGGACTGGTGGAAGTTCACGGTGAACATCATCTCCGTGTACAAGCAGGGCACCAGCCGCATCCGCCGGGGTGACCAGAACCTGTGGATCCGCTCGCGGGACATCGCCTGCAAGTGCCCGAAAATCAAGCCCCTCAAGAAGTACCTGCTGCTCGGCAACGCGGAGGACTCACCCGACCAGAGCGGCATCGTGGCGGACAAGAGCAGCCTGGTGATCCAGTGGCGGGACACATGGGCGCGGCGGCTGCGCAAGTTCCAGCAGCGCGAGAAGAAGGGCAAGTGCAAGAAGGCCTAGCGCGGAGGCAGCAGCGCGCCGGCGGGCTGGGCGCGGGGGCGGCCACCGCGGCGTGGACTTGGCCCTCGGGGGCTTCCCAGCTGGGGGGAGGGTGGGGGTGGGGCCGGGGCCCTCGGCGGCCCCGCCCCCAGCCCCCTGGGCGGCCAGGCCCCGGAGAATTGAGGACCGAGACTTAGCTACCTCACGGGCTCCCTCCAGAGCAGAGATGCGTTTCCCTGGGGCGGGAGGGCGGCCGGGGCCGGCGCAGGTGGGCAGCAGCGATGGGTAGAGAAGGGCACGTGAGGAGGAGAACTGTGAACCCCCGGGCCCGCAGCCCCAAACAGAAAACCCCGTCTGGTTCCCCTGACCCTTCCTGGGGGATTGCCATAGGAACCCTGGCTGTGACAACTCGGGCTCCTGTCTGCAGCGGCCTGGGGGCACCTGGGGAGGCGGAAGTGGCCTGTCCAGCCAGCCTTCCCCGTGCCTTCTGTGGTCTCCACCTGCCCCCGCCATCCTCCTGGTGGTGGGGGGTGGGGAGGGGTTACAGTCTGTGCAGCCAGAGCAGTGAAGCCCCGTCCTGGTCCTGCCCTGGTCGGGTTGGGGGTGCGGGGGGTGGGTGGGTGTGTGCTTGGCCAGGCTTCTGGACTAGGGACACGCCTGAGAAGCCCACGCCGGGTGGTCGGTCACTGCTCACGCCGGAGCTGCCTGATGGAAGGAGGCATTGCCAACGCAAAACCTCCCAGAGAGTTTCCTTTCTGGAAAGTTGGAAGCAGCCCCTTTATGACATTTTCCAGGGGGCGGGGGGAGGGGGCACTGGCTGGGCTTACGGCAGCGACACTATTTGTGTAATGACGTCAGCTCCCACAAGGCCCCTCAGCAGTGTCAACAGCTGGGAAGGGCCTGGAAGGCAGGCTGCTAAGGCAGTTGGGCCTGGCGGGGTTGGGGGGTGGGAGTGGGCTGGCTGGAGTGGGGATCTGCTCTGCTGGCTCAGGGAGGCGTGGGAGTGCCCGAGTCGCGGCTGGCAGGGCTGGAACCATTAGGGCCCAGGTACCAGGGAAGCCTTGACCACTTCCTGCTGGGCCCTCGCTCCTGGCTCCCCAAGGAGTGGACAGAGGAGGCTTCCCGCCACCATCCTGGTACGGCCTGGGTGGCACCTTACCCCCTCCTGTCGGCCCGCTAGAGGGGTCAGGCTCCCTTTCCAAAGCTTCCGAGAGATACCGTCTCCAAGCTGGCAGCCCTAAATCAATCCAGGTCTGATGGCCTCACACAGGACCTGTGCCCAGGGGCCCCCACCCCGCTAGCCGGCACTCTGAATTTGAGGCCTGGCTCCTCTCAGTCAGGAAATTGGTTTCATCTTCCCTGCTGGAGTTTGGCTGCTCAGAAGGGTCACACCAAGTATGAAGCTCAGGCCCTCCTGGTCTGGCTTTCCTCTGCTTCCACCTGCGTCGCCACCGCCCCATTTACCGAGCACCTGCTGTGTGCCAGGCACTTTACCCCGTAACCTCACACTATCTTCATGACAGCCCCGTGAGACAGGGGTCCTCACCGGGCACTGTAACCCCTCCTCAGTTCCCTCGCAGGCTGTGGGGGGTGCTTCTGGGTGAGTCACCTGCGAGATGCTGGCCCTGGTGATGGCATCTGGCCTGGAGAACAGACGTCAGGAACTGGGGACTGGGATGGGCACAGTCACATCTTGAGAGGTGACAGCCAGGGCGGTGCGTGAGGCTGGTGTATACTCACTCCAGGTTCCAGGCAGGCAGGCCGTGGCTGGTCCTAAGGTGTAGGCAGAAAGGAACCCTGGAGGGGTTCCAGAGGTGCCCCCAGGGGCAGGGGCAGGACAGAATGGGCCTAGGGAGGCGTAACTGTGCTGCCTGACTCCAAGCCCAAGGCTGGAAGTGTAGGGCCCTCTCCACACAGTTGGCCCTCCACCGCCGCTGCCCCAGTGTGGTTTGGGTGTGTTTTGTCGGCTCACAGTCCACGAGAGGCTCTGTCCTGTGTGGGTAGTCGTCCTGTTTCTGTCCACACCAGCCTGGCTTCTCTGCTTTGCCCAGAAGGGCATGGCAGCCCTGCCAGCTCCTACTCCAGGCCCAAGTCTCGGCCCCCGTTGTGAGGGGTACTTGCACTGGTGGCCTCTGCGGCCAGCAGCCCGCCAGGCAGCGATGCATCTTGCTTTAAATTCAGCCAGTCTCGCCCTCTGGCTCAGCATCCCGAGAGCAGAGCAGCCTGGCCTCTGGGGAATGTCGGGGCCACCAGTCAGCCTAGGGGGAGGGGAATTCGGGGGGGGGGGGTCAGTCCTGGCAGGTGGCCTTCCCCACCCAGCCAGAACCCAGCCCACTGCTCCTCTGAATCCAGCCACCAATTCGGGAGGCCCCGCCCCTTGGGAAAACACCCCTCTTCTTCCCTCGCCCATCCCCCCGGGTAGAAATGGAAATAGGAATTGAGGTTCCGGTTTGTACAGTTAGGAAAGGATGTAAAATGGAACTAGATTTTGAAGAGTGTATTAACCAGAGTTGTGATATGTAGGTGTTTGAAAAAAAACATACCAGATTAGTCTTTTCTTTTTTTTTTTTAAGAGATTTCCAAGTTGTCCTTTTTCTTACCTGCTGGGGGGTCTGGAGCCCCTGACAGCGGGGTCCCTGCCTTTCTGACACACAGTAATGCTAAGGATTGGGGTGGAGGGAAGGAAGAAGGATGAGGGGGCTGCCCCCTGGACTCACCTGCAGCTTGGCTTCTGTCCTGAGCAAAGCAAGGTGAGAGGCAAGTCCTGGTGGTAAAGTGGGAGGGCCCCCCGCAGCCCAAGCTGGGGGCGCTGGGAGCTGCCCCAAGGTCTCTGGTACTCACCTAGCACGCTGCCCCCAGAGTAACCGCAGGAAATGGGTACAGCCTGTCTTGGGTTAACCCCAGGCTGGAGACTGAAATCAAGGAGAGACCCCTCGGGGTCAGGAGATGGTCCCTTTAGGCAACTGAAAAATGTTTGGGTCTCACTGCTCAAAGGAAGACTGGAGAGTGGATGAACTAAACCCATGGATGGGGTTACTGGGCCACGGTTCATGGCCATAGCCAAGTCGTACCCTAAGGGTATTGAAGTGTGTACTTGTAGGGCCTCGCCCCTGTCAGAATCAAGCCAGTCCTGCTCCCTGTGTCACTGAACGTGGCTCCACCTCCCCACGCCCCCCTGCGTTCTGGAGTTCTGTTCACTCAGAATTGTAAATGTTTAGTTGTGACCATGACATATTGTTTGGGTCAGTGTTCCTTTCCAATGCATACTAATATATTATGGTTATTATATATGAATATATTTAATGACATGGAAAAAGTTGTGGATTTTTTAAGTTTTTTCTTTTTTTTTTTGGTTAGAGTTGTAATGGACCCAGATGGAACTTGTAACGTGGGCCCCACATGATAGAACTAAATTCAGATATCAATTAAATAAACTCTTGTACACTGTTCTCTGTCTCCCAGTCTTTATTGGTGGTCTGATCTAGGGGTGGTCAGCCTGCTGGGTGAGAGGCTGGCGAGTCTTCAGGCCATTTAAGGAATATGGCTTCTGGTCTAAGAGCTCCCAGCAAGACAAACCTGAGACCAAGGCCCCGTGATGCTCTAGAGCGACAGTGCCCAAACTTTCTGGCACCAGGGACCGGTTTCAGGGAAGACGGTTTCTCTACGGGCTGGGGAGACGGTGGATGGTTTCAGGGTGACTCAAGTGCATTATATCTATTGTGCACTTTATTATTACATCAGCTCCACCTCAGGTCATCAGGCATTAGATCCTGGAGACTGGAGGCCCCGGGGATAAGCCAGAGCCTACCTTTGCTCTTCCCCATCTGACTCAGAACTGGCAAGTGGAGTTACTGCCTTTCATGTAACCAGTTTCTTCTATTTGAGTAGAGGGGAGACTCGCCGGCAAAGACAGCAGGATCAGTGACACTGGAGAATGTTCTCAAGCCGTCGTGTCGCTAACGCTTCGTGAGGTGCAGGGATGGGGCCGGGGCCAGCACCACCAGGAGCTGAGCTCACTGGGTTTCTGGGAGGCTATATTTAAACTTCCAAATGGTTGCGATTTCTCTATTAAACAAACAATTCAGTCATTAGGAACATGTTGTGTTGCCATGCAAAGTGGAACCGATCGTCACCAGAAAGCTATAATTTCCTGCACCCAGCTGTTTTGAAGACAAGTCTCAACGACACAGATTCATCCTTCCCCTGTATGGCACGGAAGGCCCTTCCCCCTGCATGATCAGGCTGGGAGGCCATGAGCTGCTGCTCAGGAAGGACTAAGGGCTTCCCAGGGTGCACCAGTGATAAAGAACCTCCTGCCAATGCAGGAGACATATGAGACACGGGTTCAATCCCTGGGTTGGGACTATCCCCTGGAGAAGAGCATGGCAACCCACTCCAGTACTCTTGACTGGAGAAGCCCATGGACAGAGCCTGGAAGGCTGCAGTCCATGGGGTCTGAAGCAACTTAGCACACACGCAGGAAGGAATAAGGCCCGTCCTGCCTCCTCAAGGGCTGTGGACATGGGAGCTGTGCTCTCAGAACAGGGGTCAAAGCCAGCACAGGTGGTTGCAGGGCTGGTGCCTGGTGTAAGCCCCGTCATAAGGGCAGCACTGACACCCCGTGGCAGAGACAGGATACAGGTCTCAAGTGGCCGGACAGGCCAAGGGGAAAGCGAGGCTTTTCTGCGGCTTTGGGCTCCCCTCAAAGCCAGTCAGACCCAGCTGGACCATTTGCCGGATTTAAGACATCTGCCGAACTCAGTGCAGGAAATCAGCCGGCTCCCTGTGGAGCACTGACCCAAGGTGGTTGGAAAAGTCCATTTTAGAGACTGAAATGCTGAGGAACAAGGAAACAGAGATTCCCATCAGGCACTTGGGGGCCAGCAGAGTTCAGTCCAAAGCCCAGACCCTGCTGGGTGAGAGCTCCCCAGGGTCTGGCTGAGGAGGCGCCCACATTTCTAAAGGCCTCCCCCACGCCTCCACCTGCCAGGGCCAGAGACAGCACTGTGGCCGGGGGTCGCCCACTCACGGTAGAGACACCTGAGTTTCAGATTCTGTGGAACACAGCTCTGTCCATGTTAAGACTAAATAAAGATGTATAAGAAATACACCAAGAAAACCTAGGTGTGAAAGACAGCCAGCCCATGTGAGAAATACAGCAATGAATTAATCCACCCAAATACTGTATCAAAGTGGAGACTCGACCAGAGCATCCCACCTCCACCCTCATGTCAAGGTGGATGTGGGCATACAGGTGGCAAGGGCCCTGCCTCCAGCCCACCCAGCAATCACCCCTTTCTTGCCCTGGGGGCCCAGGATGCAGATATTGTACAAAAGTTTCTAAATCCCTTCTTTTCTATGCACTTTTTTATTTAAGTGGCTGGGATCACAGGTGGGAACCCCCCGCCACAATTAAGTCTGTCAGTGTTTGGGGGAAAAAAAAAAGTGGAGACTCGCCAGGCCAGCAAGTCTGGTCTGCAAAGACGCAGATGCCTTCTGTTACTGCAGGCAGTTGGGAGGAACTCTGAGGCCATAAGAAGCAATGAAAGGAAAGAGGAGCCTTGGCCCACTTTTCAAAAGAAGGGGGGGAAAACTGCACTTACCTTCAGCAGGGCTAGGTTAGAAAACCCAGCCAGATAAAAGATGACCTTGAACTAGTCTATGCCAAGAGGCAGGGAGTACCAGCCACAGGCCAGCCGGCAGTTCTCAGAGGACGGGTCAGGAGAGAACCCAACACTTCTCAAAGCAGGATGGTCTGGAGTCCTGCAGGAGCCCCGTGGAAGGAGGGTCCAGGGCTTTGCCAGGAGCAGGTGTCCTGGGGCTACTGAAAACTAAGCTTTACTTACAGTTGTCGATAATCATGAGGCTTCAACAGGACAAAAGTACCAGTTGTAACTAGGTACCCGGATTTCTTGACATGGTACACCCTGCCTGGAAAATCCCATGGACAAAGGAGCCTGGCAGACCACAGTCCATGGGTCACAGAGAATCGGACACAACTGAGCGACTGGCAGACCACAGTCCATGGGTCACAGAGAATCGGACACAACTGAGCGACTAAACAACAAGAGCCTTTAAATGCTTATGATTAGTAAATGATCAGTTCAGTTCCACAATACTTATGCTGTTGTTTGAATAAAGTTACTTTCATTGAAAATGCACCCACGGTGATGGGGTCTCACCGCTCTTTCTATGCTGAGAGCTGTAGCTGTTCATGCCACCCATCCAGAGCCCTTAAGCCACCCCGGGACCTGGTCCTGATGCTTCTGTGGGGCGTGGGGAGGGGAGGGGGCAAACCAGGTCTGGCCAAACCCAACTGGAAAAGGCCACGTGACTGCACCGTGTGTCCTGATGCAGCAGAGCCTAAGTGGCTCCGCCCAGCCACTTGAGATGCCTTGCCAATTTCAGGCCGCCCTTCAGTTCAGAGTGGGGTGGGTGTCTCCCATGAGAAGCCCACCCTGAGGAAGCCAGGGTACAGGGGAGCCTCCCTGCCCAGCACTGCTCCAGGCCTGGATGACAGATCCCATGGTCTCAACCAACTAGCTTCTTCCTCCCACCCCGTCCCTGGGTCCAGAGAAGTGAAGCCACTGGTCCCATGACAGTAGTGCGGGGGCCGGGCCTTGAGCGCGCTCAGCCGGGAGGACAGAGGCCGCTGTGTGAGGACCTGGGCTCCACGCTTGGCTCGGAAAGGCCTTCCCCGTGTGGCTCAGCCAGGCCGCCGGGGCTCTGGCTCAAAGATGCCTTATGAGTTGCTGAGGCTCCATGCTGAGCAAGTCAAGAGGAGGTGAGAAAGTCAAACAGGCCTTAAATGCCACCTCCCATGAGCCCCGAAATGGGGGACTCCAAGGAGACGCTGTTTATACAGATTTGGGGTTTAGTACAAGATGGGTGGATTCTTGCTCTTCCATTGGGGCATCCATTGGCAACCACCCCACCCCCCGCCCACAAGGAAAATGCCTCCAGGGCGCCTTAAGGTCCAAACCGCCTCCCGCCCCCGGCAGTCCAGCCTGGCCCCTCTGCTGGTGTCTTGGCCTTGACGCAAGCGCGCCTCCATGGCCTCTCCTCCGCTACCCTGTCCTGATCCCTACAGTGGGGCTCCCACTCACGGCTGCCCTGCTCCCCGCCCTCAGGTCCCCACTCTGAACGTGGCTTCCAGGGCCTCGCCAGGTCTGCACGGGCTTGCCGCCCAGGAGGTCAGTGGGCAGCGGGGCCAGTCAGACAGGAGAGCTGCTGCTGTGCCCCGGCTCACTCTCACATCCTCACGACAGTGAGGTTGGGTTGGAGAGGATGCCTGAGCCCTGGACACGGAGACCACCTGGCCCAGCGGGTGTAGACTATGCTGAGCCGCTCTGGGCACTCTGTGCCGACATGGGCTGACTCACCTGGTCCTCATGGCAGCTCTGGAGGCAGAAGACCATCTTCTCTCCATTGCCTAGAGGAGGAAACGCAGGCCCAGACAGCATCTGGCCTGTGGTCACACAGCTGACGAGCGGTGTGCTGGTCACTGGGGCCGTCCCTTCCCAGTTCAGGCTCTCAGTCTTCTGGGCACTTCCAGGTCCCCTTGCTGAGCAGAGCAGGTGACAGTCAGGCCAGTGAGCTAGCTGTGAGCAGAGCTGACGGCTTCCCTCCTGGGCAGAGCGTTTCACGGCTGGTGCGAGGGTGTCCAGAGTCCCCTTTCTTCTGCCAGAGCCATGGGGCTGTCCCCTGGGCCTGGGTCTGGGCCCCCAGCTGACCTGCGTGGACGAGCAGCAGTGGGGAGGCCCTGACACTGGGACGGATCTAGGTTGTCGGGATTTGGGGGGGTTGTGACTGCAACACCGTCCTGGCTAACACGGAGCCGAGTCCAAGTACGGCCCAGGCAGGCCAGGCCCAGGGCTAGACCGCCTCCCGGGAGAGTGCCGTGTGTCACCATCACACACACAGCAGGTGGGCGTGGGACTGCCCAGGTGGCCTGGAAGTGACCCAGCCCCTTGAGGGGAGAGCTGGAAGAAAGGTCACCCACCCTTTGCAGTGACTTACAGGAGACCAAGCGCAGAGCCAGGGCTCCACTGATGGAGGCCCAGGGTCTGGACCCAGGTCTTCCCTGCTCACTGCCATCTCAGGTCTCGGGGTCCCAGTAGATAAAGCTGTGCCAGGGGCACATAGCCCTCCCATGCCTGTCTTGTAGTCTCTAGGGAATCCCCAGGAGACCCCCCCCCCACCTCAAAACTCCCCTCCCACACACCTGATCTGGCCTCTTCCAGTGAAATTTTGTGCTTGGAAACCACCCTAATTTTTCTATCACCAACCCCAATTCTTTCTCCTTGAGCCATGGATGGCAAAGCAAGGCCTCCAGCCCAGCCTGCCTTCTGACAGCCAAGGAGAAGGGCATGAAGCTTGGCCCTCCACCCCTTCCCACCCGATCCACCGCTGCCCTTGAGGGCCTGGCACCCTGCTCAAGGTCTAGCCCATCTGTCTGCCCTCATCATCACACATGCATACATGTGTGCAATGCATGCAGTGCACACTCATACACACGCAAGGTTGTCACAGCTGGTTTGCTGTTGTTCAGTTGCTAAGTCGTGTCTGACTCTGCAACCCCCAGGACTGCAGCACGCCAGGCTTCTCTGTCCTTCACTATCTCCCTGAATTTTCTCAAACTCATGTCCATTGAGTCAGTGATGCCATCCAAACATCTCATTCTCTGTCACCCCCTTCTTCTCCTGCTCTCAATCTTTCCCAGCATCAGGGTCTTTTCCAATGAGTCGACTCTTTGCATCAGGTCAGGGTCAGTTTAGAAGCCAGAGAAAGGCCCTGTTCTGACTGCAGAATCGTACCTTTCTTTGAACCCTACGTGGTACTTTCCTGCTTGATCATTCCCGTCTCCCTGCCTGGTTCATCAGACTTGATTCCGCTGCTGATAGAGATACATCAGCTTTGGAAAAGTGGTTTACTACGTCAAGGGAGGAAAAAAGCATGTGATTCTAGGTGCAAAGGTAGTTCCCAAAGTAGAGTCCAGAGACACTTCACCACTAGGAGTGGCAAGCTTGGGGGGGAAGGGGGGCAGTTACAGAGCCCTGCCTGCATTACAGCTCCTTCCTCCCTCCAAGACACACGTGGCCTTGGCTGCTCGCTGGTCTCCCATGTGGGCATGTGACTGCCCAGAGCAGACCAGACATGCCAGGTTACAAACTGCCAAGAATTCAGTTGGAATTCAGCATCATCCCACAGGTGGCCCGGGACACTGAAGGGGTGGCCGGAATCCACTGGCAGCCAAGGGGCAGTGACCACTGAGGGACCTTGGGCTAGCACCCCAATGACCAAGGCAGAACCCCAAAAGCCATCCTGCACGATACCTCAGCAGAGGCACCACCCGGTTTGTTTTTGCTGAAGCGACACACGGCGAGGTCAGAACTTTGGGGGAATTTATTGAGAGCGGCTTTTGGGTACCAAGAGGAAGCTCGGCTTTACTCCATCTCTGGCAGGTGTCCTGGTTGGTGGCCCCTTGAAGGCCACTACTTGGTCGGCCAGACTGCAACTACCACGATGGCCACGAGCAGCAGTAAAATCACCATTATCATCCCTGAAAAACAGAAGCGTGCAAGACCCCCTGTAATGCTTTCCACCAGCAGAGCCTCACCTCTCCCATCAAGTATCTTCTGAGACAGCGGGGCGGTTCTCCAGGGAGCCCCAGTGTGTGTCAGGGGTGTCAGCAGCCTCTGGCTTCGCAGGCAGGAGGGAGGGGCTCCAGGGACCCCAAAGGGCTGCCATCTTGCCACTTGAAGAATTGTGCCGGCCAAGTGCCCGTGCTCCTGACCGGGTGGGGCCTCCCCATTCAGCCCCCCTTGCTCTGGCTTCTGTGTGCAACTTGGCCATGTTTTGTGTCCTAATTAATGAGGGTGTGATAAAGCAAAGGGCTTTAGAGTTCACAAAGAAATACTGACTCTAGAATCCATTTTCTCCCCATCCACACAGCTTGGCCTTTTCTTCTTGGGCTGAAGAAACTTATGTCTTTCATCTGGAAAGAATTCTGAAAGAGGGACCTCTGCTTTACTTTTTTTTGAATATTAATATTCTCTAGTTTTACTTCAACTTTTTGGCTGGGGACCACCATGTACTCCCGGCCAGTCTGCTCCCTGCGTCCAGCCAAGGCCACCCCGCCTCCCTTGGTTCACACATCTGGACCTACCACTGCCTACTCCTTCAAAGCAGATGAAGAGCGAGGGGCCAGGAGGACTCAGCCCATTTACCCGACGCCCTCACCACCTTCCATGCTGACTTCTCCCGTGGGCAATAGGTGCTTCCTTCACCCTGGAGGCCAGCATGGCAGTGGCACGCCAGAGACACGGCACGGCTGTGACAGAGCAGGCACTGAGAAATGAAGGATCCCTGAGCCACTGAGGCTCCGAGAGGGGAGTGAGGAGCAGATGAGATGAGACAGAGAAAACGCTCTACAAACTACCGGGAGTCAGGGGTCACGTAGCCGTCTGACCCACCAGGACTGCCCACCGCAGGCTGAGGAGCTGTTTTGGCAAAGGTCAGGGTTCCGAGCGTTCAGCAACTTATTGTCTCCTAGGAAGCCACTAACATGCTCTTGATCTTATTAACTAGATAACCACTGGCCACATCTGGCTTCAGGAGCTAAAGAGCCACATGTGGCCGATGGCTACTCTACTGGACAAAAACAATACAGGACAGACATCTCCATCATTGTAGCAAGTCCCACTGGGCAAAATGGACATACTGTGTGGAGCTCCGATTATTTCATTCACTGCCATTTATTTCCACACATAACCGTTGAACTGACGAAGGACTGAATAGCTGCTCAATGCGTTTTCAACACTCGTGCCACACTTGGGCAGCTCCCCACGGGGGGAATTCTGCTCTCTTCTTGAGTTGCTGTTGTTAAATTGTATTTTGGGGGGAAATTGTCCATTTTTTCCTGAGTATCCAAAATTACTGGCATAAGGCTATTCATTAGACTCTCCTATAATTTTAGCACGACACCTGTCTCAGTCCTTTTTATTTCTCACATCACCTGGTTGTGCATTTTCCGCCCCCAACCTTGCCACAAATGAGCCTTTTTATGAACCTTTTCCGAGAACAAGTTTGACTTTGCTGATCACTTCTCATTGATTAATTTCTCCATTTACTTTTATTAATCCTACAATTCAGACTTTCTTTGGATTTAGTTTGTTGGTTTTTTTTTCCTTGAACTTCTTTACTTGAAAGTTAATTCATTTTCCACTTTCCTCTAAATAGTACCATTCTAAACCTACAAGTTTTGATATAAAATAATTTCATTGTTGCTAGTTTCTAAGTTCTATTATTTATTTATTTGCTGCCCTGTGTGGCATGTGGGATCTTAGTTCTCCAGGCAGAGCTCAAACCCGTGTCCCCTGCAGTGGAAGCACGGAGTCTTAATCACTGAACCACCAGGGAATTCCCTCTAAATTCTAAACATTTAAGAATTTTCAACAATGTCTTCTTTGGCCCAGTGATTATTTAGAAGTGATTTTAAGATTTCCAATTTTACTGAAACAAGCTTATCGAAATGCACTTCTTAAAAATTCTGAGACAATGATGGTGGTGGTGGTTTTAGTTGCTGAGTTGTGTCCAACTCATGAGACCCCATGGACTGTAGCCCACCAGGTTCCTCTGACAATGATACATGTACTATATTTTGGTGTGAAAACATTTGTGATTTCTGTGAGTGGCAAAATCGCAAGCACGATTAGTCCTGCTGTGGTTTGCTGCCTACCTTCTTAATTGAAGAAAAGAAATGGCAACGCTCAATCAGAGGTTTGTGAAGATAAGAATGTTTTCCCATCCAAGCTCATGGACTCCCTGAATTCTATCCACAGGTGCCCAGGGTTCGATGTAATTCAGTCTGAGTAAATTTTAAAACCAACCCAAGTAAGCACAGCATGCTCATGGTTTTAAATACTGAGGAAGGAGTAGCAAGTTCACGGCAGGCTTCCCTGTCACCTCCCTGTGACAGTGGGTGCACTTTTTCTAACACACCTTCTTTCACCAATGAACCGAGAGGAGAACACCTCCTCTTGAGGATCTATGATTTTTTTTTTTTCTCCCGTCTTCACAAAACCCAAGCCTCGACATCAGGGGTCTGCAAACTGTGGCCCATGGGCCATATCTGGCTTGTGGCCTGTTTTTGTACAACCCATGAGCTAAGAGTGGTTTTCATACTTTGAAAGGGTTGTCAAAAGAGAAACAGGAGATGTGACGCACTGTCTGCGGTCTGCAAAGCCCAGCGCGCTTACTGTCTGGCCTTTTACGGTATCTGCGGACCCTGCTCTCTGTCACTGCGGCCGACGATGACCTCAGGGGCTGGGCTCTGGCTCTCTCTCCACTTCTTTCATCTGTGCATTTCCTTTCTTCCTTGTATTAATAAACGCAGCCATCCATTAACACTCGAGGGGGTGGTGTAATAGTTCATCTAGCATTTCAAGATGCTTGTAGCAAGGGTGGGTGGGTGTGTGTACGTATGTATATATGTGTGACTATTATCTCAGTTCATCTTGCCAGAACCAGAAGAACACATTTTTTCATTTATTTCTCCCTCCAGAAACATCTTCAGGTTGACCAAAGCCTCCACTTGGGCAGGAATCCCACTACTTCTTGGCTGGGAAAAAGGTTTATATTGTACAATGTCTTTCCTTAAAAAATAATGGAAATGGAGGAAGCAGACAGACCGATGGGAAGTGGCAGGACAATTTCTGGCCCTCTCAAGCCCAGGCTCATCCTGAAGATGAGGGGGAGGACTGCATTTTTTGAGGAAAGAGGAGAAAATGGGCTGAGTGGTAGCTGAGGAAGAAGCCATGCCACCAACACTCATCCAGAACCGGAGCTGGGCGGCCACATGGGCCTGAGAGGCTGCCCCTGTGGCTCCGGTCTGGACCGAGGCTGCGATGGCCCAGAGGAGAGGCTCACAAATGGCCCCGAATTTTTAAATCAGGGTGGTTATGGGTAAAGCAGAACAAGTGATGAGGACCGAGGAGTCAAGAACAATAACAGGCTGGGAAGGAGAAAGCACACATCTGGTTTGAGTTTCCATGCATGAAGCCTGCAGTCCAAGGGGAGCGGCCTCGGGCATCCGTCGTCACCAGCATCTCCTGCTTGGGTCACTGCGGGAACTGACCTGCTGCTCCTTTTACCTGATCCTTTCCCCTTGAGTGAACTGGAATGGAAATCAGATCAGGCTGCTTCCTGGCTCAAAACTGTCTAATGGCTTAAAATCCACACACTTCATGGTGTTTGAAGACCCTGCGCCATCTGCCCCGGGACCCCTGAAGCCACACCCTGCACCTGTCCTCAGGCCACCCTGGCCTCCGGGTCTTCCCACGGGCCCTGTGCCCTGCCTCCTGGCCTGGACCCCTGCTGTCCTGAGGGCCCTCTCTCCTGGCACCCCTGGCCTAGTGAATTCCTGCTCATCTTCCAAAACTCAGCATCAGTTTCTGGGCCTTGAGGAACCACTTCATGACCTGCAGTGGACCTTGTCCTCTGTCTCTGCAGTGAACCTTCTTAAACTATGATTTAGGTCCTCGGTTAATTACTCTTTGCCTCCACCATCACCACGGGAGCATCCATGGCAGGGCCTTTGCCCTGTGGGTTCACCACCACGTCCCCAGTGCCTGGAGCAGGGCCTGGCACACAAAAGAGGCACGAGATGTTCTTCTTCCTATAAATGAATGGGGACCTCCCTAGTGGTCCGGTGGCTAGGACTCTGCGCTCCCAACGCAGGCGGCCTGGGTTCAATCCCAGGTGAGGGAACTAGATCCCACATGCCACAATGAAGACCCAGCACAGACAAATAAATAAGTATTTCCACGAAACTAAAAGACACTTGCTTCTGGGAAGACAAGCTATGACAAACCTAGACAGCATATTAAAAAGCAGAGACATCACTTTGCTGACAAAGGTCTGTCTAGTCAAAGCTATGGTTTTCCAGTGGTCATGTATGGATGTGAGAGTTGGACCATAAAGAAGGCTAAGCGCTGAAGAATTGATGCTTTCGTACTGTGGTGCTGGAGAAGACTGAGAGTCCCCTGGACTGCAAGGAGATCAAATCAATCCACCCTAAAGGAAATCAACCCCGAATATTCATTGGAAGGACTGATGCTGAAGCTGAAGCTCCAAAACTTTGGCCACCTGATGTGAAGAGCCGACTCACTGGAAAAGACTCTGATGCTGGGAAAGACTGAGGGCAGGAGAAGAAGGGGTGACAAAGGATGAGACAGTTGGATGGCATCATCAACTCAACAGACATGAATCTGAGCAAACGCTAAGAGATGGTGAAGGGCAGAGAAGCCTGGAGTGCTGCAGTCCACAGGGTTGCAAAGAGTTGGACATGACTGAGCAACTGAAGAACAACTAAATATTTTTTAAAAAAGGAATAAATGCATTGAGTATCTGGAAGGAACAAGAAGAGCCAATGAGAAGGACACTGAAGGGACAGACAACAGGGAGAGAGGAGCTGGGAAGATGCGTCAAGGAGGCCGAGAGACATACTCCCAAAGATGCTCGACCCCAATTGCAAACCCTGCAGCCACACCAGGAGGGTGGAGGAGAGCCTGTCCCTGGGGCCTTGGAGATGGTTCACAGCGCTGGCAGGAGCAGAGGGCGGGAGCTGTCAGAACCATCACCAACACAGCGATTCCTCTGTCGGCTGCCACTTTCTCACAGAAACCGGGTTCTACAGATGGTGCCACAGGACAGGTGCGACAAGGTTCCCCAAGGCCCATGAAGAAAGAAAACGGGCTTCGCCAGCTGACATCATAGATGGCAACTCGATAAGATGTGATACACTGGGTTCTAATCCAAAGATGAAAAGGGGGGCTTGGAGAGCAACGACAAATAAGATGCTGACATGTCCAACCCTTTCAGAGCAAAACATGGCTCCTCCGGATAAGAGGCTTCCAGCAGGCTTAAGTAAACTGGGGTGCCCCCAGGGTCGATGGAGGAAGTCATTCTAAGGTGGTGAGTGACAGTGATAAGCCAACTGAGGCCTCGTAGATTCTTTGGGGTCAAAGAGTAGATATTTACAAACCTTATTGCTGCAATGCTTTCTCTTTAAGGACTGGGGCTTTTCTGGAATGTGGACACAACTCTGGCACCTTCCTTGAATGGAGTCTCTCTCCTCTGAAGGATGTTTCAGAAAGAGCAATTGAGGGTCTCTGGAAAGCCAGGGAGAGCTGGGCCATGGCGTGCATGGATTATTCCCGTGGGCCAGCCAGGTGGCCTCGCTAGAGTCTCAGCAATAGGTAATTCTCATCTCTGTTTTCTGTGAGGAGGCTGAGGTTCTGGGAGGCTCACTCTGTCACCCAAGGCCCCAAAGCTGGTGAGAGGAAGACCTGGGACTGGAATCCAGGGGGCAGGGACCCCCTCGGCCATGCTCTTACCCTATTCCTGCACCAGCGGGGCCTGTCCAGAGGGATCCTGATCCCAGATACAGCACAGGGTTCATCAGAGAGAGAGGCCCAGATGTCTTTGGGCTGAAAAATCGAGATAAAGAGTTTCTTCTTTTTTCCCCCTTTCTTCCTTCTTATAATTTTTTATATTGGGAAAATGGAAGCAAACATAAGAACAGACAGAAGAGTCCATGGAACTGTGATGAACTCATCACTTGGCTTTAACAAGGGTCAATCTGAGGTCCACCTGGTTTCACCTATACCCTCCCCCGGTGCATCTCTCACCCGTACCCTCCCCTGGTGTGTTTTTTGGAAGCAAATCCCAGACATGTTTCATCTACAGAAACGTCAGGAAGTATCACCAAAAGGCATCATTAGCAAACTCGCCGCTGCCACCACCACCACCATGCAGAACATTAGAAAGGCTGCGACTTCTTAAAGACTAAGGCAGGGGGGAGCCCCCAACACTTCAGATGTAGGAAGGAGGATCCAGTTCAGAGGACGAGGGAGGCTGAGCCACAGCTGGCCACCGGCCACGGGAAGGACGGGAACAGCGTTCAGCCACATGTGAGAGACAGAACTCCCTTCTCTCGCCTCAGAGCAGGGCTCGAACCTCAGGGGGTCCCGTCATCCATCCCCCACCCCGCTGAGGAAATGTTTGACATTTCAGACCGAGGAAAGACAGCGGAACTTCTGGGAACCTGCCAGTTTCCGAAACAATGAACGCTCTTTGCCCCTGAGCCCAGCACAGAACACCTGGCGAGGCTGCGGGCGCCGGGAGCCTCTGCCCACACGTCACTCCGCCCCGCACGGGGCCTGCCGGCACCGGTAGAGGCAGACTTTCCCTGCCAATCCCCAAGTGCCCCTTTTTGGGGGGCAGGCCTGGGGTGCCAGAATTCCAAGAGTGGAAAAAAAAACGTCCGTTTCCTCTGGTCAGTTCACCAGATGAGTATTACTCAACCACATCTAATATTTACAAGTCCAGCTCATGGCAATTACCAAAAAGATGTGAGAAAAAGTCCTTTGCAAACGGGGAAAGGATATGAAACATGGTCTCTCAGGAACAGTGCGGTGTTTGCTAGAGATTGTTCATCGGGATTTAGGGGCCATGGTTTTTTTCTAGTGAAACACTGGAAACCAGCAAACTATGGCGGCTGTGAGGCCAACACCTCTGCCACAGTGGAGCGAGGGCAAGGCTCCAAGTGCTTATTGATGAGGAGGACGAGGACAGGCGGGGTGTAGAGTCTGGCTTTTCTTGACAGAGTGGGAGCAGGCCCTTGGGCTGGTCAGTTCTCCCCTTAGGAAGGGCTTCCCAGGTGGCTCAGTGGTCAAGAATCTACCTGCCAATGCGGGTTTGATCCCTGGGTGGGGACGATCCCCTGGAGGAGGAAGCGGCAACCCACTCCAGTATTCTTGCCTAGGAAATCCCATGCACAGAGGAGACTGGTGGGCTTACAGTCCATGGGGTCGCAAAAGAATCAGATATGACTGAGCGACTGAGCACACATGCGTGCCTCTGAGAAAACTGCAAGAAAACCCAAGTGATCAGCATGGGGGCAGGGAGCCATTGGAGGGGAGAGGATGCGGGAATAGAGGGGAGACATGCAGGAGGTGGGGGGGCTGCAAAGGCCAATTTTATCTGGAACTCTTTTTATCTGGTTCTTGCTCATCACAAGGAAAGCCATACTGGCTGCCGGCTGTGGTTGGTTGGTTGGAACCAAAACGAATCTTATCCGATTTGCTTTGTTCTTCTTGTAGGAAGGATCAGGCCTCAAACAGCCCTCACGCAGCCACTGAAGATGCACAGAGGACATTTATGGAGGACTCCTCTAGTTGTCCCCTCCCCCAATAGGTGACATTTGCTTATGTATTAACCAGTGGGTTCTCACTTATCAAACAGGCTTTTTTTTTTTTTTTGCAGCAGCCTCCTGAGTTGGGGGTGAGGAATAAGCAGGAGGAAAGACAAAACTGGATATTTGTTTTCTAAAGTTCATGTAAATATCCCCTTTAATCCTGTTACTAGGCAAATAAGCTACGAAAAGAGTAGACACAGTACAGAGATGGTGAACGTACTGACATTCTGATTTTCAGGCTGAAGGCCTGAAGCGTGGCAGTTCCCCTCGCACTCACTCCTTGGCCCAGACCTGCCCACTCAGGAGCTGTGTCTGGCTTCCTCATTGGCCACGGGGTGTGGACACGAGCCGCCTTCCTCCGACCTACCCGGCAGCTCGGCTGGGCTGGGAGAAACCACCGTGGGGGCCTGGGTCTGCCCAGACACAGTGGGCAGACTGGCCTGCCTGCTCCTGAATCTGTTTCACACCTCAGTCCCCCATCTGAATTCTCTCCAAACTGTGCTTTCATCAGAATACTGTGCAGAAGTCACTTCTGATGTGCTGAATTTGGTTTTGTTCTGTCCTGGCACTTCCCTTTCTCTGTTGGGGAGACCTTCCTCCAAGACTCTCATGGGCTCCCCACATCTCCTCACCAGACCTCCCATCCCTCCTCCTCACCCTCCTGCCCCTCTGTGTGCACCCCCAGCCCTTTCTCACCCCAGCCCGGATTCCACTTCTCCATGAAGACCTCTCCACCCACAGAGACCCCCACCTCCCTGAAGTCAGAGACACACTCAGAGCCAGACCACTGCTCTCCACCGACTGGCCTCCATCTTTCAATTCTTATCTTACTTGTTAACACTTCTTTCCCCAGGTCACAGGCTCTCCAAAAGCAAGGACCATGGACAGAAGGGGCACTGGTTTGGGGAGCCAGGGAGACCTGACTTCCGGCCCACCCACTTTCCAGCTATGAAATGCTGGGAAAGTTACTTGACACTGAGTTTGGGTCCACCGTCTGCAGAACAAGCCTGAGAGTATCGACTTCACAGGCTTGCTGTAAGGATTCAATAAAAGGAAGTGTATAAAACCTCGAGATCATAACTGGCACTCCATAAATGGCAGCTATGGTGACAGTAATCTCGACTCCTTGCGTGACCCACGGCCCGAGAAAGGTGCCTTGTGTGCGGCAGATGAGCGAGCCGGCCTTTCGGCTTAACGACAGGAATCAAACGTCACTCACTCTGGAGGAGAAGGAAGAGGCGCAAAAACAGGGGAACACCTGGGTGGCATTTAGCTGAGTAACAGCCCGATCCTAGCCGAGGCTCAGCGGTGATGACGGGCATCCAGGAAAGGCTGGATGCTCAGAGTGGAATATCTGGCAGCATCCATGACGGTTATTAGCCGCAGGAAGGGCAGCTGTGCCGGGCGAGGCGCTAGCTGAGGTCAGAAAGCAGGCGGAGCCCAGCCAAGTGGACACCAGGTGAGAGAAGCCGTGGAAAAGTGAAATGGGAAAGGCCTTTGGGGAAGGGCAGGGCAGGGGCGTGCTGAGGACGGAGCTGCAGGCAGCAGAGGGAGATGGTGAAAGCAAACCCAAACAGCACTGGGCAGGTGTGCCTTGCATCAGGGATGCGCCCGACCACAAGGGAGGATGGGCAGAGCGGGACTCGGGGGCCACTTGCGATGGCGACGACCATGACCACAACAGCGAGACAAGAAGTGCAAATGTCAGGGCTCCCGTTCTGCCACGGGGCACACATGCTCTGAAAGCTCTCCAGTGCTCACATCCCAGTCGTATTCCCACCTTTGGGCAATGAGCAATAACTTTCCCCCGTTTCTGGGTGAGAAAGTGGGGGCTCTGGGGTGATCTGCCTCGTGTGGCCCTTCTGAGAGCCCAGGAGGGCAGGAGCAGTCACAGGACTGGCTGGGATGGAGCGTCAGGTGGGGAGGGGGTGGCCTGGGGGCCCGCGGAGGTCCAGGGGGTGAAGGAGTGAAAAGTCGGGGCTTGGGACCCAGAAGTGACGGCGCAGCCCCTCTAGAAATACCAAGAAACACATCTGAAGGCAAAGAACGGGCTTGGAATGTGCCTATGCTTTGGTTCTGATTGAAATCACACAGATCTTAACGTTCCCGTGGCTTCACGTCACATCGACTGGATGAGTGTCTGGCCTCAGACAAGGTCACAGCTTAGGCTCCTGGCGCAGAGCACCAGGAGGACCTGCAGACCCCAGCCCGGCCCCGTGCTGGCCTGTGTGAGCTGGCTGCCCCACACCTCTGGTCCCCGGGGCTGACAGAGGTGGCACACCCCAGGCTGTGGGAGGGTCACGTGACATTCCCAGCACCCCACCTTGGGGGCGGGGGCTGGCACATGACTCCATTCTGGAAGGTGCCCTGAGGTTGAGGCTTTGGGGTCTTCTTTGGAGTGAGTCTCTGGAGGGATGAGCCTGGTGTCCCCGAGTGTGGCTGGGCTGGATCTGCGCTGATGTGATGCTGGCTACTCACTCCTGTGCTCTGACGGTCCACCTCATGGGGAGCATCGCCCCCGCCCCAGCGGGCACCCTGCTTCAATGTGGACAGGAAGTCCTCCTCTGTGTAGACAGAAAAACTCACCAGGAAGCAACTCTGCAGACTGGGGGAGGGGAGGGCGGTGCGGGGGACATCTGGGGGCCAGAGACAGCGTGGTTCTCAGCAGGAAGCAGGGAGGGTGACCTGGGAGGGGTTGGGGGTGGGAGGCGAGGAAAAAAGGACTTGCCTAGAAACAGGAAATTAAAAGGAATTAAGACTGCGCGAGACGGGGCAGAGGAGCTGGACCGAGGCCGAGCGAAAGGCAGGCTCCCGGAGTCTGGGCTCCAGGAACCAGGGCCTTGCTGGACGTCAGGCAGCCCTGTCACAGCCGCCGGATGGCGAGCTGACCCTCGGCCCACGGAGCCCCAATGTGAGGACCTGAGAGCTCACTACACTGGCCCAGGGCAAACGAGGTTCCGACGGAGGGGCCAGATGTATTGGTCAAGTGCCCTGACTGAGGGCACTGCCCTGGCTAAGATGTGCCCCGGGCATTAGACTGACCCACATCAGAACCACACTCCACACAATGTACTGAGTGCCTACTGTGGGCCAGGTGCGATGGGGTGAAGATACAGGCCTCATGGGAGAGGCGGAAAATCAAACCCATCCCTACCTCCCCCAAACAAAAACAAAACATCCCACAGAAGACACCATTCCTTGGAGGAAGCGTGTGAAAACCCAGCCATTAGTGCTGCTTCCTGCACAGAGAGTGCTGACTGGTTGCTAGTCTCCATCTGTGTTCTTAAAGTGTCATTCATTTCCCTTCCCTGAAATAAGTTCAGCCTGGCGACCGCCGCAATTCAACAACAGGATCCAATTGTGACTAGGTAATCCTTCATATCAGCTGTCCAAGGCAGCTTATGATGAGTTGTCAAGTCAGTAATTGAATGCCAATTCCCCGGCGCATCAATATCTGCTGAGCAATATCCCCTCACCGTGCTGCACGTCACCCCTGGGAATGGAACTCTGGCTGGAGTCTGGCAGAAATTCAAGTGTCTCCAAGCACAACCGTCATGAGCTTGGTTATGGATATCTTGTTCTGTCAGTTTCCTCTTGACGAAGTGTCGGACGATTTCTGGATGGCTCCGGCCAGGCTGTGGATTCACCGTTACTCACCCCTTCGTTTGGGCCCTGTGGGCCGGGAAGCATCATCTGGGGTTAATTAGGGACGATGAGCAAGGTGACAGGAAGGCGCTCAGGCCAAAGTTCTGGCTCAGGTAGAGACAGGCAGGGAGGACTGGCCATCTGCGGCATGCTTTCTCAACATACCAGACGCTTACCCGTCTGTTCTGTTTTGTTTAAAGCAAATCACTTGACCAAGATGCACAAGGCTACTGGGTGGTAGATGTGAACTGAGTCTCAGAGTCCCAGACCTCGAAAGAACACATCTCTGGCAGCGGAGGAGGCGGCAGCCACGTCTGTTCAACTTGATCCTGTCCCTACAGCCACAGTTGGCAGGTCCAGTAGTGAAGCCTGTGTGAAGACAACGAGGCTTGCTTCTCCAGGAACTTTGTGAGTTTGGATGGACAGAGGTGGGGCTCAGCCACAGTCCAGGGGACTCTCCAGAAGGGTGCTCCACACATGTAGGCTGCTGTCTTCCAACTCTTCCTGAGACTTGTCTGGCCCCACCAACACTTAAAGAGCCTCACAGGTGACCCAATATCATTCAAATAAATTACTTGTTCGGGTGACCCAACGACATTCAAATAAATTATTTGTTCTTTAACCTAACGGAGCCAGAGTCATTTCCTCTTACTTGTAACTAAGATTCTTCAGTAAAGACACCATCAGCAGAAACAATAATTTGTCTCGAATTATTTGGGAAAATATGAGAGTCACATGAGGACGGTTTTGCTTTACTGGTTGAGTGCTGAAAGCACAGTGCGAAGGCGTAGCTCCTGGGCGCCTACGGTCTTGGGCTGCACCTCACACCTTAGTCTGAATGGGCCAAGGTCCCACTTGAAATAGCTGTCGCCATTAAGATACCTTCTCAGAGACCAAACTCTTTTTTACATTCACATATCCTATAATTACAGTCCATGAGATCACAAAGAGTCAGACACGACTGAGCAACTAACACACACACACCTCCTATTATTTTAAAGTATTTTCTAATTTGCCAGAGATGTCCTGAAGCATCAAAGGCACGAAAAGCTGCCCTCCAATTCTCAGGCAAGAGGTATTTGGAGAGATCAGGGCAATAGAGCCCCCTCTAAACAGTGCTAACAAGGACCCCTGGATAGCATGAACTAGGCATTCAGAGCCTCCCCACTGGGGTCCCCTCCTCCCCAGGACTCACCATGTACGGCCACGGGGCGCCTGGATCCAGCAAGTCCCGCTGTTCCTGCCACCAGAGTCCTAACAAGAGCCACCAGTGCCACCATTAGCGCTGTCGGGCATGTGGATTCTTTACACACATTCACATGGAGTCGCTTGATCAGTGTTTAATCCACAAATGAAACAGACGGTCCCCACTGCCAGTGTGGTTGGGAAAGCAGAAACAGTGCCGATAACCCTCTGGGTTCTCTCTTTCTCAGCTGATTTATTTCACAAACATCGACAGAACATGTCCAGGGCACCAGGCACCATTCTAGGCACTGGTTATATCAGCAATAAGCCAAACAGACAAATCACTGGCCTCACTGAGTTGCTATTTGTGTGTCTGTGTGTGTGTGTGTTGGGGGTGCAGCGGGCGAAAACGGACAAAACCCAAAATAAGTAAACCATGTGCTTCGGTGGTTCCTCAGACATGTCTGACTCTTTGTGACCCCACAGACTGTAGCCCGCCAGGCTCCTCTGTCCATGGGATTTCCCAGGCAAGGACACTGGAGTGGGTTGCCATTCCCTTCTCCAGGGGATCTTCTTGACCCAGGGATTGAACTCACGTCTCCTGAATTGGCAGGCAGATTCTTTACTGCTGGGCCACCAGGGAAGCCAAACTGTGTTCCAGAAGAGGGATAAGAAAGAGGAGCACAGCCTGTGTCGTCCTAGTGAGCAGGCTGTGGGCGGGGGTTGGTCTGAGGCATGCTCTCCTCTCACTCAAGTTCCAGGGGCATGTGGAGGGGAGGGGGCACTAATTCTTTCCAGAACCCGGTCGCCCCACAGCGGGACCTGGAAACACACTGCGGGTGAGATTAGGGTGCCTTCCTATGCGGCATCAGAGAACTGCCATCCTTGAATGCTAATAATATGTAAGCTTAGAAATAACACATGACGAGAGTTTGCTGGAATGAAGGGTGATGTAATGACAAGTGGAAACAGAAGGGGGACTTATTATGGAGTGTAGAAAAGGTGGGCCAGAGAGGAAGGGCTTGCCAGTGGCAGCCAGCCCTGGCCAGTGCAGGGGGACCCTGGCCCGCACACTCCGCGGCCGCTTGGCCTGTGGGGATGCATGGTCCAGACCGTGTGTCCGCGGGTAGCTGGGTTTGCAGTTCCATGCCCTGGTGAAAACTGTGCTTCTTAAACTGAGGGCTGTTGCCTTAACCAGGGGCCTCTCACTTTACAGAGTGCTGGTCACCAGCTGGGGGCTTTAGTCAAGAGGAAGCAAGGTGTGGGGGGTGGCGGGGGGGTTGGAGGTAGGAGTCAGATGACAGAGCAGACACAAGATGTCACCCCAAATTTGGGTGAATTTGGGTAAATGCGTTTCAGCTGACGTGGGGCTGGTTAGCACATTCCTTGTGCTTTGGGTCACTCTGTCATCTTGAAGTCATACTGGCCCCCCACCTAATCTCTGTTTTTCTCTGTCACCTCCAAGGTGACAGGGACTATATATAACCAAGAGCCACAGTGGGGAGGACAGAAGGATGACCACTAAGAGCTGTGGGAGAAATGAAAACTGAGGGCTGGGGCGAGCAGCCAGGAGTGGTCATTTCACTTGAAGAGCCAAGTCTCTTACCAGAGAACCAGAATGACGTCCTGGTCCCTCAGCTTGTCTGCGCAGTCCGTCCCCATCACCGAGGCAGCCCAATGAGCCCTACTGTGAGCTGGAGGTCACTCTGGCTTTCAAGCCACAGCCATTAAGTGATCGCAAATTCTCTGTCCCACCACCTCCCAGCGCCGGACGTGGTACTTCCCAACCGTGCAGCAGAGGGATGGGGGACGGGCGTGGACACACGCTTTCCCTCCTTGGGAGGCCGCAGAGCGGAAGAACCAGAGCTGCACCGTGGGTGGAGACGCCAGATGGCTCGCATTCAAATCACAACTCTGTCACTCGGGGAAGGAACCAATCCTTTGAGCCCCAAGTCGGGAGAATTCTAACCCTGAGCTCCCAGGGTTGTCATGGAGATGCCACGAGGTAAAAGGCCTGGCACCGAGCACATGACCTGGTCCACGGCACGTTCTTGAGTGACACTGGCTGCTGTTATCACCTCCTATAAACTGGTGTGGCTACGAGCATGGCACTCAGGGTCCTCAACCTTTGGCCAGGAGACACTTTGCTCTGTCCCTCATCTGTGACCCCCTTTAGCCTCCAGTGCTGCCTAGCCTCCTCCAGCTCACAATACCAACACCCAGGAAAAAGGGTTCTCTGAGGGCTATGTGGCCAGCCACCTGCCCTCAGGCATGACTACTCGGTGCAACCCAGATACGACTGCCACACTGTTCTTGAAAATCTTCTCTGTCACTCCTCAAAGACTACCAGGAAAAACAGATTCTGAAATTTGTGCTCATGCAAAATTCTGCAACAGCCTGTATGCCTGTATGTACAAAAATTAAAATACACTTCTTAATGTATCATAAATTAAGAGTGCATCAATAAATGCAATTCATATCTGCTCCATCAGAAAGGACACGCAGTCTTCTACCTGGAGGGCCCCGATGGCCTCCTCTTGCTGCTTTCAGACACGAATTTAATGACGTCACTGCAGTGAGACGCCTGGCTGCAAGGGCGGACTGACAACCTTCCAGCACCCTGGTGAGGGGCTAGCTTCCCGTGGGCAGCACGGAGAGTTGTGAGCCCTCGGGCGCCGTCAGGATGGGTTGGGTGAGGACCACAAAGATTGAGAAGCTGCTCTGCGCTGCGTCATGGAAAAGGGCCCCTTTCTCAAAGCAGCAGCAGGCTTGCAGTTCAGTAAAGGAAACACCCAGGATGGTCAGGCTGCAGAGCACCCACCCCACGCGTGGTCTCACTGCAGCACTGTTCACGCTATGCAGTGAAGGTGCCATCTTACTGTTGTGTGGACCCCTGCAACGATGCCCCCTCCAGAACAACATTCTCTAATGCTGTTCACCACCCACAAAGACATCCTTCTACGAACGGCGAGGATCCATTAACCTTGACCTTCACAGAAGAAAGGCGCCTTTTCGGCAGCACCAATTAGTGAAGCATCAGAGTGTGGGTTCCTATGTGAACACTCAGGGTGGACAGTCGTCCTTCCTGGCCCCAATGTGGCTCTGACAGGTGCTCAGGGTCAATGATGTCACCAATGAGCTGACCGAAAAAAAAAATACCCAAACAGGTGAGATCCCCAACCAGATGTTCTAGAATATGGTAGACTAAAAACTGTTGAGCAAAAATTCTACTGGCAAGAAGAAATCAACAGAAGTCTCTGAGGCTCAGGGATTCACTCAGCAGAGTTCAAAGAGGGGGAACCAGACCAACCGAAGGACCGGCCTGCAGTGCTGGCCTACAACACGTGGACCAAGGAACTTTCAAGGATAAGGCAACCCGGGAAGAAGTCCTCCTCCTCTTCCTTCCTCTGAAGGTGGTCAATGTGTAAGGGGCTTAAAGAGACCACAGAAGTACAGTCACAGAAAGGCATGCTGATGGCCACAGGGTGCCAGGGGTCACACGTTACGAGCCTGTTCAAGCTGATGACGGGTGTTTGCCTCTGACACGCTGTGCAAAACACATGGAGAGTCTGCCTTTCAGATGTGAGCTGTGAGGGCAGATGCTACAGGTGTCTGAGGATAATATTAAAATGATGTCATTAATGTCTCCTCCTCCACTCCCCCGAAAAAAAGTCGAAGAGACGATTTCAGGATGTCAGGTTTGGCTTTGAAATATTTGTTGGCTTACATGAAAAAATGGTCTGTCAGATATTTCAGAAATCATTTCAAAGCAAAATACAAAAAGTGGAATTCTGACACAGTCCCAAAGAAACGATCCAGCTTTCCACCCCGGCCTCTCACTCAACATGCACCCTCTCTCACACCTTGGCACCTTGGCAGGGACTGTTCGCACCAATTCTGAGCCCCCTGCCAACTTCTACAGCCGGCACCCCAACACTGGCTTGGGGCCTCAGCTCAAAAACATTCCCTCCCCCAGGGACACCTCCTCCCGTGTGCCCAAGGCGGTCTCTGAACCACTGTTTCTGGGCGGCTTCTGCATACTGAACATGCGCATTAGAGACATTGACTTAACACTTGGGGGAATTAATGACTGACTGGGTTCAGGCTCTACCTCCCTAATGGCCGGAAAATTCTGAGAGGACAGACCTTGTGTTTCCGTGTCCGTGTCTCCAACATGTTATCCACAGGTGACCAGGACAGATGTCACTTAATACCTGCTCGACACATACGTATTTTTGTTTTGGTGGATTAAATAGCACCTCATTGTTGAGATTCAAATACTGTTTTGGATATTAAGAGACAGTAGAATGGATTTCGGGCTTCCCTGGTGGCTCAGGGGTAAAGAATCTGCCTGCCACTGCAGGAGACGCAGGTTGGATTCCTGGGTTGGGAGGATCCCCTGGAGAAGGAAATGGCAACCCAGCCAATATTCCTGCCTGGGAAATCACATGGATAGAGGAGCCTGGCTGGCTACAGCCCATGGGGTTGTTGAGGAGAGGGACAGGACTTACTGACTAAACAACAACAGGATGGATTTCAAATGCATTGTCACTTGGCAGTAGTTCGTGTGGATGTTTTAGCTGGTAGAACAGCACTTGGTGCGTAATAAGTGATCGATGTATGTTGAAATAAGTGAGTGAGTGAACACATGAAAGAGCATCAGTTCAGTTCAGTTGCTCGGTTGTGTCTGACTCTTTGTGATCCCATGAACTGCAGCACGCCAGGCTTCCCTGTCCATCACCAACGGCAGAAGCTTGCTCAAACTCATGGCCATCGAGTGGTGATGCCACCTAACCATCTCAGCCTCTGTCATCCCCTTCTCCTCCTGCCTTCAATCTTTCCCAGCATCAAGGTCTTTTCCAATGAGTCTGTTCTTTGCATCAGCTGGCCAAAATATTGTATTGGAGCTTCAGCTTCAGCATCAGTCCTTCCTTCCAATGAATACTCAGGACTGATTTCCTTTACAGTTGCGTGGTTTGATCTCCGTGCAGTCCAAAGGACTCTCAAGTCTCCTCCAACACCACAGTTCAAAAGCATTAATTCTTTGGCACTCAGCTTTCTTTATAGTCCAACTCTCACAACTAATCAAACCGATCACATGGACCACAGCCTTGTCTAACTCAATGAAACTATGAGCCATGCCGTATAGGGCCACCCAAGATGGACAACGGGTCACGGTGGAGAGTTCTGACAAAACGTGGTCCACTGGAGAAGGGAATGGCAAACCACTTCAGTATTCTTGCCTTGAGAACCCCATGAACAGTATGAAAGAGCACAAACTACCAATAAAAGAGGTTATCATAAAATATTGGCTCTAAAAAACTATAAGGGGGCACAGGTAAAGTAAGTTGGTGTTGCCAAAGTAAAAATCAATACATTGCCCGTTAGTGGTTAGTGACCTGGTATCAAATCCTAGGAGAGAGCAGATTCTACGTGTATCTTTCAGGTAAATGAACAGTTACATTTTGGTGAAACGCTAGGATTTTACCAGATGCTCACAGGCTTCTTTCTAACACACAATTCAGACTCAGAATTTTCAGCCAAGGGGACCCTCTTTGTATCACATTGAACAGTTCCTGTTCACAGTTCCTTCATTCCCTGGAATTTTTATTCAGTTGCCATTTGCTGATATTCCTGAGAAGGTTATTACCGAAAACTACCTGATGCTGCCAACGCTATGCTTGTGTTCAGAGCAGTACTACTCATGCTGTGGTCTCAGGAGCATCGCCCTAGAGCTGGTTAGAAATGCAGCTTCAAGGGCCCCACTCATGCCTACTGAGTCCGGGTCTCTGGGGGTGGAGGGGCCTCCCAGAAGCTGGGTGTTAACAAGCCCTGCTCGTGATTCTTCTGGCACTTACGTTTGAGAACCACTGGGTTGGAGGTCAGGATCAAAGCTCACTGGTGGTTCTCCACACCACAAGATCAAATAGAATCTGTTAACAGCACAAGAAGAGCCAGGGCTTTCTCTGGGTACTAGATAGATGACGCTCAGGGTCCCCAGCCAGGAAGAAAGTCACTGTCCCGGCTGATGATACCCAGAGTGAGGAAGGCAAGCAGGCTGTATCTGACACACCAGTCCCACCTGCCCCCAGCCCCACATCAATATCACCTTGGCCTCCTTTCCTCTTGACTGAGAGAGCTATGTTCTGAGCTCTGCAGGACCAAACCAACAGCTAGAGTGGCCCAAAGACGACCCCTGCTTAGAACAGAGAATGATTCAAAGAACCAGTGCTATGGTTTTTCTGGTAGTCATGTACAGAGATGTGAGAGTCGGGCCATAAAGAAGGCTGAGTGATGAAGAATGGAGGCTTTCAAACTGTGGTGCTGGAAAAGACATCTGAGAGTCCCTTGGACTGCAAGGAGATCACATCAGTCAATCCTAAAGGAAATCAACCCTAACTATTCATTGGAAGGACTGATGCTGAAGCTGAAACTCCAGTCCTTTGGCCACCTGATGCGAAGAGCTGACTCATTGGAAAAGACTCTGAAGCTGGGAAAGACTGAGATAGATTGAAGGGAAAAGGAGAAGGGGGCAGCAGAGGATGAGGTTGGCCAGTAGCAATGCCTGAACACACATGAATTTGAGCAAACTCCAGGAGCGAATGGAGGACAGAGGAGCCTGGCGTGCTACAGTCCACGGGGTCACAAAGAGTCGGACATGACTTAGCGACTGAACAGCACAGAACCATCTCCACTGGGTTGCCAGACTTTTCTGTCAAGCATCAGGTTGACCCAGGCGGCCTTAGTTCCTAAGGAGCTTTGACCCTTCTTCTTCCTTCCAGAAGGAAGGCCCTAAGAGAGGAAGAAGAGCCTGGTGTGATTCCAGCTTCACAGGTGACCACTGATTGCCAGTGGGCCAACGTGACATTTATTTCCCGTACCGTGTACATGTGTGGGGGTGCTGATCCTGGAGAACATGTGTATTTCTAGTGGTGTACCCCAAAAATAGAGATTCATGATGCTAAAGCACTGGGTGCTGAGTCAAAGGAGGCACTTGCTCACACACACGTACACACACACACACACACTCACACATACACAGTTGCCCCATCCCAGAGGGTGCCCCAAAGCCAGGATGCTGGGGAGCTGGTCATAAAGCATGGCAGCCACTCCTTTAGCCGTCTCCTTCGAGCACTGTGGGTGGGGAAACGAGAGGGGGATGGCTAATGATTAGTTCCTTATGGTCCTGGCATTCTTGAAGTATATTCTTTACACCCGCTGGAACACTCCTGCATTCTTGATTGTGGGGCTGCAATATATGAGCCTTCCTTTCCGAGTGCTGTCTTTTATGGACTCACCGACATGGCCTCGGGGCGAGACTTGCCTCCCCCACCCCCCACGCCCCTCCTTCCCCACGGCCACGCTCTCCACGCCATCTCCTGTTCTCTTTCTAAGAATGCAATAAACATTTCAGCACAATCTTTTCAATCCACATTATTTATAATATTCTGACCATCCATCGAGCCTGGCTAGAAGGCAAAGTAATAAATCAAACTTAACAACAACAGAAAAAAGAAGGAAAGGGCGGGGGGGTGGAAATCCCCCTTTGGCTAGGCTAAGGCCGGAGACGTTTCATTCCCTGAAGGGTTTAGCTGTGTTAGGAAAAGTGAGATGAGATGAGACTCTGGGTTTAGAATGACGCAGAGTCAGGAACTCCAGTCTATAGGCATAATCATAACTGTGTAGAAATCTCAAACAAACGTACCTCTCAGGGGTGTCGTGAGGATAAACGAGATACGTGGGAAGCACTCCGAGTGCCTCAGATAAAGGCGACTGGAGCCCAGTTTCCCCTTCTGGGTCTAAAAAAGGTCATCTTGGAACGGAGAGGGAGCAGTCTCCTTCCCACACCCCCGAGCTCCAGTCTCTGCTAACCAACAACCCCTCTACAGGCTCCAATGTGTGTGAGTGTGGTGGTGGGGGTGTGTGTGTGCAAGCCTGATGTGGCGGTGGGGCTGGGCCCGGGCAGGCAGTGTGACAAAGGCGGCCTGGGCACTGGGTGCTGACTCTGGTGGCCACCCTCAGGGTGCCCCTTCTCCCCACCAGCGAGGACCACGCCAGGCCACACACAGCCAGGGGTCTCTCTGAGGATGCCGCTGCTCCTGGAGGGGTGGCGGGAGAGACCGGAACTCCTCCTGGGTCACGCTGCGTGGTGCTAGGCAGGTGTACACAGTCTGACTTTTCCTCACAGAGACAGACTCTGGCTTAAGAGCTTGCTGGCAATTTCAAGGTTTATTTAAACAAATGCGGAGGCCGGCACAGGCTGTTGGCTAGCTGAGTTACTGGCCTGAGGCCTCTGCTCTGGCGAGGCCCCCGCTCAGGCCGCATCTCACTCTGGAAACCTCGGAGGGTCATCCTTGCCCCGGAGCCGGCAGGGGTTACCGGGCCTGGACCTCAAGGCAACGGCTCCAGGCCTGTGGGTCCTGGGGCAGCCTCTGCCATTGGCTCCAAGTGGTCCCCTTGAGCAGTTTTCCGGATATGAGATGCTGTTCTTCTGTCCAGGCTGAATTCAGGTATCAGATGGAAGATCAGAGCAACTGACTCACAGCCCATTCGTCCATCACCACAGTCTCACCTTGTTTCTGGGGAAATGACTGTGAGTGACTGCACGTGAGACTCTGGTACCAGAAAATCGGGCAGGCGAGTAACTTTTTTCATTAAAATTGCCCAACTTGCCAATGGATGTCACTCGCCACTCTCCCATTTTGCTTTTCAGCCTAACTGGGTTTTGTTATAGGACAGACACGCGTTCCTGTTCAGACATGTCACCCGTTTGCTGGACAGGGTGGTAGTGAAGGTCCTGACCAACGTTCTAGAAGGGTTCTGACACCAGCTTGACTTTTGTTCGTCACTTCTACCAGTAAGAGCCCAAAGGGAAAGCAACCACATTTATGGGTAAGATCCACATTGTTTAAACAAAGTCCCCCTAAAGCACAACAATTTATTTTCAAGGTCCCTGGGTCAGAAACCACCCAGATCTTCATCACTTTACTACCACAGTCAGTGGTTCACTTCTTCAGCTGCTGATGACCAGACCTGCTCTTACTCTAGCGTATAAGGGCTGAGTGGCTGACCCAGACCCCAGGGGTGTCCTCCTCACTATAGGCCACTCTTACCCACAAGCATTGCAGGGGCCTCTTCCCTCAGCATTGACCCCCCGGGCTGAACCCCTCCCCCGTCACTCCCCAGTAGCGGCCCCACGACACTGGGGCCCACCAGTGCTCACCATCTCCCTCCTCTCGGGTCCTCTCCCTGGTTGCTCTGCCCTCCCCACCCTTCCCTGTTTATGTGCCCCCTCTCCTTGTCTTTACCCATGGTCTCAGTGACATGGAAGGCTCTAGAGCCACACTGCTTGGGTTCAAATTCTGGCCACTCCACTTCCCGTCTGTGTGACTATGGGCAAGCTATTTAACCTGTCTTGGTCTCACCAAGACATAAGGATAAGAATACTGTACATGAGGATAAGAGTACTGTACAAAATGCCCCGGAAACAGAATCTGTAACACAGTAAGTGCATGACAAACATTGCCTTTTCTTCTTCTTAAGCATTTACCAGGCATGTTTCCTGGTGTTTCAATAGCCCCTTCCAGTGGGATCTGTTTAGACCAAGGCTCTGGTAGAGGGTGGCCCAAGGCAGTGGCCATTTATACCCCATGATGCTGCCCATCAAGCCATGGTGACAGGGGCACACAGAGAGGTCAGCCAGCCCACCTGGCCCATCTCAGCCCAGCACATGAGGCTGAGTTGCACAAACAGGTTCTTTGTTCTGGAGCTAAACCAGGGAATTGGGAGCAATGCAGGCTCCCCAGGTCCGCTGTGCTCCCCAGGTCTGCCATATTCCCTAACAACAGTAACCAGGTCCTTAGGATAAACCCGCCTGAGCTTATTACTGTGATAATGTGAGTGATTCTAGTTTTGTTTCCAACCAAAGAAAGAAAGAAAGTGAAGTCACTCTGTTGTAATCGACTCTTTGTGACCCCACAGACTGTCGTCTACCAGGCTTCTCTGTCCATGGGATTTTCCAGTCAAGAGTACTGGAATGGGTTGCCATTTCCTTCTCCAGGGGATCTTCCTGACCCAGGGATCGAACCCAGGTCTCCGGTACTGCAGGCAGACGCTTTACCATCTGAGCCACCAGGGAAGCCCAAAAGATCTCCCAAAGAACAAAGGTTTAATTACCATGTGTCTCGTGCTACAGATATATGCACTTAAACGACAGAGTTGGACGGAAGGAATACATTTCTAGTTTCAACATTCTGAGTCATCAGCAAGATGGCGGGGAGGCTTTCTGTCACTTGCGGAATCAGACTTTTTAGGCCATCAGCGAGATAACTAAGACATGAACAAAACTGGTTTTTGTCAGTCACCTTTTAACATCCACCCCCTTTTCAAATCCAGATTCTCAGGGTTTGCAAGTATTATCAGGACCAGTGTCTTCATGACTGAAGGTGAATGAAGAGCAAACTCTTTTCCAGTTAATGTCCTTGTCACTCTGGAGAATGGCCCTAACCAACCACGTGTCTCCAATGAGAAATCATGGAGCTTTCTGGAGCACAGGGTGGAGCCAGGAGAGAAGGAAGGGCGGGAGATGAGAGCTGGGGAAGGTCACTGAGGGCAGGACGTACATGGGTCTGGATGGGGTCTAAGCTGGGCCGAGAGGAGAAGCCACGCATCCTCCATCCATCACTAACTGACTCTGTGCCGGGTATGACGTCAGAGGCTGGGACTACAACAGTCAAGATGGACGTGACCCCTCGCCCCAAGGAACTTCCATGCCAATAAGAGAGAGATCCCAATTACCACACAATACGACAATCACAAATCACGGGTAAGTGCGAAGGAGCCAAACAAGGGGCTATGATCAGAGCTGCTTTGATGGAGCGCCTCCTCCTGGCGACCTAAAAGTTAGGATTTAGTCACGAGAGAAGCTGAGAGTGTACCATGTGCTGGGCACTCTGCTCACCGTCTTCTGTACATCAACTCGAAGCCCCATAACAACCCTGCAAACCGACAGCATGATTGTGACAATGATGATGTCGGTGAGAGAACCCGAAGCTCAGAGACGTGAAGCAATTTACCTAAGGTTTCAAAGCTCTTTTGTGTTGGGCCTTGGATATGAACCTGGGTTTCACCAATTTCAACAGTCATGGTCAAAACTTTGTAGTAACATTAAGACCGTACAGATGTATGGTTGGATGGCAACACCGACTCTATCAACAGGAGTTTGAGTAAGCTCCGGGAGTTGGTGATGGACAGGGAAGCCTGGCGTGCTGCAGTCCATGGGGTCGCAGAGTCGGACACGACTGAGCGACTGAACTGAAGACTGTACAGAGGTATAGGAAGTCCTATGAATACCGACAACACACCTTCCAAACCACCCTCTCCGCTTCCACTGCCAGTCGCCTGGTTTCAGATGAACCTACTGTGGACAACTCTGCCTTCCTGCTCCAGGACCACCAGGCGTCAACAGTCGCCCTCTGCTGCTCAAGTCAACCCTCCTCTTAACTGTGAATTCAAAGCCTAACCACATCTAGTCCTTGGCTTCTCTTAGAGAACTAAAGGAGACAATTATTGCTTGCAGAAAATGAGAACATCTAAGTTGCAAATAACTGAACAGTCAACAGAAAACCTATATAAACTGAAGTAAAGAGGGTAGTTAATGGCACCCCACTCCAGTACTCTTGCCTGGAGAATCCCATGGACAGAGGAGCCTGGTAGGCTGCAGTCCATGGGGTCGCGAAGAGTCAGACACGACTGAGCGACTTCACTTTCACTTTTCACTTTCATGCATTGGAGAAGGAAATGGCAACCCACTCCAGTGTTCTTGCCTGGAGAATCCGAGGGACGGCAGGGCCTGATGGGCTGCCATCTATGGGGTCGCACAGAGTCGGACATGACTGAAGCAACTTAGCAGCAGCAAAGAGGGTGGTTAACAAACAGAATGCTACAAACCCTTTCTTAATGAACTGGTCACAAGCCATCAGAAAACACAATGAAAAAATCTGACTCATAACTAAGCTAATAAACAGAGAACAAAGAACTTAATAAAAATGGGCAGGATTGATAGTTTGAAAATGCCATAATACTGAAGGGACATTCAAGAATAAGTCTGAAGAAAAAGACAGCCAGACTCATATGCCTGGATGGGAAGATCCCACACTGGGCACAAGTCCCTTCTCTCCAAATCAGCAGAAACATTTAACTCAGCTACAATAAAAACAGCAACGGGGGTTCAGGAATCTGCTAAATTACTGTGAATCTGCCAGGGAGATCCCTATATTTTGCAGATAAGGAAACCAGGGCCTAGAGAGGTGAATAAAACGAAAAACATCTAAGACAATCAGTGTGGAGACACAAACACTCACCACTGGACCTTTGCTGCCACAGAGCTGTGTGTGTGTGCATGTGTGTATGCATGCACACGCTTGTGTCCACATACCCATGCACATGTGTGCTTGTGTGTACATGTGTGTGCATGCATGTGTGCACATGTGTGTGCAGGGAATAAGGAGGAGAGCAGGTTACAGAGGGCCTTGAGTGTTGTCACCAAGCAGACCCTGTCTGACAGGTTTCTGCAGAGAGAAATGGTGGCAAAGAGGAAAATGGTTGCTAAAAGCAAATTCGCATTTTCCCAAAGCATGCCCTGGCTTCTGTGAGGAGGGTGGGTTGGAAGGGAGACAGGGAACAGGGTCAAGAGATGCCAGGAGGGACCCAGAAGATGGCAGGCACCTGGAGGAAACCTGTGAGGCTTTTCCAGAGCCACTCAGGAAGCAGGATCCACAGGGACTGGGCCAAGCGCAAGGGGAAAGCCAGAAATGACTCCTGAGGATTTGGCTGGAAAAACTGAGTGCTTGGTGGTCTTGCTCATCAAATCAGCAAATAGAGAAAGAAGAGCGGGGCTGGAGAAGATCACAAGCCTGACTCTGGACATTTTGGGTTTTATTTCGAGCAAGTTTTGACAGCCTGGTATTTGCTTTTCTTCCACTGGGATTATATAAAACTTGTCTGTTGGGCTAGCCAGCCATTGAGGAAAATTTCCTATTTTGGTGGGGGGTTTGGAGGCAGCCAACAATCTACTTTAAGGATCCCAAGTGTGAAGCAGGCATGGCCTGTTGGAGCGGTTGTCAGAGTGGTAAGGGGCTCGGGTACTGGTCTAGCAGACGGCTGATAGAGACCCCGCCCTGCAAGGCCCTTGGGGTCTCCTGCCTGTGCTCCGTGCTCCTCTCAGAAGCTAAGCCCCACACCGCCTCCCCATTCTCTCCTCTCCTCTCTCCCAAGACTCCCAGATACTCACTTTACGTTCTTGTACATGTGATAATATTTTGGTTGGTCCCTGATGATATTTTCTTACCAGAATCCCTCCTCTTTGACATCCTAGGCTACGTGCATTCACTCCTTGTATTCCTCCAAACATGATGGTGTTTTACAGTCTGGTAAGAAAGTTTCAATGGAAAGGCACGTAATTGGAAGCCATCCTTTTTCATTAATGAAACAGTGTCTCCAGGTGTCTGTTTTCTTAACTTATAACGATCCCCCGTGTACCCTGATCCTTAGACTGAGCTGTTGATCCGAGAGTGGCGAAAGGTCAGCCAGAGGAAAGCTGGCTGTCTCCTCTATTCCACACGCCTCTGGTCAAACTCTCTGGGCAAAAGAAGCAGAGTTGAGCTTCCCTGGCTCACCTGTGGCAGCCTACCCAGCTGAAAGAGGGATTCTAAGAGGAAACAGGCCTTTCTGAGAGCCAAGAGTTGAATCTGCAAATTCAAATGTGTGAAATGAGACAGTGGCTTTACGGGGATGAATCTGTCTTCCTTTAACCAAATGAAGAACCGTATGTACCTACTGGATGTCTAAGACACCCATCAACACAGGTGGAAGCAAGAGAGCTTAGATGTTTATTGTAGAACCTTGCTAGGGATGCTGGAGGATAAGGCAGTCCAGGAAATCAGACAGGTATAGGAAAAAGGGGGCTTCACGGTGACAGACCCCCTAAATGGAATGTGACTCCAGACTATCAGAATTTGAGAGAAAGTATTTTGTGGAGCCCTCAGGACTGCCTGTAGTAACTTCTGAACCCTCCACCATCAAATAATATGTTTTACTCTGACAAGAAGCTGTAGATAATTAGAAATGTCTTTCGTTAAATGAAGGAGGCTTTTTCCTTTTGATCAACAGTCAACGTTTTGTGTTTCAAACAGAATTCTCAGGGTTTTCATTTCATAGGGTCAGAGTACAAATTTGAGAAAAGTACTCGAATGTAGAGCTTTTCCAATAGATGGAAGATACCCTTTTTACTTCCTGAGCTTAAACTGTAAGCATCTTTTGAAATAAAAAACAATGTTCTTAAGCAACTAGATGTTTCCCACAACTTCTGTCTGTAGGGATTCCAGTTCATTTTCTGGAATTTATTAATCAAACACCAAAGTATTATCTATTCAGAAAAGCCTGATGGAAACTGTAACTTGAATAATATTCAAGGATTTTTTTTCTTTTGAAGCAGAAAGCCAGCAATTACTGCACTGGGGAAGGCTTTTTTTTTTTTTTTTTTACTATGGTGCATTTCCTCAGGAGAGGAAATGATTTTTGAGAATACTGAAGCCTTTTCTTATTCTAAAGCAGGCTAGCAACACCTGTACACAATCTTTCTAGACACAATGAGACTTTTCTGAGGTTTCATGTCATGACCATTTAATTTAATAGCTCTAAGAGCTTACCCAGGACACTAATACCTCAGTTAACTGGCACGATTGGTGAATTGGGGATTCCAGTTAACTTAATTTTTCCATCAACGAATAGTAACCCATTTATGCAATGAAATTTCCCCAGCAGGATATAGGGGATCTGGACATCTCTTTTTCAGGTATGTACAATTGTATGTTTTGTCTCTCAGTTTTACATTTAAAAAAAAAAAAAGAAAAAGAAAAATCAGCATTTTCCCGCCCATAAATCTTCAAATTAATAAGCCAATAATCAACCACATGTCAGAGGCCTCACCAAAGAAACAGAGGTTAAGCTTAACTGTGATAGTATTAGTTAAAGAAAATCAACTTAGTGAGTAAAAGAAAATATATTTCTCTCCTCCATGGAGCAGTCATTTAACACACAAGGCATCAATCTGCACACAGGTGCCACAGAGACAAACAGTACACGGTTTTGGGATCTCAGAAGCTCATGGTTTACATATAGATGGAGTCGAAAACTTCAAATGATACAAGAAATGATGGGTGTTAAAATTTTTTTTCCTTCAAAAGCATAAAAACCAACACTTGCTTTTGATGAATCAAGGCAAATGAAATGTACTTTCGGAAATAATTAGTGAAAAGAAAATAAATTTAAAGTTGCCTTTAACTTTTTAATAAGAGTCTCTAACTTTTTAATTAGGGCTTCCCTGGTGGCTCACTCGGTAGGTAAAAAAATCCGCTTGCAATGCGGGAAACCCAGGTTTGACCCCTGGGTTGGGAAGATCCCCTAGAATAGGAAATGGCTGTCCACACCAGTATTTTCGCCTGGGAAATACCATGGAGTGAGGAGCCTGGCAGGCTACAATCCATGGGTCGCAAGTGTTGGACACGAATTAGTGACTAAACCACCAGCACTAATTTTTTAACCAGCAGAATAAGGACCGATTTTATATTCTGACTTCAACTTAGCAGAATTAGAAAGCTTCAAAAGTTGTTAGGAATGAAACAGGTAAAAGTAACTTCTGAGAAGTTCTGATGTGATTTGTCAGGGGCCCAAAGACCCTGGTTCCCTGGGTTATTCTCCGTCATTCACCTTTCTTTCTTTTTTTTTTTTTTTTTTGCTGAGCTGTGTGGCTTGCAGAATCTTAGTTCCCCAATCAGGGATTGAACCTGGACCTTGACACTGCAAGTGTCAAGTCCTAACCACTGGACCTCCAGGGAATCCCCCGCACTGGTTTTACGTTTTTATTAATATATGCAAAGTCTTTCAAAGGCACGAATGGGGCTTGGTTTCTTCCCTCTGATGGTTTCCAGCAGGCAACCTTAGGATCTGAAGTTTTCTGGAATACTAGGTTCCACGCTCCTTGCATCTCAGTCACCCTTCCCCTCCACCCCTGCAATCCTGATTCAGTGGTTCTGGGATGTGGCCCAAGAATCTGTATTTTTAATAATAGCATCATGTGATCCTTATCAACAAGAAAAACATATGGTCCTGGATAATATGATTTGCCTAAGCACGGGGTGGGGGGGGGAGGGGGCAGGGACTGGGGCCGGACCCGCGGGGAAGTCATTGGAGCTAGGAGGGAAAGGTTGATTTCCAGGCCTCAGGATCCGGAGAGCCAGCTTCAGTAAAGCCTGGGGCTGGACTCGGGAATCTGCATTTTAAAAAATAATTTTCTTTACCTTTTGGTTTTGGCTGTGCTAGGTCTTTTGTTGAAGCACAATCTTTCCCTAGTTGTCGCAAGCGGGGGCTACTCTTCGTTGTGGTGCACGGGCTTCTCACAGCCATGGGTTCTCTTGTTGCGGAGCATGGGCTCTAGGGCACGTGGGCTTCAGCAGTTGCAGCTCCCGGACTCCATAGCTGTGACGCATGGGCTTAGTTGCCCCTAGGCATGTGGGATCTTCCTGGATCAGGGATTGAATGTGTGTCTCCTGCATTGGCAGGTAGATTCTTTACCATTCAGCCACCAGGGAAGCCCCTGGGGAATCTGCATTTTTAATGAGTGCCTCAGGTGACATCTGGGTTGTAAGAAACATCTCTTTGGTTGCTGATAAGCAGCCAAACTTGACTTAAAACAACAGAATCAGGAAAAACTGAAGTCATGATCCAGGGGACTTGCCTGGCAGTCCAGTGGTAAAGACTCTGAGCTTCCAATGCAGGGGGTGCCAGTTTGATCCTTGGTCAGGGAACTGAGATCCCACAGGCCATGTGGTATGGCCAAGAAAAAATAAAGTCATAATCCAAAGGGGGAAATCGGGGACACCTTGGTCTTCCCAGGCCCAACTGCTTCCTGGATCTACACTGGATGGGCTGTTTCTGAAAGGCCTGCCTCCAGGAGGCCAGGGCTCAGTCCAAAGCACTGTGGGCCATAGGGCCTGACCCTATATGGGGCAGATCTAGAACACCTATGGGTGGACGTCTGGTCCTCTGAAGCAAGAATCACCTTTGGGAAACACACGGAGCGGCAAACTGTCTCTGGGAAAGGCCACGGCCTGGTTATAGCATGCCTGCAAATCGCAAATGAGACACTTCGGTGTACCATCGCTGGGTCATAACCACACACCCTGTTTACTACAAATTCTGCTCAAATAAACCTGTCTTCACGTACAGTTGCTAAGGCACTTGTGCTTAGAAAAACAAACACTTTAAACACAAACAATACCTTCACATTTTCCCTTCAAAAGTGACTGATTTGCTCAGTGCTGAAAAAGCTGCAACACACTTCTGGAAGCCTCGCATCACTGCGCTTCACATTTGCCAATAACTATACGGACCTCTTGGAGAATGCCAAGGGAAATACCGGACTTGGGAAGGCTAGGAAGAAGGGAAAAAATAAAGCGAGATCATACAGAGGATGAAAAACGCCTCTTACATGCTTCCCCGTGAAGTCAGACTATGTTTCTTGCAAATGCTGAACTCCATAAGCACCTCACAGTTTAGCTGTCTTGATTTCAAACCCCTGCCCACATGGCTCACATTTGCAACTTAAATATTCGGTATGAAAACAATGTTATTTGACAGGATTCTTCTCTGGAGGGGAGAAGGAAAGGCACGTGTTTCAGCCCACACACATACGCTGATCTTTGACTCAAAGTATTGCTGTAAGACACGCAATTATTTTGGCTTCGGAAGACTATACTGTCTGCTGTGTTGGGGTGGGGTGGGCAGTTACCAAAAAAATCTTGTCTTGAGCAGCGCCAGAACCGAACATTTTTATGTGTGTGAGCTGGAGGGATTTTATTATGCATGTATAGTACAAATGGTTCTTTTTTCATTTTGGAAAGAAAAAAGGCACTTAAGGGGAAAAAAAGAAAAGGTTTGGTGGGGAGGCTTTGCAGTGGTATTTCACCTCAATACATCTTTCAAGTTTGATGGCTCGTAAGCTCACGGCTTGGTTCTTGTCTTCAACCTTGAGACAACGCTAAGCTGTCCGCAGCAGCTGCAGAGGCCAGGTCTTTAAATGAAATAGAGAAATAATTGCTTCAGGAAACAAAGGGAAGAAGGGGGGAAAAAGGCCCGTGAGCTGAACGACATGGCCCCTTGGGACTGCCTGTGGTATGTGGTCCGGATGGATATAGTGCAGTGTGCTAAGAAGGGATCCTTGAGCAGCCCTGGAGAATCAGAAGTGTGATGTGGCTGGAAGAGTGTGAGTTTTAGAGACACACCTGGGCCCAAGCCTTGGCTCTGTGACTGATTAGCTAGTGACCCTGAGAAAGGGCCTTGCCTCTGGGTGGGGGCGGGGGACTCCCGGTTCCTTATCTGCAGTAAGGGAGTACTTCTACCTACAGCAGGGACTGCAATGAAGACTGGAGGGTACAAGGTATGCGATGGGCTGGTTCCGTTAAACACGGCCAAACTCACAGTTACCTCTGCCCTGCCCCAGGACTCCATCTCTAGGGGGAGAAATGGCATGAGCCCGTGATCCAAAATAATAAGGGAGAAAATGACATCCAATCAGATGTATCAACACGGTGCTGGATGACGGAAAGCACACGGGCAAGTGATGAAGGACTGAGAGGAGATGCTGAAACAAACAAGTGAGTAGGGATGGGGCTGGGAAGAGGACGTTGGCTATGGGGCCGGATCCCTCTCAAGGCTAGGGATGGTAGTACCAGGTACTCCTGAAGACAGAGCCAAAAACAGCGGGGCTGGTCAAAGATTACGCGAGGACCCACTCTACCTCACATCCCTCCATCACCCTGCATAACCAACCTCTGCACTATCCTCTTGGGAAAGAGGGCCAGTGGAGGAATGGGACGAGAGGATGAGGATTCTGAGCATGAGGTGACAGGTGCAGGAGGAGGAAGGGAGGAGTTGAGAGGCTGAAAGCAGAAGATAAATACACATTTTCACATGGGAGGTAAGAGCATGCGGCGTCCCCAATATTAGGCTCCCCGACACTAACAGCTAAGCCTCTATTCACCAGGCAGGAGACCACAGGGCCCCTTCTCAGCAGAAAGGGACTAACCAACGAGAAAAGACCTACAGACGCCAGCATGTGGGGACCCCGCTCCCTGTCTGATAATCTCTTGTGAGACCGACAACTCTACACGCCCCATCCACGCATATAAAACTTTCAGATGTCTCTTTAGTGCTTCATTCTTAAATATTAATGGGTAGACAAGAATCACTAGATACCTGACCAAAGAGAAAAATGAGACTCCAAACATACTCCTTCCAAAAAAAACCAGAAAACAGAATTCAGTAAAAAGATACAATGCAAAGAACAGAAGAAAATAGCAAAGAAACAATCATTAATATGCTCAGAAGTATAAAATGCTTTGTATCTGTAACACTAGGACACAGTAGTAACATTTAAGAAATCGGAAAACTTGAGAGTTTAAAAAACAGCAGCAAAAAAGAAATTTCAGGAGAAAGTTTTGAAGAAACGTTCCCAAGATGAACAAAAAGCAAAGACAGGAAAAAGAGGAGAGAAAATACTGAGTTGGTGTAAAAATTCATTTGGGTTTTCATAGTTCATGAAAAATGCTAACAAACTTCTTGAAGGAAATGAGAAAGCCCATTTTCCATCTAATGAATGTACCAGAAGGAAAGAAAAAAGAAAAAAAACCAAGGGGGTAATTAGCAAGACTTTAATGTAATGAAAAATGCCCAGAAGTGAAGGCATGAATTCCAGACTGAAGGGTCGGCCGAGTACCCAACACAACAGTGCTGTACAGGGGAGACTGGACTGGAAGGCTTCCACTGAAATCTAGATGCCTCAGGCCAAAGGGAAGTTCTTGAGAGAAAACAGGGCACGTGACCAAGTGCAGTGGTCAACCTGGCTCAAGAATCAACAAGGAAAGATAGACAATGAAAAACGCCTACAACATTCCAGTCACAAACTGCCTGCAACCTAAAGTTCTGTAGATGTGGTCAATTGCTCAACTGCAAGGAGCAGCATAAAGATATTCTTCAGCTACAAAAGGGCTGAGCCCCAAGGAAAACATTAAAAAGACAGGTCATTTGATGTGCTTTTCACCATATCCATAGGGATTTCTCAGCGCTGAAGTAATTTAGGGCAAGCATTATGAACAGCAAAGGAGGAAAAAATAACAGTAAGTTTAGGAAGAATGAAACAGTGTGTAAGAAAGGAAATCTGATTATAGTAAGCTACATGGTTCAGCTAAAAACATTAATACATTCTGAGTTTGCTCCCTGGCATCACCACCAAAAAAATATTTAACACAGCTGAGATGAAAATGCTGAGTAGTGATTTAACTGACAACTGTGATTTAATGCTGTCGGTGGCACAGAGGAAAAGTGTAAGTGCAACGTCTTCCACAGCAGGAAGTTCACAGACAACACCCAGAACTGCAATCCAATCGAGTAGTATTAGTACAAACACATTATTTAGAAACAAGTAGCAAAATAGAAGAAACAGCGGACAGAGGGGACTTCCCTTTGGAGTGGGAGGGCTAGCAGGGCAGGTAATGGCTGGCCTCCCTTTTCTGTTGGGAAAGGCACCCTGGACCACTGTCTTTGTAAACCATGCTTAGGTGTCATTCTGACTCATCACCAGACTGGGGTCCGGGTTAAATGCCTATCGCTATGGCTTGGCACAGGAAGCGAGGGCAGGTGTGGCCAGAACAGGGACCACATGGAATAAACACAGTATTGGGCTCCAGAGAAGAGAAGCACAGGCCCATGACAGCCTCCCCTGGGCTGCCCAGCGAGCCTAGGTGTGTCTGGGCACACAGATCCACACACCCGTGTAAAACTGCAATAACCTAACAACACACACATCCTAATACAGCTGTCCCAGGTGCAAACCAAACTGCATTCACCTCCTCCCCAAAGGCAGAGAAACCTCGCATCATGAGGAACGGTCATGGAAGCTCCGCTCCGTTAAGTCCTGGATTTCCGGTGGATGGCCATCTTCTCAATCCAGGCCACACATGGTTCTCTATATTACGATTCGTAATTAATCATCTTCCATATGCCCAGCATATATACACCTGTAGATCAACACCTTGACCATGCCACCAAAAGCTCCCATTTGGGAAAGGAGAGGTGGGGAACAGTCCAGAAAACATACCCTTCTTGTCAGGCTGTGCTAAGCCTTCCTGGGAGGTGCAAGACTTGCAATGCAGAGGTCGTGGTTTGATCCCTGGTCTAAGGGGACTAAGATCCCACCTGCTGAGTCCTCCCACTCTGGAGCCTGTGAGCCACAGCTAGGGAGTCCCGGCACCGCAACCAAGATCCCATGTGCCACAACTAATCCCACTGACGCAGCCAAATAAATAAATAAGAAGGGGATGTTACACAGCATGGTGGGTGTGGAGACAAATTCCGGGAAGACAGGGATTTCGTCAGATCTAAATGGAGTATCAACCCAAACACATATTGCTATCAAACAAATAGAAGAGCTGTGAGCTCTATAAAATCACTGTTGAATTATATGCTCCAGTTACAGTGATAAATATTTGGTACCAGGAGCAAGATTGCCTTTCTTGGGAAAAAGTTTGTTTCTTTCCTATTAGATGGTGTCTTGTGTCACATATCCTGTCTCCCTTGCTGTGTTATGTTTCCCTGGATTCTAGTCTTGGTGCTAAATTTAAGGCTCCAACGTGGGCTTCCCTGGTGGCTCAGCTGGCGAGGCTCTGCTTGCAATGCGGGAGACCTGAGTTCGATCCCTGGGTTGGGAAGATGGAGAAGGGAATGGCTACCCACTCCAGTATCCTGGCCTGGACAATTCCATGGACTGTGTAGAGTCCATGGGGTCACAAAGACTCAGACACGACGGAGCAACTTTCACTTTCAATGTGGTCTCAGTTTATTGGTTTGATTAATTCTACGTACATTCTTGTAAATTCGATTTAAATTTCTTCCTTTAGCAGCTTTGAGACTTTACACAGATGCGCACCCTGTCTTATAGTAAGCTACTCCACATTTTCATGACACAGAGGTTACAAATTATAAATAAAATCTACCCTGGGACAGAAGCTGGGCTATCTTTAAGTTTGCCCTACAAGATCCTCGGATCCTGAGGTGGCTTTGGATGGTCCACAAGCCTTGCCAGCTGGTCTTCACTACTCACTGTTTTGCTATTTTATCCCCAAGTCTTGGTCTGCAAGCCAATCTCTGTGAACTTATCCATCTAATTTAACCTGTTGTGTATATTCTGCTGCTATTTCCAAGCAGTAGTTCTCACTGCAATCCTCCAGCCTTGCCTTAGTTGAACTAAGGGGAAGCAGGGCTGTTCTCCTCACATGTCTGTGTGTTCCGGAGTGCAGGCAGGATGCAGCTAAGCGGACCAGAACTCGAATCTGGGAACGGGACTTAGAGCTGCGGGCAGAAGCAGTGTGAATCAGGAGGACCAGGCCAGAGGGGCATGGATGCTGCCCACCGTCCACTGAGCAACTCCTCTTCGTGGTCAAAAGAAAAACATGACAAGTAAGTGGACACTGAACCTGCCTCTTACGAGGGCAAGAGAAAGTCAGTGACACACACTCCCAACCTTGGTGCAGGGCGCCGGGACTTCCCTGTTCGTGGACTTTGAGACCCACCCCTGTGGCTTAGATGTGTCGCCACCGTGTGGCCAGAGAGAGACTAACAGGCGCGCAGGACCCAAAGGGCTCCTCCTGGTTCAGTCTTGGAACGCCTGGCGGAGCCACGGCTCTGGACAAAAATAGAATCTGTTTATTCGACTTGTCTCTTTCATAACAAGACACAGATTTCAGAAAATAATCATATGGCAGACAAAATAAAGAGGAAAAAAGCACTCAGAGGTTTCGCGAGCTACCTGCAAAAGACTGAGCTCCAGTGAGGCCTGTAGGATGAGGTTTCCTCCTTTCACTGCCCCCCTGAAAGAGAACTCCCCCTTTTTCACTTGCGCACTGAGCCCCTTGGGAGCGCAGCTCTCACTGCTGGCTTCAGCTGACCAGGGCTTGTAACATCATCTCGCCTAACTACCGCAGGCTGGTTTGAAAAGGGCAGACTTTCCTTCTGAGCTGGCCATCCTTGGGCTCTTTTTTCAGAATATGCTCCTCAGCTACTGTGCTAAGTCCTCAGACATCGCTAGGTATTCAAAGGTCATGGCCGCTGACCCTCTCCCTAAGCATGGGCCTTCTACCTGGCTGGCAAGTCAACTGCCTGGAGACTATTTTCAAGGCAGATGAAAATAATCCGACAGACAGTGGAACCAAACTTGACTCTCAAGAGTCCCTCAGACTGCAAGGAGATCAAACCAGTCAGTCTTAAAGGAAATCAACCCTGGATATTCATTGGAAGGACTCATGCTGAAGCTGAAGCTCCAGTACTTTGTCCACCTGATGTAAAAAGCCAACTCATTGGAAAAGACCCTGATGCTGGGAAAGACTGAAGGCAGGAGGAGAAGGGGACGACAGAGGATGAGATGGTTGGATGGCATCATCAACTCAATGGACTTGAGTTTGAGCAAACTCTGGGAGTTGGTGATGGACAGGAAAGCCTGGCGTGCTACAGTCCATGGGGTCGGACATGACTGAGTGACTGAACAACAACCAACCAACTGGAAGGTTAAGTGAGGTCATACATAGGTGGGGACCTAATCTGATAGGTCCTTAGACATAGGAAGGACAGGGAAGCCTGGTGTGCTGCAGTCCATAGGATTGCAAAGAGTTGGACATGACTGAGGGACTGAAGTGAACTGAACTGATGTCCTTAGAAGACGACTTCGCTCTCTCTCTCTCTCTCTGTGTACTCACAGAGGACAGGCCATGTGAGGTCACAGCAAAGAAGGCAGCCATATGCAACTCCAGGAGACAGGTCTCCCCAGAGGCCACCTCTGCTGGCACCGTGACCTTGGACCTCCTTTCTCCAGAACCACGAGACAATACATTCTTGTTGCCTAAAGCCAGTCGGTCTGCAGCCCTTTGTTACGGCGGCCCAAGCAGACCGACCATGGGAGCCTTGACCTTGCTGCCCCCTGACCCTCTTATTTATCTTTCAACACTCCAAGTAACCTCTTCCGTGAGGTCATTCTCTTCTACCCTGGCCACTTCCTCCTTGACGTGCCCCTTCCATAAAGAGATTATATCTTAGAACCCTGTAACACATTATTGACTTAAAAAAAAAAAGTCTGTCTGCCCCTACTAGACTCTGAACCCCTTGAAAGAAGAGACATTTCTTAGATAATGAAGAAGTGACAAAATGAAGGATTAGCTGTGTAAGAGCTTGCAAATACAGGTACTTATGTGAACTATTTACCATGAAATGTGTGGCGTGGACTCTACAGTGACACGGAGGTGACGGCCGAACACTCACATCAGGGTTAATACCAGTTAGGTGACCTTGGGGGGCCCACTACTTCACTTCTTGGGGCTGAAATGGCCTCATTTTCTTAAACGTAAATTTTGCTGAAGCATAACACACTTACAGAGGAGCACACAAGTGGTCAAGAACTCAATGAATTTCCTAATTGTTCCAGCTTGTAAGTGGGGATAATGATAGTGTCTGTCACACTGGGTGGGTGTGAGGATTTAATGACAAAACACTTCTGAAGGATGGATGTATCTCATTCCTGCCACCCTGCCCGCCACTTCAGTTTAATGGAGAGATTCTTCATCTACTTAAAATGCCAGACAAGCTTGTCGTTTTAAAGCAGGGCTGAAGGAGGCAATGAAATAGGCTTGGACAAGCTTCCTTGGTACCTGAGAGAGGAAGAGGAAAAACCCTTCTGATTTCAGCATATGTGACTTCTTAGCCACATAAGAAGGGTGAGGGTAAGGGACAGGTTGGTCCCTGGTCAGGGAACTAAGATCCTGCATGCTGCGGGGCAATTAAGTCTCAGCCCCGCGACAGAGATCCCGTGAGCCACAACTAAGGCCCGATGCTGCCAAACAAATAAATGCTGGAAAACAAACAAACAAACCGAAAAGCCGCCCAAAACTGAGGGGCATCCACCCCTGCCAATGTCCTTCTGCCTCTCCTCTGAAGACCTAGGTCCTTCTCAGGAGCCACAGCAGATGTGGCTTAAAAGAAAGATGCTCGCGGAGGGTGCAGCGGGGGGTGGGGGGTGGATTTACAGCCTGTGACCAATTAGCCAGATGGGCTCACCTCCCCACCTGGTTTTTCTCTGGTCGGTGTTTCGCGGGCTCTCTCTCACTTTCATTCCCTCCCCGTTAGCTGAAGAAGGTCGCTTCCCTTTGGCCTGGGGGTTGGCCGTCTGAGGCCAGATTGGGTTCACATCTGCTCTGGGGCTTCAGGTGCCCTGGTGGCCGGGATGAGCTTTCTCCGACGTGGGTTTTAGCACGGGCCCCATGACCTCTCCTCCTGAATTCAGATCTCACCAGGGTTGTCCACGTTTTCCTGAACTCCAGCTTCAGCTAGGGCAAATGTGGTTTGATTAATTCCAAACATATGTTCCTTAGAAATGCACAATCTTACCATATCTGCCCTTCCTGTACAAAGCCAACTGGGGGACTGAGTTTGAGCTGCGAAACCCCCAGGATTTGGAGGGAGGAGGGGACTAGCCCGTTTCCGCATTCATTCTTAACGCTATTGAACGCTGATTACACTACTTGGGCCTCCAGTCAGTGGAGCATGGTGACTTCTTTCTAGAAGCCCTCCTTTCAAGTTCTCTGTCTCTCTGAATGTAATGTAAACTCCTTTACTTTTAAGCTCAGGTTTGTCTCCATCAATTAACGTTGCCAGCACCTGGAGATGAAGAGACCCCGAAGCGGTTATCTCGTTAAGAACTTTGAACTTGGGTATGGTATGAACATACATCACAGAAGACAAACATTTATCCTGCCTACTTTTTTTTAAACAAATTTCCAGAGTTGAAAAAGCCTACAATTGCTTCAAAAGCCAAAGAAATGAGACCTGACATGTATTTACAAAGGCATTTTCATGCATTACACATCCGCTTTCTTTTTCAATCATGGGTTTACTTTCCCAAGAAGAGCGCCATTTGTAAACGCAAAACAGAATCACAAATGTCAGTTTTTCTGACCGGCATTTATTTCCCAGGCAAACATTCTTTGAACTGATGTTTCCTTTCCCCTCCTTTGTCCCTCCTTTGGCTAGGGCAGTCAATGCATGCTTTCCTGCTCAAGTCAGCTCCGGCATTTTGGAAAATTCTGCACAACTGCAATTTTCTTACTGCTATTCCACAAATATCCTTATGTTTAAAATGCATGTTATCCACCATCCCCCTCAACAGTGTGCAGGAGCTAAAGCTCTTCACCAACCAAAGAAGCTTTTTTTAATGAAATATTTTTATTTTTATTTATTTAGCTGCAGCAGGTCTTAGGTGTGGCACGCGATCTTCAGTTGAGGCATGCAGGATCTACTTCCCTGACCAGGGATCCAGCCCAGGCTCTCTGCATTGGGAGCGTGGAATCTTAGCCACTGGACCACCAGGGGAGTCCCCGCCAAGATTTTTTGTGTCTGTGTAATTGCAGCTCGGATCTTTTGCATTTCTTTCTGCTCTTTTCATTTTGGCAAACGTATTCCCTGAATCGTATGTAGGAAAGACAAACTTAAAATGTCTGTTACCCATCTTTGGCTGGAAAAGACTAATGTAGAAGGAGTGATGGATGGGAAGGGAGTCTGCTTCTGCATCTAATGTAACTCTACAGCATCTTGTGCACAGCAGATACACAGAATAATTTGAGTGATGTAAGAATATCAGATATTAGATCTCTGGATACCTAATTCAGAGTTCCTTGGGTTATATAAAAATTGTTCAGGGAGGAAAGCTTAAAAAATTTGGTGTCAACACTGGATCATATTTTAAGCCCAGGATAGATGATAAAATAATACTGATGAAAATAGTACAAATTAAGCTGATTCCTTTTCACTGGGCAAAAATTTTCCTAGCTATTCTCACCACGTATGTCTGTTTTTCCAGATGAACTTTAAAATCATGATGTCAAGTAACCCCCCGCCAAAACTCCCTTTGGAATTCTGAATCAGATTATGTGAAATTTATATATCAACTTGGGGAAAAAGTTACATCTCTGCAATTTAACTGAAGCCAGCCAATCTGGGACTATAGCATATTCCTACACTTAATCAAATCTTCCTTGTCTGTAGCTATAATTTTTCCTGCCTAGCAATTGTCGCCCCAACCAACCTCCACAGTCTTCAGAGGAAACAGCCAGCCTGTGCCCTGGACCACAGGCTAAGTTGAACATAATAACCCATGTTTCGGGATAGATACAAGATTCCAGCCAGGTCAGAAAGAAGACCTCCCTACGACTTTCCTCACTGTTCTCAAGAAGCAACCCTTCCACAGAGCAAGGGGGACTTGAATGTGAGGCTGCCAGTGGTCATGTTCTCCACCAGGGAGACAAAGCCAGTCTGAGGCAGGAAAGATGAAGCCGAAGCAGAGATGAAGGAGTGGAGGATGTAACCCCACCACTAACCCGAACAGTGACTTTGTGTGTGCTAGAAACAAGTGCTCCTTCCTATGACAACATGCCATAAATCTGCCGACCCCAATACATCTATGATGACTGCCTATGAACGGCAAGCCTTGGGGTTTAGACTTGTTTAGTGCACGCTCTGAACAACTGAACCCTGCAGTCCAAAGGGAAAGAGTCCTAGGAGCTTTGAGAATCATATGTTACTGATCGAAACACGTTGCAGCTTCACTTGGTTCAACCTAATGCAATGAATTTCGCCCCCCAATCCATCAGATTGGCAAAATTCCAAAAGCTGAGCAACACACTTTCAGCAAGGCTGTGGAGAAATTTTCATAAAATACCAATGGAAGGACTGAACCCTACAGAGGGCAATCTGGCAAAATTGATCAAAACTGGCGCATGTGGGAGTCTGTCCTACAGCTGTATCACACACCCTTCAACACCTACAATAATGTATGTGCTCGGTGCAAGAGACAGTGTGGGGGGTAGGGATATGACACACACACACACACACACACATATGCATATTTGCTTGAATCTGCAAAAAAGACACACTAGGAGAAAACATGAGAAGCTTTGTAAAAGTGGTTACTATGTGGGGAAGGAGGAAGTGAAGCAGACAGGAGAGGAGTGAAATTTCCAGAGTACATCTTGTTCATTAAAATATATATTCAAAAGAAAAAGCAAGTTGAAAAGTTAAAAAGTAAAGTTACAGGTAGGTATTTGGAAAAGCTGGCCTTTTAAAAACAACTCATTGGCCAGTCTTAAATAATCACTACAGTATATAATCACATACTTGCTGTTGCTTAGTTGCTCAGTCGTGTGTGTCCGACTCTTTGCAACCCCATGGACTGTATGTAGTCCATCAGGCTCCTCTGTCCATGGGATTTCCCAGACAAGAACACTGGAGTAGGTTGCCATTTCCTCCTCTGGGGGATCTTCCTGACCCAGGGATCGAATCCACATCTCCTGTAGTGGCCGGTGGATTCTTTACCACTGAGCCACCAGGGAAGCCTCAATTATGTACTTACAAAGATCCTTACCATTATCAACAAAATGAACAAAAAAACCCTGAGTCTCAATTCTCTTTTGGGCTGGTTATTTTCCATTTGCCTCTCTCGATCTTTCTTCCCCTCTTCTCTGCACTCTGGATGGGGGATACAGGTGGCTGATCTCCACACACTAAATCCCCTGGGCTCTCCTGCTTTCTAGCTTCCTGTTGGGTTGGCCGATGGAGGCACTGGCTGGATCCCAGGTCAGGAGAGGGAAAGGCTGGTTTATTTGTTCTCGTGTCAGCACTGTAGTTCTGTACCCCCTTACATCCACACGTCCTGTCTGCTGCCCTCTTCTCTGGTTCTAGCTCTAAGTCAGCTTCAGAAACACTGTGTTTTTCCCCTTGTGCTCCTTTGGGATGGGAGTTGACAGAAGTGAGTAACAGCTTCCCACTGCGGCTGATCCCTGGTGCCCCAGCATCTCTTAGCTGGTCCCACATCCCCGCCCACACTCCCTGGAAATCACCTGGATGAACATGCCATCTATTTTACGCTGGAAACCTGGCTGATCTATTCAGTCATCTGCTTCTTAGACCACTCACATTTGTTCTTTTCTCCTTTGTATATCCCAAGGCCAGTTTATTCAGGGAATGTCACATACACATTCTTTTTTTGCTCCCAAGTACCCTTCTGCTTTTGAGGTTTGTGACTCTTTTCTTCCTTTCTCTCTTCCTCTTAACAAGTCTTAAATTCTTCCCGCACGGTCATCATTTAACCTGTGAACTCACCTTAAAGGTGTTCACTGAAGTATCTCTAACGACTGTGCTCTCATTCATCCAGCCATTCATGCAGGAAATATTTTTTGAGAATTTAGATACTGAGCGTAAAATGGTATGTGAAAGACAGACAGGATCCTTATGTACATATAGGAGGTACAACTTTGAGGAGCAAAAGACCATACAAAAAAAACCCTGCAATTACAACAACGAATGGACTTCCCCGGTGGCTCGATGGTAAAGAATGCACCTGCCAATGTAGGGTTTCATCCCCGGGTCGGGAAGATCCCTGGAGGAGGAAATGGCAACCGACTCCAGTATTCTCGCCTAGAAAATCCCACGGGCAGAGAGGCCTGGAAGGCTACAGTCCACGGGGCTGCAAAGAGTCAGACACAACTTAGTGACTAAATAACAACTGTGAAAATGGTATACAAGAAAGACGGACATGAGACTCCCCAGCCTGGGGATTAGGGGACATGAGACTCCCCAGCCTGGCGATTAGGAAGGGCTTCCTAGAGGAAGGATGAGTGAGCTGGAGATCTGAAGGATGGGAGGGTGCTGACCAAGCAGGGCAGGAGTTTCTGGTTCTTCCCTCTTCCAGGGCCTCTCTTCAGTCGACAAGGGCATGCAGCCCCCTCTGCCTTCAAAGGATACCCAGCAGAATCTCCCCTGGCCCCCTCCTCTCAAAGCAAACTGTATTCTAACTTTTTTCCTGCATAGAAAATCCATTTTGTCCTTGCTGGATGGTGTGTGACTGTACTCACAATGTCAAGGATACATGTGAAATATACCTAAAAAAGTACAACCAGAAAGTATTAGGAAGTGTATTTTTTTTTTCAAGTGATTTTTCTTGCAATGAACAAGGTTATTCTTCAATTTCTGACTTGACTGAAAAAAGAAGAGAAGGTGGGGGTAAATTAGCATGATCCACTGGAGAAACAAAAACAAAAACCTCCCAGCCCCTCCAGGGAGCCCACATCCAGAGCTATTTGCAAAACTGCTAGTCCTATCTTTGGAAGGACATTTTTCTCACCCATTTATGCTGCAAGGGAAAAACATCTTCCACGAAGCAAACATTTTTTAAGATTGCAGCCTTTCAAATTCGTGGTACTTGTGATAAAGGGTGTTTTCAAGCCCTCTTCTTCACTTAACCTGCCAACTAACATGGGAAACCATTAGCTCAGGCTGCTACAATTAACTCAGGGCTGCTTGTTGAAAGGCTCGCACAATTCCCAGCTACTTATCATGCAAACAACCTGGGAGACTCATTTTCCTTGCAAGGCAGTAGGAGGGGTAAATTACTGAGATAAGTAGATTATTGGGGAAAAAGTCACACTCAGAAGCCTTATGAAATGATTAAACCCTGGGAAATTCATCCCCCAAAATCCCTGGCCCCTGACAGTACACATTCATTACTGGATCCTGGATGATCTACAATGAAGAACCTTCTCGGGAAGCAATAAATACTAGGACTCTGATGAATTTTCATTTAACTTTCCAAACAGTTCTTTAGTTCTGATGGGTGAGGTTCACCCTGTAGGGAGCAAATGAAAGGAAAGGGGGAGGGGGGACAGGTTATCAGACTTTAAGATTTAAAAAATTTTCTCAAATAGTAGAGGTACAGACACTGATGCCAATAAAATGATTACTCTAGGAAAACATGGGGCTTCCCTAACCTCCTTGCATTAACTCCATAAACTCTGTATGTGCTGTGTGTGTTCAGTCATATCTGACTCTCTGCGACCCCATGGACTGCAGCCCACCAGCCTCCTCTGTTCGTGGAATTTTCCAGGTGAGAATATTGGAGCAGGTTGCCATTTCCTACTCCAGGGGATCTTCCCTACCCAAGGACTGAACCCACATCTCTGGGTCCCCTGCATTTGGCAGGCTGATTCTTTACCACTGTGCCATCTGGGAAGCGCATAAACTCCATGCAGATAGAAGTTATGTGATTAATAGCCACCAATAGCCGTGTTCAAGCCTATTGCAACAAAATACATCTTCCCTGTTGGAAGTATTCCTTGTAGCACACACTAGTCAATAATCAAGTTGACTATTATTAGTCAAATTGACGAAAAGCCTGAAATGATGTTTCAGAGAGAGAGAGAGAGAAAAAAAAAATGTCCAGGAAAGGAATGGAAATAAATGCAAGTGATCTGGAGGCAGAAAACAAACCCTTGTTTCTCTGGCAGGAGGGAGAAACCAACCCAATGACAAGCCTACCGGGAGCTCTGATAACCGAAATCTAAATAAGAGAACTTGGCTGTGGAGGCTGTTAGTATCAGTGCTGACTTTCTGCTTCCAGTAACTGAACTGTGAACAGCCGGCATAAACAGGCATGACATTTCCCTTTGAGGAGCGCAGCGGCAACCGGAGGCATTCCAAACCAGAGCGGAGCGCTCGCTCATCTTCACTCTTGGAAACAAGTCAGGGAACCATGAACTCTCTAAGTCAAGCTTTGCGTGGAATAATTGAACAGGGTGAAATACTGCTGCTGCTTCTCTTTTAAATGAATACTCTTTGACTCCCAGGAATTTAGGCTTCCCGACACCTGTCTGACAGGGCAGAGGACCTGCAGAGATTCTGCCTGGGCCAGGATGGGCCAGGAGGCTGACCATGAAGCCCGAGGGTGCTTCTGGGGAAAGGGTAGCGGATGACAAAGCAGCGCTTTTAAAAAAAAAAAATTAATTTAAAGGGAAGATCTGCTTTGTACAAATTACATTGTAACCTGTCTCAGTGTGAAACCTTCTATAAATTCTTTATTAAAATTTTTGGAGCTGTTATGGGCGTGGTGATGGGTGATGTGCTTGTTTGGGGAGGAAAGGGTAGTGTAGTGTGCTGGGATTAAGTCTGGATGGGGGAGGTGGGGCAGGAGAGGGTAGTATGCCCTGGCGATCTGTTCACATGCAATTTACAACAGGGCTACCCTCACTTTTATAGACGGAATCCCTGGAGCTTAGAGAGATTGTCTCCTGTCCCAGGTCTTAATGCTTGAGCTGGCGTTCAAGTCTCCATGGTCTGAGTTTTGAAGCCAAAAAATGATCCTACTGCACTAGACTTATCTTGGAAGACAGTAGAGGAAGGAAGTACTAATTGACATCCTTTCCTAGTTGGCAGACTTTCTTTAGAAGAGAATGCACTACTGGGGGGTAACAGGATTGCTACTGAAAGAAGAGGACTCAGGAGGTAGCATGGGACATCCATTACCCTAGCTATGCAACAGCTGCCCCAAAGTTTTATCTGTGATAGTATGACACCAGATTTCACAACAGAATTGAGATTTGAAATGCACAGTGAGGAAATAACATGGGAGATAAAAAAGATGTTTTTTCATAAAAAAAAAAAAGAAGGCTGCCAGATACATTAATGGGATGTAGCTTTTAGAAACCACAAGTTGTGGTATTAGCATTGAGATACTCATCACATTTTATGGTTACATAGAAAAAATGTTCTTAATATCCACATAAAGATGCACAGGTATCTTGGCATCCTTTAAAACAGACTAAGGGAATGCAGGTAGGGTATGGTTTGAATCCCAGCTCAGCCACTGACTAGCTGTGTGGCTTTGGGCAAATCATTCAACCTTTCTGTGCTTAAGTTTCTTCATCTGTACAACGTGGACATTAAATGTTCCCATCTCCTTGGACTATTAATCAAGTGCTTGGAACAGCACCAGGAACATAGTACAAACTTTCTAAGCATTAACTCATATGATATCCTTAGTAATAAGTATGTGATGGGAGCCTATACCAGCCTGGAACATTTTCAAGGTTATCGTAAGAGACAACAAATGCACTGCTGCTGCTGCTGCTGCTAAGTCGCTTCAGTCGTGTCCGACTCTGTGCGACCCCATAGACAGCAGCCCACCAGGCTCCCCCATCCCTGGGATTCTCCAGGCAAGAACACTGGAGTGGGTTGCCATTTCCTTCTCCAATGCATGAAAGTGAAAAGTGAAAGTGAAGTTGCTCAGTCGTGTCCGACCCTCGGAGACCCCATGGACTGCAGCCCTCCAGGCTCCTCCATCCATGGGATTTTCCAGGCAGGAGTACTAGAGTGGGGTGCCATTGCCTTCTCCGAAACAAATGGACAGGTAGGTCCAAAGGGTGAGACACTTGAGTGCTGGCAGGAGTGTGGCTGAGATGAATACTCGTTCGGTCGGGGCTTCCAGGGAAAGGAAGCTTCACTGACATGTCAGAGGAGAGGGATGGTGAGGCTGAAGGGCGCTCTGAGTGGAGTGGGGAAGAGGGATGAGAGGAGGCAGAGAAACTTTTACAGGTGATTCCACTCCGGATATACAGATGCCAGGCTGTAGCCATGGAGACGGAGAAAGGATGACGCTAGAACGGTGGATGGGTCATCCCACTGCAGGATGGCAGGAAGCAGAGTAAGAGAGAACTGGGGATTGAGCACCCAAATCCTCAAGGAGCAATGGTGGGTGGCTGGAAGGTCAAGACAGATCATATCAATGGGGTTTTAGTTGCTGATGACAACAGTCACTCTAGCTAGGTTGGGCAAAGGGGGCTTTAAAAAAAAAAAAGGAGCACCAGATCTTCAGCACAAGCCGAAAACCAGATCTGGAGGATATATAACTGGGACCAAGAGGGCCAAACACACGAGGTGACAGGTGGGCACCACCACTGCAGCAGCCAGTCACGTGACACACAGGACAAGAACTGGCCCTCCGATCTTAGCTGGGCTCCTCGTCAACAGCCGAACGTTCCCAAGCCCATGCCCACCAGAAGACCCGGTCTCTTAGGGTTTCGCTGACACCTCACGGTGGTCACTGCTATTTTCACATCTTTAAGGTGGAAGCCAGGAAAGATGTGGAATCTCAGTGGCAAGGAGTCTGAGAAATGTAGCTCGTAACTTTCCAACCTCTGTAATTCAGGGAGGAGAGTTAGGAGGGGGCTGAAGTGGGTGGTGAGGGAGTCGATCAAAACTCTTTGCCTAGGATTTCCCTGGTGGTATCACGGTGAAGACTTTGTCTTTCAATGCAGGGGGCACAAGTTCGATCCCTGGTTGGGGAGCTTGGATCCCACAAGCCAAAAAAAAAAAACCCAAGCCATCAAACAGAGAAGCAATATTGTAACAAATTCAATAAAGACTTAAAAATGGACAACACTGAAAAAATCTTAAAAAAGAAAACCAGAAACTATCTGCCAGAGGACGCTGGAAAGGAGAAGCTGACTTCATGTGGCATGGGCTTCTCTGGGTGGAATAACAGGAGGGCAGGAATGGAGGAGCTATATTTTTGTGGTTCTGAGATATAAAAATTGGTGGAAGAATAAAGACCCTCGACTGAGCAACGAGTGGTCAGAGAAAACCTATGCTTCAATTATGAAGCAACGTTCTAAGGCAGGAGTATCACTTCATGATGACACACGATGAGCATCTTGGAAATTCTGGCTCCAGTTGAGACAAATTTCTCCTTGTAACCTGGACTCATCTGAGTAATGCCCTCTCCTCCCCTTCATCTAGGTTGTCTAAGTCTGCTGTCTTTCAACGAGTCTGTTTTAATTTCCTTTATTCCACATGCACGCTTGCATGAAGTCACCTCTTCACTCTTTAAATTCCTGTAACATTTTACCTGTATTCCTCTTATACATTTTATCTCATTTTGCCTTGTATTGAAGAGATACTTAGATACGTGTCTTATCTCCTGTACTGAAATATTTAGATCCATGTCCTACTTCCCCTTGAGGCAGGGTATGCATCTGATGAACTTCTAGTACAGTTCCTTACAATCCTAAAATCTATGAAGAATGAATGAGCTGTCACGTGGCTTCTCACTGTATCAATTCCTGGAGAAGTATTGCCAGGTTTATTCCTGGCAAGCCTTTGAGGTTCCTTCCAACCAAAACACAAAACGTCTAAAAATGCCCATAATTCTGGGCCTGGCTCTACCTAAGCTATGGGCCTCCCACTAGATTGAGAGATTGGGAATGTATCATTTACATCTTTATGCATCCCAAAATCCCTACTATAGTATACACTCAAAGAATCCTTGCTGGCCTAAATCCCAGGCATGGACGGGCCCTGAACTTTAGCTTACTAAGGACATCTACCTACTAAGATCTCTGTGTGAGTATTTGGGCAGATGAATAGCAGTAACAGACATAAGATCAGATTTGCTCTGAAAGAAACTGTTCAAGAGGAGAAAAAACAGAGAGGCATAGAAGAGGAGGCACAGCTCCACCACAATGAACAGAACTGGGGAGGAAGCACTGGTGAAAGAGAGCTTTCCCCAGATTTCTAGAGGACAGAAGACAAATGTGGAAGGGCTGACTATGCAAAGTGAGGAGGAAGCAGTGGCTGAGAAACCACTGAAGAGAGTGCAAACTTGCTAATAGTAACAAGCACGGTTCCTGGGAGGCTCCAGACTGAGAGACACCAAGCAAGAGAATGAGAGAAATGGAACTGAACACAGGACTCACTGAAGATCTTTATATGAACCTTCCCACCTACTAAGTAGCAAAACCAAGTGTTGACACCTATGTAAAAACGAGGAGTGCTTTCCCTAAGGAAATTGGGCAAAAGCTCCCTGGGGCACCAGAGCTACCAGTGTGGGTGCTGCTGTCCTACAGCTGAGTCCTCCGCCTGTGGCATATTGTGAGGGGTGGGAAGGGGGTCCTCCGCAACCTGGCAATGAGGCCTATCAGTCAACTGGATCCATCTGTATACACAGAGCTCCCACAGCCTTTCTACTTCCAGGTTCGTGCGTACAAACTCATCCTGAGGATTCATCAAAGCAGTTAAGCAAAGTCCATATCATGACTAGGAAAGCATCAGTAAACAAATAGAAAAACTGACCATAGAGGATACAGAGATAATTCTGATAGAAGAAGAGAACTGAAAAATAAAACACAACATGATAAAAGACTCTAGTATTCTTGAAGAGACTTGGGGAAAATATTGCATCTATAAAAACAAGAACAGAATCCAACAAATAAAGATCAATCAAGAATAAGAGCTTCTACAAATGAAAAGACCCACAACCAGATGCATTGTTCTGTTTTCTGACAGCAACAGTAAAAGATTCTAAAAGCTTCCCGAATAATAAACAAACAGTATGTCAATGATAAATAAAAACAGGTCACAAACAAAAGAACAAGAATCAGTCTGGGTGGACTTGTCATCAGCAGTACTAGATATTAAAGCAAAACCTGAAGTAATTTATAATTCACAACTCTATACTCAGACCAGCCACCAACGGACCATGAAGATGGAATAAAGCGTTTTTACGTGTGGGAATTCATAAGGCATACCATTCTTGCCCCTTTTCTTAGAAAGGGTGTGGTTCAGCAAAATAAGGACTAAAACTTTAGAGAAAGAGAGATCAGAGAAATAGTATAAGCATGTAGAACAACAACAAATAGAAATACCACGGCGACGAACAGTCCAAAAACCCGAGGTGGGGGGTGGGGACCCAAAATAACCTCGCTTAAAGAAGAAGAGGCATCTAGAAGGAAAACTACTAGGAAAACCAATAAACGAAAAGCAAACAACAAACAAACCAAAAGATAAATAAAAACACTGAGATTATCTGATGAACTTTCCCACAGAGAAATTAGCATTGTGAGGCATTTTAAAGACATGTTGATATATTGGAAAGAATTATCCACAAGAGCATGGAAAAGTGAACAGAAGAAAAAAGGGAATAACCAGTTATCTGGGGGGGGGGGGGGAAGTGATAGAAAATAGAGCAGTGGCATATCACTTGATTTGGCAATAAATACTGTTTACAGAGCCATAATCCCACTCAGATTGGAACAGAATGCCTGAGGGCGTGAGGATGTAGGTTTCCAGGAAAAAAGGGAGATTCAGTTTAGAAAAACTTCAAGACAAATAAAGGGAATGAATATATGGAAAATCGAAGGCAATCAGAATATCCAAGAAATATAAAGGGCAGGGTAAGTTTTGTATGGCATTAGTAATAAGTAATTTAGAATAAGCAAATTAAAACAGGAAGTTCATGGGCTTCTAGAAGAATGAAATGGATTCAAAAGATATCAGGTGTGGTGAAAAAGACAAGCTTCTTCTCACAACAAGAAAAAGAAAAAAACAATCAGAAGAAGTTAAAAAATAACAACAACAAAAAGAAATCTGAAAAAAATTCTAGCAAACCAAAATGTGGCATGGTTTTAAACCAACGATAGAATTTAAAAAAAGAATAGATCTCAACATTCTCCTTTGACTAACACAGGGATTATGAGTTAGGAATTACACAGATGGAAATATAATCAACCACAGTGCACGTCTTGGTTTTTCAGTGCACAGCATTCACACAGATAAAGTAACCTGAAAGCTATTTATCGGCTATTAACTTGGAAACAACCACAGTTTAGAAATCTTAATCGTGGTCAAAATAGAATGCAAATTATCAACATCTGACAGAAGTGAAGGGCTGTGAGATGAGAAGAGGTTGGGAAAAAACGTGAGGCAAATATACTGTGTACCACCCATGGAGCTGGAAGTAGAGATTTAAGTGTTACTGAAAGTGACAATAATAATACACAGAGGAATAAAACCAGGATCTTAGAAACAACGAGGCTGAGTACCCAGTGAGTGAAACCCTATGTATCAGACCAGGAAGTCAATAGGTAATGTCTACAGTTTAGAAATAAAAAATGATGTGTTAATACGCAAGGAATCACTTGAAGAAGGACAAGCAAAAATGGTTCAAAGTGATTGACTCTTGGGATCGTGATCGGGATGGATGAGTCAGGGCACTGTTTGGTTTTGAAAAGTGAACGTGCACTGTTTAATTCTTCTAAAGTTATGGTTTACTCTAGAACCTGAATATTTTGGCTCAAGGCTGCGAAGAAATTAACCCTTGACATGTACCCCTGGATGCACCTAATTCTACTGGTACAGTTCCTGTCTGGGGATCCAGACACTGGCCAGCAGGAAGCAGGTCTTCAGACAGATGGCAGCCCACAGGGCATGGTGTAACGGAGGTAGGAGATATAAACTGGGTTAGTGGTCACCTTAGAGAATTTCGAGTCATCACAAAGAGGAAGATCTCCGCCAGGCTCGCTGCTGGAATAATCCTGGGTCTTACCAGGCTTCCAATGCTCCTGCCGGACAGAATAAGTAAAATGTCCTATATTTCCCTTTTGAAAGCACTAGGAACAGCTCAAGGATTTGCAGAGCAGAATGAAAGAGGAGCTGTCACGGAGTTCCTTAGGACTCACAGCTTGAAAGGAAAGAGGAGGCCCACAGGGGGCCTTCGGACCGAGCCCAGCGGGGGAGACTGAGCACTTCCACAGCCCAGGGGGTGGGACCATAGCTCTTAAAGCCACAGATCTCCTCTGTAGGCACAGAGACCCTCACAGCGGGAATCCATTCACACCAGTCACCCTTGGAGACTGCTATTTATGCTAAAGAAATTTATCCCACTCCATTGTATGTTTCTTGTCCGGAGCGCTCTGGGATCCCTTGTTTACGGCCTTCGCCCATATTGTGAGCAGGGGAATGGACAGGCCATTTGAGAGGGCAGGGGTGGCTAATGATGGGTCTGTGAGCTCTGCAGTCAGGCTCTCCTTTGTGAACCAAACCCAATTTGGGTGCATTTGCTTAAAGAAAAAAAAAAAAAGCAAACCCCATTTGAGGTTGAAGAAATGTTAGTTGTGTTCCATTCCTTTAATAGGGGTAAAAAAAAAAACACAACAACAGTAGAAGAAACTCAAAACTTTATAATATTTATTTATTTATAATCCATCCTTTAGGTTGAAATACACATCCAATTATCTCAGGTATAGGTGCACATGCCGCCTTAAGATAGAGAGGCTCTTAAAAAAAAAATCAGGGGCCTTTCATCACTACAGAGATGCTAATTTTTATCTCCAGGAAAGTAAGGGAAGCCCCTTCTGAAATGTTTTCTTTTGAGGTAGAACTTAAACGTATGCCACTGCTTTCATGAATCCTGTGAGCCAAATCCTTATAAATCCTTTGAGTTGACAGATCAATTATTCCTTCTAACAGCTAATGAACTAATAACCTTTGGAAATTTCTCCTTCCCTGGGTTTAAAATGAAAAAAAAAAATCTTGAAGGGGAAAAAGTAATCAGTTAAAGACTACCATAGCAATAAAAACAAATTCATAATAATAGCTTTTTAAAGAAAGCTATATTTTGAGAGCTATGATTTTTAAATTAAAAATACGTCAAATAATCTTGTATTTTATAAATATAATAAATTTTATTTTTAAAAAAGCCTTAATGTCATATAGTGTCAAGAGAATTGAGAAAAGGGTAGGAAAAAAAACAGAAAAGGAGAGAGAGACAGTCGAGAGACATCAGACAGTCCAGAGACATCAATAAGCCAGGTGAGATTAATAGACCCGGCTCTGCAGAAGACATCGCCCGAGGTGGGCTCTCTGGGAACCAGGAGGGGGAAAGGACACACACAAAAGCACAGGAGAGAAAGGAGAAGGCAGAGGAAGCAGGAAGATACCCTGGTCATTAGGACTGTGAACACAGGAAGCCCATACGGAACATCTTGTGGACAGAAGGAGTCTTGGGGTGGTAGCCCATACGGAACATCTTGTGGACAGAAGGAGTCTTGGGGTGGTATGGGTAGAAGCTGGCAGGCAGCGCAAGCTGGACATTCAAGGGGTTGAACCCCAGGGGGACACCGAAGGCCAGAGCAAGTGGCAGAAGGAGAGCTGGAAGAGAGGGAATGCATGTGGGCCCCAGAGTGTGCACTGATACCAAGAATGAGATGTGCCTGCCGGGTGAGCAGGGCAGAGAGGCATCAACCCTATCTTATGACAGAAGGCCAAGGATTTCATAGATGTGAAAACTGAAGCCCTGGGAAGTTGAGTAAATGACTTGCTCAAGGTCCTAGGGCATCAATCTCACACACACACATCCATACTTTTGTGCTAAGTTGCTCAGTCATGTCCGACTCTTTGTGAGCCCCATGGACTGTAGCCCACCAGGCTCTTCTGTCCATGGGGATTTTCCAGGCAAGAATACTGGAGTGGGTTGCCATGCCCTCCTCCAGGGGATCTTCCCAACCCAGGGATTGAACTCAGGTCTCACGCATTGCAGGTAGAGTCTTTTTCCCACAACATTAACAATTCTGGAGACGATGCTCCAAAAGCGTACCTTCCAGGGAGCATCACACAGCTCTTTCTCTGTAAGCTCCTGGTACGTGGTGTGACATGGTGTAGACAGAGGGGAACTTCAGGGTCAGAAGATGTAGCTTGGAATACACAGCTCCACTGTTCTCCAGCCCCATCTGCCCTATTTGTAAAATGGGGGAAATCATAATCACACCTCAAGTTGTGGGCAGGAAACAGTGAAATAACACTGACCTACCGGAATCTACTTACAAGACCTGACAAGGGCCCCAAGACTCAACTATAAGCCCATGATCCTGTTCCAGAAAAGCCACCTGAGTAGTGACACAGGGTCCCATGCTTAGAAGTCCTATGCTGTCACCATCATGATAGTCTTAATAATTTCTAAACAAGGGGCCCTGCATTTTCATTTCTCACTGGACCTCACAAATTACATAGTTCGTCTTGGGTAAAGCTCTGTGGCTCAATGAGATGAGTCTTGGAGAAGACGTCCATCTTTGGCAAGTAACTCTCATGTGGGCTTCCCTGGTGGCTCAGATGGTAAAGAATCTGCCTGCAAGGCAGGAGACTGGGGTCTGATCCCTGGGTCAGGAAGATCCCCTGGAGAAGGGAATGGCTACCCATTCCAGTAGAGAAGCCTAGCTGGCTATAGTCCACGGCTGTCGCCCGCCAGGTTTCTCTATCTATGGGGTTGCAAAAGAATCGGATGCAACGAATGCATTTTTCCCATGTGAGCTGCAAGTCTGAAATGGACACTAGTTTCTCAGCTGCTCAGCATCTGAACCCCTTTTTTTTTTTTCTTTAACAAGGGAGGAATTCTTAGCTATATGAGTCTTAGTAGGAGGCAAGACTAAAAGGGCCAAACACTGGCAACCCCCTGCCTCCCCACAAGCACCAGTACACAGCCAGACAACAGTGGTTCTCTAGGAACACCAGAGGCAGCCCTCTCCTGGCTACAGCCTCTGCTGGTCAGCACCGGTGGGGTTAGCGGATGGCAGGCCCAGGGAGCATCCAGTAATCATGGCAATGAGAAGTTGTACAAGATGGTTCTGTGATGGGGTTGTGGGGATGATCCAGCCGCCTGTGGTTTTCTCCCCATGTTCTAGTTTGATTCTCCAGCCTTCTCCATGAGTGATTTTTCAAACCACTCAGTATCCTTCTAACACCTTTCTTCTGTACTTCAGTAATCAGGGATGCTTTCTGTTCATAGCCAAGAGCTTGTTCTGATATAAAGCTGGACTGTGTTACGGAGCCTGATTCTCCTTCAGCTGACAGGCAGCAAAGAAGTCCTGCGTCCCGAGGGAGAGCCTGTTGGGCCCCGAGCCCCGGGTGGTGACTGGAGCGCTGGTGCCTGCCCGTGTGGAAGTAGACCTGGCAGGTGGCGTGGTCCACACTCCTTCTGAAAGTGGGACTCCTTCCAGAATGATTCAGGGTCAAAATAAGATGCAGATAAAGATGCTTCCGATAGCCAGAGGGCACACTAAGCAGAAGGCCCTTATCGTGGGTGGCAGACCTGAAGACTGGCCATCTCCTCTCCCCTCCAGGTCAGCGGTCAGCTTGGGGCTTTCGAGGACATCCCCAACTGTCGTCAGGTTGTCAGGAATGGAGTTCAGGGACATTCCATGTTGCTCGCAGCCAGAAGATGAGATGTCTTTCATTCGGAGTATGTAATTAGGCTGGCAGTGGGGTTCCTGATGGAGTTCTGGGGCACAGTGGGGCTAAAGTGCTCTGGGATTCTGATCACCAAGGACCACACTCAAAAGACGCTTCACATACATCAGGGCCGCAGAAAAAGCCAGATGCGTTGAACACAGTGGTGTGGCTTCTACATGCGGGTCAAGGATGCTCCAGGACTCTGCCCTCACCCCACTCCCTTTTATAGGCGTGTTCTATCAGTGGTGACAATATTTTACTTTTTGCCAAGGGTTGGGAGAGGAGGCGGAAAGAAAGCTCTGACAAGCTCATTTCCCAACACTTGAACTGAACTCCTGGCTGGAACAAAATCACTTGATTGCTGGCATTTACGGCTTTATTTCTACAGTGCCACTTAGCTGGCGGGGTGATTTTCCAGCCGCTGCGTGAGTGACACTAGTTCCAGGACAGGCCCATTAGCCTGGAACTGCAGGAAGACCCAATTACGAGGAGGCCTGCTGGAGAAGCTCAAGACGCAGCCCACCCGACTCTGTGTGGGCAGCAGGCGTGGAGCAGGGGCAGAGGGGTGGCAGGGACAGAGATGTCGTGGGGCCACTTCGAGGCCCATCAGACCACTCAGGCCATCACAAAGGGGGTCCCAGGGGCAGGACACTTAATGCCAGACTAACAAGGAGGGTCCCTCTGGTCAGAGCCAAGCCAATGAATGGACAGAGGTGACTGGAGGCTGTCGGATGTCCCAGAGCTGGAGAGATAGAGACAGTTACCACACATTTGGGAGAGAAAAGACTGGCACTCATTCGTCAAGCTGAACAGGTGCGGGGGTGGGTGGAGTAGGGGAACAGAGAGTCCAGGCAAACAAGGGCCAGGGCCGGTGCTACTGGGAGCAGCTGGTCTCAGCCTGGAAGAAGGTGAAGGTCTGCTGGGCTCGGTACCCTGGGAGGCGCAGGTACCCTGGGAGGTCCTGACAGCATCAAAGGGGAAGGGAGGAGCTGGGCAGGGGGAGAGAAGCAGGAGGGGCTGAGAGCCCCGCTCGGCAGGCTTTGCAGGGTGAGGAAAGTACTCATACCCGGGGCTTTATTTGAATTGATCACCTCTTATTAGTGTCTTTTGAAATGCGAATTAGCTGATTAACCACTGCTCACAGCCTTCCCACTGTTCTTTATCCTCCAGCATTCAGCAACTTTGTTCTAAATAGGGTAGGCCACAGTAGCCCACCAGGGGGAAATTATTCTCAAGGTTACAAGAACAGTGGCCAGGCAAACTTTCTCCCTGGGCTTCCGGGGGTGGGGGTGGCAAGGGAGAAGCAAGTTCGGGGGGAGACGGCACCCGAAGCTGGGCTCCCGCCACCCCGGGTTTAGAGACCAAACGCTCGTTCCCAGGACTCTGAGTGCCTCCTGGGTCCATTCTCCAGCCAGTGATCGGGGCGCAAAAGCAGGACTCCGACTCCCGACCACCTGTATATCTACGAGATTCATCTTGTAAAAGTCCCACTCGGTCCAGGCCCCCAAGGGACACCCGTGCACTGGCGGTGGCTCTGTTTGGCGCTGGGGGCAGCAAGGGATGGCCTCTGGCAGAGCCCCGTCCCCACTTGCCTCTGTCTCCAGTTTGGCAACACGACACAAAGGCGGTGCAGAATGTATACACTTTCCAGGCTGAGCCCCTATTCAGAGGGGGCTGCAGCTTGCACGTAATGGGCCCCCTACAGACAAAGCCAGCAAGTTTCTTAATTAAGTCCAAGTGAAAGACAGATCCCGCTCGCATCTTCAGAGAACCTTCCTTCGGAACTTCAAAAACACCCTGCGCTTGCCTACCAAACTCAGCCACGAATAACCAGAGAATCGTTTCCCCCTCCCCTTTTTAAAAAACATAGAAAGCTGAGCCCCAGGCGCCCACTCTCCGGCCCCTCTCACTTTCCCTGCAATTTCAGACATGCCTCTGGTTTATAAGACGAGAAACAAAGGGACTTCTTGTGCGGAGGAGAAGCCCTCGGAGGGTCTGCGTTTCATTCGGCCTTCCCCGGAGCACTGCTGTCTAAAGAGCCCTTTAGCTGGTTTCGTCTCATTAACATTTCCATGTGGTATCAAAGGACAGTCTGCAAAACCAGCCCCCTGTGCGTACAGCACGGAAGGACGAGTCCGAGGATCGAGTGATGCTAAAAAATTAATTACTAGCTCATTGCCTTTGCAGAAATGTGATTTTCAGAGCCCTCCCCACTTTGCCTAGCCCCAGCAACCAGCTCTCAGACAGACCTTTCTGGGTTTTGCAGTGATAAAGTTCTTCACAAACAGCCACCAATTATCCTGCAGCAGTAGGTTACCAGGAGTAGGAAATGCTGTGATTTTTCCCCCCCTTGTAGCGGCCGCCCGGGGTGGGTTAGTGAGGTGGCTGCAATCATGCAAGCTGAGATGAACACTTAGAGCAGCATCGAGGCCGGCTGTCCTGCAGGGAAAATGGTGCTCAAAAATAAAAGTGCGTTTATTGTGGCGAGAAGCTAAGCAATGAGTTGGCTGTTCCCAGAACTGTATTCTCTGCACCAGCATCCTGGACTCTGGTCCCCAGCGTGTCCCGTGCACCTGACTAGCTTGTAAAAACGTCACCTTACGGTTGAAGTGCTAAACACGCCCTGTGTTTCCTTGCCTGTTTTCTTCTCCCTACACCGCACCCCCCACCACCACCGCCTCTTGCCTTTTTCCTTCTGCAATTCTTTGCTTCCTCATTAGAAATGCCCGGCAACGTCTGGCAGACAAAGAACACTACAAACAAAGTGTATGGCAAAGGGAGAAAAAAAAAAAAAAATTAAAAAGGGGGAAAAAAAAGTGCAGAGGAATTCTTCATTCACTGATCTCTCGAATACATTAATATCTGAAGCTGTTGGCACAGCCTGAAATACTTGGGCAGTGAACAATGCGAGCAAGGATTCGAAGTCTGGGATCTTCAAATAAACCCCGGTGCTGTCATGGCCACCAGGAAGGGGAATAATGGCCATATTAGCTGACCTTCATTTTGTTGTTTCTTCAGAAACCTGACTGCTGGACCTCTGTTTGCTTGTTACTAGGATTTCTTGGCTGAAAAATTTTAGCATTTCCCAGGCCATACAACAGCCAGTTTATTAGGTAAATAAACCAGGCCTTAGGCAGTCTTTTCTGCTTCATAATGAGGACAGGGTGAACTGGAATGCGGGTTGGGCTGGAGTCAGGGAGGGTGACTAAGTATCAGAAACTGCATCATCTTTCCTTCATCCAAAGCACCAATGGACAACGAGGACTGGTTATACATCGTCACCTCGAGGTGCTGGCTTTGGTTAACTTCACCAGCATCCTCCACGACTGAAGGGGGATGAGGCTCACAGAAGGGAAGAACAAAAACTGCAGCTGTCTTCCGCTAGCTCTTCTAGCTTCTCCTTCCATATCTTCAGTGATATATCACTGAGCCCACGTGGATAAGGAACCGGAGACTGGTTTATGACACATTCAAATGGAGCCAATGGTATTGGATTTCATTTGTCTGTCATAAATTGTAATACTTAAATGTGCTTGCGTTGTCCAAGCCACTCTCTGGTGACAATCTTAGTGATATTAAAAAATAAGTAACACAGAAGAAAAAGTCGCTCAGTCGTGTCTGACTCTTTGTGACCCCATGGACTATACAGTCCATCGAATTCTCCAGGCTAGAATACTGGAGCGGGTAGCCTACCTCTTTTCCAGGGGATCTTCCCAACCCAGGAGTCGAACCTGGGTCTCCTGCATTGCAGGCGGATTCTTTACCAGCTGAGCTACCAGGGGAGCCCCAAGTAATGCAGAACTGGATGCCTTTTCAGAGCTGTTGGATCCAGAGGGCCTTCTGGCTGTCTAGACTGTCACAGCTGGTAGTTATGACATCTATGTGCCTGTTGACTATTTACTGTCTTCTCCACCCCTCCAACAGCCACATAAGCTCCCTCGAGGCCAGGGCTACAGTACTATCCTGTTTCACCCAGTATGGCCCCCAGAACCCAAGATGTGCTTGCCGAATGAGCTGGAGATATTTTTTGCCTGCCTTTGGGAAAATACACAATATCTTTAAAAAGCTTTCAGCTGCCACTCCCCAAAGGAATGACCTGCAAATCTTCCTCAAGGGTGGTATTTCTCCACTGAAAATGAATATGAGAGTTTGTTTCCTGGGACTTCCTTAAAGATTCAGCGATTAAGACTCTGCATTTCTGGGCATGGGTTCGACCCCTGGTTGGGAAACTAAGATTCCACATGGCCTGCAACCAAAAAAAAAAAAAAGAAAAATAGATTTGTTTCCTGTGGTTCCCAAATTTCAAGGATATCTTATAATAAATACAATATAAATAGGATAATGTATAATAATATAAATGCTAGAAATTTTTACTCTTGCTTAAAGCAGGAAGTCATGTAAAAAGATAATAATACACAGTTTTTGAAAAAGTTATACAGGCATCAGAGTCATTGTTTCGGGAACTCTGTAAAGACAGAGAAACCTTTCAGACTCTGGGAAGCAGAAAGCAAGTTGTGTGGCATATAAAATATCATCCCAAATGGTTTTTAAAAAGTCATGCATGTAGACATATTACACGTATGCACAGAGAAAAGACTAGAAAGATATACCCAAAATGTTAATGTTGATTATGGGTGGGGGGTTCTTTTGTGCTTAGTGTTCTCTATTTTGCTACAGGAAATTTATTATATTTAAAATACAAGAGACCTTCAACAAGCATTTTTTAAAGTAATATATTAGTAAATGAGCTAAATGTGCCTGAAGAGTTTCAAAAAATAAATTATTAACTAGCAACCCACTCCAGTATTCTTGCCTGGAGAATCCCATGGACAGAGGAGCCTGGCGGGCTACAGTTCATGGGGTAGCAAAGAGTTGAACACAACTGAAGTGACTTAGCATAAGAGAGGAGGCACCCAATTGATGTGTCTTACACACACACACACACACACACACCCCCTAGACACACATGCCTAAAGCTATACAGAAACACTGGTGGTGGGGGGAATCCTGTGAAGATTTCTTTTCTAATTTACTGAGACAAAATTGCTGCTGAAGTCTGGGGGAAGTGTTCTCTCTCCGCTGGAAGCAACCTGGTGTCACATTTCTGGGTTTTAAAGGAGATGATCCTCAAGGACGCGCAATTACTTTGAACAGGTGTGACATTCCAGGCTGATGGGGATTCGTAACTGTCAACAGCTGTGCATTAGCATTTCAAAACCCTTCTGACTTTTTCACTAGAGCACTCAGCGTGTTGCAGAGATGGGAAGACTGAGTGCAAACCAGGGTTAAAACCCTTTCCGTCAGGAAGTGGTCACCAAAGAGATGTTAAAGACCCAGCTGCCGAACATGACTTTACAGACCTATAGGCCCAACACTGCCACATCAGGAAATGGGAAGAACACCGCTTTAAGTGCTCAAGTGGGGACTTTGAGCGGTATTGACCGTACCTAGTGCAAAGAGCGTGAGGACGAGATGGGATATATGATAATACTTGCTTGTCAAGGTTTTTCACCTTCAGAATCACTTGTTTATTCATTTCCACTCATTCCTACAAGGTCACGGCTAGAAATGGCGAGGCGGGGAGACGGACCCAGAATAATGAAATGTCTGTTTTAAATCAGGCACCCATCCCCCACCATCCTTCTTTCCATTCTTCCTTCCCTTTCCTCCTCTTCATTCATTCAATAAACACCGACTAAGCCTCCCTGCTGTGCCCCCCAAACCCCCGACTCAGGCACTATGCTGAGTGATGGTTCTTCTTCTACACTGTGGATGCTCTGAGCCCAGGGACCAGGTCTACTGGACATCCTGGAAACCTTGCACAGTTCCCCAGAGCACAGAACAGACGCCCCCTCGGAGACGGACATGGTGGGCATGAGGCTCAGGTCCAGCGCACCATGGGTGTCCATCACAGCCCAGACCTGGGGAGTCAGGGAAGACTTCAGTCGCCCAGGTTCTCAACGTGAACATCAGAATCACCTGGAAAACTTTAAAATCCCAATGTTCTGTATTCCAGAGCAATGAAATCAGAATTTAGAGGGAAGGGGAATCCAGGCAACGGGAATTAAACAAACAAAAAAACCCTCTCCAGATGATTCTGATTTGTCTGGAACTGCTGTTCTAGATCCTTCCTGCTTGGTGGGTGGCCCTTGGAGCAGCAGTGTCCACGCTTTCTGGGAGTGAGTCAGACACGCAGCAACCGGAACCCCACTCCAGACCCTCAGAATCAGAATCTGCATTTTGATGAGCTTCTCAGGGGCCACGTATGAGCTGCTCTGGGAGATGTGCTATCCACACTGAATGCTAAAGGCCTAGAAAGCCAGCAGAGGGGAATGAAGAACAGAAAGCAGCTTGTGTTCTGTGGGGAGAGAGAGTGAGAGAGAGAGAGTGTGTGTGTGTGTGTGTAGACTGCATGTGTGCATGCTGGGGGCACTGTATCAAGCAAGTGTGTGTGTGTGTGTGTCTGTGAGAGAGAGAGAGAGAGTGTGTGTGTGTGTACACTGCATGTGCGCATGCTGGGGGCAGTGTGCCAGAAGGTCGGGGACCAGATTTGCTAGGCTACGAAACCACATTCTGGGCTCTGGACTTTATCCCCTGAAGGATCATAAGCTAGGGAGAGACTTGATCAGATTCCCCTGAAGACCCACCATTTTCTCCACTTGTGCTCCATCCACTCACTCCACTCCCTGAGCCTGAAGTTTCTTAACCCAGTGCCAATCTTCCGTGTCCCACCCATCTTGTCTGCAATAACTCAAATGCCTTCCTGGCACCGAGGCTGGAAACGAGCTCTCTCCCCACCCTCAGCTTCTACAGCGCTGCGGATGGACCTCCAGATGAGCCTCGTCACAGCCTCTCTGCTTCTGCAGTTCTGTCTTGTCTGCCATTTTCGCTCTCCGACTTGTGAACCCAAGCTTTTCAGCTGTTCAAAGGACAGCTCCCAAGGACCACCTACTTTAGGACATCGGGGTCCAAGACTGCTGTCACCCCAGGAATCCAAGCACCTGACATTGTACCTCTGCGTCAACCTGGGCACACCGCAACTCAAGAGGTGAGCAAACACGGTGTCTTCACCTCCTTTGTCTGCTCGTCCACAATTAAATAACAAATCAAGCTGCTTCCATAAATAAACCAAGAAAACTTACCATAACTTAATTATATACAGTAGAAAGGTACTCCCCCTCCTTCCTGATTTGTACCCATTCTATTGGTCAGTACTCAGAAACGGCTTTTCTCCCAAGAGCTAGGAAGGTGTCTGGGTTCTCTCATCATGGATATGAGAGACGAGACTGGAACATATATACAACAGACTATTATTCACTCATTAAGAGAAATGAAATTTTGCTATTGGCAGAGATATGGATGGACCTAGAGACTATCACATAAGAGTGAAGTACGTCAGAAAGAGAAAAACAAATATCATATATTAATGCATGTATGAGGAATCTGGAAAGGTGGTACAGATGAACCCATTTGTAAGCAAAAATAGAGACACACACCTAGAGAACACATGTTTAGATACCAAGGGGGAAAAGGGGGTGGGCTGGACTGGGATTGACATATATACACGACTGTTGAGATGGTTGGATGGCATCATTGACTCAACGGACATGAGTCTGAGCAAACTCCGGGAGATAGTGAAGGACAGGGAAGCCTGGCCTGCTGCAGTCCATGGGGTTGCAAAGAGTTGGACACAAGTTAGCAACTGAACAACAAGTGTATAAAATAGGTAACTAATTAAAAACAGACTGTCTAACACAGGGAAGTCTACTCAATGCTCTGTGGCGATTTGAATGGGAAGGAAATCCCAAAAAGAGGGGATTATATATAATATACACACATATAGCTGATTCACTTTGCTATATACCAGAAACTAACATAACATTGTAAAACAACTATATGCCAATAAAAATTTGAGAGAGAGAGACAGACAAGACTGGAATCAAAGGTCCCCACAGAGGTGACATAAGGAATATAAGAGAGACTATGTGGCTTTGAAAGCAAACTGCTTCCTCTTGTTACTACTAACTTTTTAAGCTGGTCGTTCAGGAACTGTGAGAAACACTCACCACCCCATCTCCGGTACTACTGTGGTTGTGAGGGTTCTTTTTTTCTCTCCCACTAGACTTGAAGCAACTTGCAGGCGGGATTACAGCCCATATATCTCAGGATCCCTGGCATGGCTGAAGAGACTCAATAAAAATGGGATGGGCAGATGACTATGTCACAAGAGCCCAAGGTGGGGGGGGGCAATAAACTGCAATTCATCTGGAATCGGCACCTGTGTGGGAATTCTCTGCACACCTGCCGAGGCCGCCTCACTCGTGTCTTCTCGGCCTGTGAGAGGGGGCGGCTGGTGCGTCCCCGTGACCTTCTCTCACTCGTCTAACCTGGAAAGGGCCAGCATCCTCCCCAACACACTGGCAACCTCTGCACCGACTAACCCTGCTCTACAGACCGGCCCCCTTTAATGTCAATCTAAAAAAATTCCATGTAAAAATTTATTTCATTGGAATATTTTCATAAAAATGAAAATAACCAGGGGCTCTTAGAGGCATCGGGTTACATTACTAACAGAGATGTTATATTACTAAATTCATCTGTAAACAGTGACCACTGCCAGATTATCCTACCATTTAAATCCCAGGTTCACTGAATGAGCCTTCAACTCCTGACTTCCTAGAAAAATCTACTTTTACAGATCCAGAAGCCATCCTGAAAAGCAGCGCTGTTAACTCCATTTTGTATTGGTACACAGAATGTACTGCTATTTTATAGCCAAGCTGCACATGAGATAGTCTTTCAATTGTCATTTTAAGGAACTGTGTTCCCCTGGAAGTTACCACCTTTAAGTATGATATGAAAAAAATGTTAATTAAGCAATTTCACAGGGAAATGGGAGCTTCTGGCTTTCCTTGGGGAAAAAAAAAATCAAGGTGGACCCAGCTGGCTACCTCACAGGCTCACCTAGGGCCGAGCTCTCCGAGAAGAGGGTCGGATTCAATGCCCCCGCAGCCCAGGGCACTTGCTTCTGCACCAGCCTGTGGTGACCACACAGAGGAAGGCCTGGGTCCTCCCCCAGAGAGACTTAGATTCACTATGGTCATAAATTGAAGAGTAAAAATACCTGCGTGCCCTAGAGGGGAACGATAGTACTTAACTCTTAAGTGGAGCTGGAGGAAGATGCTTGGAGAGAGAACAGCACCACTGCGAGCAAATGCGCAGAGGAAGAAACGGACAAGTGAGGCTTAGAGGAGGGGAGGTAACTGGCTTGGCTGGAGTAGAAGGTTCCCATAAGGGAGCAGGAAGGCAGACACACTGCAGAGGGCCCCGGGGCCACAGCTGAGGATGGCCAGGCAGGCTGGAGCTCCGGAAAGCACCGGGCAAAATGAGAGTGGTGTCTCAGAGCGATCAAGATGCACGGGAGAGAGCTGAGAGCAGAGGCAGGGATGCTGGCGGCCCTGCACGAAGGTACAGCGGCAGGAGCTCGGCCTGGAGGCCAGTGGTGATGACGACGAGGGGGAGACAGAGCACACGAGAAAGGCTGTGGCTTGGGGGATAGACAGCCCTGGGGAAAGAGGAAAGGCTCAAGTAAGAAAGCAACTGTCCACTGGAGTCGTTGAAGAGCAGTGATGAAATAAACAAATCCTGGAGAGAGGCCGGCTGTTTGTTTTGGTGTCAAGTGTACCTAAGTACCGGAGAAGGCAACGGCACCCCGGCACCCCACTCCAGTACCCTTGCCTAGAAAATCCCGTGGATAAGGAGCCTGGTGGGCTGCCGTCTATGGGGTCACACAGAGTCGGACACGACTGACGCGACTTAGCAGCAGCAGCAGCAGTACCTAAGTACTGGAGAAGGAAATGGCAACCACTCCAGTATTCTTGCCTGGAGAATCTCAGGGACGGGGGAGCCTGGTGGGTTGCCGTCTACGGGGCTGCACAGAGTTGGACACGACTGAAGCAACTTAGCAGCAGCAGTACCTAAGTACATGTGTGTGTCTTGTGTGTGCACTCAAGGTGGTGCATACTACTACTACTAAGTGGCTTCAGTCGTGTCCGACTCTGTGCAACCCCATAGACAACAGCCCACCAGGCTCCGCCATCCCTGGGATTCTCCAGGCAAGAACACTGGAGTGGGTTGCCATTTCCTTCTCCAATGCATGAAAGTGGAAAGTGAAAGTGAAGTCGCTCAGTCATATCCGACTCTTCACGACCCCATGGACTGCAGCCTACCAGGCTCCTCCGTCCATGGGATTTTCCAGGCAAGAGTACTGGAGTGGGGTGCCATTGCCTTCTCCAAGTGGGAGGTTGTAAATGATGAGTGTGGTAGGAGACGTGAGAAGTGCCAGGAAATGACAGGATGGTTGAGAGAGACATGCGTGGATAAGAGCCACACACCGGAGGCACGGCATGACCAGGACCACTGGGACAGAGGGGCGGAGGTGATTTCTGAGAAAGGAGATCGGAGGTCTGGGGACAATCCACAGCACTGACCGTGAAATGTTTCTGCTCCGTTTCAAGGAAACTGCAGATTTGATTCTTCCACACACAGCCTCAGAAACCAAACCAAACTGTTTGCCTGGAGATTCCCAACCACTCTAGGTTTTTACCACTAGAGTTTGTCTCAGTTTACCCGGAGGCGGTAAAATCAGATGAAAGCGGTCCATGACAGCTGTCCTCCTACTGCTGGGTGCAAAACAGCCTCAATGAGGCCATGATGAAACTTCGACTATTTAAACAGCCAAATTTATCACTGTAATTTTTTTTTTTTGTCTTGAGGGGGAAAAAACCCCAACAAAATTCTACACATTTTTAAGCTGTATTCCTATTTCTCAAAGCCCCTCCTATAAAGAACCCATACGTGAAAGACGCCAAAAATAATCCTAGACCTTAAGAGGCCGTGATTTATCATTTCACAACCGGCTCCCATGCATGCATCATCCCCATTTCCATGCCCTTTCCACGTTTTCGGAACTTAACCATAAATTCTGCCTTCAGATCAGGGAAGGCAGGCCTGGTGGTGATGGATGTCAGACCAGGGGTGGGGAGGGTGAAGTGTGGTTCCCGCCTGGGAACAGATAAGCACACGAATCACAGATTCTCACTCACCCCATGACCCTCCCCGCTCCTGCCTCCCAGGTCCCCCATCTGTCAGCTCCTGGCCTTTCTACCAGCTTCTTGCTCTACTCACTGCTGTGCTGGGGGAACCAGGCTTCCACTCTTGTTTCATCTTGGTTGGGTTTGGGAACAATATACCATTAGTGCTATCTATTAAAAAATGAAGTTAATGTTCACCCAGGTTCCTTTAAAATTTTTTCCTTTTTTTTTTTTTTAAAGGAGCAGATAAACATACATGAGCAACCTGTTCACGTTCCAGGATTTATGTCGCACAGGTATAGGACTCATCCTTGCATTTCTGCGTAGGTTTCACCTTTAAGCAAAGGGAGTGTTTCCCATTTGACCGGTGGGATGGGAGAGCAGGAGTCTGGATGATGAGGGGGTTCTGGGTAAAATGAAGAAGTTGGACAGTGTGTCTTTGAAACTAAACTTTTTCCTTTCTTTCTGTGCTCTGGTCCTCCTTTGCCTAGCACCCAGACACCCTGAGATCCCAAGCTACCACCCCGGACCTGTCACGGTCCATAGCATCCGACCGCATCCAGGCCTGTCCACCCCGCCAATCCTCCTCCACCCAGGGTACAAAATTATTTCTCCATCAAAGCGCTAACTTCCCTAACATGGATGACTCCCTGGTGATTTTTCCAAATCAAATTATGTTATTCTGGAAGGTGAGTAACAAACACTTTGACCTCCCCTCACCACCCCCTCCCCACCATATGTTTGCCCCTAACTATATCCACTCTCTGCATCTGATAATACTAGTAATTTGTGGACTTAAATCACCAGTCATAATTCAGCAGCCAGGGAGCCAGGTCTGGTCTACAGTTATGTTTTGACCTCGGCAGAGTTTTAAAAATTCCACAATAATTTCCAATTCCACGTAAAATCAGATTTCTCTTTAAAAGACAGAGAGAGAGAAGGCGGCAGCTGACTTGGGCATGCAGGGCCCCCAGTTCTAGGGGCTGAAGGGCAGGCATGCCATCCAGGTGGGCACATGTGCTCCAGCTCCTGGGGGCAGCCAGCACTCCCAAATGTTACATGTCTGGTCTGCAGCTCTCAGGTTCTTAATACCTGCTTAGTGCTTGGATCCGTGACACCTGGCCTACGTGACTCTCTAAATGATGGTACAAGTAAATAAAGGATTTCCTGGAAAGTGGGGAGAAGCATTGTTTTGAGGTATGGGTCTCTCCTAGCTTTTTGCTACAGACCTAGCCATCTGCCATGCCTCATCCAAACAGCCATATTTTTCACATTTATAAATGATTTGGGGAATCAAGAAACAGCTGCTGTTTCCTCCACTGTTTGTTAGTGTCAGTCACTTAGTTGTGTCCGACTCTTTGCATGCTTCCCCCAGTATTACTGGGCTTCCCTGGTGGCTCAGACGGTAAAGCGTCTGCCTGCAACGCGGGAGACCTGAGTTCGATCCCTGGGTCGGGAAGACCCCCCCTGGAGAAGGAAATGGCAGTCTACTCCAGCACTCTTGCCTGGAAAATCCCATGGACGGAGGAGCCTGATAGGCTACAGTCCATGGGGTTGCAAAGAGTCGGACACGACTGAGCGACTTCACTTTCACTTTCATTTCCAGTATCACTTAGTGTTAGCTGCTCACTCGTGTCCGACTCTTGACACCTTGGACTGTAGCCCTCCAGGCTCCTCTGTCCATGGAATTCTCCAGGCAAGAATACTGCAATGGGTGGCCATGCCGTTCTCCAGGGGATCTTCCCAACCCAGGGATCAAACCTGGGTCTCCCGCATTGCAGGCACATTTTTTACCGTCTGAGACACCACGGAAGCCCTCCACCGTCAAGATCAAGAAAAGGAAACACAGTCAGGAAGCAGACTCCACAGGGGAGCACAGGGGACCTCTCTTCTTGACCTTTCAAAACCACTCTTCTCTGTTTCCTCTCCCATCTCTTAAATTTCCTTTCTTCTACCTCTCACTCTACTAGGCCCTCCCCCATCTCTCTCTCTCCCCTTGACTTGAGCCTGCATCGCCCCAGGAGCACACATCTTGCCAGTCTGCCCATCCATCGTCTTGAACCTCAACCTCAGCATGTCATGGAAAATGAAGAACTTGTGAGAGGTACCACGGGAAGAAAAAGTTTAGCAAGCGACAACCACAAACCACAAACACTGGCCGCACTTGGTCACCGCTCTTTACAAAACTCAAAACACTTTATCACATACTCAATAGAGGGGCAGGGGAGGGTGTTTCTAGCTAGCGCGGGTCTAAGGGTGGATCGCACAGGCCTCCGAATTCAGGAAAAAGAAAACCAACTCAGAAATCAGGAGGCGGGAAGTGCGCAGGCTCCCTGGAGCTTCTAATGTGCTCAGTGGCACAAGTGACACCATAGGAATGGTCTTGTTGAGTCGGATCCAATGTTCTGTCTTTCGCTGGATTTATGATTAACAAGGAGGGACACAGACACGTCTCTCCTTGTGAGCAGCTTCAAGAGTCAAATATGCCCCCAACTTACCTTAGTTTAATAACCCATCATTTTATAGAAAACCAGGAAACCCTCAGCCTTCCCAAATTGCCTGTGCTGCTTGACACCACAGGATCCTAGAGAAATTACTCCTTATTTTTCATGGTTTTCTTTTTCTTTTTTAATTGTGGTAAATTACACATAACATAATAAGTTACCATTTTAACATGTATATTCATTGGCATGACTTACATTCACAAAGTCCTACAACCACTGCTACTATCTTATTCCAGAACCTTTTCATCACCCCAGAAGGAAACCTCATACCCACTAAGCAAGACCCCCCCAGCTTCCTCCTAAACCCATGGCAACCGCTAATCTGCTGTCTGTCTCCATATAATTGACTCTTCTAGACATTTCATATACGTGGTCTTTGGGGTCTGGCTTCTTTCCCTTAATGTAATGCTTCAAGGTTCATCCACAGAGTAGTATGTATCAGCACTTCACTCCTGTTTCTGGTTGAGTAATATTCCACAGAATGGGTGTGTGTGCCTTTGCAAAATGGATGATGGTGGCTGGGTAGCCTGTGGCTGCAAGCTACTAAACTTAAGGAATTTATTTATGCGACAGGTGGTTTTTTTTTTTTTATGGCCCTAGACATTAGAATATTGTCGACTATGAGAAACAAATCCAAGTGATCCCTATCTATGTCATTCATAATCTAATAAACTTTCTAGCTATACTCAGATTTTTATCTTTCCAGACTGACAAGTCCTTGAAAAAGTCTGTGATGTAGGATACAGGATGCTTGGGGCTGGTGCACTGGGATGACCCAGAGGGATGGTACAGGGAGGGAGGTGGGAGGGGGGTTCAGGATGGGGAGCACGTGTACACCCGTGGCAGATTCATGTTGATGTATGGCAAAACCAATACAATATTGTAAAGTAATTAGCCTCCAATTAAAATAAATAAAGAAAAAAAAAAAGTCTGAAGACTCAGAAAACCCCCATCTAAGATACAATTGATTACATGTAAAACAGATAAATAATATCCTACTGTATAGCACAGGGAACTATATTCAATATCCTGTAATTAACCATAATTAAAAAGAATATGAAAGAGAATATATATATATATACACACACACACACACACACACATATATATACATATCAGAGAAGGCAATGGCAATCCACTCTAGTACTCTTGCCTGGAAAATCCCATGGACAGAGGAGCCTGGTAGGCTGCAGTCCATGGGTCGCTAAGAGTCGGATATGACTGAGCGACTTCACTTTTACTTTTCACTTTCATGCATTGGAGAAGGAAATGGCAACCCACTCCAGTGTTCTTGCCTGGAGAATCCCAGGGATGGGGGAGCCTGGTGGGCTGCCGTCTCTGGGGTCACACAGAGTCGGACACGACTGAAGTGACTTAGCATAGCATATATACATATAAAGTGGAATCACTTTTCTGTACACCAGAAACTAACACAACATTGTAAATCGACTATAATTAAAAAAAAAAAAAAAGGAAAAGAAGGAAAACCATCACCCACAGGACTTCAGCTGCCTCTCAAATAAATCCCATTCAAAGTCCATCATTTTGCAAGCTGCTAGGAATCAGAATTGAAAGACATAGTTCAAAGACCTCAGGAAGCTCAAGGTCTAGTGGGAAGATAAACATCCAGACATCTTCCCCACAGCAGGATGACTTTCAGGATGGGAATCGAAACTGTGAGGGTTCAAGTTCACCAAGTATTCCAGCTGAGGAAGCACAGACGCTGGCTGTGCAGGCAGGCCATCCTTCAGTTTTGCTTCTTACCTTCTTGATGGCCTAGGTCTTCAGTGAAAAGCCCCAGTGAGATCAGGGTTTCTTTTCTGCACAGCCAGAGCCTCACAACCCTGTACGTGCAGCGCCTACCATGTTTGCCTAATCCTGCTCACACTAAGATGCCTTCATCTTTCAAGATCTTCCTACCGTTTCGGACTTGACTGGAAAGCAACACCCACTGGGGCACACCCAGATGCTTCACCAGGTTTTCATCCCTTCCTAAAACAATGTGGTACGATAGGAACACGATAGTAGTCCAGGGGAAACTTCACTGTTTATATTTTCCTTGTTTTTCCCCCACCCTGACCTATTATTTTGAAAGATTTAAAACTTACAGAAAAGGAAAAAAAATACCCCTAATTATCCCAATTATACCTCTAGAGCTGTGTGAGTTTTGATCCAGAATCCAATCAAAACCACAGACTGCATTTAATTGTCATCTCTCTTCAGTCTCCTCTAGTCTACAGCCGCGCTCCCATCTTTTTCTTTCTTCCATGACACTTGTAAAGGGCCCAGGATGGCTGTCTTATAGACTGTCCACCAATCTGAACTAGTCTGTTTCTCTCAATTAGATCTGGCAACAATGTTGCATTACATCCTGCCGTGTCACATTTGGAGCTGCACAATGCGAGGTTGTCACTCACGCTGGTGAGGCTAAGTGTGGTCACTCTGTTCAAGTTTCTTTCCTCCTTTGTAATTAATAATTTGGCCATTTGAGACTGTGAACATCCTGCTTCCCACAACCTTCTCACCTAACAATCTGGCATCCATTGACAATTCTGAAATGATTATACTGGTGGTTGCAAAATTATGATTTTATAATTTTATCATTCTTCTACATTTACTGGCAAGATGACCCTCAGCCTCACCTCTGCCTTTTTGGACTACTGATGTGGACTCATGAATACATTTTTTAAAAATCCAGCCTCTTTCCCGGCTGGAACCATGGAGGGTGCAGAAGAGAAGAAAAAGAAGGTTCCTGCTGTGCCAGAAACCCTTAAGAAAAAGTGGAAGAATTTCGCAGAGCTTAAGATCAAGCGACTGAGAAAGAAGTCTGCCCAAAAGACGCTTCGAAAGGCAAGGAGGAAGCTTATCTATGAAAAAGCTAAGCATTACCACAAGGAATACAGGCAGATGTACAGAACTGAAATTCGAATGGCTAGGATGGCACGAAAAGCCGGTAACTTCTATGTACCCTCGGAACCCAAATTGGCGTTTGTCATCAGGATCAGAGGTATCAATGGTTGAGCCCAAAGGCTCGAAAGGTGCTGCGGCTCCTTCGCCTCCGGCAGATATTCAGCGGCACCTCTGTGAAGCTCAACAAGGCATCAATTAACATGCTGAGAATTGTGGAGCCATACATTGCATGGGGGTACCCAAATCTGAAGTCTGTAAATGAATTGATTTACAAGCGTGGTTATGGCAAAATTAACAAAAAGCGAATTGCCCTGACAGACAACGCATTGATTGCTCGATCTCTTGGGAAATATGGAATCATCTGCATGGAGGATCTGATTCATGAGATCTATACCGTTGGAAAACGTTTCAAAGAAGCAAACAACTTCCTGTGGCCCTTTAAATTGTCTTCTCCACGAGGTGGAATGAAGAAAAAGACCACCCATTTTGTAGAAGGTGGAGATGCTGGCAACAGGGAAGACCAGATCAACAGGCTTATTAGAAGGATGAACTAAGATATCTACCAGGATTATTATTGTAATCTGGTTAATAAACAATTCAAAACAAACAAAAAATCCAATATTTATTACCATCATTATTTTTACTACTTCAATTATCTAAATTTGACCAGCAAGGGTCCCTTTAAGCCAGCTCCAAGCCCTCATCATTGTTAGGGCATTTCCTTGACTTCTGACCCAAGAAGTTCCACCCTTGCCTTATAATTTCTCTGCTCCAGACCTGGAATTAGTTGTTTTTACAAGAAAAACTTGGTTTGCATATGTGTTGTTGCGGGGGGAGGGGGGGGGGCGCGGGCGGGGCAGGGTAAATACTATTTAGAAACTCCTGGATTGGCCATAAAGTTTGTTTGAATTTTTCCCAAAGATCTTAATGGCCAACCCCAAAAAGATCTAGGCACTAACTGTCGTCAAATACTGGAGTATCACTGCTTCTAGGCTCTTTAGGTAGTTAAAAGAAATGTCTTTTTTTTTTTTTTAATTTTTTCCTTATTTTTAAATCATGAGTCTACAGTGATACTTCTAATTCAAGTCTAACACCATAAAGTTCATTCTTTCTTTTCCATTTGCTATCTCTATCTGTTTTGCTCCTAAGAACATCAATATATTTACTAACTTATTCTCTTCTACTAACACATGCAGTAGATTCTGATTTACTCTACTAATACCACTCCCAACAACAATAGTAACATTTGAGGAGTCTGCAGTTCATCATTCTGGAAATATATCCAGCTAAGGGGATACAAAGGACTCTTTAAAAGTTACCTGAATTTTTTGTTACTGTATAATCTTTTTATTATTTTAATTAACAGATTTTTGTTTACTATTTAGAAGCTTGTCCCTCAAGTTTTTAAAGACCTTATAAACCTAAAGACCTCAACACTAAAGAAAATTATTGCATCAAAATGATTAATGCACAAATAAATTTTTTATTCAAATAATTCTAAAATAATAACTAATATCTATATTATTATGGCTATGTATATGTCTATGGCAGGTTACAGTACATGAGGTCACAAAGAGTTGGACATGACTAAGCACACACACACACATACCCAGTAATGCATTACAATTATGTCTCCTTTTTTGTATTACTAAGAATGGCAAGAATAAGATATAGCCACCACAGTGATTAATTCACTTACATTTATTTTCAAGATGCCCTCTGGTTTTTGAAGCCACTTTTGTTCCTACTTCTATTTTGCTTAGGCAAATCTATATAGATATAAGTAAGATTCTGTTAGCACATCACATAACAAATGGCTGTATGGAACAATATTACAAATTATTTTACAAAGATAACAAGAAATTTTATTCTCACTTTGCCATATTTCCTGGAATTTTACTCAAATTTTACTCATTTTTTAAACAGAAAAAATATTTTACTATGCTAAAAACACGTAACACAAAATTTATCACCTTAACCATTTTAAAGTGTACAGTTCAGGGGGTTAAATATGAATTCACATTACTGTGCTGCAACCACCACTGTATTTATCCATTTAAAAAAGCGACTCTTTACAGTTTTCTTTCCACTTTTCTGTTGGTTTACAGGTAAGAAGTTATACTAGACAAATGCCAACACAATGATGAAGAATCTTAGCTCCAGATTTGCCAAAAAAAAAAATTTTTTTATTTTTTTAAAAAATAAGACTTCAGAAATTCAAAAGTCATTTTGAAAGGAATGAGTGCTTGGAGGGCCAAAAGAAAGAAGGGCTCTTATCACCATAAATCAACTTGTGGAAGAATGTGGAGTGGTGGGGTAGGGAGCCGCTCAGTGGACACGTGCCCTGCCAAGGCCACGGAGTCTCATTTTGCAGGCTGCAGTCAGCGCAGAGCAGCACAAAGCGAGATACAGGGGGTCTTCGATACTGCGCATGCGCGGAGGGCCGCGTCATGGACCGCTGATGCCGGAGTCCAATACAAAGATCATTCTGCTGCTAATCCGGAGAAATTGATCTCAGTGCTCACACTCTTGGACAGAGAAAACCCAACAGTGATTTCAAATGAGCTCCAAATCAATTTTTCTCAGGAATTTAACACCGGTTCAATGACTGGAAAGTGTCATGACTGCCTGGCTCTGAGATAGAAAAGGTGAGCAGAAAACTAAAAACAAAAAGGTGACCAGAAAACTAAAAACTGCGACACTGGTGAGGTTCTCTTGGAGCAGATGAATGGGTCCCTAGGGCTGATTTAAAAAAAAATTCTTTTATGAATGCAACAAGGTCTACAGTCAAGTTCTTTAAAAAAAAAAAAAAATTAATGTTGGGAGCTTTCCTGGCAGTCCAGTGGTTAGGACTTTGCCTGCCAGTGCAGAAGTGTGGGTTTGATCCCTGATGGGGGAGCTAAGATGCCACATGCCTCCGGGCCAAAAACTAAAATATAAAACAGAAGCAGTATTGTAACAAATTCAACAAAGACTTAAAAAAAAAATTAATGTCAGGGCTCTGGACTGGAAGCACTGCCCTGAAATTGAATTGCTTTTCACATGGGCGCCGCTGTGAAGTCTGCTGCTCAGTGAAAAGTGGTGGCTGGGACTTAGTCCTGGACAGGCAGCAGAAGGGGGTGACAGAGACGCTCTGCACAGTGAGAAATGACTGCAGCCAGGTATTAATTATTATGACTTCTGAAGGTATGACAGCTCCTTTAATTTTGCTTGTTTCTATTCAACTTTACCAGTGGTTACTCTTTTCTCCAAAATCACCCGGGCTCCAAAATCACTGCAGATGGTAACCGTAGCCACGAAATTAAAAGACATTTCCTCCTTGGAAGAAAAGCTATGACAAACCTAGACAGCATATTAAAAAGCAGAGATATCACTTTGCCAACAAAGTTTCATCTAGTCAAAGCTATGGTTTTTCCAGTAGTCATGTATGAATGTGAGAGTTGGACTATAAAGAAAGCTGAGCACCCAAGAATTGATGCTTTTGAACTGTGGTGTTGGAGAAGACTCTTGAGAGTCCCTTGGACTGCAAGGAGATCCAACCAGGCCATCCTAAAGGAAATCAGTCCTGAATATTCCTTGGAAGGACTGATCCTGAAGCTGAAACTCCAGTACTTTGGCCACCTGATTCACTGGAACTGATTCACTGGAAAAGATCCTGATGCTGGGAAAGACTGAAGGCAGGAGGAGAAGGGGACGACAGAGGATGAGATTCTTGGATGGCATCACTGATTCAATGGACATGAGTTTGAGCGAGCTCTGGGAGATGGTGAAGGACAGGGAAGCTTGGCGGGCTACAGTCCTTGGGGTCGAAAAGAGTCAGACATGACTGAGTGACTGAACAACAACTCTTTCTCGGAAGCATCCACATTGGGCATCATGGCTGATGTGGTAGTAAAACGATGTTCTCTGAGTACACACTAGAAACTGGCCTGGGCTAGAGAGCCTCAGCAGAGTGGCAAGAACCAGAAAGTCAGGAAGGTCGTCTGATATCTGAATTTCCCTTTGGATAATACAGAGAGAAGATAATCCACTTGTGAATCACTGTGACTTTAAATAACCCTAAAATCAGCTAAATGTCCACTTATTCCATTTCATAGTAACAATTTTTGAGGGAGAGTGGCATGAAAACCTGAACCCAAAACTTAAATTTTAGGGGATGTTTTTCAAAAATTACAGCTTCCTTTTAAAAAATTTAATTTACTAAAAATACCCTAGAGCTATAACAGCCAAATTGAGAGAAACGTGTGAGGCATCTCTTCCAACTACTTATAACACAGAACCCAGGAGTTATGCTCAATAAGCCCAGTGCTTTATTTTCCAATACAAACACATACTACAACAGATGGTCTCTATATCTTCCATTTAAAAATTACCCTATCTCACTTGGTTTTATTCTGTTATATAACTGTTAAAATTTTCCCCCAATCAAACAGAATACATAACATCAAAGGTCAAAGTCCCTTTGATGGTCAGGTAGGATTTAACTCTGCAAGTATCTAACCTGGTGCCAACCACCCTATATGAAATGAGATCAGCAAAGTTCTGGCCAAGACCCTTGGCTCACATCTGACGACATGTGTGTGTGTGTGTGTGTGTGTGTGTGTGTGTGTGTGTGCGTGTGTGTGCGCGCGCGCGCGCGCGCAAGGAAGTGTCTAATTCTCCTCAAAGGGGTATGGAAAGAGGACAACAGAGTTGGATCAACTCAAAGACCATCTAGTCTAAGTCACTGACTCCCCCCCATCCCCACCCCCCCCTACTGACTTCATGAGATTTGGATGAATCTAGCTATAAGGACTTGGGAGAAGGCAATGGCACCCCACTCCAGTACTCTTGCCTGGAGAATCCCAGGGACGGGGGAGCCTGGTGGGCTGCCGTCTAAGGGGTCGCACAGAGTCTGACGAGACTTAGCAGCAGCAGCAGCAGCAGCTATAAGGAAAACGGCCAATGTCTTCTGAGGAAATCCAGTTATAATTGGATTAGAGTCCAATAATAAACCCTTGTAATGTTGACCGTTAGCTTATGGTCAACGTTACTAACCAGGCTTCCTAGGTGGCTCAATGGTAGAGAATCTGCCTTTCAATGCAGGAGACACAGGAGACTCAGATTCAATCCCTGGGTTGGGAAAGTCCCCTGGAGAAGGAGATGGCAACCCACTCCAGTATTCTTGCCTGGGAAAATCCCATGGACATAGGACCCTGGTGGGCTACAGTGCCTGGGGTCACAAGAGTCAGACACCACTGAGTGACTGCAACACAGTGTTACTAAGCCATTGACTTTATAGGTAAAAGAAAGATATCAAAGATACCAAGACTTCCCCGTTTGGATTAATTTTGGTCACAAAGAGAATCCAATTCCTCATTTCAATTTACAAATATAAAATAACATCAGTGTAAGAATGAGAAGCACTGGCCTGTAATGGTAAACTCCTGAAAAGTCAGGCTGCAGGCACACAAGTACCCTGAGTAGGCACTGGGGCTCTGCCTCCCATAAGTGGTAGACACACGATAGAGGTGAGTGAGATACACGTTGAGTGAGCAAAACATGCTCTGTCCCAGGCCATGATCATCCTTCTAAACCCATCCAGTACTTGCCGGTCCCATGGAGCAGGCTGAAAGACGAATTCACTGGTGAACAGACACAACCAGAAAACTCGCACGAACATGCCCGGGGGAGGGGTATCAGCCAAGCCCGTGCACTGTGGTTATTGCTCCATCACAACAGAAGCCGCTCTTGGAAATCACACCTTATCTTTCCAAACCACACCGAGCAAAAACAATAATCAAAAAATGATTCTACTTTGTGATCATTTCTGACCCCTTGATGATAGCAAAAGTCACTGCCTCGTAACAGATTAGAAAAGCGTGGCGGCCTCGCAGGCGGTCATGGTGACAGCTCTGGGGCTGTCAGCCCTTATCAATCACCTTCCATTAAGTAGGGGTTTTCCAATTTGGCGCTCCTCTCAAAGGCTTCACTTTGCCTGGATTAAGCCAAAGCATCAACATTTGAACAGCCTGGTCCTTTTCTTGCTCCCCTAAAATAAATGTTGTTAGCAGAAAAACCAGGCTTTTCCACAGTAGGAATTCAAAACCAAAGCAGACAACAGTGGTGTGGTCACATATAAAAGACACCTGATTACAAACGGGTCACACATGCATGACACCAGTGCCACATGCACCCATGGGGCCCAGGAGGGGAGTATTCAGAGGTGCCCGGAGAAGGGCAGGACTGCGAGTTGTACGTTTCAGCTCCTAAAATGAGTATCGAGCAATTCCAATATATTCATTGGAGTGTCCCCGTATTTCCTTGGACTTTAGAAGCAGGTGTCCTAAGAATTTTACGCTCTGTAGTTTCACTTCCTGGTATCTATTATCTCCATGATGGAGAACAGTCATTTCTCTAAAATATACAGCAGATATGTCTAGGGAGCAAAACAGTTTTAAATCAACTGAGAAGGGCACGTTGACAAAATAAGAGAACTCTTAAGAGAAGCATTCATCTTGTTTATCTTGGTAACACTGGTAGCCAGGTAGACGTCTCCTGTATTCAGACACCAAATTCACAAGACGGCAGGCCACAGTTTCTATAAATACGACCAACGCGGTAATCATGAACATTTTTCTGTACCCAGTAAACAGAATTCCTCATTATCATTATTATTTAAGGTTTTATTTACTTTTAATTTTTTCAGCTGTACCTTATAGCCTGCGGGATCTTCGTTTCCCAACCAGGGATCAGACCTGAGCACCCTGGAATGGAAGCTCGGATTCTTAACCACTGGACTGCCAGGGAAATCCTTTCATTATTATTTTTAATGTGACAAGAGCCAGAAACAGAGTGGTGAGAACACAAAGTGATGAATGGGGAAGACAGATACTTCACGGTTATTCTCAGACAGGCCTAGGGGTTGACCAAACAGAAGTGAGAGAGAGGCCCCAAAGTGTAGGGCTTCGCCGCATGCTTTACTTGGCCCACGTGGAGTTTTTTTAAATGTTCGTTTACTGTCAACACTAAAATATTAGGAAATTTCACTTAAAGATCCAGATTTCAGGCTTCCCATAAAAATAAACACACAGATGATCCGGCGTGGCATTCCCACATAGCAAAACTCTGCTGTTCACTCTCTCGTTTGCCACCAGAGAGAACAGCGAGGGCCTGCTTCCTTCAAGGAGACTTGCTGTCTGGCTTCTGAAAGCCTCTGAGGGAACGAAGGAAGTTTTGAGCCTGAAGAAATGGGGAGCAACGGAAGAGGAAGCTTATTTGGGGCTAAAGACAATGAGTCTATGAAGAGCATACAGGGATTGAGAGTGTGCTGGGCGGGGGATGGGGGGGTGGGGGGTGGGGGGGTGCGGTCAAGAGAAACTGTGTGGCGGCAGCTGAAGACACAGACCCTGAGATTCAGGGGAAGTTGGGGTCTGGGATGCAGAGCTGTGAGTTGCCTGTGAAACCGTCCAAGAGTCAAAAGAGTAGCTTAAGGAAAAAGTGCCAAGGAAAAAAGAATAAAGGACTGAGTCCTAAGTACGTCTTCCATGGAAGATGGAAGAGTGAAAAAAAGAAAGACAAAGGGAGGCTGAGGGACTTCCCTGGTGGTCCAGGGGTTAAGACTCCGAGTTCCCAATGCAGGGAGCCTGGGTTCGATCCCTGGTCAGGGAACTAGATCCCACCTGCCACAGGTAAGACTCAGCAAAGCCAAATTAAAAAGGGGAATAGGAGCGTACGGAGACTGAAAAGACTGAATTAGCCCCCTTGGCTCTCCAGGGGCTGGTTTGAGGCTGCCTGAGTAGCTATTCTAGGGAATATCACGATAAAGCAAATCACACAAATTTCTGGTTTCCCAGTGCATATAAGCCACGTTTAGACTATACTGTAGTCTACTAAGTGTGTGACAGCATCATGTCTAAAAAAAAAGTACATACCTTAATTTAAAAATACTCTCCAAAAAACGCCAACCATCATCTGACAAGACAGGGTTGCCACAAACCCTAAACTTGTAAAACACAAATAAAACCCCAGAACATCTGTGATGTACAATAAGAGCAAAGTGTAATACGATGATGTATGCCTATATACCAAAAGGCTTAATGCTGCTCCCACCCTGGGTCTAAACAAGTCTATATGGAAAATAAGTCTGTAATAAGTAATAATAATGTGCTAATAAAAGAGCAAGTCATTTCTGTGCTATACAAAACTCAAGCCATGCCACCTGAATATGCCCCCCAGGGGGCTTTCACTAATTTCATGACTGGAAATGGCTTCAGCCACAAGATTATAAATTCCAGCTTAACTGGGGCGGGGGCGGGGGGAACTGACTCCATTTCTGATTAAATGAGGATGCAAACTTCCTAGCTCCATAATATTCCACCATAACTTTCTTGAGTCATCACTATTTTCCTTAAAGACCATTCTAAGCTGACTTCAGTGAGAGGTAAGAGCCTCTGAGTCTCATTCGTCAAGGCGGCTCTTGATGACCAATTTACAGCCACATTTTAACATTGCTGGCATTTACTGAGGACTCAGTAGCACAGGCATGCATGATGCCACCCAACTTGTTCTTGTATAGTCTGCAGAATAACCATGGTACGCCCATTTTGAGCCCTAGAGAGAGCAAGCCACTCTCTGAGTCACCCAGGTGGTCAGTGTCAGAGCCCAGATTGTGACCTGGGTCTGCCTGGGCTCACAGCCATGCTGAACTGTCCTTTCTGAAAGACTGAACGGATCCACCTCGCCCAAGCCACCCCATTTCTGAGGAGTGGAAGGCAAATCCAGTGGTTCCAGATTAAGACAGTGTTAACACAGTGCCAGCAGGGCTGATTTCTAACCACATCCCTGAGACACTGCTAAACTCACAATGGCTGTGCTTAGACAACATTACGTAATAGTCCATATGCTGAGAAGCAACACTGTCCCTCGACCCGGGTCATTCAGAACTCTGAGCCTGGCCTTTCACAATTGGCTGCGTCCCTCAGACTCAGACGAGGCTCTATTTTGAATTCTAATGAGGACGGGGCACAATGAATATTTAAACTGCAATTACAAAGATGCTGCTTTTATGTGGGTGTCCTTAGCACACATAACAGATCTGAACGGACATGTAGGTGCCAATGAAAAATAGCAGTCTCGTTTGTGTTTAGAAGCTGGAGAGAGACAATATTGTTTTATACTTGATGCTGTTGTTATTGGGGTGGAGGTGGGTGAAGAAAAGGGAGGTGGGGGAAAAAACCACCCAAAGATCCCAGTAAAAAAAAAAAAATGTTAAAGCCCAGGCTGCCGAGTGAAAGGTTCATAAAGAGGCGTCTGAATCCTTTGTTAACAACTGAACAAACAGATTCATCATTGGGCCCTTCTGAGCAGGCCCCCTTGCAATCGGGTCTGTCTATACAACCAGAAATTTCCTCATTGGGAAAGCATCTATGACTGATATTATATCAGATCAGTAGGGCGATATGCTGGCGGTAGGAAAACAAAAGACCATTTCACGGTTCACAGCCTTTTTTTTTTGCACTCCCTTAAGTAAAATGATGAGGCGTCACTGCTATTCTTAGCTCGTTCAAGCCCTCTTAAACAGTCATCAAGTTAACAGTAACTGAGTTACCCTGAGAGGCTTGATTCCCACCCACCCCGCCCCCAAACAGTTAAAATACTCCCTACTAGCAGCTTCAGGTACTGTGTGTCTGTATTTACATGTCAATGATCAACCTGGCCCTGCACTTGGGGAGAGCGAATGATTAACTCTTTGCTATGTCCTGAGGCTCTTAGACCAAGCCCTTACCCCACTAAACACCTTTTTTATTAAGATCATAATTTAACTTCCATGGTGTCTGGACAGCCTTTTGTAAATGCCTGCATTTACAGAAAGGGAATACGTTGGGTTTTTTTTTTTTTTTCCCATCTGTCCTCTAGTTGAGTCCCTCTTCTGTTGGGTACCAAATATGTCCACAGAGTCTTGAACTTCAGTTACTTTTTATTTCTAGAAGTTCTGTTTGATCCCTTTTGATTTTCTAAGTTACTCTTTGTAGCTTCCTATTCTCTGAAGATACTCTCAAGCCTGTCATGTCTTTCTTTAAATATAGTAATTGATTTCATCATTTGTATCTGAAAATTCTAACACAGCCAGCGTGCGCACGTTGGTTCCTGCAGTCTGTTGCTGGTCCCCGCTCATGCTGGGCTGTCTCTGTGTATGCCAGATTATCTTTGGGTGTGTGCTGGTCATTGCCCTGGACGTTTTATTTCTGGTTGACTCCTAGAGACCACGGATAATATTCTCTCTTCCAGAGAGGTGTTTCATTGCTTTCGCCAGGCACCTGGAGCTACAACAGAGGAGTGTGTCTACTCAGGATACAAATGCACATGAGGGCCTTTCTGTGACCACAGCTTGTCAGAAAAAATGGTCTTTCTTCCTTTTCTTCTCCTCATCTGTACAGGGCCAAGGCTGCCTTCTCCACAATCCCCAAGGCAAGTTTGGTTCTGGTTCACTCTTCCCCCCAGGGTATAGCTCTTTAGGGCCCCACTTTAATGGGGTAAGGGTCTCCTCTTACACTTGCCAAGTAGGCAGGCCCAGGACCTTACCTTCCACCCCACTTGCCTGCCCCTCTCAGGTTGCAGAAGTCCCTGACTCCTCCCTGCAACTGGGCTTTTATCACACTAAAAACAAAACAAAACAAAACAAAACTAGTAGAAAGTAACTAAGAGTTTAAAGGTTGAAAGCAAAACAAAAGGTCAGGTCAGTAGGGCAGGGCCTTCTCCAAATTCAACACTGAATTACAATTTGATTCAGTGATTCTACTTCAGATGGGGCTTCCCTGATGGCTCAGATGGTAAAGAATCTTCTTGCAATGCAGGAGACCCAGGTTCAATCCCCAGGTCAGGAAGATCCCCTGGAGAAGGGAATGGCAACCCACTCCAGTATTCTTGCCTGGAAAATCCCATGGACAGAGGAGCTGGGTTGGTTATAGTCCACGGAGTCACAAAAAGTTGGACATGACTGAGCGATCAACACTTTGACATTTCACTTCTGGGTATATACACAAAAAAGCAGGGGCTTGAACTCATACTTGTACATTCGTGCACATTGCAGCACTATTCATAGTAGCTAAAAGGTGGCAACAACCCAGGAGTCCTCTGACAGATAAATGGGTAAACAAATGTGGTATAAATATTAACGATGGAATATTATTCAGCTTAAAAAAGGAAAGAATTCCAGATGCATGGTACAACATAGGGGAATACTGAAAACATTATGCTAAGTGAAATAAGCCAGATACAAAGGGACAGATACTGTATGGTTTCATTTACATGAGATACCTAGAGTAGTCACAGTTGTAGAGACAGGAAGTAGTCATATTTGCAGAGACAGAAAAATTAAACAGCTCAGCTCAAAATATTTTTATGGACATTTCTAGATACAAACATCAATACCAGGTAAAACTATAAAATAAAAAATTAGCAACAGTAGAATCAATATTCTTCATTGTGATGTCATGAATGGCATGTGCTGAGGACCGCTATGTTGTAAATGCAAAACAGACTGACATATAATGATAACAGTCAATACTTACTCTTGCTCACTGCTTACTATGTGCTAACCACTGTTCTAAGTGCTATATATCCCTATCTATCTATCTACTTATCATCTATATCTTTATCTCTATTAAATCATGTATTCCTTACAACAACCCTCTCAGATATGTACCATTATTATTCCCACTTTGGAGATGGGAAAATCAAGGCACAGGGGAGTGGGATTTCTCAAGGTCACATGGCTGGTAAATGGTGGAGCTGAGATGTGAGTCCAACCTCTGGAGCCCACACTCTTCACTATCAGGCCGTAGCCGCTCTCTGCACAAAGTACGGAAATTCATGGACAATGGCCAGTGTTGGATACTTTACATGGTTTATATAATTTCATTTTGACAACCAGGCTATCTACTTGTTTTGTTTTTTTAAACAGCCAAGGAAACGCAAGTTCAGAAAGATTAAGTTTATATGAGAATTGAAGATAATAACAGATGGAGGTGGGAGTGAACCCATGTATCTCTGTTGCCAGAGACTCAGGAGGATCTGATGCAAAGAACAGCATGGTGGGAAGTTATGAGAAGACTGTTAAAGCAAAATCAAGAAGGCTTTGCTTTGGGCAGGAAGCAGAAAGAAGCACGTGCTCTATTATAGAAGCAGGAGCATAGACTGGCTTGGCATCCGGTGGATGAGAACTGCCAGGTTGAGGGGAGCAGACAGGTGATGAAAAGGAAGCAGGCAGGTGCCCCCACGTTCTACTTCCTCTGAGATTCCAGAGTCTGTATCTACCTGGCCCTCCATCACCTGGTTGTTCTAGATTGCTGTTTGACCACACACACACAGGCAAGGGAGGTAGCACTTCTCAAACTGTGCATCACAGGTGACCCTGGCATACAGGTCCTTCTTCTAAAACTGGACAGAACAGAGGGATCCACTACATTCTTCATATTGAAAGGGCTAAAATCAGGCAAAAAGCGAAAAGTTCAGGTCATTAGATTTTTTTCTTTTTTTGGTAGTGCTAGTGCACTGTTAGATGTAACAAAAGTCTTAGCTTTATACATCTGGCGCACCTTTGTGAGATGAAACACCAAATAACCATGAGTGTAATCACTGCTGCTTCAGCACCATTCATCATCACTTACCTGTGGGCATGGCGCTGTGCACGGGCAACAGATCATTGAAACCCGACAAGCATCTGCATCAGAATGTCTGCCCAAGAGCAAGGACCCGCATCAGGAGTGCCTGACACACTTGTTAAATGATGAATCCTCTGGAACTCCAGCCTCGCTCTACTCAGTCTCAAGGGGACGGCCAGGGAATCAGCACTCTAAACATCATTCCTGGTGGTTCTTATTTTGACCTATGTCTCCTCATTTCATGCACAAGGTATTAAGAAGTAAAAGAACTGCCAAAGACAACATTACTAAATACTGGATATAAACTCAGCTGGACTTTAGACTCTATGCTCTAACTGCTCTATGGCTCCAGGTTCAGCAAGGATGCTTGTGACTAAAACAACAAGGCACAAAACAAGCAAGGTGGCCTGTAAAACCCATGAGATCTACCACCACCGGTCTGCATGACATCATACAATTTCTCAGACTATGATTCTCGGTAAGCACTGAGGAAAGTTTCTTATTTTTAATTACAAAAAAAAAAAAATTAACAATGCATTCTACTTTCCCTGCACTTGTAACAATTCACTTCGTTTTTACCAAGATGTAGGAATCTTCTAGAAATTTCAACACTTCATCCCATGAAACTGCATGTATTCGAAGAGCAAGCAGATCCCTGCGGTAAAATCAGACCAAACGTGGGAAGCTTATCTGCAAGCGATGAGAGAAGCAAGAGCTGTAACTACAGCAGTCTCTTACCACAAGACGTGGACTTCCTGTCCACCAGATTCACACGCCTGGTTTCAGTGCGAAGTTTCTCATCGGTATTCTCCACCAGGTTGGCAAGGTCATCAATTATCTCTATAAAGGAAAACAAAGATGCATGGTTAACACTCCAAAAATACCTTGGCTCACATCAGAGTCTCACAGCTGTGGTGGGCCTTCCTAGTAATAATTCTCTCAACTGCAGTGTGTGAGACGGTTTTAAAGAACTTACATTTCTTTGAAAACTGCAATTCTGATTCATTGATGGTCGGGGGGAAGTTAGAGAGGGAAGGAGTAGTAAAGGAAGAAAAAAAAAAAGTTCAACATCATTCCAGGAGACAGAGGAGAAATGTCAAAAGTTCAGGGGAAAGAAAGCATGACCCAACAAATTTATGCCCGGCCAAGTTGTCATTTGAGTATAAAAAGGTGACAGACAGACGGTACAGAGGACTTCGGGGACCACTGGGGCCCTTCTTAAGAAAGCTACTTGATGATGAAATCTAGCCAACGAGAGGTGAAAAAAAATAACACAACTCTGGGCTGGAGAAGCCAGAGGCCATGACACAAGAGGTGATGGTAAAAACTGAATCAAATATGTGGAGCTGAGAATAAACAAATAAATGGATCAGGTTACAGAGGAGTAGACAAATGTTACCAACAGTGACAATGGAATTAAAGGTGAAGATCAGGAAGCAGTTGGTAGGGGGGGGAACACGAGGAGAAAGATGAAAAGAAACTAAGGTGTTGATTTCTTCATCACTGACAGTAGAGTCATATCAGGCTGCTGAAAAGTAAGACACACACTTACAGCTTTATAAAAATAACCAAGGTTTCAATGTTTTATGCTCTTTTTCTGTTAACCTTAAATGGATCTTTTGGCAATTACTACCTGTTGAAAGAATTCTTCACGTGAAGTTTATTTTTTGATGCTTATCTTTTAAAAGTGAAATTAAGCACTTAACATTTAAATAGCACATATAGTATAACCCTAATTAGGTAAAATTATTTCCATCCCTCCTTTTATATGTACCAACCTTTAAAGATGTATCCAGACAGTGTTAACCTGATGTTAATAACGATTATTTCTCAGTGGTGGGGTCCTTGATGATCTTGCCTGGATTTTCTGAATTGCTTGAATTTCTTATGATGAGCTCTATATGCTTTTTTTTTTTTTCCAATTTTGGTTCTTCTTCTTCCCTCCTTCCCTCCCTTCCTCTTTATTTGTGGTTGCGGACACGATTTAGCAAATAAACAACAGACATCTCTTTGCATGTCTTTCTTTTACAGGAAGAGGATGATGGACACTAACTCTTATCTCTGTAGCTCCTATCCCTAGAAGAGTGCCCAATACACAGCAAGATAGGATAGATACTAAAAGATAAAGGGAATGAATGATTGGAGTATAAATGATAAAAGCACTGAATAATTTCAAAGCACTGAATAACTTGCTGCTTCTTGGAAAAGTGGATCTAAGCCAAATTTGTCAAATATTATCTACACAACATCTGCCTAGTAATCCAGTCACTATTATTTAACCATCTATTCACAACTATTTCCTTGTATTCAAGGATATATTCTCTCCTAGTTTTCTTTCGGAGAAGGCAGTGGCACCCCACTCCAGTACTCTTGCCTGGAAAATCCCGTGGATGCAGGAGCCTGGTGGGCCACAGTCCGTGGGGTCGCTAAGAGTCGGACACGACTGAGCGGCTTCACTTTCACTTTTCACTTTCATGCATTGGAAAAGGAAATGGCAACCCACTCCAATGTTCTTGCCTGGAGAATCCCAGGGACGGGGGAGCCTGGTGGGCTGCCGTCTATGGGGTCCCACAGAGTCAGACACGACTGAAGCGACTTAGTAGCAGCAGCAGCAGTGGTTTTCTTTCAACCATCTATAAGCTCTGCCTAGTGTTTCCTCTTCCTCTTTTTTTAAAATATGTACTTACTTCTTTTGTCTGCACTGGATCTTAGTTGCTGCGTGCGGGCTCTCCCCAGTTGTGGTGATCGGGGGGTTAGTCTCTAGTTGTTACTCCCTAGGGATTCCCATTGCGGTGCCTTCTCCTGCTGTGGAGCACAGGCTCTAGGCACATGGGTGGGCTTCGGTAGTTGTGGCACACAGGCTTTAACTGCCCCAAGGTATGTGGAATCCTCCTGGACCTGGGATCGAACCTGTCCCCCACACTGGGGCAGGCAGTCCTCCTCTTGTTGGTGATCCCCAGAGTTCTGTATATTTCTATTCTATTTTCATTTAAAACTATTTAAATTAAATAATTTTAAAAATATTTAAATTTTTTTAAAAAGAAATTTCTGCTCTACACAGCTCTCCAAAAATCCTTGACTCACACAGCCAACTGCTTACTACTTATCTCCACCTTGAAATTCCTACAAATATCTGTCTCACAAGCTCTCCAGAACAAAACTCCTCATCTTCCCCCAACTCTGACTCCCCTGTCTTCCCTGCCTCAATTAAAGAATGGTACCATCATTCATTTGCTTGCCTAAGAAGGAAATCTTAGGAGTCACACGAACGTCTCCCTTCTCCTTCACCTCACATTCCCTTTGTTAGCCATTCTTGTTGATTCCACCTCCCCATTATCTTTCAATCCTACCATTTCTCTTAAACTCTGTTAGTAATACCTCACAAAAAGTTTCCAGGGTTTCTAAATCTGTCCTAACTTACCTTCCTGTTTCTGTTCCTCAGCCCCTTCAATCCATTCTCCATACTCTAGTCAGGGACTTATTTTTTCATATTTCAATTAATTTAAATAGCCATATGTGACTAGTGATTATTATATTAACTCATCATTGACCAGGGGATTATTTTAAGGAATTAATATCTGTGGCCAGTAATTTGATATGTAAATGATATTGACATGTCAATAATGGTTGGGTAAAAAAAGATGTATTAATGTGTCTCTCATCAATAATGTGTTAAACAGCAGAGTTCTGAAGCAATAACTTAAAAAAAAAACAAAACACACCCACCACCATATAACCACAACCAAGAGGAATAGCTTAAAAAAAATCAATAGAGGGAATAAAATTGAATACCAAATATGCATGAATTTACCCCAAAGAAGGCAAGAAAGGAGATACAGAGAACAGATAGGACAAAAGGCCGTAAGTACCTAGATGGCAGACTTAAACCCAATTGTACCAGTCATTACATTAAATATAAATGGACCAACTTCTCAATCAAAAGATAAAGAATGTCAGACAAGATTCAAAAATAATAAAAAACCACACTACTCAACTATGTGCCTTCACAATAACTTCAAATATAAACCACAGAGCGGGTGTGTGCGAGAAAGCTGGCACAGCTGTATTAACATGGATCAGATCGACTTCAAGTCAAGGAGTATGATCACAGATAAAAAGGAATCTTTCATCAGGATGAAGGAACACATGACAAAAGATGGGAAAAAAAAACCAAACATATTTGAATGTTAAGGAAACCATTCCTAAATAACCTATATAATAAAAAAAGGCAAAAGTAACCTTCTCTGGCAACTTCTATCAAACATTTTAAGTCCCACACTATTTAGTAAAACATGGGGGGAAAAGGCAAAAAGATTTATTTATTTATTGCTTGTGGGACCTTAGTTCCCCGACCAGGGATTGAACCTGAATCCCCTGCATTCAAAGCATGGAGTCTTAATCACTGGACCACCAGGGGAGTCCCTGCCTGATATGTTTTAAAGTCACAATATGTAATATAAAATTCAGACTAAATAAGCTGATATAGCACCATAAGAAAGTCAAGTTAAAATATTCCTTGTCAGATACTAAATATGTCAGTTGTTATATGTTAACTGGGTTTCTGGACAGAGCTCTCATTAGATTTATAAATATTCATTACTTAGAGGTAAATAAAAAACTAGTAGAAGGTTAACTAAACAAAAACCAGTAGTCAACACTGAATGGGTTAATGTTTTCATCTTAGACCAAACATCTTGGCTGGTAAACCTCATCTGATTACCAGTTTGTTTGCTTTCCAAAAAAAGAAAAAACCCTTTATTTTTAACTGATAAAAATTATATAATAGCAAGTTTATAAATGAGAGATGGAAAAGTATCTTCTATGGATTCCCTTCTAAGATTTGACATAAACATACATACTTTTATATAATTGCAATATATGAGCCTTCTGCCCCCTGTTAACATATCATTTGTATGCTTTCATGTTGTTATACAGTCTTCATGGTTATAATTTCTAATGGTTACAAAATATTCATTCCATTAAAATAAACATTCATTAAAAATAGCCTATTGTGGGATACTGAGAATGCTTCTGTATTTCTACATCATGAGTCAATGAATTCTTTCCTCCATGATCATCTTCCTTCTTCTCTGTTGTTTCCTTAAGTTAATTAAGTGTGATCATGACTGCCCCATGGACTTTGAAACACACTGCCAAGTTAGTTTTTAAAAGGTCTTCACTGCCACTGTGGGTTGATTTAATTGAACTCACTCCTTAATATGACCTCAGAAGGAGATTGCCAAGGGCAAGGAGCCTGGGGGAATTCCCACCTTGCAGCCCAGCAGCTTCTAAGGGGGGAATTTCCCCAACCACAGACTGTTACGAGCAAATTAAATACAGGTTTCAGAACACAGGTTAAGAAACAACCAGCTGACTCTTTCAGATTCCTGACAGTACAGCCTCCAAATGGCAACTGATATTTTGATTCCTGGTAATTATTTGCATTTGGTTTCAAGAAGGAACTTATGTTTCTATTGTGAATTAAAACTCGAGATACCAAGTGCCATTCCAACACAGAATGGGAAAAAATGGACAATAGGAAGTGTGATGCAAAACTGAGTCAAAGAGCAGTAAGAAATATTATACAGTACCAACATAGCTGAATCTAATTATATTTAAGTTTTCTACACTCAGTTACAGTCTCAGTGAATTCCATATTAGTGTAGGAAGCGTGTAGCATATTTTCAGATAAGTTTGGTATCTTTTGGTACTCATAGTGGATGCTGGCACTTGCAAAGTCATTATGTTATGCCTTTAGCTTACATCGCTAATGACATTTGAAGACAAGCATTAAAAAAAAACACAACAAACAGTGAATAAAGAGCTTTTCTTGAGGGCATTAATTTAACTCCCTTTATTATCATGGAAACTAAACGTGAGGTGGGTGATAACATCTAACAGTACACTTTTCTGTAAGCTAGGAAACCCTAACCCTACCCTCACCCTAGGAAAGGGGTTAGGGAAACAGAACAGGAGAGATGGACCTGTGACACAGCAAAGGAAAAGTAACACATCGGCCATGGCACCCTAGGGTGGGGAGTTACTGCCCACCCACGCGGAGCCTCTGGGGAAAATTCGGCCTTGGAGGCCTAGGAGAAAGCTCCCTGGCTGCACCTGCTCGCATCTTAAGCAGGGACAGATGGGCCAGGCTGGGAAGAAGGCACAGGCTTCCTTCCTTCTTCCTTCCCACCATCAACCCATGACCTTTCAGTCTTCCCTCAACTGGGCTGTGACATGTGTGACAGAGGCCTATGCCAAGATTAGGACCCTTCCCAACTTCTAACAGAAGACACTGACCTGTGTGTGCAGACGAGCTAACGGCCAATGTATTTATAACGGGTACTTATAACGGGTGTAAATACAGAAGCTAACGGCCAATGTATTTATAACGGGTGTAAATACAGAAGGAGCATCCTCTCCCCTTCCCTCACCCCTTCTGTGCTAGAAAAGAGAATTCATTCCAGAAAAAGAGAAACCAGTTTCTTGAGGTTTCTCCTTTTAAAAAACAAGATTCAAAAAGACACTAAATTAATACAACACAACAGAGAGCCACAATGAGGGACTGACCTAAATTACTACAAACAGTGCTCCAGGTACAGACACACTTGTCAAATTAGAAAACCACAGTGAAGCAGTTAGGCAGACTGTAATCTAGATAAAATATTTAGCTGGAAAACAAACTGGAATAATCTCCCAGGAGTCACAGGAAAAGGTTAAAGAGGGCAAAACATGGAAGAAAAAAATAAGAGGGGCAAAGATACAGGAAAGAAAGAAACAATACCCAAGTAAATAATAAATTTTCCTTTTAAACAAGAACCAGAGTCTCATCATATAATAATCAAAATGTCCAAGATCAAATCCAAAATCACTCAGCCTGTGAAGTACCAGAAAATCTCAAGATGCACAAGAAAAGACAGTCCGCAGATGCAATGCTGAGATAACACAGCCACTGGAATTATCTGACAAAAACTTTAAAGCAGTTACAATAAAAATGACCTAACAAGTGAAGGTGAACACTCTTGAATCAAATGAAGATATGGTTTTGCAAAAAAAAAAATTTTTTTTAAACCCCAGAAATCAGAGAAGAGCCAAATGTGAACTGTGAAGCTGAAAAATACAAGAATCAAATTAGAAAAACTCACTGGATGGGCTCAATAGTACTGTGGAATACTACAGAAGTTCATATGTATGATTCCATTTATATGACAGTCTCCAAAAGATAAAACTATGCTGATGGAGAACAGAGCAGCTGGTTGCCACCAAGGTGAGGGATGGGGAGGGGACAAGCGATTGATGGAGCCGCTCTGTGTCCCCTGTCCGTGGCAGCGGTTAGACTCATCTACATGTGTGTTAAAAGTACAGCACGACACAGGCATACACGGTTTTTCTGTAATGTTAACTGAAAAATTCAAATTAAACAAGAAGAGAAGTATAGGTAAAGGAGGAACAATATTAGAGAACGTCAGTATTTAAAGAACAAGATGAACAAAAACTAAAAGCAAAGGAGGAGGCAAGAACAAAAACAAAAACACGCCCAGAAGAGAATGCAGTCCCACAGGGCAGCGCTCCAGGAAAGAAGGTGGCGTCTACCGTGTCTGCGGATGGGCGCAGTCCCCTGCTGTGGGCTGTGCTGAGACGCGCTTTGGGTGCGGGAGGGAAGGGAAGAAAGGGGGCAGTTTGCCTGATTTGCAGGACCGAGTGCAGCTCAAGTGTGGGCAAGAGAAGGCAGCCAGAAGACACTAGTCTGTCACTATTATCCGAAAGTTCCCATTATCTGAAACCAAAATGACAACTCCTAATATTTACTGAAAACTTGCCAGGTGCTGTAAGTCGCTGTTTTCTAATTTTGAGTTGTATCTAGTTTGTTAGAAAATTTAGAAACTTCTTCTATACCCCACAGTATTAATATGTTTATTCTATTTAAATTATTTAACTATAAACATCAATGATGGGATATATTCTTTATGTTTATAGAAAAATAGAAAACTAAAATTCTATTTTAACAACCATTAATTTCACGCTGACAGAGGAAGCTTGTTTTGTGAATAGTAAATTACTGCTTGAAATGTGAAGACGATACAGACTAAAGTATAGGTCCTTTGGGGTTGTCCTGCTGTTCTTTATTCCAGCGGTGGAGACATCCTTTAGACACAGCACAGTGACAGCCTTTGGCCTTATCTTGGAAGCAAATATATCATTACATATTAGGTATACTGTCTTTTTATCACCAGCCAAGGACTACTAAGACAATCACAAACAAATGTGAGCTAGAATTGCATGGCAAAACAATACATTGGTCATCCTGATAATCCAGAAAATTCTTTTAATTTTTAAATATTATCAATAGTAGAGAGACATGAAATTTTAAGTCACTAAAAAAAAAATCAACCACAGAGCTCCGAGAAGATGCTATCAGTCCTAATTTGAAGACACGATGCTAAAGGCATAATATCTTAAGTTAGGCATTAAACAACTCTATAATAGGGCTAAAAATATAGACCTCACCCATTTTCCTAGCCCTTCAAGAAAAAAAAAATGTACTTAAAAAAAAAAAAAAAAGGTAAGCCATATCAGAATCTTTGCTATAGCAAATAAAGTGACGATAAAAATACACTTCCTATTATTTCAGAAAACTGGAATCCTGGTGACAACATGGCTCAGCTTTGACTAAATGATTTCAAAATAATCAACACGTTTTTGTGCACCTTGAATAAAAAGGCTACAGACTGTATGAATCCAATTACATGACATCCTGAAAAAGGTAAAACTATAAACAGAATACAATGATCCATGTTGGCCAGGAGTTCGGGAGGAAGACGAGAAGGATGAACAGGAAAAGCGTAGAGGATTTTTAGGGAGTACAAAATTCTGTATGATACTGTACGATGGATATGCGACGTTATACATTTGTCGAGACCCACAGAACTTTACAGCACAAAGAGCGAACCTTAAGGACTTCCCTGGTGGTCCAGGGGCTCCCAATGCAGGGGGCTTGAGTTCAATATCTGGACAGGGAACTAGATCCCACATGCTGGAACTAAGAGCTCGCATGATGCAACTCAAACTAGATCTCACTTGCTGTAACTAAAGATGCTGCATGCCGCAACTAAGATCTGGCATAGTCAAATAAACAAACAGTGAACCTTAATGAATGTAAACTAAAAAAAAAAAAAAGAATCACGTAGGAGGCTGGGGATTCCAGGAAGGAAAGCAGACTGTGCTCTGAGCATCTAGCTGTACTGTACATGTAGGAAGCAACACCCCTTACTTGTAATCTACCCCGTTCCAGAGACTTTTTCCTAACATTCAGAAAGGAAAAGGGGACAGCAGAGCAAAAGTTCCAAGACTGTTTTGTTTTGCTTTGCTTTGTTTGAAGATGAGATCATTCAAGTTTTTCCTATAAATGTCTTCTAAACTATTGTTAAGTAAATGTTTATTACTTAGTACAATGAATATATGAGTTCCTTGAGCCAAATCCAGGATCCAGTAGAGTGTTTCTTTATGCTGTGTATATACCTTGTAGTAATGTATGGCTTCTTGCGTAGTCGGTGGAATTATTTAAATGCTATAAAACTATGTAATCTTATTTTGTAACTGTTATAAAAATGTACCGTTCTTACTTGCTGTGATGCTGGTCATAACAACAAGCAATGTTGTGATGTATGTTGGTCATAATCGCGATCATCTAATGTCACAACTTTGGTCGAGAATATAACCTCCAACAGTGAGCTAAGGTCACTGCCAACATTTCCCCTCTTACAAGTGATTACAGAGAATCATGGACATTTTTTACTTAGCTCCATTCTGTCACTTAAGCATCTAGACAGTCTCTCATGAAATACCTAGACCCAAACCATTAGACTTTTGCTCCCTTTGAGAAAGAGCCTACAATCCAGTAACTGCCTGCCAGAGCAGTTACTTTTCCTCTTAGACTCAAAACTGCTAATAGGATCACAGCCTTGTGTTTCCATATCTGCCCCAGCTGCTGAATATTCAGAGCATGTTGAAGTTCTTAGAACACAGTAAGAACAAAGCAGATAAGTCCAAAAAGAAAATGGGACAGATGGAGAAAGTCTTAAACATCATTCCTTGGTTCTTGCTCTGAGAGCTCAACAAGAGACAAGCTTTTTATGAAATCCATAAAGTGGCATTACTTTTAAGTTAGGGCTTCCATTCCTGTTTCAGTCTGATTTCCTATAAATGAAGAGTTCTAAAAATACTTATGATAAGGGTAATACAGTTTTAATGTACTGTAATCATTTATTATCTCATCCAATCCTCCTGACAATCCTGGAAGACAGACTGGGAAACAGAGTATTTTATAGATGTCCAAACAGGCCCACACAGATTATGCAACTTGTCTAAGTTACCTTATGAATAAGCAGTAGGACACGGAGACGGGTCTCTGCATTTCAATTCAAAAGCTTTGCTTGGTAGCTCATGCCTCCTATGTCTCAAATTTCAGGTCTATGTCTACCTCCAGACTAAACATAGTCTGCATTTTTCCCATTCCAGAGGAACATCACCTTGATTTCTCTGCATGTCCCTTTCTCATAGAAGATACCTGATGAAGCCCAGAGAGTGGGTTAAGACATAGAGTCTGAGAGATCTGGTGCCATGACACCTATCAGTCAGAAAACTGAAGTGAACCACACACTCTTATTTTAAAAGAAACAAATAACTTGAAGAAACACATTTCCCCTTTAGAAGGGAACATTCCTCCTTTGCAAAAAAAAGTTACCTCCCTTTATTCCAACCAGTTTTCACACTCTGGATCTATCTGAAGCGTGTGTCTCCATTCTTAAAGCGGGGTATAAAGGTTCTAGGCAGGTACCTACAGACAGGTCACCTGGAGCCACAGTTCGCCAATGTATCTTTGCTATCTGATTATACATGCATTTTAAATAAACTTTGTGTTTTGTTTTATATGCATGTTTAAACTCTCCAAGTACAAAAAAGAAATCCAAGTGCAAAGTCCTTTATGAAGCACAGAACTACAAACTGGGCGTGGGGGAGTCCCATCAATTATAGAACTGCTGAAAATTGAAAACGTCCCAATTTTATACAATATGTTGATAGACTGCATTCTATTTTATTCTTGGAGCAAATGAAACAAGCACACACACCTCCTTAGAGAGTTAAAAGGCAATGCATCTATAAAACTATACCAAGGTAGAACAGAAACTTTCAGAAAATAAGTTCTCAGAAATTAGGACAGCAGTAACAGTTCTGATTACAGTAGCTGGGACAGACTAAGACAGCTGCCGCCAGTTCGTCCACATTGAAAGGAATTTCACAATTCTGTCAGCGGTGGAGGTGAGGGGAAGATGAAAAAGCATCAGTAAAGACAACTAAGAAAACCAAAAAAAAAAAAAAGGCAATTAGTGACTTTAGAGGAAAAGGATACAATCAAATAATGTCTAATTCTAGCTCCCACTGTGGGTGGCTCCGTCATGAACAACATTTATGTAGTCACGATTCCACCAACACTGATTTAACGAAAACGTGTGAGCAACGGGGAAGAGGGGAAGTGTGTATGTATGGGGTTGCTGTGGGTTAAATTAACATCTTCCTTAGGAGGAAGTCGACAGGGACGAAGATTGAAAACAAAGAAACAGGAGCGAATTACTTTGAAATATAGGTCTTGTACCACAGAGATTGACATGCAAATCACTAAGACAATTAGAAGCACTGCCTCTGGCTGATAGAACTTTGAGGAGAGGAGGATTGATGGGCAAAACACTTGCTTCTCCTAAGCCTTCTAATTTTGATTTTTTTTTTTAATTCTGATTTTTTAATCAAAATATATTACTTTGGTAAAAATAAAAAATTAAATTAAAAAAAATTAAGTCCAAAGAAGAACTTTAAATAAGTAACACTACAGGTGAATTCGACAAAATCTCAGAAGGTCTTGGAAACACTGCTTAGGCAAAGAAGAACCACTGGAGGGTTTTCGCAAGCAAGTGACATAATCAGAATTGTACTCTACAGAGAGATTTTTTGAGATAGAAAAAAACAAAGGATAGACTGACAGAAGGATAGTTTTAAGGTAAAAAAAGAGAATGAGAAAAAAACAAAGGACAGATTGTCAGAGAGTTTTAAGGTAAAAAAATGAGTGAGGGATTCCTAGTGGATACCACACTGAGCGGAGACAGCACACCGTGGGGGACGATCAGGAGGGTTATGTAGTGGCCACTACAAGGACGTCTCAATCTTCTTCTATCTGGCAGTTCTGACTATAAATTAGCATTCAACACAAGGAAGGGATGAACCAGTCCAGCAGATGCAAATATTGTAGTCTTTCCTAGAGCATCCTCTCATATAAGGACAAAGAACCACCTCGGGTTATGAATCAGTCTTTCAGGAGATTTCACCCAGGGTGGATTTTAACCATGTTCCAATGAGGCCACCCTTGAAAGCTGACCATCAAGGTCCTGGACCTCAAGGCCTGAGGGGCCAAACCTGGAAAGTAACAATGCTTGGTTAAAAATCGCAAAGCCACACTTACTTATATACCCTTTCACACACCAGGGTTCTGGCCTCTGTGTTTACGGATAGAGACTAAAGAACATCAGGTCAACTTTTCCCCTCCTTCTTTATAACAGGACTGCAAAGAGATGCACCAGAGAAAACCAGGCAGACAATGTTTCTGGACTCCAGGAAGACTCACGACAGAAGAACCAAAGCTATTATCTCCTGTGATGAATCAATCAAAAGTGACTGTTTTTATTTCCCAAAACAGTCTTTGGGTGGTGGAGGGAGGGGGAGCCCTAGGAAGGTTCAGGAGACCCAGGGCTTCTGAGACATAAGTAAGAATATACCGAGAAGAAGAGCAAGAGTCATACCTACGCAACAGGCCACCAATTAGAAATCAAAGTCAAGTCTAGGTACCAAACCCCCAAAGTAGACCCCACTATTGCGTAGAACCTGGCTACTCCAAGTGTGGCCCTCAGGCCAGCAGCCAGAGCATCATTTCCCGTGAACTTAACAGACCTGCAGAAGCTCAGGTCCCACCTCACAACTAATGAATCCAAATCTGCATTTTAACAAGACCCTCAGGTGATCACTTCTGCCTATTTCAAGCCTGGGAAGCAATGAGGAAGACAGACGGAGTTGTCCTTCTGGCTCTATGTTCCCCATGGTTCCCCAGCTGGTGCTGGACATGTGGAAACTGAATAATCATCCAGGTGTCTAAACCTGCCCAGGCAGCTACGGAGACATGTTCTGAAAGTGGTAAAGAGGACCCAGCAACTAGGTCTCTTCTAGGAAATGCACCAATTCCAGGCCACTAAATTATTTCTCAAGCGCTGGATTTGAGAGCAAAAAAAAAAAAAATCCACAAGCATGAACCACAGATTTCCCTTTATAGCTGCCTCTTTTATTTAAACAAAAAATGCTAAACATTAATTTTAGTTGTACTTAATTGAATAATTTCTCGGGGGAATAGTTCAGGGAGAGTTTAAAACTGCCTGCTTCCAAAAGCCATTACAAATTGGCATATACTTTAATGTCACCCTGCCAACCCAAACAGCGCACTTCAATGCCCTTGGGGCCGCCCTCGCTCCAGATGTGTTCGGAACTCCTAAGTAACAGAATGCAGGCAAAAGCCATATTTACACGGAGCAGTATTTTGAATATCCTTTTCCAATTATCTGGAATGAGATAATAGATCCCTAATTGGAAGCACTGAGGGGAGGAAAACCGGGTTCGTGGTTTCTCTCCAGTGAACGCTTTTTATTAGGAAAAACTAAGAAGAGTTTTACAAGAGTCAAAGAAAAGCCCCTTTGCCACATTTAATCTGAGCAGCTACAAAACAAGAAACTGTCCCATGATTTCCCTTAATTAACTGGCTGATTTTTAAAAGACTGATCTTGTTTTTTCCTGTGAAATGCAGACCCAGAAGGATTGGGGTTGGGGGAGGGAGTGAAAGAAATCCAGAAAACACTTCGGCAAGAGAACAGGCCCAAGTGGTTGGTGCGAGGGTACTGCTCCCCGCCCGCCTCCCCAAACCCATCCCACCTAAATATCCTCGGTTCTATTTCACGTTTGCACGAAGGGCATAGACTCTGAACTTCCCTTGTATTTCTGACTAATAATGGTCATAACAATGCTGCCAGGTAAGCCATCATTGTTTATTCCAGATTTGTAAATGCCCATTCCAAATCAGATTTATTGATAACGAATCATCTTTTTTTTTTTTTTAATTTTATTTTATTTTTAAACTTTACATAATTGTATTAGTTTTGCCAAATATCAAAAGGAATCCGCCACAGGTATACATGTGTTCAGGTACCAATCAAAATGAAGTACTGTGTCAACAGTTTACACTTCTTGTTAAAATGCAACTTTCAACCCTTGTGTTGTTGTTTAGTCACTAAGTTGTGTCTGACTCTTACGCCTGGAGCCCACCGGGCTCCTCTGTCCATGGGGTTTCCCAGGCAAGAAGACTGTGGCAGTTGCCATTTCCTTCTCCAGGGGATCTTCCCAAGCCAGGGACTGAACCCACATCTCCTGCCTTGGTAGGCGAGTTCTTTACCACTGAGCCACTGGTGATGTAATACAGGTACATTTAGAATTCAGGTGGAAGTCAAGTGTATTTTTGTACAGGTGGGCATACTGTCCGACTCCAGGGGCGCTCTGGCCCCCTTACAGCATTAAATGCTGTTCCAGGCCACGTGACTGAGGCGCGCTCAGTTACTGAAGTTGTCTGTTTTCACAGACGTCACAGCGAAGCCGTCTGAAAACAGCACAGATGCAGCTGTTCCTGGTTGTTAGCGAGATGCACTTGGAAACCCTGTTCCCTAAAATGTTCAGAATCGGAAAAGGTTTTCTCAATATAAATGAATTACCAAATTCCATGTGTTGACAAGCAAACACTCTCATGTTTATGCTTCAACTTGACAAGGGAAACTGAAGCATATTACCCAGAAACCGTGAAAAGAAACAAAGCCCATGTATGGTATTTACTTCATTTACATTTTCTCCTACAATGTTTAAAAACATTCTTATCGTGAAAGGCCACATACAAAGAGAAAAAAAGCCACTGACTTACGTGGACAGTTTAACGAACAGCTACAAAGCAAAACTGTACCACCTTCATACACTCACATACAACGAGAGCCATCGACCTTGGAAAAGCGCAGTCTCCCATTCAACCAGGCAACTGACAAACGATATGCCAGGCACTGTGTGATGTGCACATTTAAACACTTTAGCTAGGATTACTCGCTAGCATATTTCCTCGAATAACTAGCACAAAGTCCTTACATGTTACCTACCCCAAGTTTCAAAGAAAATAAATATATAACTTTATCATGTGGACAAGGGGTATTTTCCCCCAATAAATCTACACTAGAGGTCTGTGCTCTTGGTAAGCTTGACAATATATCACTTCTGAAAGGACCACGAGAAAGGGCTTGGTGGTCAGTAACACCCAGATGTGAACTTTTCTCTCTGACCTACTCAAACCGTGAATGATGGGCCCAGCGCCCCTCTGATTCACCCCTCAAGTCAGGCCTGTTCCTCCAGAACAAAGGCCTCCCCACTTGGGAACCACTTAGAACTTTCCCAAGCACCTTGCAAAGGGTCTTATTTTTCATACTGTGTCTAGATCTGAAAAAAAGCATTTGTTCCGGTAGAAAGACACTGAAATCCCTGGTTGCAAGACGAATGTTCTCTTAACCCTAAGAAAGCCTTAATCCCTGGCTTTGCTTTAAGAGAAATAGTTCTATCTTATTAATCACAAAGGTCTCAAGTTAACTTGGTTTGTGCAGTTCTCAGAAGCGGTTCAGCTGTTTCCAAATTGCACACCAGAAAATTCCTACGTTACACGGTCCCGGATAATCAATGTTAAAACAATATATATAACCACGTCGCCTTCTCCCTGGGTTCCATTTCTGTTGGAAAAGAGGGAGAAATTTAAGCCAGGACTGTATCTGAAGCCAATAATCTACAAACTGGGGCTCACAGGATGATTCATTAGAATGGAGAAAGGAAAAACTGAAACTTCTGCTAATAAGGTGGATTTAATCTCTACCTTTTCTAGTTTCTAACTCTGTTCCTCTTTATGGCTGAGTAGTACTCCACTGCACACACCACAGTCTGTTTCTCTAACTAGAGCTGCTGGTGCTCTACAACTGCAGAGGCAAGTAGTCACAAGAGACTGGATGGCTTGCTGCAAAGCTGAAAATGTTATCTGGCTCTTTAACAGAAAAAACTTGCCAGCCCCTGGATTGTACATGCCCTGACCTTCAGAAGAAGTAATTTGGAGAATCAGCTTGTTCATGGTCACTGCAGTGCTGTACGGAACAGAAAAATGCTGGAAACAAAATGTCTATCATTAGAGGACCAGCGTGATCATGGTGAGCCCATATGACGTTATACTACACACTCCCTCGGAAGAATCAGAAAAATGTGTGCATGCCGATAGGATAAGACCTCTGGGTTTGACTAAGTTAAAAAGCAAAGAATTACAGTATGCTGAGCACATATCACCCTCTCTCCTATTTTTTAGTTTAAATGCATTTTATTTTTAGGCAACCTACATGACATGTTTCCCCGCCACACCCCCCCCCCAAAAAAAACAATACCTCTGGCTCCAGGGGAGAAGGAGAGGGTGGGACAAATTGAGAGAGTAGCACTGAAACATGTACATTACCACAGGCAAAACAGATAGCCAGTGGGGATTTGCTGTATCTCACACACACACGCACACACACCCTTATTTATAGGTTATATACATATACATATATATATATATGTATATATCTCTGTATAAAACTTCTGAGAATCACAGGAAACTCTCAGTTACCATAGTATACCTTTCTGTATTGTGTGAAATTTCCAACCTTTTACTTACATTTATCATCATTGTCAAAAGATGTTAACTAAATGAGGAAACTAAGGTCCATTTATTTATATCATTTTTATTCTTTATAAATCAGTATGTACATGTAATAATGAAAGAGCAATCAAATGAATATGATGCTTTTAAACAGGAAATTTAAAAAAAGTCAAAACAAAATACTACTTTAAAATATGACAAGCTTTTTTTTTTTTTTAATGAGATGTCACTTTTTTCTTCCCTTGTAAGTCAGTGACCCTCCAAAGAAAAAACCCTTACTACAGTAGATTGGGTTTTTATATCCCAGAAAGCTAGATGCTGCAAGAGATGATCTTTGCAGATGCCGTCTGTGTCAGTCACGGATGAGTTTTGATCCAAGTTTTCCACTGACTGTTATTGAAAAGCATATCGTGTATGTCGGACACAGGACCACTGCAAATCATCTACGGCCACCGAGCTTGGGACAGCAGTGACCTGGGCTTCCGCACACAGCTCAGCCCTGACAGGTGGGCTGGCAGGGTTTATCTCTGAACACTGACGGGCCCTAAACATTTTCCAGATGTGCTGACCTCATAAAACCGCCACCTACCACAGCTGTGAAATTAGTGCTCCAAGACTGTATTCTTCCCATCCCTACAGCCATGCCTCCTGGGCTCCTGGGCTGGGTAGCCCTCTACTTGCTGAAGAACTGGGTGCCAGGCCTGAGCCTAGACAAGAGAACAATGAGCAGAGGAGCTCAACGGCAGGGCATTTTTGCACCTGCCATGTCCTGGCTGCTTGTGCCCTGGTGCTGGGAGCCTGTGCCATGCTTATTCTGGGGGGATTTTAGCTTGTGCTTTGTTCTGGATCTTTGCAAGATGGGGGCTGTGCTTGGTTTCCCAGCCAGTCTGCTCCCCTCGGTCAGGTCCTTATAACTTGCTGCTGAAGCTCCCTGCCAACTATTAACCTACTACAGATGCCAACACTGCACACGGAGACCAACACTGCACTCCCCCTGCCTCCCAGGATCTCTGTGCCCGGCGCTTCCTATTAGAGGCCTTGAGCTGAGTGGCCAGCCTTCTTCTCTTGGCTCACAGCTAGAAGCTCCTTTCCCCTCTCACAATGAAATTCCTTCTCCCTCTGGGTCAGGCCTGGCTGATCACGGATCAAGTCCTAATGCCAGTACCGGCATGCTCACAGAAGCATTCTGGACAGCTCACTAGGGCTCCACAGATACTTGTGGTATATCTTCTACAAAGTTACAAATAAAATCAGGAACCAACTCCACCCAGATAACAGTATCTTTCTATCTGCTGAGTCTGCACAAGGCACTTTGTATCTCTTTCTAAAGATGCAAAGATGTGCTAGTCCTCTTCCCTTAAGAAGGTGAGGAGATTCAGCAGAGAAATAAATTCAGAAACAACTGTAAATGACCACCACAAAGCATACTCTAGGACAGGAGAGAGGGACAACGTGCCACTGGGTGTAGAGGATGAAGATCATCTCAGGGCAGAAAGCACAGGAAGGGATCCATGGATGAGGCAGCATCTGGGCTTGATACTGACGGATGAGCCGGATTTCTATGGGGTGGGAAGGAGGCCATCGTTTCTAAGGAACTCTGAAAACTACACTAGGAGAAAGTCTATTTTTCAAATCCCATGTATAAGTAATGAGCGAATCTGGCCTCTTGTCAATATGTTCTTTCTAATCAGCCAGCTTTCTGTCTGAAATGCTCCATCATCCCAAGTTGTGCAGAGGAAAACAATATCTCTTAGGGAGTTGGCATTCAACCTTTTACAAAATCTCCAAACTTAATTTATCACACACTCCCCCATCTGGGTTCTTTCTTTTCAATAGCCTAATTAACCATATTTCATAGATGCATTGTATTTTTAAATTATGAACACTATTAATATCTGTATGATAAATGCCATGATTCCTCCACCTGTCATGAAAACAAAGATGTGCACCTGAAATGGGGCGGGGAGGGGAGGGGACTCTACACTTAATAACTGCATTTAATAATGATAATAGCTGCCAGCTAAACATTACCACCTAAAGGTTTTCACAGCGAAAAGTAAACCATTTTTCAAAACGTCATTACCATCCATTATGATCAAACTTTTAAATTTATTAAGCTGTTACCTTCAGTAATACTTGCAAAAATAATTGCAGTGCAGGATTTCATTGTTCCTTCTGGTTAAGTGACAGGTAAATGGTACAGCTTTGCGAGCTCTACTAAGCCCGGAAGCCTCCCTGAGATGGTGTGCTGATGCCATCAGCCCAGATCCCCAGCATCACCTGGTGATGGAGGTCGGCCCCTGCAGGAAGGCTCATACACACCCCCAAGGGCCTGCACATCTCTGGACAAGTCAGTCTCAATCTCTGCCCCGCCCAGTTGGGCTTTCCTTGTGGCTCAGCTGGTAAAGAATCTGCTTGCAATATGGGAGACCTGGGTTTGATCCCTGGGTTGGGAACATCCCCTGGAGAAGGGACTGGCAGGCACACGCAAGCGTGTGCACACATACACACACACGGTGTATGTGCGGGCATACACACCCCCCTGAAATACAGCTTCAAGGTCTCAGGCTTCATCCTATAATACTTGTTACCACTCTCAAGTAGGATCAGGCAGCCACTGAAATCCACCCTGAGCAGAATGCAGACAAGCTGTCATTTAAGTTGATAAAATGCCGGAAGCGCCCCATATTCTGAATTTTGACATTCCAAAAGATTTCTCCTATGCTAGTAAAGAACTGGGGAGGAAGATATCTATTCTCTGAAGATTTTCAGAGGTTGCGACCTGAGAAAACAAAATAATTCAACGTAAGTGATGTCTTGATGTGAGGAGCTGGGAAGGTAGTCTGAAATTCCTATTTTATCACTAATTGCCTTCCAATGTTTGTGATGTTCACAACTCCCTTCAGCTTCCCTAAGTTCCAGTGTCTGTTTTCTCCTCTCTCACTGATGGTGGAAGGTGAGGGTTGTTTTCTAGAGGCTTGCAGGCATTCACCAACTTGCAGAGAATGAATTCTCAAAGTATATTAGCAGATTGGTTGCATAGAAGTCAAGGACGCCCACAGAGATAATGCAGCTAAGGCAGACCTGTTCCCAGGCAGCCCACAGGCTTATATTCACCACATCTTAAGAGGAACAGTATTAATCCCGCCATACTCGATTGCCAGGTACAACGGTCTCGACCTGCGTCTGTGTGAAATGCCAGGAACAAACCTTCCCAGTGTGGCAGCGGTGGTCACCTGGTATAAGACTCCCCCACCAAAGAAGCAGGACAAAGTCCATGTGGGTATTTCTGCTATAATGTGATAGGCACGTTCCTGAAAAACCTCGCATCCTACAAAATCACCCTCTAAAAATAACAGGGGTGGGACTTCCCTGGTGGTCCAGCGCAATGCAGGGGACTTGGGTTCGATCCCTGGTCAGGGAACTAAGATCCCGCATGCCTCGGAACAACTGGGTCTGCGTGCTGCAACTACTGAGCCCGTGTGCCACAGCCAGAGAGTCCACGTGCTACAACAAAAGACGCTGCAGGACTCACGTAACACCCAGCACAGCCAAATAAATATCTACTCGTAAGCTCTTTGGCAAGGAAAACAAACACCGTACGTAGAAATCTGATAAATAAAAAATGCTGGGTAAGAAATGGAAAATTAAAAAATAATAACAACAGGATAGATGGTGGGGAACACCATTGGGGCAGACCCTCTGAAACCTACGTCACTTTGTAACCAGAGCACAACCAAGAAGGAGAGTGAACGCCTGGAGAGATGAGCTGGCCTGCCCAGAGTGGTGGGGCTGGCTTGAGGACACAGTGAAGGCTGGAGCCAGGGGGTACCCCTGCCAGGAGCTCAGAGTCCTTCAAGGCTCGGGAGGTGCCCTTCCTGAGGGAGGGGGTCCTGAATGCGTGCTCATTATTTTCTGAAAATTGACTCGAGAGGCACCCGCAGCCTGTGAGGGCTCTAAACCTTCCTGTGGAAGGCTGTGATTCTACTCCTGCAATTCCTGCTCCTCTGGCCAAGGAAAAACTGCCTCTGAACCAATCTGTCCTCCAGGATGACTGACCTCGCTCCTCCCCTCTTCAACTGAGCAAACCTGTGTTATGGATCCATGTGCTAGAGCAGAGCAGCTGTACCCCTAGGGCCAGGGATGCACCGATGCCCAGAGCGCTCCTCCTGGTTGGGGAAGGACCTTTCTTAGGTTGGCCATTTCTGGAACCCTCTGCATAGGAGAAGAGGCGGAAGCCATTTTTTGGGAGGTAAATTCCCTCCACATCCATGCCAATTCAGGGAATGTTTCTGCCTTCTACTTGGTCATCAGAAGTGAGTCTTCATCTCAAAGCATGTGAATCCCTGGGTAGATGGGCCCGATTTCCAGACCAGCCTATCCCATCAAAATATAATATAAGCCCCAAAGGCAATTCACATTAAAAAAAAAAAAAAAAAAAGGCAGCCACATTGAAAAAGTAAAAAGAGACAGAAATATACTTAATAGTACATTTTACATAGCCCAATATGTAAAAAACAATTGTAATGTCAATGTAATCAATGTAAAAACTATTCACAAGATACTGTGCCTTTTCTTTGTATCCAAGCTTCAAAATTCAGTGTTATTTTTGCTCACATAGCACATCTCAGTTAAGACTAGTCACATACAAAGTGCTCAGTGGCCAGTGGCCACTGCATTGGACATCACAGTTCTAACTTGATGCTCTGTTGACAGTAAAGTATCATATTTCTAAAGATACAGAAAAAAAAGAAAAATTAATAAAAACATTTTTAGAAGAACATATTTCTAAAGATAGATAATTTAGATAATTAAAAGAATATACAACCCATTGAGGCACAAAAGTGTTTTTCAAGTTCATATTCTTTTTTTTTTTCGGCTGTGCCAAGAGGCTTATAGGATCTTAGTTCCCCAACAAGGGGTTGAACCTATGCCCCCTGCAGTAGAAGTGTGGAGTCTTAACCACTGGACTGCCAGGGAATTCCCTCACGTTCACACCCTTTCATCCCACAAAATCACTTTTCACTTGCGAGTTTCAATGTACCAGTCCTTATTTACCTCAAATATTCAGTTAACCAAAACATTCTACTCTTGATACACAGGTTTTTGTTTTTTAACAGCCCCACTGAGATATAATTTATAAACTGTAAATTCATCTTTTTAAAAGGTACAATTCAGTGGGTTTTGGTATATCCCGTTGTTCATTTTCTTAAACTGGAAAAACATGGATAACATAAAATTTGCCATGTTTAACCATTTTTAGGGGTACAATTTGGTGGCAATAATTATATTTCACAATGTGAGAAAACTTTCACCACTATCTACTTCTAAAACTTTTTCATCACCTCAAACAGAAACTCTATGCAACACCTTGAAGGCAGCTTTCCTCTCAATTTTACGGAGAAAACCGTTAGGGCCAAGTTAAGATTGAACAGGTGAACAGCAATACTAACGGCAAACACGCCAGCATGACTGCCACAGTGTTGGAACCAGGAGCGCTGCAGGGATTTCCCAGCATCCTCCCTGCCTTCCCCGTTCCGAAGCTGCAAAGTCCCTAAGCTAACATCGAGTTTCCCCAAGAGTTCTGTAAGGTCGTGAGCGCCTCAGCACACACCCTGCCCCTCGACTCACTCTCCTGGCTTTCTAACAATAACATCAAACATTTTAAAGGTGCCATGGCTGTAATGGATGAGAGGCATACAACCCATCCTAATTTTAAGTTAAAAACAAAGCTTTGAAGAAAAAAAGTTCAAATTTTAATGCTTTTCTTGAACATCTGCTGCAAGCAAAGAAACATTGCTTTACAGATCACTTTTTTCACCAAATTTTTTTTTTTGAAGTTCAAGGAAAAATAAAGAAGTTCCAATTGATTTTTATAAGTTTTATGACGGTAAAACGAGATGTGGAGAAAACATGTCAGAGTACTGAACAGGGGTAATTAATTCCAGTGTAACCTTCTCACACAAGGCCAGAGCTTGCAAGCAGATGTGTTGGCTAAATATTTCAGGTCAATCTGAGCACATTATTGAGAGTAACCTTCCGTTCCTCAGAAGAGTCTGGCACGCAGCTTGCAACCTACGGCAAACAGCTTGGACACAAGGAAAACTGGAATTTAACATCTCCTGATTTCCATTCTCCATTTATTTCCAAACCTTTACATCAAAATGGCGGGGACAGGATGAGGGGGTAATGCCCCCACAGTCACACCTACACCATGGTAAGTATTAGCCACTAAAATACAAAATGAGGAAGCAATTTTAAACCCAGTTACCACAAATGTGTTTTGGGAACTTTCACCTTGTTTCTCATAAACTAGAAAGTGCACTTCGTGTTCCTTTTGATTTCTAATGACCGATGCATTTAAACTATTAACGTTTCATTTCCAACACGTGTCTGATTCAGAGCGAACAGCTGGACTATTTATTTTGCTAGCTGGTGATAGAATTAAATACAGAGTCTTTGAAAACATTTACAAGCTTTCCCTCTAACCTTCTGTGTACTTTCCAAATGAGACTACTTTGATTTTTATTAGCTAAAAGTTTACATACTGCAATACTAACACTGTTACCTTCAGAATAAATTGTTTATAGCTCAGGTGCGGTTTTAAACATTTGCCTCCCTGGAATACTCTTGAGAGGGAGGAGGAGAAACATGGAACTGGTTCACTCTGGATCAACAATTTTACTTTGGGAGTCAAACAATATTCGGGCCACACAGATATGAATGCAGTCAGGGAAACCACTTGTAAAAAAAAAAAAAAAAAAAAAAAGAGAGTGCTAGTCCTTTACAAAACCACGGGCTTCCTTCACAAGCTCCCAGGGCTTTATAATCACAGAGCCACTATCCTTGTGGGGGGTCTCAGAACGTGCTCCTGAGGTTTTTTCCTTGACACTAGCATTTTGAAGCTAGAAAACAAGGCATAAGCTTGGACCCAGGACCAATCTGGGTTCAAGGCATGACTCCTTTGCATATTAGCTACACAGTTTTGAGGGTTGGTTTTTTTGTTTTTAACCTTATGAAAGACTTATTTAGAATACACAAATAGACATTTAGAATACCCAACTCAATAAGAAGGCAAACAATTCAACTGAAAACAGCAAAAAACTTGACAGCCACTTCACAGAAGATATGCGAATAGCCAAAAAAAAAAAAAAAATCACACAAAAGATGCTCAACATCTTTTGTGTCATGGGGGAAATGCAAATGAAAGCCACAATGAGGTACCACCAGACACCCACCAGAATGGCTAAAACTACAGATCCTGAGTGTTGGCAAGGATCTGAGGCAGCTGGAACTGCTGTACAAGCCTGGTGGGAATGAAGCGGTACAACCAGTGTTAGCTACATAGTCTCAACCAAATCATTTAACCCGAGGCTTCACCTCTGCAAATGAAGGGGAAGACCCAAGACAGTGAATACTCGGGGATTCCATGGCGGTCACGCGGCTGAGACTCTGCACTCCCAATGCAGGGCCGCGGTTCCATCCCTGGTCAGGGAACTAGCTACCACACGCTGCACCTAGAGATGCGGCAGCTGAAAGATCTGGCACACTGCAATGGGGACTGAAGGTCCTGCGTGCCGTAAGGCCTGGCACAGCCAGCTAGCTGAATGGATGGATAGATATTTTAAAAATAAAATATAAATAAAATGGGGGAAAATCCAAAATGGTGAATATTTTAGTCAGTACAGGGAGTCATTGCCGGGGCCCAAAGAAAGCTGCCAATGGGGCCGAGTTTTATGAATAAGATGGCGTCTGTACTAGGACCGTGTCCTTTAGCTAAGAAAGACAGGCACCACACCATGGGCAGAGGGAACAACGTGTGAGGGGCAGAGGGGTGAAGTGGATTGCTGCTGCCACTGTGGGCGTCCACAGGTGAGGCTGCCCGGGCATGGGATGGGCTGTAGTTTGCCAGCCTCTCAAAGTGGCTATTTTATCCTAAATGTGACAAGGAGCCACTAGAGATTTTTTAGCAGGAAAATAATACGCTTACATTTGCTTTTAAGAAGCTAATTCGGCAGCAAGGGGAAGGTGGGCTGGAACACAGAAAGACTGGGGGGGCAGGAAAACCTGCTGGGCTGCCCTTGTCTTCTCAAAAGGGAGAAGATGAGCCTCAGAGGAAAGCAGAGATGGTAGAGGTGGGAAGGAAAGGTATTAGGGCCGGTTTCAGAGGAGAAACTGACTGAATTTAGTGACTGGCTGCAGATGTCTAACCCTGAAGATACGCTGGATGGTGACACCAGTAACCAAGACAGAATGGAAGGAGTGGAAGAGGTTTGTGGGGGAGGAAAACAGATTGTGCTGCAGACATACTGCATCAGAAGCGCCTTCTTTGGTGAAGACTCTGGGTGAAGTTGGAAATGTGGGTCTAGGATTGCAGGGAAAGAGAGACTGAAACAGGCTTGGTGCCTTTGCAAGGCAGAAGGCACAAGAGTGGATGAGGCTATAGATTTAACCAATCAGAATAGAGAAGAGCTCAACGAGAGCATGCAGAGAAAGAGAACCAAAGACAGGGCACTGAAGAGGCCAGGACTCAAGTGATGGTTCTCTTTAAAAATAAGTATGTTCTTAATTATATGCTCCCTTCTACCCTTATTTACTGGCATTGTGAGAACACACTGTCTCCCCAAGCTGATTAAGAACATAATGCTTCCTACGCACTGCCTAAAGAGCTCCCAAGAACACCAACAGGCATGTAAAAGACACTTACGGAAGAAACTTACACACAGTTGAAGAAAATTAGGCTTGGATTAAAAGGAGCCTTAAATACTGACCTAAGGAATTTTAATGTCATCCATCAGATAGTAAGAAAATGAAATTTTCTGAGTATTGAAGTTATGCAACAAAAATAGTATCTTTAGAAGATTTATGAGGCAGTGGTACACGGAGTGGAGGAAAAATAGAGATTCTGCAGCAATGGAACTCATTAGGAATTAACTGTGGGAACTGAGCCACTGGTCCTGGGAGAACACCAGAGCCAAATGGGATTATCATCCATCCAGTTAACTGCATAGAACGACATGCATGGGTCCCAAAATGTGTCTCTTAAAACGTATCTGCCTCTGACTTGCCAAAAGAGAGACAGCCACAATAAACCCAAGGACTGCATGAAAGGTGAACAAGAACGGAAGACAAGGCCAAGATAACTGTTTGGTTGTAAAAGTGGAAAGAGACCTGGTACACATGTGTATAACAAGAAGGGGGAGTCGGCACTGAAAATGATTATGATTTTGAAAAATACACACACACACACACACACACACACACACACACACACCTGTTGAGGGTAAGATCATCAACCTGCTTAGGACAGAATCTAGACTCTCTGTGCTACGCAGGTTTTAATTGTCAGGATAACAATTATGATGGCGATGTACAGAATACGGTGAATGATGAAGAACTGTCTGAAAAGTCTGAGAGCTGAAAGATGTTTGGCCTGTGTCACCGTGGTCGAGATCTGGGACGTGAGGGTATATACGTGTGGATTTGCAAAAGAAAAAGCCAGCATTGTATGGACGCTGCCTCCCTCCACCAGCTGTTCCTCCCCCAGGTTAGCAGAAATGAAATGCACTCTCTGGGCAAGATATTGATTCACATTTTTCAAGGGCTGACTCCTGGTTTGGATATAGAGCTGAGGTCAGAATTCTTGGGTCCTCTTCCAGCCAAACCGATTTTAGGACAGGCGAGCAAACACAGAACGCTCCTCTGTGCAATAAATATGAAAATACTTAACCTCCCCAGGGTATTAGGCAGCATAAATCATGTCTGTAAAGGCCCGTGAAAAGTGTTCGAGGTTGAAGAATACAGTGAGGCCACTACGACGGCCCTGCACTGAATTTTGTGCAGATAGCTATACTATTAACCTAATGAGTTTTATGGTTTTGAAGGTATTCCTCAATAGCTATGTATCAGGTTGCTTAAGGACTCCATGACTCACTCATCGGTCTAAATGCGCTACAGACGCCAACATTGATCGGCTGGCTCAAAATGGCTAGTTTCTTTCCTTATTTTTTTTTTTAAAGTACTTCTTTAGAGGAGCCATTAACAAGAGGATTCACTCGTCAGGGCCTCAAATGACTTGCAGCTGGGAGATTCAATTGCGAGCCCGGATTCATGCACAAGGTATTCAAGATTGCAAGCAAGGGTTGTGGGGAGAAAGGGGCCCCGCGGGGAGAGTAAGAGGGCGGGGATTACCCTTTAATTGCTTCATTAGCGAACGAATAAAACTGTATGAGTCTGACAACTCAGCCTTTTCAGCGCACATCAGGGCTGGCTTGTAAATATTAAGTACAAGTTATAAAAATCACAGCTCAACAACTACTCTCCATGAGTTTACATGAGGCCTCGATAGTTGGTTACACCTGTTACACAGGTAAAGTAGCTCTTGCACCCCTTAAGAAAGATTAAGCCAATTAGTGCCATGCCTGTTAGACCTTGGCTTTGTATCGACGAGAAATCAGTCTGGCTTCCCGATTTCATATTCTCTCTAAACCGTTTCATTGTCAATCAAAGAAACTGAGCTAGAAGAGCCCCGAGTTACCACTTTGGGGAAAGTCCGGCCACTTGCCCAGCCTAGGAATTTTCTCTCTAACGTCCCAGTTTTCATTTCACTTGCAACACTGCAGTGATTCTGATTCCCTTATGTCATCAGAAAGTGCTTCCTAACGTATAAACCCCGTAGCTGGTGCCCTCGGGTCCTGGCTCTGGATTCTGGACTAGACTAAAATCAAGTCTGTTTCTATTTTTAAAAGTTGACAATGCCTCCTTTACAATTCACTTCTTCCACCCTTAAATACCTGGGCCCTTGCACATCAAAGTGTGATCCAGGAACCGGTAGTTTTGGCGTCTCTGGAAGATTGTCAGAGATGCAGTTTCTCAGGCCCCACCCAAGACCCCCGGACTGGGAATCTGAATTTTAACAGGATTCCCAGGTAATTCACATGCATGTTCAGGTTGAGGACCTGCTGCCTTAGCCCAGGCAGATGGTAAATAATTTAGACTCTGAAAAAAAAATAAAATAAAATAATTTAGACTCTGCAGGCTCTACGTCTCTGTTGGAACCACTCAATTCTGCTGTTAACAACACAAAAGCAACCACAAACAAGCAAGGCTATATTCAAAATAAAAAAGACTTTATAAACATTGAATTTCATATAATGTTCACGTCATGAAATAACATTCTACTTTTGGGTCTTTATGACCATTTGAAAATATTAAATAATATAAAAACCTACACTGTTAAGGGGCTTCCCTGGTGGCTCAGACGGTAAAGGATCCTCCTGCAATGCAGGAGACTGGTTTGATCCCTGGGTCAGGAAGATCCTCTGGAAAAGGGAATGGCAACCCACTCCAGTATTCTTGTCTGGAGAATTTCACGGACAGAGGAGTCTGGCAGGCTATGGTCCATGGGGTTGCAAAGAGTCGGACACGATGAGCAACTAACAACATTTTCACTTTTCAATATATTCTTAGCTTGTGTACTGCACAAAAACAGGCAGTGGACCTTAATTTGCTGAACTCTGCTCTATGCCCTGATGCTTTGCAAGACATTATTTGCCAATTCTGCAACTCTAGGTAATGCATTTCAATTCCTTAATGTGACATGCATAACAATCAACACAATGAATGATTTTTCAACAATACAAAGTAGAGCAAGACCATTCTTTCAGGTCTAATACGGTATTCATTTTAATGCAGGCCAATGCTTAACACCATATTTTAACTTAGCAATATACAACAGGGAGGATAAAAGCTTTTTATTGTTGGGCAAGATGCGCTTTTATCTTCAATGACTGTATCCTCTCCATGCTATAATAAATAATTGATGGTTCCTATCACTACGGTACTTTCTTCCACATAAATTCTGTAATTTTTTATCAGGAAAGCATTGCCGATATTCCTTCCTGATGGGTTGAGAGGGAGGTCTGGAGATGGGAGGTACTGCCATACAGTACCAAGAAAGAAAAATTCTCACTAAGGTGTCCCCAGGTGTTTGTGAAACATAGAAAAACACATGGTAAATAAAAGGTGTTCTGTTATTTTCACTCCACATGAGAGTTTTCAAACCTTGGTCAGAATGGGTAAGGGAAAGCTGGAGGGTACACACGCTGGTGACAAAAACTAGCCCATGTGCAGAACTGCGGAAAACCTCACTAAGAAAGAGACAGAGAGAAGGGACCTCTGGAAGGAGAGAGTTCAGAGTTACCTTCACAATCCAGTGGCTTCCCAACCTGAGCTGCTCCATGAGATTCTTCTTCTGAGTCGGGAATACTCACATTCAAATAGTTAAATTAACTACTGAAAGCAGCTAGAGCGTCTTTGATTCTTCACTCTTCACCAAAACAGAATTAAAGATTGATTCGCTCATTCATCAAGTATCTTACTACTTGGGGGTATGCAGAGAGCACAAAGATGGTCACACACAGTCTCTACCTGAAAGGAACCTGAAATCTCGCAATGTGGTACCCTCTGCTTCGGTTGCACATGGAATATGCTACAGGAAGGCACCATTAAGTGCACCTAGAACAACTGGAAATCCCTGCAATGCCTCGGGGAGAATGGCCCAGCTGAGCATCAATTTGAAGCCCAAGTGATTGCTACTCTCTCCAGAGTTCCCTTCCTTTTATCCCATCTACCTCTTTTTTTTTTTTTTTTTTGGCTGTGCCATGTGGCATGTGAATTCTTAGTTCCCCAACCAGGGATCGAATCAGAGCCCCCTGCATTGGAAGTACAGAATCTTAACCACTGGACAGCCAGGTAAGTCCCCCATCTACCTTATTTTCACTAGCTCCTCCAGGGGTCTGGAGAGCCCTACTCTCTATTGAGAGATGAGACACCCCACCTACCCTATATGCATGCACAAATCCCATTCCTTCTTTATACTTCTGCACTAATGACCAAAGGATCTGTTAATGCAGTGGGCTAACATGATCACAGTCAAGAAAGAACTATAGTATGCAGAAGACGTAAGAGATGTGGGTTCGATCCCTGGGTCAGGAAGATCCCCTGGAGGAAGGCATGGCAACCCACTCCATGCCTGGAGAATCCCACGGACAAAGGAGCCTGACAGGCTACAGCCCACAGGGTCCCAAAGAGTCGGACACGACCGAAGTGACTTAGCATGCACACTTACGTGTGTGTTACTAACTCCATCCCCAAATGATATACAGCTTTTCTGTATCACTATACAGTGAACTTGAAGAATGTGTGTGTGGGTGCTCAGTCGTGTCTGACTCTTTGACCTTGAAGTTTTCAAAAGTTCACAACTACTAACACACATTGTGTGTCTCGATTAGCACTGATTCCACGCAATTATTTTCAGCCTAGACCCAGTCAGTCTGCTTTAATTAGTAATAATAAAAAACCTCAGTTAAGAGTTTTGTAGCAATTTTCATAGCATTAGCACAATGCTGTCTTTACCTGGAGCCTGAGGAAGTTAATTAAAATCGTAAACCCTAGGATCTTTAAATACTGCAGTGAGAATTCTCCAGAGATGGTGTGATAGATACCATGCGCACATCATCTTGACAAAAGCAAAACAAAGATACTTCTTGCACTGGTGTGTGTGAACCCATCCATATTCTTTTTAGGGCAACTTCCTGACCTCGCAAAACGATTTCCTTAGGATACCGGCTGTGGACATCTGCATGGAGTTTTCAATAGCTGGTTGTGTCAAGGGAGACAGACTTTTTGTCTTTCCCACTCCAGAGAGAATGGAAACAGACTCTTTCTTTCAAAAGTTGGCAGAGCTATGTGGCAGAGGGGTCCAGCTCATTTGTAGAGGCAAACACGTTGCCGGCCAGCACAGATTGATCACCAGCTGGAAGCAAGTCATTCTGCTGTGGCTTCACAAAAACATTGGCTCTTTGCTGCTCTGCTGACCATCAGCATCAGATTGATGTGTGGCTCTTAGGGCGGAGAAGCTGACCATGGAGCACACGAGGATGCTACGCAGGTTGCAAATGTATTATTCAAGAACTCCCCGCCTGGAAAAATACAAGTCTCCCACCTTTCTGACCTGGGCTTAGAGAACCGGGAGGGACCGGGGTTTGCTTTGTGACTTGGAAGGCGGCTATGGCTTTCCAAAGCAACATAACAACTGAATACCTACTGGCACTTTCCAACGAGATGCCAAAGTCCACAAACAGAAAATGATCAAGGAAGTTTTTTTTTTTTTTCCTCTCTCCTTTTCCCACTGCGAGTGAGAAAGAAGAGACACGATACTTCATGTCACTGCTAAAGAGTTTGTTCTGCAAAAACAAATGAAGAAGTATAGCTTGTTATACCCTTCCTGAAAGTGAGGGTCTCAGAAAAAGGACAGCACTGGGATTCCTCATGGATGGGGTGGAGGGTCAAACATCTCCCCTTCTTTAAAGAAACACTTTTGAGTAGCACACAAGCAGCCAAGGCATATTCACTCCTTTAAGAAAATTGATACCCGAGTGACCTGATGTGCTTTGAGTTATTAACTTTTCCAATTATTTTGCACTTTTTAAAAACTGTAGGGACTTCCCTTGCTGTCCAGTGGTTAAGACTTCACCTTCCAATGCAGGAGGTGAGGGTTCGAGGCCTGGTCGGGGAACCAAGATCCCACACCACGTGCCTCGTGGCCAAAACACCAAAACATAAAATAGAAACGATATTGTAACAAATCAAGTAAAGACTTTAAAAATGGAGGTAGGAGGGAGCTTCAAGAGGGAGGGGACATACGTATACCTATGGTTAATTCATGTTGCTGCATGACAGAAACCAAACCAATACTGTAAAGCAATTATCCTTCAATTAAAAATAAATACACAAAAAAAATAAAAAAAAATAAATAAATACATTAAAAAAAATGGATCCACATCAAAAAAGTAAAAGCTGTAACATCTTCCCACCTACTATTAATACTTTTCAAACTATGATGACACTTTGGGTACCTTAATATTTCAACCATTGTTTCCTGCACTTGTATTCCATCACCTTCCGATAACAGACATTTTAACCCAAGACGATCTGCATGAGGACGTTACACTGGTAGGGACTATCTTGTTCACCAGAGTCTTGCTGAAGCCTAGAAGCACGCCTGGCATGTCACAGATCCTTACAGAATATTTGCTGACTGACTATTCATTGGGAGCCAGCTTAGCAACACCATTATTCCTAATAGAAGGTCACTGACACAGTTCCATCAGCAATTTTCCCACCAATTTTGAAAACCATCTCAGTCAAGAAACCACATCACGACTGTACTGTTTAGGCTATTACCACTCGGTCCACCGCTGAAACTATTAAATTTAAGCTGAATATAAAGAAGACATTTAGCCCATGGGATTAATTTCTGCAAAGTGAGTGAGAGGGAAGAAGTGCATTACTGTTTTCCTTTTCATGGGAGTGCTGCATGGGTTTACTCTCCGCAAAGATAGAGAGGAATAAATATGTAGTAGCTAATGACGGGAAGAAGCAACAGCTTTTTGGCAGGAGTACAAAGCCAGGAAATCTAGCAGTTTCCAGAGTGCTGCATATGCTTTTCAGTGAGAAGGTTTGTGATAGCACTTCCTAACGAAATGCCAAAATCCACACCGAGAATGACCGAGTAGCCATTTTTCCCCCCATTTTCCCACTGAGAGTGAGATAGAAGATACATGATGTCTCATGTCACCGCCAAATAGTTTGTTTTGTAACAATATATGAAGGGAGACAGCTTATTACACCACCTGTACCGTACTATTTGTTAGCATTTTAATAGGTAATTAATCTTGATTGGATGGGCTTTAAGATTTTTATTTTTTGGCACATATGCTCAAGCTATTATGTTATAAATCTCAAACATTTCAGCAAATGTCATCCTGATTGTTCCCTACTGCACAGAACACAACCAGTGAAATATTCAAGGTCAGGAACTTGGATTCTTTACCCACTGTATTCAGGAAAACCAATTTATTGTTCTGTCTCAGTAAAGAGGGGGGTGACTTCTTTGGGACCTATATCATATTGGCAGTCAATCTAGAAAACTTATAATTACTTTTAGGCAATGGGGGTTTGGTAAGCGCATTAACCTGTCTCTGTGAATTTAAACACATACCCTATAGCTATTCCTATGATAAAATTCAGAGTTGAACAGTTTATATTACTTTTCAGGAATGAAGTGGGTGCTTAGTATGTCTGAACAGTGTACAGAACCTAACATAAATCAGGAGTATGTCTTCACGATGGGGGTAGAAATCTTAGGAAGGTCTTGAGGTGTTTTTAAAGCAGTCTTCATGCTGCCTGGTCCTGGTTTGGCGAGTTAATTATTAAAGCAGTATTTAATTGTGTTTGGCACAGAACCAAATCACTACAAATAGTTATTTAAACTAAGTTTCAGCACTTTTTAGAGTAGAAAAGTGATAGTCGCTCATTCGTGTCCGACTCTTTGCAACCTCATGGACTACACAGTCCATGGAATTCTCCAGGCCCAAAACTGGAGTGGGTAGCCTTTCCCTTCTCCAGGGGATCATCCCAACCCAAGGATCGAACCCAGGTCTCCCACATTGCAGGTGGGTTCTTTACCAGCTGAGCCGTAAGGGAAGCCCAAGAATACTGCAGTGAGTAGCCTTTCCCTTCTCCAGGGGATCTTCCTGACCCAAGAATCAAACCAGGGTTTCCTGTCTTGCAGGTGGATTCTTTGCCAAGTGAACTATCAGCGAAGCCTGATAGAAAAATATCGGTAAATCTGCCCACTCGCTAAAATTTACTTGTAACCCTGCCAAAAACAATGTTCGGAGCACATGGCCAGTCATTCCTGGACACACACAGAATGAAACATCTGAATCAGGAGATGCACTTGTCCCCAGGTGAGGTGAGACAAGATGACAGTCTGCCTTCTTGTTTCAGCTGTCATATTTCAAACAAGCGCACCCTGGTCTACCTGTGGCTACGCTCTCCCCATTTTTGTACTTTCTGTTGGTGATTTTGCTTGTTTGGAATGGCCCCCAAGCGTGGGCTGTGATGTGCCTTATGGAGAAAATGCATGTATTAGATCGGCTTTGTTTGAGCTGTTGACCGTGAGTTCAATGTTAATGAATCTACGAAACATATTAAATGATGTGTCTTTGAACAGAAAGACACTTAAGATTACACACTGATCAGCTGACACAAATGTCAAGACCAGAGTCTCCTGGGAACCTTACCTGGTATTTCCCACAGGAGCAATGGTTCCGTAACTACCCTTCAGTGTTCACAGTGACTCTGTAGACCACAAACATCATAAAGACAGTCATGAGAAATGACTGTTTGTTTTAAATGACCTTAATACAAAATTTTCACTCTTTAGAGAAAGACAGATTTTGCCTTTGAAGGGTAAGAGTAAGCACTCTACATTATAAAAAGTATTAACAAAACCAACTTTTAAAGAGAGATTAAAAATGATTAAAATTTTTTATAAAGTGACAATACCAAGTGCTGGCAAGAATTTGGTGCAACGGAAATTCTCATACACTGTGAGTGGAAATGCAAATTCAGTCATTTTGGAAAACAACTTGTCAGTTTCTTTGAAAACTAAACATACGCTTACTTGTAAAAACCAGAAATCCTACTCCTGGGTGTTTAACCAAGAGAAGCAGAAACAGTTATTCACAGAAAAACCTAAATACAAATATTTGCAGTGGCTTGATTCAAAGCTGCCAAACCAACCCAATGTCCTTCAAACTGGCGAGTGAAGAAACAAATCCTGTGTTCATAGCAGCACTACTTACAATAGCCAAGACATGGAAGCACCCGAAAGGGCCATCAACAGATGAATGGGTAAAGAAGATGAGATACAAATATACAATGGAATACTACTTGGCCATAAAAAAGACCAAAAATAATGCTATTTGCAGCAACATGAACAGACCTAGAGATTATCACACTTAGTGAAGTAAATCAGAGTAAGACAAATACCACACGATATCACTTTATATGTATAATCTTAAAAAATGATACATTTTTCTAAATGTTATTTACAAAACAGACATAGAAAACAAAAGTTATGGTTACCAATGGGGAAAGGGGAGGGGAGGGATAAATCAGGAGTTTGGGATTAACAGATACACACTACTACGTATAAAGCAGCAAGGACTTACTGTTTAGCACAGGGAACTATATTCAATTATCTTTTTTTTCCCAATTGTCTTATAACCTATAGTGGAAAATAATCTGAGAAAGGCTTAATCACTGTGCTGCACACCTGAAACACACTCTTGAAAATCAAGGACACTTCAAAAAAAAAAATTTTTTTTTAAAAGAAACTGTGGTACAATAATACAATGAGATACAATGAACTTCTCTTTAGCAGTGAAAAGTAACAAACTACTGATATGAGCAACAGAATGGATGAAGCTCAAACGCCTTGATGCTCTGTGGAAGTGGCAGATAACAGAAGCTACATGCTGCACAACTCCATTTATATTCCAGGCAACACTATAAGGACATAAAACACTAGTGATGACCAGAGGCTGGGAAGGAAGGAGGAGCCGACCATAAAGGGACGTGAGAGAACGATCTGGGGTGATGGACCTGCTTCGTGTTGTGACTGTACCTGTTTATCAAAACTCAGAGTAACCTTTGCGCCCAAAACAACAAAACTAACTATATGCAAATTATGACTCAATAAACCTAACAGACACACAAAAGTAACAAAAGACAGTAATGCTTTAACATTAGACATTCCTTAAAATTCTCCTCTGATTTTTACCAAAGTTCACAGGCACGCTTTAGCTAGTAAATGGATAGTAAAATTTTTAGCTAGTAAACATTACACACTTTAGCTAGTAATTTTTTTTTTTAATTGAATACATTTTGCCACTCCAGCCAAGACCAGCATGATGATTTGGTGAGGTGAGACCCGTTCATCAGCTTCAAATCAACAAGTCTCTTGTAAGCTCGTGCAGGACCACTTCTCATGAAGCACTTCTATTCTTGGCGGTCTCATACTTGTGCATGCATCTGCTCTTAACCAACGGAGCAAGTCCAACTGACACCCTGAAACAAGGCCTCTTAGTGGCCTTCCTCGAGGAGAGGACCCTTCTCTCTGCTTTCAACAACAGAGAAACATTTGGAAGCACAGGCTGTGTACCAGGCCCTGTGCTCAGCACTGGCGAGAAAAGGATGAATCAGCCAGCCCGCCTCTTTCACTTCCTCCCTCCATCTTAAAGCAGTGGTGACCTTCATCCCTCAAGACTCCTGGCATGAGTTAGAGTTTAGAAATCTCTCCTTTGTTTATACTATCTCTCCCGGCATTTATCTTCTGATTTATTCACTTTTCCCAGGTCTAATTCTCACTGTAATCCCATTAACTTCTTAGAGCTGATTCTGCTTAAATTCATCTTCTTGTTGGGGGAAAAAAACAGGGTCACAAAAGTCAATGTCATCTCATCTTTTCATCTCACACTTGCTCACTGAGTGTGCCGTCTATGGAGACAGACAGTCCCAGTTTGAGAACTTACACAAGGCATCGTTTCAATGTTTGGTGGAATCTTCCAAACTAAGCACGAATTCCCTTTGGGTGCAATGGTTTTCATAATTTCTCTAAATAAAATGGGGCCGTTGACACAGATCTGGCCCCTACTAGAGTTCATGGTTTCTAGTGGCTTGTAGAACTTGAAATATTATATACTTTATGTCAGGTAAAAGTAACTAAAATCCCTATTCCAAGAGTTATAATTTAGTTCCCACAATACAGATGTCCAAATTATTTTATAATTCTATAAACAAATCCATCTCTAAGTTTTCCTTTCAATGAAAAATGAGTATTTAAGGAAGAATGGAAAAATACCCAAGGTGTTGTGTTTTTCCCCCCAAACGATCACTAACTTTGATTACTTCATAACAAATAAACGCATGATTTAAATATACAAATACACAGACATACTCACAGATACACACACTGTCCCTGGATTCTTAAAAAAACTAAAGTTTCACTGTTTAGAAGATTTGAGTTTGATAGCTTGCTTCTTTTTTCTTATGTGATTTAATTCAAGCTGTATCTGGATGGATGCTTTTCTCTTAATCCAATTAAGCTACCTTGATGATTTACCTTTAAAATATTGAAGCACTTACCGAAATCTCTCTGAACACAAGGAGCATGAGTTGTTCTATTGGGGTCAAACAATAAGACGTGCCCTAATGGCAATTTCATCATTATACTGACCCAGCTGGTATGTGACTCAAATTCTAGTTACTCGGCAGTAACTATAACGCAATCTTGTGTCTTCTTTGATGTTTTATTCTAAGTATCTTGGTTCATTTTTACCCCAGACATTCCTGTACCTGAGAGCTTCTTGGTGGAGCCTTTGTCGTGCTGAGAAATACCTGAAACGATTAGCTCCATTTTCCCTTCTTTCAAACACAAGAGTGCTTGTGGGGAAGAAAACTGATGCTGCAGAAAGGTGGGGTAAGAGGGGAAAAAATTCTCTTCAATCTTGAATGGAATTTAGATACCAAATACAGAAGAAGAAGAAGAAGAAAATCTCTGTTTAACTAGAGAGTTAAATATAAATATTTCTATTTCGAAACACTGGTTCTTAGCTCCTTGATCATAATGCTTCCTTGGGAGAAGGAATCAGTGCTTAAAAACACACTGTAGTTCTGAAAGGTTCAGGTGGGTGGGAGGAAATACCCACCTTGGGGGGATGATGCTGAGTGCCATGAAGTGCAAGCAAAGAAACGGACAACCAGGCAGATCCTGGGAAGAACCATCACAACCAAGGATGTTAAGCATATTAAACAAACAACCTTCAGAGAAGGCCCTGGCTAGACAGGCAGGGCTGGGCGCCATGATACAAGAAGTATTGTTTTCTCGTGGACATGAGATTTATCTGCTTTAGAAAACCAGCTCGATGGTGAAGGGGAGGAGGAGGTAGCGAGACGAAACACTTGTACGTGGGGGGTGGGAGACGTAGCGAGCACAGAGGGTTGTAGGTCTTATGATGGTCTTTGGGGCAGCAACTGCAAATGCTAATCTGAAACCCAGAAGTGGTGGGGGAAGGCTGGGAAACCAACTGAAATAGCGTTTGATCTTTGGCCTCTCTGATCTTAAACTGGGCCACGCCCCCAGCTGGGTTCACGAAGGCCACTGAACAGCTGTCCGGATGATAACGGCTTTCAGAGTTGTCAGCAGTATTCGGTTAGAGCCAGGGATGGGGCTGTTCCCTCTCTGCGGAGGTGGAAAAAGAGTCCATGTTTCCCTTCGTTTCTACCTCTGCCGGGGCTATCCTAAATGAGGAAGTCATCTGGATTTGTAAAAATAATCACTTCTTGGCGTGTTCTTGGAGTCTGTTGAAATGTTATTTCGGAAACGAGAATTTGGATGCCCGGAGGTCACAGGAGGAAATGAATCTGGCAATTTGAAAGTGCACCTGCTGAAGTTCCAGGCCCTCTCAGTGTTAAAATAATTCATCCATCCTTCCAAACATCTTTTGTGTCTTTTATTTAAAAAAAAAAAAAAGAATTCTAAGTTATTACTTAGTATGAATCAGAAAACAGCCCTGCTTCTTCAGCTGTGGACTCTGAGGGGTTTTCTCCAGCACTTTTTCACAATTCAACAAATGCAAACTTAAGAGTTGACCTGATACCTACACAGTGTTCTGTGAAGCATGTGTGTGTCAGTCAGGACATCTTGGGCTGCCTGAAACAGAAAGTCCAACTCCAACTGGATTTAAAAGTAGAAACTTGTCTCATGTGAGGAGAAATTCAGGAGTAGCTCCAGGGGGCAGCTGATTAGAGGTTCGCAAAGTCACTTAGCAACCAGGTTCCTTCCACCTCTGTACTAGTCTCCTATCTCTACTGTAACACGTGACCAGAGACTTAGTGGCTTCAAACACCATGTTATCTTACAGAACTGGAGGTGGGAAGTCTGAGCTGGGCCTCGCTGGGTTGAAATCAGTGTGTTGGTAGGGCTGAAGCTTCTTCTGAAAGCCCCAGAGAAGAGCCTATGTCCCTGCTTTGCCAGTGTCTAGAGGCTGCCTGCACGCCATGGCTCATGGCCCCTTCCACCTTCAAGTCCAGCAATGGCTGGCGGAGTCCTCACATCACTCTGACACTGGCTCTCCACCTCCCTCTTCCACTTTTAAGGACCTTTGTATGTCGGGCCCATGCAGATCATCCAAAATAATCTCATCTTGGGGCCTGTACCCCTAGTCACATCTCCAAGTCCCCCTTTTCTGTGTAAAGTAAGAGAGTCATAGGTTCCAGGGACCAGGACATGAACTTTGGGGCCACTACTCGGCCTCAAAAATCTCTGTCCTTCCAGCCTCAGCAAGGGCTTCAGCCTCCTAAAGTCACAGAATGGTAATTAGAGAGGTTCTGAGAGTCATGTGAGTTACCTGATGAAAGTGAAAGTGGAGAGTGAAAAAGTTGGCTTAAAGCTCAACATTCAGAAAACGAAGATCATGGCATCTGGTCCCATCACTTCATGGGAAATAGATGGGGAAACAGTGGAAACAGTGTCAGACTTCGTTTTTGGGGCTCCAAAATCACTGCAGATGGTGACTGCAGCCATGAAATTAAAAGACACTTACTCCTTGGGAGGAAAGTTATGACCAACCTAGATAGCATATTGAAAAGCAGAGACATTACTTTGCCAACAAAGGTTCGTCTAGTCAAGGCTATGGTTTTTCCTGTGGTCATGTACGGATGTGAGAGTTGGACTGTGAAGAAGGCTGAGTGCCGAAGAATTGATGCTTTTGAACTGTGGTGTTGGAGAAGACTCGAGAGTCCCTTGGACTGCAAGGAGATCCAACCAGTCCATTCTGAAGGAGATCAGTCCTGGGATTTCTTTGGAGGGAATGATGCTGAAGCTGAAACTCCAGTACTTTGGCCACCTCATGCAAAGAGTTGACTCATTGGAAAAGACTGTGATGCTGGGAGGGATTGGGGGCAGGAGGAGAAGGGGACGACAGAGGATGAGATGGCTGGATGGCATCACTGACTCGATGGACGTGAGTCTCAGTGAAGTCCGGGAGTTGGTGATGGACAGGGAGGCCTGGCGTGCTGCGATTCATGGGGTCGCGAAGAGTCGGACACGACTGAGCGACTGAACTGAACTAAGAGTCATGTCCAGACACACCTTCCAGAGGAAGAAAAGCCTGAGCCACTTCTGTCCTAGAAGGGAGAGAAAACCTTTGCCAGAGGCCCTAGGAAGCCTTCTCCTTCTTGTTTGACGGTCTGGGATGGGACACCTGTCAGTTATCCATCCGATCTTTGACAAGGTGAATGGTTGTGCTGTAATCAGCACAGACTGATAATTTGGGACCGATGTCAGAGTCAGCCATCAGATCCCCCACAGTGTAGCAAACACCAAGACGGGGAGATAATCACCGTTTACAGGGACTTAGAACTAAAGGTCCAGCATGGTGCTGGATGTGTTTACATGTCATCTGGCTTAATCTCACATCAGTCCTGTGGGATAGACAGTAACTCAATCTTACCAAGAAAACCAAGGTCCAGTTTGAATTTTACTGTTTATTCTAGCTATAGTTGTTTCTGTTTATACTGTTTTATATAGAGATGCAGCTACAGATTTTTCTGTCTATTAAGGGCAGGAGAGTTGAGTTGAAATCTGTTGTTTTCTACCATAGGACACCCTGTGATACTATGACAGCACTGTCCAAAGTAATCCAGACTTAAAGAAGCTCAGCCTATGGCTTGCTAGAAAACAGATCCCAGGTCCTAATTTCAAGTCTGCTGTCATGCTCTCGCTCCTCGAAGGCGGTCAGAATTTTCCAGTGCAGTACGAGTGTACGTTAGAGGCTGTTTAGAGGGCGGCTCCCGCAGATGAAGACAATGGCTTATGAGGACAAGCAGCTTAATGAAGCTAAACTTAGACTTCTGGGGCTAAGTTCTCACTTCTGTCAGACGTTCTATCGGTGTATCAGTCCAAGTTCTATAGGTGTGTCAGTCAGGGTCCAACCAGGAGCCAGAAACCACAGTAGTTATTTTAAGAGAGAGAATTTAACATAGAGAACTGTTAACTAGAAAGCCGAGAACTAGGTACTTGAAACGGTGAAAGCACAACCATAAGACGTCAAGGAAGCAGTATCCGTGGTGGTCGTTCAGCTGCTCAGTCGTGTCCAACTCTGCAGCCCCATGGACTGCAGCATGCCAGGCAGTACTGGTAGCAAAACGAATAAGTTGAGATTATTGACACTGGGAGCCTAAAGGTGGGTTCTATGGAAATGAACTCAAAGTTCTCTGGAGGGACTGCCGCTCAGATGGCGTTAGTGTCTGGTGGGCACCCGAAGAGGCTGACCCTGCGACTACCGGAAAATTGCAAACGCGTTCGGCTGCTGCTTCAGGAAGGCGCTGCTGCTGCTGCTGCTGCTGCTGCTGCTCACAGGGTGAAGAGGCATGGCTCGTGTGATGCACGCAGACATGAAGTAAGTAGAAGGTGCCTGCTCCTCTCTGTCCCCCAACCCTGAAGCATGCTCCTAGCACTTCCTGTTGGCAGAGCTCAACGGGAAGCCAGCTGGCAAGACAGAATGTGGCTCACAGAGTGCCAGCTCCAGCATCGCAAAGGAGAGCCCAGGAGGGTGTCTGGAGCTGGGAGACACTGGCTTATGAAGAGCACAGTAAACAAGTGTCACGTGATGGCAGCAACCATGCTGCCTCTTGGGGAGTTAAGTGGTGTATCTTTGGGAAAGATGGAGGTGAATGGGCTTCACAGTATAAATGGTGTTTACCTCACAAGGTTGTTATGGAGATTTAATTAATTACCATCATAAAATTTATTAAGCTGGCCAACAACTTTCTTCCTCCCTCTGAATGTACAACCTAGAAAAGAGAAATACTGTCCATCCATCAGTCAGTTCAGTCACTCAGTCGTGTCCTACTCTTTGCGAGCCCATGGACTGCAGCACACCAGGTTTCCCTGTCCATCGCCAACTCTCGGGGCTTGCTCAAACTCATGTCGATTGAGTCGCTAATGCCATCCAACCGTCTCATCCTCTGTCGTCCCCTTCCATGCCTTCTGAGAAAACTGCTTTGTAGACTTTCCACATCATTCTGTGACAGCTCTGATCTCAATAATCTCCTAGGATTATTTTTTAATAACTAATCATCTTTCCAACTAAAATTAGAGTTCCTTCAAAGTAAAACTGCCTATTTTTCACCACATATGCGGCTCCTGATCAAACCAGTCAATCTGACAGGAAATTAACCCTGAATATTCACTGGAAGGACTGATACTGAGGCCCCAATACTTTGGCCACCTGATGCAAAGAGGTGACGCACTGGAAAAGACCCTGATGCTGGGAAAGACCGAAGGCAGGAGGAGAAGGGAGCAACAGAGGATGAGATAGTGGGATGGTATCACCAACTCAATGGACATGAATCTGAGCCAACTATGGGAGACAGTGGAGGACAAGGAAGGCTGGCCTGCTACAGTCCATGGGGTTTTGCAAAGGGTCGGACATGACTTAGCAACTCAGCAACATGGCTTCTGAAAAAAAAAAAAAAAAAAAACATTCTCCTCCTGACAGATCTGAACAATGGAGCACTCCAAACTACAGGCTTATCCACAGAACCCACCCTGGAGGGTATACGGGCAAGGCAGATGGTCAGTGTGAGGAGGAGTGACCTTGCGAGGGGGGAGGATGCTGAGAGAATGTGTATCAGAATTATGTGGAACTTTTCCTAAGAGCACACATCCCCTACCTGCCAGCAGCCTAGATTCTGGCTCATCTCCCTCAGAAAATTCCTACTATCACTCCTTTGGGAGCTGGGCTAGAGTCAGAAGCCAGCAGAAGGTGAAGAAGAGGAAGCCTGACCTTCTCAGTAAGAGTGATTCGCAATAAGCCCAAAGGACAGCCAGGTGCCCAGACACAAGGAGGCCGTGGGAGTTCTTCCCACTGTGGGAAGGGGTGGGGGTGGGGGGCGGCGGGCGAGACCACGTGACCAGTTCCAGTAAAGGAGGGACACAAATACACTACACAGAGAGCTTCCAGGGCTTAGGTCTTTACAGGAGGAAACCTGAAAATAAGACCCCTCTAGGGGCTTAACAGTAGTTCTAAGCCAATGGAAGCTGGGCTTGTTTGTGACAGAACAGAAAACAAAACCTCATTTCAACCCTGACTTCTCCTCCCTTTCATGGGTTTCTATCAGGGAAAAACAAAAAACAACGTGTGGAATGATAAAACATACAAGGAAACCTGAAAGGGCCATCACTGGTTCCTTTTGATAAAGTGAGTCTGCACAAGGAAAGACTGTCTGGGGGCACCTTCTTGAATCCTCTACCCTGGGGCAACGTGAGCGGAGGAGGAGAGTCTGAGAACGAGCTGGGGACACTGCCCACAGAGGGACTGGCCCTGCTCCCCAGGCACCAGAAGACGGGGTTGGGGGAGCGGGGAGAAGGTGCTGGTCCTTAGGTTGCAGCCCTTGGAGTTCAAAGAAGAGCGAGCCATTCAACCTGGGCCCTAAAGGATGTGAAGCGAGACCTCCTTGGGCTTCCAGGAAGACAGAAGAGAATCTCGAAGAGAAGTCATGTTTGAGAACTCCCAATGTAGGAACACCAGAGAAGGCAATGGCACCCCACTCCAGTACTCTTGCCTGGAAAATCCCATGGACGGAGGAGCCTGGTGGGCTGCAGTCCATGGGGTCGCTAAGAGTCGGACACGACTGAGCGACTTCACTTTCACTTTTCACTTTCATGCACTGGAGATGGAAATGGCAACCCACTCCAGTGTTCTTGCCTGGAGAATCCCAGGGATGGTGGAGCCTGATGGGCTGCCATCTATGGGGTCACACAGAGTCGGACACGACTGAAGCGACTTAGCAGCAATGTAGGAACACACCCTCGTGTCTCATTGGTCTACAGGTACAGGGCCTTAAGAGGACGCTGCCGTTTTACTGCTGTGGGATCCTAGGCAAGTGTTCAATTCTCTCAGTGTCAGTTTTCTGACCCCTTAAATGGGACTAGCATTAAACACAGTACTTTACATAAACCAGGAAGACAGTTCCTGGAACAGAGTAGGCACCCAACTCACAAGAACAATTATATGTCTTACTAGAGAATTACTGAAAATAAGACATCACTGGAATCCATTTCATTAAGAGACTTTTTTTTTGTATTAATTTCTCTCTTCTGAATCAAAATAATGTTAACTCCCCAAAGTTAAATATTTTATTTATCATGGGACTGAAACATGCTGCTTGCAGACAGTTGTCATATATGCTCTGCAGCTTCCTTAAATCTGATTCCTAAAAATCACCAGCTGCAAGAGGCAATTATCAGAAAGAGTCGAAGCTCATTTTCTGAAGCAATGAAGGCAACCTTATAAATAGAACGATACACTGGGGTGATCTAAATTGAGATCCGTAATTATGATCTTTCAATTATGACATGCAATTATTTTAAGAACACAGCTACGACATGAGGAAAATGGTTAGTGCGTCCAGGTCCACAGCTCAATGTGGTCCCTAAAAGCAGGTCTCAAACTTAGCTGCATGCCACACACACCCGAGTAGGTCGTACTTTCCCTTTAGATTTACAGAGCAACACAAGAAGGAAACAAAATTCTTAAATATGAAATTAAACTGTGTTCTCTGGCCTCTGGTACTGCTTCAATATAACACGCATTCCCAAATGGCTTCATGGGCTGAAAAATCTCAGGTGCATGTCTCCAGCAAATGGTGTCAGAAGTGGGCGCATAATACACATTCAACACAAGCTCGGTGGCCGGACGCAGGGACCAGCGATGGAGCTTAAGTGCCTCCCGAGGCCAATCTCAGCCTCTTAAATACACACGCTGGGTCACGCCTCTGAGCTTCATAGGTTTTAATGTATTCTCTGCCATGAAGCTCTTCGGAATTAGCCTTCTCCCCCAAGTCAGACAATTTTCTCTCCTTTCTCACTGAAAACACTTCCTCGGTAATAGGCGGGGTGGATTACTTCCCCAGGTTGTTTTTCTTTTTTAAACCGTGGAAATGTCAGGCGTGTTATTTTCAGAGTGATTTAAACAGCGCTGGTTTTCTAACGGAACAGCAAGAACAAAGACGCTCAAATATTAATCATCCCGCTTGGCTGTCCACCGGGAGTTGCTGAAAATGGCAACATGATGCTGTCTTCTGGCTTCGCGTCTCCGTGACCGCCTGGGCGGCTTGCAAACACTCCCTTTCCAGAACATATGGGCCCATCTCAGGAAAGAATTTGCCTCCATGAACCTTGACTGGCCAATCAAAACCAGAAGGCTCTGAGTTTGGTGAACTAATATTGGGAATGAGCTGGGCGTGGTGAAAAGGAAATTCTGTGGGCTGGAGAAATTTATACCCTGAGAGCAGCCGTATCACAGGTGTGCCAGCTCACCTGCAGAAACTGAACTTTCAAGAACGCGAGTTCAAACATTTCTTCAGGCCGCACGCCTGTCATCACCGAGGATGAAAAACTGAGCGGTGCTCAGAGCTATCTGAGGGCTGTTGGGGCAACAAGGCCGCCCTTGACTGAGGGCTTCCAGGGCTGAGCCTGGGGCCTTCGCCCAGCCGGCAGGATACTATTCAGTTTAATCCCCACGGCCCATAAGGTAGGTGTTATCATCCCATATGGAGACAAAGCTTGGAAAGATTAAGAAAATGGTTCTTGGTCCCACAGCTAGAGAGAAGAGGGGTAGGGTGGGGTCGGGGGAAGAGGTCCTCTCTGATTCCAAAGCCTTTGTTCTTAACTACTGTTCTCTGCAACAGTCCTTCCCCCTTCCTCACGCCCTGGTGCTGGTAGAAAAGGGGGGCGGGGAACCTGGAAAAACTACCGGGTTGGCCAAAAACTTTGTTGATGCTCTTCTGTAAGCTGTTAGAGAAAAGTCCAAACGAACTGTTTGTAGAATCGGATAGATGGAAGAAAAATTAAAACCTGGCAAGACTGAGGCTGTACAAGATGGTCCTGGAAATACACGGGGAGCAACTGTTTCCAAAGAATGGAGGGACTATAGTACATTAATCACCTTGGGCGACCAAGTAAGTACTATTTCCAAGACGAAAGACCTGATGGCTGCTGGAAAGGACTTAACACTGACCTTTCAACAGAGAGAGAGAGAGAGAGAGTGGGGAAACAAGCATCGCAGAGATGCACGGACACTAGCCAGCTCTTCCAATTCTAAGGAACACAATGAAAGCTCAAAAGGGGTATGACAGACTCCTACTCAGTTTCACCCTAAAAAGGGATTGGGATTAAATCCCCCACGACTGTTTCCAACAAAGAGACACCGACCTGTGTCCCGGCCCATCTCCCTTGGCCTGAGGCATAATGGGGATAACAAGTGGGGTGGCCTGGTGGCTCCAAGAGAACCCTCGGAACCTCATTTCAACCAACTTCACTGACCACCTGGGAAGCACGCAGCTTCATGATGATGACCACAATGAGCAGCTGTTGAGAGCTTGCTGTATCCGAGATGGGGTGCCCCTTATGTGTTTTATCCCATTTAGTCCTCACAGAAACCCTGTGGGGTGGAAACATCTCCCTGCTTTAAAAACGAGATGACCCAGGCATAGAGAGGAGGTTAAGTCCCGTGCCTGAGTCTCAGGACTGATCACTGAGGCCACGCCACAGGCTATGCGGGTGAAACACAGTGTCCACCCTTCCGGATGTGACTGTCATGCGAAGATAAAGACAAAGGCTCCATTCCCTTCTCTTTCCCTGAAATGCAGGACCTCCCCCCTCTCCCCCCGCTGCCCGAGAAGGGGAAAGCCAGAATGCTCAGCCCATTCTCCAGAGGGGCTTGGGGCATTGGAAGGCTCCAGGTCGCAGAGTCCAGACAGCACCTGTCCTGACCCTGCCAGCTATCCCAGACACTCCAGGCCTTTCAGCCAGCATGGTCATTACCACCCCTTATGCTTTTAACCAACGTTAATTCAGAATGGAGCCTGAGTTGAGGTGAGATACAGAGAAAAACTTCTTGGGAAGGAGTTTTTACTTTGTTCTATTTTAAAAGGTAGATCCCCCATGTCTCCACCAAAAACAAAATAAAACAAAACAAACCCATGAAAGGTAGAGACAGCATACAAGCTGATTCCCAGGGGGAAACCCACTGAACTCAGACAGTTGGGTTCTTTAAATGGTTTCTGTCTCCAATTAAAAATCTACCCATTTCATCTTTCCCTTAATTAACTAGTCAACAGTAAGAATTACCAGGACGTCCCTGGTGGTCCAATGGTTAAAAATCTGCCTGCCAAACAGGGGACACAGGTTTGACTCCCGGTCCTGGAAGATCCCACGTGCCACGGAGCAACGGAGCCCATGTGCCACAACTACTGAGTCCACGTGCCCTAGAGCCCGTGCTCCACAATGAGAGAGACCACTGCAGTGAGAAGCCCGCGCACCGCGACTACCACAACCCAAGAGCAGCCCTTGCTCACTGCAACTAGAGAAAGCCTGCGTGCAGCAACCCAGACCCAGAGCAGCCACATAAATAATTCTAAGAAATTACCCATGAAGTACGAAATCTTTAAAAGGATAAAGAAGTCTGGAACTAGTTTTCTTTTATTAAGAAAAGAGGCACGAGCCTGAACATGCAGTTAATAGGACACTGGTGCAGATAAAACAAAGCTAATTATCATTTCTACTGGCTGTGATTTTTTTTTTATTCTTATTTCAAGTTTCTGAAGAGAACCCTTTATATCTGCTGACAGATTCCCGTTATTTTTGAACAAGCTATAACTGAGTAACAGTTTTTAAAGACAGAAAGCCCTAAAATACACAGCTCCCATAATGATACACATTTAACTATAAAAGGTGAAAAGACACAATGTTCCTTATTTTTATCCTAACGATGAACAGAGCTATGGTTAGAAATCGAGTGGAAGCAATATACTGGTTTAATTCCAAAGATTTATAAATGTCTCTTGAAAATGTCAGGTAAGGGTCAATCATTCCCAGAGATTTGGTGTTCTAGTTAACACACATCCCATCTGACCTGCTGAGTTCTGACTCTATAGACCTAACTGTTGGGGATTTTCTCCCCGGGACTTGGAAGCGACGAACATGGAAGAAGGACACTTGGACAGTCTCTTGTAAGGACTGACAAGTTTATTTTTGTAGTCAAGCCTTTTTATAGAAGTAGGAACAAAGAGCTTAGAGTATACAGCCAGCAGAGTGCATACGGGGTTAACACCTAATCAGTAAAAATATTTCAAGGACAGCGCGCTCTAAGTGACCCATGTGTTTATCCCATAACCCGTTTTCTCAAGCAACATCCTTAATATTTATTATTAAATCTTGGCGCCGGGCATAACCAAAGGCAGAAGATGTTTTTCTGCCCGAGCACACCAAGCTGGGGTATTTCTGGCCCTTCGCCATTTTCCCAAGGACCTTCTCCAACCAGCTAACTGGGCTTCCCAACACTAACAATTCTCAAATATGTAAAGTTGATCCAGGGTTGGGGTGGACCCAACAGAGATACACCGCCTGGGCCCTCCTTCAAGGAAGGACTCGGTGCCCCAGCTACTGACAGCGCTTTCACCAGGTGGCCTTAGGCCATCAGCTTCCTTGGGGATCGTCTCAGGGCACAGAGCTGCGCTGCCCAATGACATGCTCTTCCACGTCCGATGACTGATCAAGATGGGGGTCAAGAGGCCTCGGCGTGTGAACTCAACATGGGCCTACCCTGACAGGCTATTTTGGCTCCAAGGCTTCCTGTGGGCTTGGTTGAGGCTGTCTTTGAGCTCAGCTTTTCCTTCTGCCCATCCGGCCTCCATGGCCTCCCTTCCACAGGGGCTGACCACCACCACCTCCACCACCCTGCCGGGAACTCCCTGATATACATCCTGCTTAGTAAACTCCCTCCTGGGGCTGCTCCCAAGAGAATCCAACCTATGACTCAACACCTCTGTGGATAAGAAAAGATAATCAGTTTTCAAGGTTAAGTGACACAACTTAAAAGAAGATACTGGGAAAAAAAAAAAGCCTTCATAATCATCTTGGTGTCTTTCCTCCTCTATATGACCTACACTCCACAGGCCTTTAAAACTCAACTTAGAGACTGAGAAGCTCCACCTGGGTTGGTCTTTGCATTATTCCAGCCAGACAAAGGAGCACAACAGAACTCTCAGTGAGGCAAGTGAGGAGCCCACATAGTCCCTTGAGCAGGGTGAGCAGGACTGCCACCTAGCACATAACAGACTGTGAACTCCCAGAGCGTCAGATGTATTCCTATTCACATCCGAGTCTAAGCCCACATGTGTCCTGTCTCTCTTGTACACAATACACACACACACACACACACAAAGATGTTCCGGGCCCAAAACTGAGGCCTAATTGTACTGATGTCAGGCTACATGTATTAATATGTAAGTGATAGAAGGTGCTTTCCAGGGGGCTCAGTGGTAAAGAATCCGCCTGCCAATGCAAGAGATACAGGTTCGATCCCTGGGTTGAGAAGATCCCCTGGAGGAGGAAATGACAATCCACTCCAGCATTCTTGCCTGGAAAACCCCATGGACAGAGGAACCTGGAGGGCTACAGTCCACCGGGTCTCAAAGAGCCGGACATGACTGAGCACGCACACAAGGACAAAAGGTGAAAAGCAAATAAACCATCTCATCAATTTACATCCCAAACCACCATCTCAAGCCCCATCTCTCCACAAGCCACCTGAAACATCTCTCACAATCACAAGCTACCTACCACGTCCCAGACTCTGTCCATTTCTAGCAAGGAAAAGTACAAGAGCAAGTTTTTAAAATTCCTTTTCAAACAAAGCACAACAAAAATGGCTACTCTTATGCTTTTTGACTGGATGATGAAAGAAAACAGTCAATAAGTATTCACCTTACTCCCACCCCTAAGACCCGCCAAGCTGTGGCTGGGGCTAATAGAACAGACCCTACAGGAGTCATGAGTGAAGCCAGAAACAGAACATGGGCCTCAAAGGATCCTACCTAAAGGACCCCCAGGGTACAGAAACACACTGGGGTCTCCTTCAGCTCAGTTATTGGTGGGTACACAACACTTAACACTGAAGCACACTTTTCAAAGGCTGTTTTTTTGTAAAAAAAAATAATAATAATATTTACAATTTATTTATACATGGGTCTTAATGGTGGCACTCAGGATCTTTGATCTTCACTGTGGCATGTGAGATCTTTAGTTGCAGCATGTGGGATCTAGTTCCCTGACCAGGGATTGAACCCAGGCCTCCTGCATTGGGAGCTCAGAGTTTTAGCCACTGGCCCACTACAGAAGTCTCCCTGGTTAATTTTTTTAGTACACGACAGAAAAAGTTTTTAAAGTTGTGTTTATGGATTTCAAACTAACCAAACTGAGAGAACTCTACCTTTGATGTCAACCCAGTTCCTAAACTATTGTTTTAAATAGTTAAAAACAACTGATTGTTTCCTCTACGATTCCTCTCTCCTGGAGGGACGGAACTGTCAGCCTGCAAAGAGAACATGGTGTTCCCCAAATGCATGGTGGGGACGAGCTACCTTTGTGCTCCAGGTCCCTTAACAATCCTGAACCATCTGAAAGGACCGCCCAGACACCCCAGTTCCTTCCCCACATGCTCTCCCCCCGCCCAAGCACTTGGTTCTAATCAGACCACTTCCTTCCTGCTGCTTTGGTTTTTATTACCCAAGTCCTTCAATCCTTTTCACCACCCCAGATGCTAAAGAACTTCCACTTTGAAAAGCACATTCTCTGTGGCTCCTAAAGAGACTGAGCTCAGCAGAAGGTCTTGCTTAACGGAGCCAGCCTTGCACATTCTAGGTGCAGCTGAAAGGTGAGCACGGGTCCCCGGCGGCTTCCTGGACCCCATCCCTTCTGCAGAGCCCACGCCTACCCCATCTCAGGACTCTCCCTGGACCCTCCAGCCACAGAGAAGCACAGAGATATGATAAACAAACCACACGGGGTGGGGGTCTCTGTGTGGAAAACAGTGAACATGCCAGGCCTGACTGCTTCTCTTAGGAAGGCCTGCTCACAAAACTGCCTGGTGTTTGGGAACCTGGATTTGGGGAGGGTTCCCACCGATTACTGGTAAGCGTGGTCACTAGTTCAAAACCATATAAATAGTCTGGTTTATGCTTAATGCCAGCTTTCCTTTTGGAATCTGGGAACATAGCAATTCCCTAAAAGAAAAAAAATAATAATCCCTGGGCCCTGAGTCTCTCATGAGCTTCCCTGGTTGGCAACACTTTACAGGTGTTGTTATAACTCCGCTGCTGTGGGGTGAGGGCCCATTCCGTGTGACTCCACCTGTTGGAAGAAGGCGCGGGAAGCATGTGTCTGGGTTCCCCTCCTGCCTTTTCTTGCTCTGACTTCGCTTTGTGCTCTTTCACTGTAATTGATCACAATGACCATGAGTACAACTAGAATCGATCGTTATTCATGGTAGTTCTGTTCTACACAGTTCCCATGAATATGGAATTTGCAAATATGGAACTGCTGTATGTCTACATTTTATGGAGATATAGATTGTATCTTCAAACCTGACAAAAAACAGGATAATCCTGGTGAATTCTATTTTATTCTTCAGTAAAGAAAATGAAATAGATAACCAACAAGGACCTACCGTATAGCACTAAGAACTAAACTCGATACTTTGTAACAACCTATAAGGGAAAAGAATCTGAAAAAGAATATGTGTTTGTTTGTATACATACACACATACATATATCTGAATCATTTTGCTGTACACCTGAAAGTAATACCATATTGTCAATCAATTATACTTCAGTAAACAAGAGAAAATGAGGTTCAAAACTGTTAAGTGACTTGCCTGAAGCTGGCCCCCCCAAATCAGGAGCCAGAGTTGGGACTCAAACCCCATCCAACTGGCCCCCCAGCCAGAGTCTCCTCCTTTGGCCACCTCTGTATGCAAGCAGAAATAAAAAGACAGACCATCACCTGATTTGACCTTGGCTAGGAATGTGCTCATCACATAACCCAGAATTATCCCCTTTACACATGTCCGTGAATAACTGCAAAAGCACTACAAGTATTGATTTGAGGGTAGACACAGATTTTTAGAAGGCAAGTATCTGCTGAGTCCTACGAGTCCTTTCAACAAAGCACCAAACCTGGAGGTGGCCTTGGAGACCCCCAACATGACCTCCAAGGGGAGCTCTGGGTCTCCCCTTCCTGCAAAGGCACCAAGGACGAGGAGAGCACCATCACTGGGTCAAGGTGGCAGAAGGCAGCGCCCCCCAGCTTGACCTGCTCCTGTAACTGTGACTGCTCTGGCCCTCCCCTTGAGAGTCTCTACAGTCTCCGGTTTTGGCTGGCTCCTCTGTCCTTCACTCTCCACTCCAGCTGCTGGTGCTGGCCTGACCGCCTCCCTCCTGGAAGTCAACTAGGGACTTCGGTGCAGCCCAGGGAGAGGGAAGCCCAACGAATCGCCTGGGCCAGCTGTCCCAGGGCCTGAAGATAAATGACCTTTCCCCCGACAACTGTTTCCACAGCCTTTCCTTTGGAAAATCCTTGCCTCTCTCATCAGATGATCTCTCAGCCGGCTACATGGGCCAGGGTAAAGACCAAGACGTTGGCCTAGAAAAAAAGGATAAAGAAAGCACTAGACTAGAGGACAAAATAAGTCTTGGGACCCAAAGTAGCTCCAGCCCAGGTCACCAGAATTGAAGTTCCCAGTGACAAACATCAGGCATGGGTCTGAGAATCTTTTCGGCAGACCCAGCAAATTCCAAGAATCTGGGTTCCTCATGTGGCCAAAGGTTTGATCAATCACACCTATACAACGAAGATTCTGCCTGTATAATGAAGCCATGATTAAAAAAAAAAACCTTGAACAACGAGGCTTGGGGAGCTCTCTCTCTCCCCCCTCACCCCCACTAGCTGCATTATTATCAACTAGCCCCTTCTTAGGACTTCCCTTGTGGCTCAGTGGTAAAGAATCCGCCTTGAAATGTAGGAGATGAGGGTTTGATCCCTGGGCTGTTAAGATCCTTTGGAGAAGGAAATGGCAACACACTCCAGTATTCTTGCCTGGGAAATCCCATGGACAGAGGAGCCTAGTGGGCTATGGTCCATAGGGTCATAAAAGAGTCAGACACGACATAGCAACTAAACAATACTAATAAAACCCCTTCCGAGAGATTAATAATGAATGTTTTGATAAAGAACTACTTTTATATTCACCAAGTACTTAGTACCATAAGTCAGTGTGTTAGTCGCTCAGTTGTGTCTGACTCTTTGTGACCCCATGGAGTGGAGCCCCCCAGGCTCCTCTGTCCATGGGATTCTCCAGGCAAGAATACTGGAGTGGGCTGCCATTCTCTTCTGCAGGAGATCTTCCTGACCCAGGGACTAAACCAACCTGGGTCTCCTGTATTGTGGGCAGATTCTTTATCATCTGAGCCGCCAGGGAAGCCCTAAGTACATGGAAAATAATCACTTTCCATCCATATCTCTAAATGTCTTATCTCTGAGCAAATCCATCTGTAAACAGACTGACTGACAGAACTTGGAAGTATCACTCCAATCACAGAAGCCCCAGAAAACAACTTTCACAGACTGTATTTGAAAACTTGTTTAACCAGAGCTTCCATAACACTAGCTGTTTTAGGAAAATGATTTCTATAGATACTGATTCTTTGTCCAAAATATAAGAGCGAGACTTTGAGCTCAGGACAGAAGGGCCAGCACACATGGCTGTCCCCTTCCTTCCCACGGGCACAATGAAAGGCCAGTAAAAAGATTTTTTGGGAGAATCAATCCATGGTGGCCCTGAAAACATGAAGAAATGCTGTCAGTGAATAAGTCATTTGAAAGGCTTTCTTTAAAAAAAAAAAAAGAAGATAGTTGGGACTATATTGACAAATAAACCAAAACCGGGAGTGGGGGGTGGTGAGGGTGGGTGGGCAACAGCTTGAAATACATGATCAGAGCTACAGATAGGAGCTCTTTCTTCCTGATAGAACCCTGGAGAAGCTCCAAGCTTGCCGTCAATAGCTATTGGGAGCCGAAGAAAGGCCTACAGAGAAGAGGCTGGGAGGCAGGGATGGGGCATCTGAGGGCAGGGCTGTCTCGAGAACAGCTGAGCTGGGCGGGCCTCCACCCTGTTCGGTGGAGCCTAGAGTCTGCAGCACTGGCTCCCAGCTGGAGTGCCCAGACCACTCTCTCTGGAGAGGAGGGTTTGCCTGGGGAGCCCACAGTGTTGGGGTTCAGGCTCAGAATGAGTTGTACAGGAGCCTCTAGGATAGACAGAAGTGAAAAGAAATAAACACATACAAGAATGTCACCCTGAGGTTAAAGTTTTCCTTCCCTTAGTGATGTGGGGGTCAGGGTTGCCGCCAAGGGTCCTGAATCTGCTATGTCCACACCACCCTGCGGGGAAGGTGCCTGCTGGTACCCCTGCCTGCCCACAGAGAGGACACTCAAGAAAGAAGGTTTGGGGGTAAACAAACCTACCAAAACTAAGATCATGGCATCTGGTCCCATCGCTTCATGGCAAACAGAAGGGGGAAAAGCAGTGACAGATTTTACCTTCCTAGGGTCCAAAATCACTGAGGACAGTGACTGCAGCCACAAAATTAAAAGACATGCTCCTTGGAAGCGAAGCTATGATAAACCTAGACATTGTATTAAAAAGCAGAGACATCACTTTGCTTATGCAAGGTTCGCATAATCAAAGCTATGGTCTTTCCAGTAGTCATGTATGGATGTGAGAGCTGGACCATAAAGAAGGCTGAGTACAGAAGAAATGATGCTTTTGAACTGTGGTGTTGGAGAAGACTCCCGAGAGTCCCTTGGACTGCAAGGAGATCCAACCAGTCCATCCTAAAGGAAAGCAACCCTGAATACACATTGGAAGGACCGATGCTGAAACTGAAGCTCCAGTACTCTGGCCACCTGATGTGAAGAGCTGACTCACTGGAAAAGATCCTGATGCTTGGAAAGACTGAAGGCAAAAGAAGGGGGCAGCAGGGGATGAGATGGTTAGATAGCATCACTGACTTACAGGAAATGGATTGAGCAAACTCAGGGAGACAGTGAAGGACAGAGGAGCCTGGTGTGCTGCAGCCCACAGGGTCATAACGAGTCACACACAACTTAGCAACTGAACAACAAGAGCAAAATGTACCAAAATACCAACAAAGCCTATGTCAGCTTCCTATACTCATCAGCATGGTCCTTGACTCATGGACCCGCCTTAACAAAGTCCAAGCCTGAGGGCTTCAACAACAGACGTTTATTTTCTCACAATCCTAGAGGCTAGAAGTAGGAGATCAAGGTGTCAGCAGAACTGGCTTCTGATGAGGCCTCTCTCCTCGACCTGCAGACAGCCGTCTTCTCTCTGTGTCCTCACGTGGTCTCCCATCGGTGCCCTAATTTCCTCTATTTATAAGGACACCAATTATATAGGATAGGGCCCAACCCAATGACCTCATTTTAACTCAATCACCTCTTTAAACACCCTATTTCCATGATACAAATGAACTGATTTACAAAACAGAGACAGACTCACAGACTTAGAGGACAAACTTATGGTTGTGGTGGGGGGAGGATGGGATGAAGGGATAGTTAGGGAGTTTGGGATGGTCATGTACCCACAGCTGTATTTAAAATGGATAACCAACAAGGACCTACTTTATGGCACAGGGAACTCTGCTCAATGTTATGTGGCAGCCTGGATGGGAGGGGAGCTTGGGGGAGAATGGTTACATGTATATGCATGGCTGAGTCCCTTTGCTGTCCACCTGAAACTATCACAACATTGTTAACCAGCTATACTCCAATATTAAATTAAAAGTTAAAAAAAGAATGAAAGCAAGACCCTAATTCCAAATACAATCAGATTCTGAGGTTCTGGGAGTCAGGACTTTCAATCTGTAAATGTTGAGAAGACATAATTCAGCCTGTAACAGCATTAAGATGGAGATGAACAAACCAAAACATACCTGGAGGGCTCAGAAACACTGCAAAAAGCAGAAAGAAGATGCAAAGTTCTGATGGGTACCATTCAAAGGTTTAAAGGACTTTACAATCTTAAAAACATACAATCATGAGTATTAAAACTTACAGCTGAGTAACAGAAAAGAGAGTAGAAGTAGAAATCAGTAAAAACATGTTGGTTAATCTAAATACAGTCAGTAGAAAATAAAAGAGGACTTCAGTTTAAAACATGAAAGAGGAGGTGTCTGAAGGAAAGTTTAATAATTCTAATCTGGATTTATTCAGAGACGTAAACTGAAGCCTACATGTTAAAAACGTAAGACAGGCTGTGGCCCAAGGTGGGTGGCCTCACTGAGTATCTCATTCTTGGGTGGGGGTAGGGGAGATTCGTTTTCTCATAAAATGGTCATTTCTCAGCTCCTGGTTTTGCATGCAGAGCCTGCTTTCAGTCCCTCACAATGCCAGGGACTATAGCCCAGCTCTCATCTCTGCATGGATACTAAAACACTAGTTCCTAGGGTGTCAGTTCAGTTCAGTTGCTCAGTTGTGTCCAACTCTTTGCGACCCCATGAATCGCAGCACGCCAGGCCTCCCTGTCCATCACCAACTCCCGGACTTCACTGAGACTCACGTCCATCGAGTCAGTGATGCCATCCAGCCATCTCATCCTCTGTCGTGCCCTTCTCCTCCTGCCCCCAATCCCTCCCAGCATCAGGGTCTTTTCCAATGAGTCAACTCTTCACATGAGGTGGCCAAAGTACTGGAGTTTCAGCTTTAGCATCATTCCTTCCAAAGAAATCCCAGGGCTGATCTCCTTCAGGATGGACTGGTTGGATCTCCTTGCAGTCCAAGGGACTCTCAAGAGTCTTCTCCAATACCACACTTCAAAACCATCAATTCTTCGGCACTCAGCCTTCTTCACAGTCCAACTCTCACATCCATACATGACCACTGGGAAAACCATAGCCTTGACCTTTGTTGGCAAAGTAATGTCTCTGCTTTTCAATATACTATCTAGGTTGGTCATAACTTTCCTTCCAAGGAGTAAGCATCTTTTAATTTCATGGCTGCAGTCACCATCTGCAGTGATTTTGGAGCCCAAAAAAATAAAGTCTGACACTGTTTCCACTGTTTCCCCATCTATTTCCCATGAAGTGATGGGACCAGATGCCATGATCATCATTTTCTGAATGTTGAGTTTTAAGCCAACTTTTTTACACTCCTCTTTCACCTTCATCAAGAGACTTTTTAGTTCCTGTTCACTTTCTGCCATAAGGGTGGTGTCATCTGCATATCTGAGGTTACTGATATTTCTCCCGGAAATCTTGATTTCAGCTTGTGCTTCTTCCAGTCCAGCGTTTCTCATGATGTACTCTGCATATAAGTTAAATAAGCAGGGTGACAATATACAGCCTTGACGTACTCCTTTTCCTATTTGGAACCAGTCTGTTGTTTCATGTCCAGTTCTAACTGTTCCTTCCTGACCTGCACACAAATTTGTCAAGAGGCAGGTCAGGTGGTCTGGTATTCCCATCTCTTTCAGAATTTTGCTTAGGGTGTACATCCACTCAATTATCTCTGAGGGCCACGGGGCTTCCACTGCACTCACTGCTGTGGGGCAGCGCTTTCCTTTCTGACACCTGGAGAAACTCTTGCGTTCAAGCTCAGTTAAGAAGTATAAATCAATTTTTTTTAATGTTTTATCTAATATTTTCATGTGTTTCGGGAAGGGAGTGAGGGGCTTCCCATCAGCTCAGTCTACCATTTTTGACAACCTGTACCGTTCCACGTGGCTCATAAGTAAAGAATCCGCCTGGCAATGCAGGAGACGTGGATTCGATCCTTGGGTTGGGAAGATTCCCCTGGAGAAGGAAATGGCAACCCACTCCAGTAATCTTGCCTGGGGAATCCTATGGACAGAGCAGCCTGGCAGGCTACAGTCCATGGGTTGCAAAACAGTCGGACACACCTAGCAACTAAACAACAACAAATGTGAATAAAATGTTAATCACAGAAACACTACTCTGATTTCCGCCTTCCCCTGCTCACTGTTCTAACATTTCCCTGGGCTCCCTGGATTCTGGGATCAGCAGGCTTTTGCCCTCGTTTCTCACCCGTGTTACCCTCCTTTCCATGAAAGGGCTTTTTGCATATGCGGTTCCTGCTGTTAGAAATGGTCTTCCCTTTATTTTTTATTATTACTTTTTTTTTAATGATAGAAGGTACAATTCACAAAGAAGATAGACATCATAAACCATTAGACACCTTAACAACAAAGAAACAAAGATACATAAAGCAAAAATCGTAAGAAATACAAGGGAAAAGGAAAAAATATATAGTCACAGTGAGACAGCAGGGGTCTTCCCTGTAAATCCCAGCACAGGTATCATTTCCTCGGGGGTAGGCTTTCTCAGTGCTAAACCGTGTCAGTCTCCTCTGCTCTGTGTTCTCAAGGTGCCCAGGGACGTCACTACCGCCGTCTGCAGCTGGGCGTCTGTGCAGTTGTCTGTCTAACCTCTGCCTCCCCCTCCAGAGCAGAAGCTCCCTGAGGGCAGAAGCCAAGTCTCCCCACACCTGATGGACGTGGCGGGTTCTAGCACAGGGCTGAGCACACACAGTCGGCCCTCAGTGCTTGCTGAATGGACAGAGGATGTACTACGGAAGGAAAAGTATCACTCTGCACAGATCTTACCAGGTTTAATGAGGCCTTTTCTTGTTAGGTTAATAAAAAGTTTATTTGATAAACTTTTATGAAATAGAAAATAAATGATTTCATAGATACAGGCAGATTATGGAGCCAGTCAGTAGAAGAATCACACGCAACGTATGAACCAGAGAGCCAGAGAGCTCTCGACGCCTCCAGGGGCGCCAGAAGGAAGCACCGATGACGGTAGGCAAGGGTGACCGAGTGGAATTCTTCCCGAAGATGAAAAGATGGCAGGGGATGGGGAAAGGGAGTGACCTCAGAAACGTCTCTCCATCCTATGAGTCTCTGAGCCTGAGGAACTCACAAATCTCTGTATGAATGAGATGGTAATTCATTAATATGTACATGAAATCTTTTAGCATTTTGTCTAGGTCTTCTTTCAAAGCACACCCTGGTCTCCTCAACCCCACTACTGAGGCTGCCAACAGAGACAAGTCACCTTCCTTGTCACTGTGGTTTCTTCCAGAAGGCAAGGAAGTGCTCAAAGGTTGACAGAGAAACATCGAAAGGGCTGGCTGAAGTTGGCATATTTGAACATCAAAACGAATCTGCTGGCAGAGGCTGGTGACACAGCCTGTTTTGGTGCTGTTCCCTGTTAGAACTGGGTTTCTGGGGTTCTTCTGGGCGCTGGCTTCAAAGCTTGGCCAACGGCCAAACCGGGTATCGGAAATACCCGCCTTAGTCAGGTCAGTCCCGTTCATTTTCTTGTTTTAGTGTTCCTTTCAAAAGGCCCTGTGCTCTTGAACATGAACTTTAATTTGAGCGTGAACTTTAAAGGATTTTTCTGTAAGACTTTTTCGCAGCTTCACCTTGGAACAGCATCTGGGGAGTCAGCCCAACACAAGCCCTCTTCCCCTGGGTCATCCACGTGGTTCATTGTGACCTGGTCCCTCGTGGGGGTCTCCCTGGTGACCTCAGGCCTTCGCCCCTCTCTCTCCTGCATCCCCTCACCTTCGCCAGCTGCCAAGGCCCACACCCACCAGACATCCAGGTCTCCCACCACCCGCCTCGTCACTGAACCGCCAGTCCCCTTCCTCATTAGGCTGGGTCCCTGGCATGTGAACAGGGTATAATTACTGGCGTGGGTCAGGCCCTTTTGAACTCTATGAGGAGACTGGAATCTTAATTCCTGCAGTGATGACGATCCAGCCCTTCAGCTTTGTGGTTATGTTCTCAGTACCGTGTATTTTCTTAGTTAAGGGTTGGATACCCGACTCCAGCCTGGCCCGGCTGGCCATGATCTTAGCCTATTATTTCGCTCATTCAGTGAAAACCAAAAGAACAATTCAGTAGGCCCATAAACCACGGAGAGATATTTACAACCAAAAGTGGTAGCCTTCTCCAGGGTCCCAGATGCCTCGTGACACACACGGGTCACAGTAAAACCCCAGATGGGGCAGCATCCCTGTGCTCAACACCTCGACCGCAGAATGGCCCTGACTGTGGCGAAAGGAACAAAGACTGACCACGGTCCTAGCAGAGGTATCACCTTTTACCCTCAGGGAGCCTCTCCATTCCTCTGAGAGAGAATGGCTGACTCTGCCCTATTTCTGAGGGGCGAGCGTGCACGTCGGAAAACCACGAGCATAGCTGCAGGCTCAGTGGGAGGCCACCGCAGAGCAAAACCCAGCTTGTTTTGGCAACTCGTGGGATAATACCTCATGTTTGTCCATGTACACATGTATGCATCTGGGCCTGGGACGGAGATGAGGACTGTGGAGGTGCAGAGGAAGAGATGAGAGGGATGCGGGTAAAGCACTACGATGGGAAGACAGTCTGTGCGACCAGGACAGCAAACATGTAACATGTAACCATGTGAACGGTCTGTGCACATGTGGGCTTTACATCTGTCATGTGAGCATACGCGGAGAAAGTACAGTACAAGACACATTCTCTCAGCATATTCAACAAGGGCTTGTGCTTGTCCTCAGCTGTGTCTGACTTTGACCCTATGGACTGTAACCCGCCAGGCTCCTCTGTCCATGGGATTCTCCAGGCAAGAGTACTGGAGTGGGTTGCCATTTTCTTCTCCAGGAGATCCCGACCCAGGGATCGAACCTGTATCTCCTGCATTGGTAGGCGGACTCTTTACCACTGAGCCACCTGGGAAACCCCATTCAACAGGAGCACTGGTTCCCAAACCTGGCAGCCTATTGAAACCATCTGTGGAGCTTTATAAAGTACTCCTGCTTAGGCCTCATCCTAGAGATTCTGCCTTAACTGGCATCAGGTATTGTGTTGGGCAGACAGCAGCCCCCTAAAGACATCTAGGTCCCCAAATCTGAGAATGTTAGGTTACACAGCTAAGGGGCATCAAGGTTGCAGATGGATTAAGGTTAACTTTAACTAGGAAACCCTTCTGGATTATCTGGATGGGCCCAGTGTCATCACAAAAGCCCTTAAAAGAGGAAGAGAGGGGCAGGAGTTAGAGGTCAAAATGATGCAATGAGAGAAGAACTCAGTCTACATTGCTGGCTTTGAAGATGGAGAAGGGGGCCACAAGCCAAGGAATGCAGACAGCCTCCAGACACTGGAAAAGGCAAGGAAACGAATTCTCCCCTAGAGCCTCCAGGAAGGAGTACAGCCCTGCCAACGCCTCCTCTAGGGAGAGCGTGGCAGACTTATGATCTCCAGAACCATAAGATAAGGAGTCTGCATTGCTTACAGCCATGGAGTCTGTAGTGATGTGTTATAGCAACAACAGAAAACCAATTTGGGTATGGCCTGGGCTTTGAAGGTTTAGAAGGTTCTCAGATGATTCTAATATGCAGCAAAGCATGACAACTACTGAACAGGAGGAAACATAAGATTCGGACATGCGTGGTGGGCTTCCCTGATGGCTAAGTGGTTAAGACTCTGCTTGCCAATTCAGGAAGCCACGACAGTGAGAAGCCCATGCACTGCAACTATGGAGGAGCCCTTGGCTGTCACAATTAGAGAAAAAGCCCACAAAGCAACAAAGACCCAAGACAGCCAAAAAGAAATAAAATTTTTAAAAAAGAAAATACATGGCAATTTCATCTGGGAAGTCAGTAAGTGAACCTCACTAAGGTAGGCACCAACCAGCTTGACCATGGACCATGGTTATTGGACATGGCTTATCCAAGCACATCACAGGATGGACATGCTTTATTAGCATGTGGCCAGTGTTCTTTCTGACCCAGTGAGCAAGCTAAACTTCCTTGGGATAAAGAAAAGTTATACCTATGATAAGCAGACTTTCTATAGAGCCAATTTTCTTACAAATACTATCTTTCAAGGAAGGAACTGGCCAGTAATTGAGTTAAATGCAAATACATGAATTAGTACGTGCATGTCAGCACCATTAGCAAAGGACTGAACTGTCCTCCCCTCTGTGCTTAAACCATTAAGAACCTCTACTGGTATAGTAGGATGAGGGCTTTCCTGGTGGCTCAGACAGTAAAGAATCTGCCCGTAGCGCAAGAGACCCAGGTTCCATCCCTAGGGAATATCCCCTGAAGAAGGGACTGGCTACCCACTCCAGTACTCTTGCCTGGAGAATTCCATGGACAGAGGAGCCTGGCAGGCTACAGTCCATGGGGCCGCAAAGAGTAGGACACGACTGAGCGACTAACACTAGGATGGTAACGCTAGAGGACTTCTCCATTTGCTTTGCTGACCTATTTATTTATGACAGATGGCAGACAGATGGAATTAACTTATTTGTTCATTTACGATAGATAAATGGAATAGTACTATAGCAAAAAATGAACTCACTGCTTAGAGAGATGACGAGAAGTGGAGCTTATACAGTCTGACAGGTGCAGCCCCCATTTGGAGTGAGCAACCACCGACTCCCAGGGCTCCATACGGGGTAACCTTTCTTGAAAGCCATTCCACCGTGAGCCTCCATGACACTATGACCACAAGCTAGCAGCTTCAAGCCTTTTGCTTTTCTCTCCTTACTTTGTCTTCCTTCAAGAGGAAGCTGGAGTGAAATTTCATTTCTGTTCCTGACAAGTGAGGTGACATAACGGGGCACCTCAGCCACTCTGGGCTTCGTCTCTGACAAACAGTGATAATGTCGCCTTCACGATGCTGTGAACTGATTAAATGAAATGGCGCAGACTGAAGGGCTTAGCACCCAGCAGACGCCTTTGATCAACACCAGCCTCACTGAAACTCAACTATTCTTATGGTTCTACCCATCGCCTCTACACTGAAGCTTCTCACTTCTCTTCCCTGTGGTCCTGTCCTCTTGCTGAGCTCTGGTACCTTATCTGCCACTGTCCACTAGATGCTGTGCCTCAGATTTCTCACTGGCATCTCTCACTGAATGTGTCCACACTGGACTTAGGACCTCTGCTCCAAACCAGTGACTTCCCGCTCCCCCATTCCCCTGACCAAGACCACTCAGTAAAAGTGCCATCAGTCCCCTGCCTCCGTTCCCTTTTCCCCACATAATCCTACCGCTGCATCTTCCATTCCAGCCCCTGTACCCTCAGCCACACACTTTAAGCTCCAGAGCCTGCCAGGTAGGCTCCTAACTTAATGCTTCATCTCTCCCAAGCCATCTTGCTTGTGGGTCTGAAAACTGACCTTTCTCTAGCCAGGTTCATCACATCAAGCCCTGAAATAAAAAAGCTTCACGTACGACTTTTTTGTCCCCCAGCCTGATATTTATGATGGAAGAGGAGCCAACTCTCTGGGTGTGCAGAGGACATGTCCCTGTAGGCTCCATGTGCCCCTGCGTCCTCGAAAAGCACTTAGCCACCTCACCCCGTGACCACAGGAGGAGGGCCCAGGGGATAACTCAATTACAGAACACAGCACTTTTCAAAGCAGCTTCAAAAACTGGAGATTTTTTATTAAGTTTCTTAACCTAGTGTTTAGTAACTACAATCTAAATCGGCTGCAGACCACCCTCAATCGCATTAAACTATAATAATCCATAGACGTTAAACTTTCGGTGCTCTGTAATATCAGAGTCATCTAACAAATAGTCAAGCCTTCAGCACTAGTACTCAGTGGCAAATCTGATCAATGTCGGACACGTCCTTACCGTTTTGCTCATCCAGTTCGTTCCCAATTTCCTGCCCCATTTGTTTCTGGCGACTTATGATTGAGGAAAGGGCATCGAGGCCTGCGTCCTGTTCTGAAAGAAAAAGTAAGGCAGTTAACTCACTAAAAACCTAAGGAAAACAATTTCGGTCCAGAAACAGACCCAGGCATGGAACACAATTCAATACATGATCAAAGTAACATTTGAAATCAGTCAGAAAAAAAGAGAAAATAGTTAACAGTATTGGAACAAAATAAAGAAAAAAGTTAAATACCTACACTTCAGAACTTAAATGAAAATAATTTCCAGATGAATTAAATTTTAAATATTATAAATGAGTAAGATTTGACTACATAAATGTTTATACTTTCTGATAATAAAGAGCATGTAGAAATCAATAAGACAATCTTCCTTTTTTTTTTTAAATGGGCAAAGGATATAGACAGGGAATGCACAGAAGAATAAAAAAGAAAAAGACATAAAAGTTCCAACATCACTACTAATTTTTTAAAGATATCAAAGAATAGTGAAGCTTTTTTCTGACTTATCAGATTTGTAAGCATTAAAAAGATTGCTAACACCCCGGGTTAAGTAAAGTGCAAAGAAGCTCCTAAGTACTAAGTCATGGGGGGATAGCTAATATATCTTTCTAGAGAGTGAACTGTGCTAACTTCCATATCTACCAATTCTGTGTCTAGGAATGTATGCAGTAAAACATTGGATGGTATGCAATGATGTATTGGGTTGGCCAAAAAGTTAATTCTGGTTTTTCTACAAGATGGCACAGAAAAACCCAAGTAAACTTTTTTGCCAATCCAATCGATACAAGGCTATTCCTTGAAATACTGCTTCCTCTGCTGCTTTTCAACTTAATGCTTCTTAGCTCCAAGTTCTCCCTTATTTTGATTGCTCTGAGAAAATGGATCCGGGTCCTTTAAATAATTTTTCCTTCACCAGCTTTGTCAGTGGAGGAAACTGCGGAAACACTGCAGGAGCAAACGAATTTTCCTTCCTGGCTCCAGCCTGCCCTCCGGACAGGCTTCTGGGTGCTGACAGTTCCTTCAGTGTGCAGTGACCAGCAGCACCCCAAGGCAAGCAACTTCTCCCAACACACCCCCTCCTGGGGCATGAACTTCCAAAAGAAGTTCACGATAACATTATTAAGTAAAAAAAAAAAAGTAGAATACAAAACAATATATACAATAGTAAAAGAATATTTTTGCTTTTAAAAAACATGTTATTTTTGGGGATCTTCCTGGCGGACCAGTAAGACTCTGTGCTTCCACTTCAAGGGCCATGGGTTTGATCCCTGCTTGGAGAACTAAGATCCTGCACGCCACATCGTGTGGCCAAAAAAAATCTTGTTGTAATGTGTTATTTTTCTGGATTTTAAGATTTTCAAAGAGAAAAGCACTTAAGTTACTCAAGATCTTTAAAGTTTGTTTTTCTTAACTCTAGGCAGCCTCCATCCCTGTACTTTTTTCCTCTGCCCGCAGGTGCACTGGAAAGAACTCTCCAAGGCCGAGTCGAACGACTCTTTCCACCGAGCACTCTGCCATTCGCAGCTTCACTTGTTGGGGTTTTTAAAACGTCTGTTTCACATGATGGCCCATCTATAAAAGCAGAAAGCACAAAGGTCCTTCTGCTCAAGATCACATTAACATTTCCTTGCATAGTTTTTCCTAGGTTTTCTTCTAGATTTTTTTTTTTTATGGAATTAAGCCATTACACTTGTTAATTCATCTGGAATTTATTTAAACTAATGGTGTGGGGTAAGGACCCCTTAGTAACATTTTTTGACACGATGTGCTCTTTTTTTAACCATACAAATGACCTGCTATCTCTAGGGATCATTCCATGGGACCATTTTATAGCAAAATCACTTTATAATGAGGTCCTTTTGGTCTTCAGTAACAACCTCTTGGATGGACTCCAAGAAAAATCTATCATCAACCTAGTGCTGCTATAGGATGACCGATGTTACTGGAAAACTCTAAATGCATCTCCCAAATAATCTATATATACAACTGAGGGTCAAGTGTCAGTACGAATTAAAAGGTAAAACAATATATAAGAAGAAAACAGGAGATTCCTCTATGATCTTCAATTAGGAAAAAAAAAAAAATTATCAAAGCCCTGGAGCTGCTTTACCTAGCAGAGACACAGATTATGAATGAAAAATACCTACATTACACTCTTTTCACTTAACCTCGACTCATTACCTGCCTCAACCACCTAAAGGTTATCTTGCTAATGAGAAACAGAAAAAGGGCTAAAAATTCTGCTCCACTCAAATCATTTCTATAAGAACCTAGTACTTCCTCTCGATGTTTAAGTGCTACAGTACAGTTTCATCCCATAATTCAGAAACACAGAAGGCCCAGATAACAGAGATGCTATGCATGTAGTAATAATGACTGTGATGACCTGAGCTTCTGCAAGTCTTAAAGCAGCATTTCTTAAACGGAGGTGGTACAGTCATCTTAGACACAAGGAAAATAAATGCTGCTATTTTCAAAAATATCAACAATTATCAAGACCCATGCAGAGAGTTAATCTAGAACCCCACAAACTATTATGATATCATAATAACAGTTCATTACTATACTCTGCTCTACCCAATGTACAGCCCAAGGCTTTATATCACAACAGATCATCTGTAACACACCACACTCTATTAATCATAATTCAATGTTGCTGCTGCTAAGTCGCTTCAGTCGTGTCCGACTCTGTGTGACCCCATAGACGGCAGCCCACCAGGCTCCCCCGTCCCTGGGATTCTCCAGGAAAGAACACTGGAGTGGGTTGCCATTTCCTTCTCCAGTGCGTGAAAGTGAAAAGTGCAAGTGAAGTCGCTCAGTTGTGTCCAACTCTTAGCGACCCCATGGACTGGCAGCCCACCAGGCTCCTCCGTCCATGGGATTTTCCAGGCAAGAGTGCTGGAGTGGGGTGCCATTAATTTTAAAAAATGTAACGACCTCTGTGCTATACAGAATAATTACCCCCTGAAGATGTCCACCTCCTAATTCCAGGAACCTGTGAATATATGACCTTACAGGGCAAAGAAACTTTGCAGGTGTGATTAAAGTTAAGGGATTTGAGATGGGAGATTGTTCTGGATTATCCAAGTGGACCCAAAGTAATCACATGAGTCCTTAAAAACAGAATCTTTCCCAGCTGTGGACAGAGAGAGCTATGAGGAGGGGTCAGAGAGATGCAACGTGCTGGCACTGAAGACAAAGAAGGGGTCCATGAGCCAAGGGATGTGGGTAGCGTCAGGAAGCTGGAAAAGGCAAGGGAATGAATTCTTCCCTGGAGCCTCCAGAAGAGAACCCAGCCCTGCCAGCACCTTGATCTGTACTGAACTTCTGAGCTACAGAACTGTAAGATGATAAATCTGTATTTTAAGTCATCAGTTCAGTTTAGTCACTCAGTCATGTCCGGCTCTTTGCAACCTCATGGACTGCAGCACACCAGGCTTCCCTGTCCATCACCAACTCCCGGAGCTTGCTCAAACTCCTGTCCATCGAGCTGGTGATGCCATCCAACCATCTCATCTTCTGTCATCCCCTTCTCCTCCCACCTTCAGTTTTCCCAACATCAGGGTCTTTTCCAATGAGTCAGTTCTTCACATCATGGGGCCAAAGTACTGAAGTTTAAGCTTCAGCATCAGTTCTTCCAATGAATATTCAGGACTGATTTCTTTTAGGATTGACTGGTTGGATCTCCTTGCAGCCAAAGGGACTCTCAAGAGTCTTCTCCAACACCACAGTTCAAAAGCATCAATTCTTTGGTGCCCAGCTTTCTTTACAGTCCAACTCTCACATCCATTCATGACTATTGAAAAAACCATAGCTTTGACTAGACAGACCTTTGTTGGCAAAGTAATGTCTTTGCTTTTTAGCATGCTGACTAGGTTAGTTAAGTCATCAAGTCTGTGCTAATTTATTATAGCAGCAACAGAAAATTAATACAATCATTTTTTGAAAAATCCCTTCAGAATGGTTAGGTGTTTGAACACTTCCTGTCTTAAGACATGCAGAAAACCCATCTTCTAACTAAATGTCATATAATTGTGGGAGGATGATCTGGTGGCTGCAGATTAAAAATAAAGGGAAGGTCATCATAATGTATTGCTGCCAAAAATGACAGACATGACTCTGATCAAACCACTAAATCTAACTACCAATTTACAGAAAATATGCAGGACAGAGGAATACATTAAACAGTAGATGGGGAAACAAATAGCAAGTCTAGATGGTGGGAAACTACAGGGCAAAAGCCCTTGTTTTGTCAACAAACTGTGAAGAAAAAGAGTTGGCAAACGCATATATTGATTAAAGAAACTCAGGGGACATATCAATTAGTTGCAATGTACAGACTATATTCAGATCTTGAACTGAACAACCTAAAAGAAAAAAAACCATTGGACAATCAGAGAAATCTGAACATCAAACAATCTGACCGGATTATTTGATTATATTAAGGAATAAAGCTATGACAAACCTAGACAGTGTATTAAAAAGGAGAGACATCACTTTGCTGATAAAGACCCGTCTAGTCAAAGCTATGGTTTTTCCAGTAGTTATGTACAGATGTGACAGTTGGACCATAAAGAAGGCTTTCAAACCGTGGTGCTGAAGAAGACTCCCAAGAGTCCCCTGTACATCAAGGAGATCACACCAGTCAATTTTAAAGGAAATCAACCCAGAATATTCACTGGAAGAACTGATGCTGAAGCTGAAGATACAATACCTGGGCCACCTGATGCGAACAGCTGACTCACTGGAAAAGACCCTGATGCTGGGAAAGACTTAGGGCAGGAGGAAACAGGGCGACAGAGGATGAGATGGTTGGATAGCATCACCGATTCAATGCATATGAACTTGGGCAAACTCCAGGAGACAGTGAGGGACAGGAAAGCCAGGCATATTGCAGTCTATGGGGTTGCAAAGAGTCCAATACAATTTAGTGACTGGACAACAAGAATCTTTTACAAACGTGCTTTAGAGATATATTCTGGAATATTCACCAATGAAATGGTATAATGTCTACGATTTGCTTCAGAGATAATCACGGGGATGGGAAGGTGGGTAGACGTATAGATGAAACAAGATGGGCTCTGAGTTGATAACTGCTGAAACAACCGCTGGGTCGGATGGAATCAGCAGCCTACTCTCTCACTGTCATATGTCTCAAACTGTCAACAGCAAAAAGTTACCAACATTTTAGCAAGCAAACAAAACCAAGGAACATTCTTAAGAACGGCAATCTCGGGCCCCTTGACTGAGCACATGGCAAGAGCCCCGAGGCCTGAGGCTGTGTCTTTTCCTATGGTTTTGCCCCACTTCTGAGCCCAACTGGTGGAACAGATCAAGTATTTGATCAATGTGTTTAAACCAAGGAATGACCACAGAGGGCCCTCTAGATCTGTTGAAGAAATATAGTCTCTGCTACATATATATGGAGTGACTTCTGGTCAACATTAGCCAGCCCTCTGAGTTCAGGTAGCAGAAAAAGTAGCTGAGGCTGTGTTGTCCAGTGCCCAGAGAGGAGCGATGGAAACTCCCACATCTGACATACAGGAACTTTCCCTGGAGAAGGGGAAATAAGGAACGAATGAGCAGAAGATGAGGTCAAGCTGGGTAAAGTTAATCACTACATTGGAAAGACTCTTAGAGCAAGTTCTAAGAACAGATGTTTTTGTTTTAAGATTTTAGGGGAAGGAATCTTGGTCTAGGTGGCAGCTGTAAGAAAGGGTATCTTGAAAGAGAGCTGTCTGTGATGTTAAGAATCCACGGGTTCAAAGATGAGCCACTCGGATGACGCCAAGGTACACCACAGCCCTGCCAGTCACTTTCCCCACCACTATTTCAACGGAAATACTTACAAGACCTAAAAACACAAAAACCCATAACTAATCCACAGTCTTCTGCTAGAATCTAGAAACAACGTCTATAGACTATGGTAAAGGAGAGTTGGAGCTAATTAAAAGCCCCAGCAACAAAGACCTCCTGGGGAGAGGCTAAGTGATACACCTTCTTCCAGGTCCACCATCCACCATCTGACTCAGAGACAAAGGTCTTTACCGACCAAAATGGCAGTTTCCCTTGTTTTATCTCAGGGATTTGGGGGCGATGGGCATGGGGTAGGGGTGCTGTGCCACGTAACTTGAGGGGTCTTAGTTCCCCAACCAGGGATGAACTTGGACTCTGGCAGTGAAAGCACTGAGCCCTGACCTCTGGACCACCAGGAATGATCCGGTTACTAACTGGATCACCTCACCCATCTTCTGCCAAATGCCCATTTGTGCTTCAAATTATAGCATAGGAAGCATAGAAACTGAGGCCGTCTAACTGGCAGTAAGGAGGCTTAGCCTCCAGATCAGGAAAGGAAGGCATTCATTGCCTTGAGTCTAAGCTCCACCAGAAACCTGTTATTTTAGGATGATTTTCCAAGTGTTTTCTAAAGGTCAACGCAAGTACAAAAAGGCTAACAGATGCCACAGGCAAAGTTAGAAATGACCCTTCGTGGTTCTGTAGTGCAGGACCTAGCCAGGAAGCATGGCCATGGCAATCTCAGCACACATATCACCAAGGTTCTTGAGGCAGAGAAAAGAGTAATGAGGGTTTCATGTAAAGAGAACTTCTGTTTTTGCATTCATCCTTGAAAAGGCAGCTTGCTCGGAAAGCAAGGAAGGATAGAGCGTTTCAAAACACAAAGGGAAGAGCAGAAAAACATTCAGACCTGTAGTAAGTGCCCCTCTCCTCCATTCCTTCACTCCCCAGCCCCACCCCATAAACCCCAAAGGCCAGCCGGCTTCCAAAGGGTAGGCATCTTAGCGAGGATGCTCTCAGTGTGGGAGACTTAACACAAACACTTACATGCTGCATCCTCTCACACCCAGCCCACAGCGATCTCTGAATGAGGCACCTTGTCAGTGGCAGAGATACTTCTCTTGACCGAAAACAGCTTTTCTTGGCAAAAAAAAAAAAAAAAAAAAAGCAACAATGCCCAGAAATTTCATGAGTATTAGCTATCAAGACATTCCTTTCAGGAACCATGAATCCTGAAAAGTAAATCACTGCAAATGAACAGCTGGGCTACGTGCAAGGGTGCACTGTTCTCAGCTTCTTCACTTTGCTTCAGACACGATAACGGGTGAGATACCATGGAATTAAAGTGATTCAGGAGGACCAGGACTTCATGTGCTAGATACTTTCACTGTGAAAAAGGAGTTCAAAATAGAGTTAGACTTCTGCTTCTGGACAAGAGGGGCTGACAGGGAGCAGATTTACTTCTGGCCCCAAACAAAGAGAAAACAAAACAATACACAAAACCACAGGCAAAATATACAAAACAACAGTTTCAAGATGCAGATGTCAAGAAATAAAGGGTGGTGATCCCTTAGATCTGGGAGACAAATGAGATGAGCTCTCAGTCCCAGATCATTGGCTTGAGAGTCCCAGGCCATGGCGTGGGGAAGGTGGATCTCAGGTGGCGCCCAGCAGCCTTCCCAGATTGAGGAGAATCCAAAAAAAGAAAAACAGGTCAAGGTGGCTCAAGTATGTAGGGCACAGTACATAGAAAGCAGAGGGCTGTGCAGGGAGAAAATGGGAGATTTGCATGGGATCCACCCTGAGACTTCAGGCAAGTGTTGATCAGGACATGTGTGTGAGGAAATTGACTGAGGCCGGGGGAAGAACCACCTGAAAACCTTAGAGGGAATAACCCTCTGAGTTCACAGGAACTGGACATAAGACATAACCAATCAAAAGACGCAACTCCTAATCCCCACTCACCAGGTCACCACATAATTCACAGAGAGTACACAAAATCGTTCTGGCACAGAAGTGAGGGAAATAACCTCTGGCCTGGAGTCTGCAAACATTTTCTACAAAGGGCCAGACGGCAAATATTTTGGGCTTTGTGGTTCGTCTGATCTCTGTTGCAGCTGCCCCAACCCTGTTTTCGTCATAGGAAAGCATCCGTCAGTAATACATAAATGAATGAGCATGGTTGTGCTCCCATAAAACTTTATTTATGAACACTACACTTTTGAGTATTACACAGTCTTGTGTGTTTTTTTTTTAAACAAGTCACGAAATATTCTTTTTGGGGCTCCTTTCAATCGTTTAAAAATGGAAAAACCATTTTTAGCTTGCAGACCATACAAAACCAGGTGGTGGGCCAGATGTGGTCCACAGGCCATGGTTTGCTAACCCATGCCCTAAAATAAACACTTCTCTGGTCCACCTGACAAAGCAAGACCTGAATAACTGCATCCCAGGAGAAGGAAAAAAGAAAATCTCAAGAATATTTTTAGAAAGAAATATCTAGTAACCAAACCAAGAAAAACTCACATCTGGCTTTCAAATGAATTATTTTCTCCATAAGATTAGAAACAAGGCAAGAATGTCTGCTCTTATCATTCCTACACTGTACTGGAGGTGGTAGCAAGTGTAATAAGGCAAGAAAGAAAAATAAAAGGCATCCCGATTGAAATAAAGACATAAAGCTACAGCAATTAAAAGACAAAGACAAGGTAGATCAAAAATTCAACTACATGTGGCCTCAAAGAACCTCACTTTAAATATAAAGAAACCTCACTTTAAATATGGATTAAAAGCAAATGAATGGAGAAAGATAAACCACAATAATAGTCATCAAAAGAAACCAGGAGTTGCTACATTAATTTCAGATAGAGTAGACTTCAAAGCAAGTAATCAAGGGTAAAAAAGGGTATTACATAATAAGGGGGTCAATTCTCCAAGACAACACAGCAATCCTTAATGTGTACGCACCTAACACCGAGCATCACACTACATGAAGCAAAAAAAAAAAAAAAAAACCTGTTAAAATGCAAGGAGAAACAGATAAAGCCAGTGAAAAAGCTGGCTGAAAACTCAACATTCAAAAAACTAAGATCATGGCATCTGGTCCCATCGCTTCCTGACAAATAGATGGGGAAACAATGGAAACAGCAACAGACTTTATTTTCTTGGGCTCCAAAATCACTGCCGATGGTGACTGCAGCCATGAAATTAAAAGATGCTTGCTCCTTGAAAGAAAAGCTACAACCAACCTAGACAGCATATTAAAAAGCAGAGACATTACTTTGCCAACAAAGGTCCATCTAGTCAAAGCTATGGTTTTTCCAGTAGTCATATATGGATGTGAGAGTTGGGCCATAAAGAAAGCTGAGTGCTGAAGAATTGATGCTTTTGAACTGGTGTTGGAGAAGACTCTTGAGAGACCCTTGGACAGCAAGGAAATCAAACCAGTCAATCCTAAAGGAAATCAGTTCTGAATATTCATTGTAAGAACTGATGCTGAAATTCCAATAATCTGGCCACCTGATGCAAAGAGCTGACTCACTGGAAAAGACTCTGACGCTGGGAAAGATTGAGGGCAGGAGGAGACAGGGGTGACAGAGGATGAGATGGCTGGATGGAATCACCGACTCAATGGACATGAGTCTGAGCCAGCTCCGGGAGTTGGTGATGGACAGGGAAGCCTGGCATGCTGCAGTCCATGGGGTCGCAAAGAGTTGGACACAACTGAGTGACTGAATCTACTATCATAGTTGGAGACTTCTAGCCTCCTCTCAGAAATGGACAGATCTGGCAAAGAGTTAAACTCAACACCAGATTTATCCCTAAGTAGTTCATGTTTTTTTGGTCTCTTATTAACAGCATTTATACATTCCTACTCTTGGCTGTGGCTAGTATATAAAAATACAAATGATTTTTGTATACTGATCTTGGATCACACAACCTTGCTAAACTCACTAATTAATAGTTTTGCGGTAGACTCTGTAGGATTTTCTATACAAATGGTCAATGCCATCTGTGGATAAAAAGGTTTTACCTTTTTTTTTTTTAAGAGACTTGTTTTTTACAGCAGTTTTAAATACACAGCAAAATTGAGAGGAGGGTACAAAGAGTTTCCATATAGCCCTTTCCCCACACATGCAGAGCAAAACATACGTCAACATGTAAATGTACATGCAGACTGTTGTTAATTTATACAAGGGATTACTACTCTGTGATGTAAGAGAACAAAATACTGACCCATGGAACAATGTGGATGAATATTAAGATAATTACCCTGAGATAAAGAAGCCAGACCACCCCACCCCTGAACTCGCAAAGAGCTCATATTGTATGAGTCCATTTATACAGAATTAGAGAAAACAGAAATGATTTTATAGCAACACAAAGCAGATCAGCAGCTGTCTGGGTATGTGGGGAGGACAACAGTAAGAATTACCAACAGAAATGAAGAAAACTATCAGGAGTAATGATTATGCTTATTATCTGGATTGTAGAGATGGTTTCAAAGGTGTATGTATATGTCAAAGCTTAATGAATCATACACTTCATATATGTGCTATTTATGATGTCAACTAGACCTACATAAAGCTGTGTTTCAATCAGGAGAATTAGCAGGAGTAACATCTGCAACGCTGACATCAAAAAATGTCTATCACACATATTAAGTAAAAAAAAGCTGTAGAAATATCTATATTATGATCTCACTTATGCAAAACATACATGTGCTTATATTGAATATACAGTATACATGCATGTATGTACAAAAAAAAGCCTGAGGAAATATATATTGTTAATCTGTTTACAGTTTGAGATCAGAGGAACAATACAGAAAAAGCTTTTCATTTTATATATCCCTATATTGTTTGAACATTGTATAACAATCATGCATTACTTCTGAAATTAACAGGTTTAAAAGCCAGCTGGGTAAGATGAACCTGAAGGTAAAAGCCAAACTAACTTTTATACCAAAAAAAAAAAAAAAAAAGGAGCCTTTTCTTTGGAGAATGAGTCCTAATCATGGAGAGGAGGAAGAGGCCCATGCCTCGAGTCACCTGGGATAACCAGACCCTGAGCTGCACTCTGTCCCTCTCCCAGGAGAGAATCCCTACTTCCACCAGCTACCTGGATGGATGACAGCATCTGTCTAATCCCCAGGTACCCTGAGGCACAGAACCGCCAAGAACTCTCAAAGACCAACCGTTTTCCCTCCGATTTTCAATGGGTATTGGGAACATCTGAGGCTAAGGTAAAAAAACCCGACCAGGTTTCTGAGCCCACACCCTTTGGGTATTTAGTACCTTGGATAATTTTCTGCTGCTGTTGCCGGATTTCATCAAAACCCAAGCCTCTGGTCTCCTCCGGCTCCTCCAAGAGCCAAGGGTTGGGTGCTCCTTGCTTGGCCCCTCCAGTCATCAGGCTGGACCTAAGAACAAGATTGAATGCGTTACATAGCTCAAAAAATCCAGCTCGGCCGCAAATCGCTCCCACAGGGGCAGAGGGGGCCAGCCTCGCATGCTTTGAAAATTCATTTCGACCGCAATTTATTGCATCCTTGGTTTATGCCAGCAACTGTGTTCAGGGCTGGAAGAGATACGAGGATGAATAAGGCCCGAGCCTGGTCCCCAGGAGAATTACAGCTTGTGAAGGAGACTGTGGCGACACTTAATACTCTTACTAATCCTCCATGATATATTTGAGTCAATAATCATAAGTGAGGGTCTTAAATTTCAGAAACTCAAGGCCAAATGGAAGTGTCCTTTCCATTGAGACAAAGTTTGTCTCACGGGCTAGGTGGCACCAAAGGCACAAATATTATTTCTCAAGAAGATATAATGTTGCTGTGACGGCTGATAGCATAAAAAATGACCACTGAATTCCTTATTAGAGGGAATCTGGCTACTCACAGAGAGAAACACATGTAGGTTTCAAAACCAATTCAATGAATACAACCGAGCATTTATAACACAAATTCTGAATTATCCGTCTTAATCTTGACTCCCTCTCGTAACCCACATGGCCCCTGGGATATTATGTATGAACTGTTGCAAACACGAGTGCCAAAAACCAGGATGGTGGGTCAGAGGTGAATAAAGTGAACTTGAAAGTGCATTTATCAGCACGCTCTTCCTTTCAGTTAGCATGCTGCACCCGAGTGGTCAGCAGACTCCTCGAAAGTCAATGCTGGAATGTCCCCGCTGTAGCCCTTGCCACACATAGAGCATAATTTTAAAAATTCTTATGGGGGAAAAATATAAGAAAATTGTCTTTGTACTCTCAAAAGACAGAAAATTTGAATCAGAGCCTTCAGTAGTTAAAATATACTATTAAAATACTTTTAATATACTTTTAAAATCAGAGGGGCTTCCTTGGTGGCTCAGTGGTAAAGAATCTGCCTGCTACAGCAGGAGACACGGGTTTGATTCCTGACCCGGGAAGATCCCACAGACCTGAGGGGGCAACTAAGCCTGGACGCTACAAGCACTGAGCCTGTGCTCTAAGAGAGCCTAGAGCTGCGACTCCTAAAGCCCGAGCACCCTAGAGCCGGTGCTCCACAACAAAAGCAGCCACTGCAGTTGAGAAGCCCACACGCTGGAACTAGAGAGTGGTCGCCCCCACTCTCTGCAACTCGAGAAAGCTCTTGACGCAACGATGACCCAGCACAACCAAAAACAAATAAATAAAATTAGGTTCTAGAAAAAAATTTTTTAAACCTACTGGAGAATAAAAGTACAACACGGGCACAATTTAATATTAATATCAAACACACATCAACCACCAGACATACAAGAAAGATTTCCCAGGGCTAAATTCAGTCCTGCAGAAGTCCTAAACGCTGGAAGAACTGTTTTGATCTCACTTTCACATAGTTCAATATAAAAGCAGCAGTAAACTACAGTTTCCCTAAGTGGTAATTAGTCCCTAATGCCTTCTTTCTGAGCTGATTCCAAACTTTTGGTTCAGTTTTTCGAGGCTGAACGATCACTTTCTCCCTCTTCCCCTCCCCTTTGCCCTCTCCCTTGTGTGTCTGTACTTTGCTGATGCCTTAAATCTGTTGGGAAATTCAACAAGGATGGATGTGACTTTACTAACAAGAGCAGGTAAAATCGCAGGTGCCGCTGTGGGCAGGAGACTTGATTTTCTTTTCATTATCAGGTGCTAAAACCTAACATTTAGGATAGATGCCTATTAGTACTGTTCTGGGTAAGAAAGAAAGTCTATGAAAAATCTTAAGATATAAATCTTAGAGTTTAAGGAGTTTACAATCAAATGGAAAAGAGAAACTGACCACACGTGAAGGAACTCTTAAATGAAATAAGAGAACAGCCAGCCCTGCATCCCTGGGCAATGCCAATAACCTCTTCAGCCTGGTTTTCTCAGCCACAAGACAAGGAAACCAAGTGGGTCAGTGGTTTTCAGCCCCCGCCCCAGCCCCACTCTGGAGAGGCACGCCACCCTCATTAACGGTGGGTTGGCAGGTGAGCGGGAAAGACTCACGTTGGAGGCGGAGGCAGGTATTCTTCATAATCCTGCAGAAGACGTCTTTATATCTTTGGAAATCACTGAATTCGAAGACCTTTAAGATCCTTTCAGTTTTAATGGAAGTCTTTCAGTTTTAATGGAAGTTTTTCTCATTATAGCTAAATTCCACAAAGAACAGAGAAAAAAAGACAAATTCCCCACGAAGCCCATTCTCCTCTGCCCCATTCTTCCCAATTTCAGTTCAAGACGACCACAGAATCATCGGCTCAGGCCCAAACCCTCGAATCAACTTTGACTCTCTGGTGCCTCACAGCATTGAGTCCATTAGCAAATCCTTCAAAACATACCTAAAATCCACCCGCTTCTCCTCTGCTCCCCTGCTTCTGCCCCTGGCACTCCTGCCTCCTGCTTCTGCTCCCACCCTCCACAATCTACTCCCCACCAGCTGCCAGAGCCACCACCGTACAGATAATGTTTCTTCTGCCACAGCCTCTCGGTGCCTTCCCATCACCCTTAGCGTAAAATGCAACATCTTTAACCCATGACGTTCACTTCTTTGTTGTTTCTAGAACACACTGAGCACACTCCTACCTCAGGGCTTTTGCACCTGCTACCTCCCCTGCCCCATGGCTAAGGCTCTGGTCACCCGTGATGGTCACGTGGCCCTGTTCCCTGCTCATTCTACTCTGCTCCAATGTCATGTCCTCAGAGAAGCTGCCCCAACTGCTCCCTCTAAAACAGTACCCCTCCCTGTAACTTCTGGGCTCTCCTCCTCCTCGGCCTGCCTCGTTTCTCTTTACAGCACTGAAACAGCCAGCAATTGTATGCTACACACTTATTTTCCTGTCTCCCACTCCACACTGTAAGCTCCAGAGGGTAGCGACTGTCTTATTCATCACTATATCCTCAGTGCCTGGCAGAATAGACACTAGGGAAAAACAAACCAAAAAAAAAAAAAAAAGTTGAATGAGTTAATTTATTCAGCAAAACCCACAACTGAATGAATGAAATCAGTAAGAAGAGAAGCTAGGCAAGTGTAACCTAACACAGTGGCTCTGTGTGCTGTCATTTCAATGGCATTTCACAAACATGATCTCATTCGACTCGTTGAACAAGCCTGTGTGTAAGTCAGAGCAGGTATTACTGACAAGAAAAATCAAGGTAGAGAGACATCAAGTCACTTCCTGAAGGCCACATGCTTCATGGCAGAGCTAAAGTTCAACCACATCTTCTGACTCCAAATCCAAAGCCCTTTCTTTCTACCATCTCAGCGAAGGTTTCATGATGGGCAAGGAGACCCCAAACAGGTAAGGTTGAGTTTTATGAGGAAGACATGGAAACACACCCCAGGAAAGGATAACAACATGAATAAATGATTTCTCAGCAGAAAACATGTGCCATTGACATGCCCAGGATAAAAGTGGGGAGGGGGTGAGATACGGAGGAAGGGGGGCCTGGGTCTAGTAGACTTGCTTCCAAGGTAGGCAGCCAGAGTGAGCCTCTATGTCTTCCAGCCTCACACTTCCACAATCTTGTGATCTCAGCTTTCCACTGGCTGTTCCTCATCCTATAAATCCTCAGGCCTTCTTTCCTGTTCACAGCCAGACTTCCTTCAAGAATGGCCAGTGCTCATCAGCTCTGCTTCCTGACCCTCAGGATTCACTCTTCAGCCCAGGATCCGCCTCCACCTCCGGGGCTCTGCTAAGACTCTTCTCACCCGTAACGTCCTTGCTGACAAAGCCTCTCCGTTTTCACTTCATTCGTCCTCCAGGCCTCACTGGCCACTGGTCACTGCTGACCTTCTTCCCTTACCCAAGAAAGCCCTCTTCCCTTGGCTCCTTTCACACCCCTCTCTCCCACAGCATGTCCTCTAACTTGCAGGTACCTCTCCTTCCATCTGCCCTTTAAATAGTGGTGTGCCTCAGGGATTCTATTTAGATCTTCTCTTCTGGCTGTGGAGAAGGCAATGGCACCCCACTCCAGTACTCTTGCCTGGAAAATCCCATGGACGGAGGAGCCTGGTGGGTTGCAGTCCATGGGGTCGCAAAGAGTCGGACACGACTGAGCGACTTCACTTTCCCGCATTGGAGAAGGAAATGGCAACCCACTCCAGTGTTCTTGCCTGGAGAATCCCAGGGACAGGGGAGCCTGGTGAGCTGCTGTCTATGGGGTCGCACAGAGTTGGACATGACTGAAGTGACTTAGCAGGAGCAGCTTCTGGCTATATTGTCTCTCTCTGGGCTGTGTTATCTGTTCCTGTGGTTTCGGGCTGTAAGGACAGACACTAATAGTGCTTAGACCATGTTTCTACGCCAACACAAATGCAATAAGTCATGGTTCTCTCCATTCATCATGGTGATGGATTCTTACCTGGGGGCCCCCTGCCCTAGCAGGACACAATCAGAATCTGGGGGTAGGGAAGGAATGGCACATAAATAGTTCAAAGCAAAAAGAAAAAAAAAAAAAACCCACATATCAAAATCCAGGCAAGGCAGGTCCCTCAACTGTTCATCCTTTCAAATTTCTCCGTACCCAAAACATCTCCCTACCAGCTCGCTCTCTCTGCATTTACGGCTTTTCCTTTAGGAATCTCCAGCTGAGAACTCCACTCCAAACTCAACACACCCAAAGTCAAATCCACTCCTTTCACCTATAAGCAGTTTCTTCTTCCATGCTCTCTACTCAGCAGCATCGCTGCATTCCCGAGTCATCTGGACCGTTTTTCCTTTCTTCCCACCCCTGGCCACGTTTCATCAACGCCCAAGGCCTCTGCAGGAGGTGGCCCTCAAGTCCACGCCCTGTGTCCATCCATGCTGCTGCTGCCTCAGCTCAGAAAAGCATCTCTCCCGTAGAAGATGCTCATGGCCTCTGACTGGCCCCCTTGCTCCCAGTCACCCCCATTCAAATCATCTTACACTCTGCTGCCACAACGATCTTTCTAAAACAGATTTCTCCTATTTTTTATTTTTGGCTGCACCACTTAGCATGTGGGATCTTAGTTCCCCAAGCAAGGATCAAACCAGTGCCCCCTGCATTGGAAGTGTGCAGTCTTAACCACTGGACCGCCAAGAGAAGTCCCAAGATCTCGCCTGTTTTAAAACTATCACTGCTTCCTAGAAGCTACAGGTTAAGTTTAAGCTTTACAATATGGCCCCAGTGATATATCGGCTATGTCACCTCCCCAAACCCCCTTCCACACCTATGGACTGCTCACCAGGTCTCCAGACAAAGGCACAAACTTCCACACTCTCATGTTTTTGTATGAGTCTGGAGGGTCCCCGCCCCCACCCCTTTGTCCATCTGGCAAAATTCTATTCATCCCCTAAGGCTCAACTCAAATGTCACTTCTGCTGTTTAGTCTTTCCTGATTCCCATCCTCACCCCCCTCTTCCCTTGAATCAATCACTCCAGGGTGCTCCCATGGCACCTCATGCAAAACCTCCGACGTGGCATTTATCAAGCAGGATTGTAGTTAGTTATTTACTCATCTGTCTCCCTTCCTAAATTATAAACTCTGGAAGGAAAGAGGCCACATGACCGTCATGTTTCTATCCCCAGGACCAGAAAGACAGTTCCTCTGAGTATGCTGGAGAAGAAGCATTCAGAATCTGTTTGTGAAACAGAACTAGGAAACCCACTGAGCTCTTTAAGCAATGGAGACAAAAAGAGAGGGGTATTTAACATTTATCTTGAGAGAATAAAAAAAAAAAAGAAGAAGAAGAAAGCAAAAGGAAACAACTGCTACCTGCCTTCAAGAGTTTAGCAGCAGAAACAGATGCTGTTCAAGCAGATGGAGGGAATTTTAACTTGAAAGGGAATTCTGTCACTAAGACACCTTGTAGCTCAAACTCCTTCTTGGAAGGACAATGAAGGAGTGTTTCTCCTTTGAAAAGTAAGTTATAGAAAGAAAATGCTGGGACTTCCCCAGTGGTCCAGGGGCTGAGACTCCACCCTTCCCGTGCAGGAGGCCCAGGTTAGATCCCTGGGCAGGGAACTAGATCCCACATGACACAGCTAAGAGCGGGCACAGCCAAATAAATAAATATTTTTTTAAAAAAGAAAGGAAATGCTAACTACCATGCTCCCCCGATTAGGACTGAAATGTTTTTTAAAAATAAATCCATCATTTTTATTCTATAGTCTTTCAAGATGGAGCTTATTTAATAAATGGAACATGTCAAATAAATGCCACATTACTAAATACATTAGATATCTGTCTTAAAAAAGATTTTACCAAAAGGTTTCATAGTCCCTTCTGACACTATAAAAATATTTCATTTTTTTCCCCAAAAGTGAACGATGCATCTTATTAAGTTAATATGCGGGAGGTGCAGATGATCCACATTTTTCTGCTGACACATGTTGCTGAAGCTCGTCAGAGTTCACAAGGAGGATGTTCTTATCAACCAAATGGAGCATTGAAAAACCAGTGAATTTCAAGAAGCACCTTCTCCTAGCATTTCCAAAAGATATCAAAGTAACTACATAAAATGTTTGTTTTGTCTGGAAAAAAACAGTGTTTGAGTATTCACAGACCACAGAGAGGTTTGCAGTCAGGACCAGAGATGGTATTTCTAGGGTGTCAGCGAGCTGAATTGAACCTGCAGAGCTTTGTAACTAGACTTGCCTGTAGGTGTGAAAATGCTACTGTGGTATGAAAAGGCAATTCCTTCCTCAAAGCTTTTTCAGTTAGTTTCTTTCCGTGAATATAAAGATGTACAGAGGCTCAAATTTCAATCAGAAATAGTTTCTCTGGCATAAATTCTTTGGAGGCAAAAATCTGGCAGCAATACCCAGGATGGCTTACACGGAGGAAGGGCCACAGTCAGGGAGGTAGACCAGAAGGCTAGGGCAATGTAGGCAGAAGGGGATGGCAGTCAGGATGAGGGGAGTGGCAGAATGGGACAGCGGGGATGGGACAATTCACCCAGTCATTCCAAGGAAAGCTCCACAAGTGCTGCTGAGTAGAATGACTACAGAGGATCAAGATTTCCAAACTGGGTGACTTGGAGAATCGACACAACTTGGAGATATGTTTCATTTCCTTTTGGGATTTTCTCAAATTGCAACGTAACTCCCAATAACAACCCCAAAGTAAAACTGTCCCGTCACAATCATGAGCTGTGAATCCATGGCTGCTGTTGCTGTTTAGTGGCTAAGTTGGGTTTGACTTAGCCCGCCAGGCTCCTCTGTCCATGGGGTTTCCCAGGCAAGAATACTGCCGTGGGTTGCCATTTTCTTCTCCAGGGGGTCTTCCTGGCAGATTCTTTACCACTGGGGAAGCCCAGCTTAAACGACAGCTCAGCAATTAAACAGAGTCCTAGTTCCTCCTCAAGGGATACACAGAACTACAATCTGACACATACCTATGAGCTCTTCAGCAGAAACCAAGACACCCCACCCAAGTGGAAGATGGTGACTACATGCTGACCATAAGTACACAGACCCCATGCTGGTGGAAACTAGCAGGCTGATGATTAAGATAATCAAATATCACCCTGTTACTGCAATGCTAAGTGATCAGAAGAAAGTCCACAAGCTACTTGTAGCCCCTATTTCCCAGACAGCTTACTTCTTTAGGTCTGGTATTCTGTCCAGTTCTTTCTGTATCATCTACCTATTCATCCATCCATCCATTCCTCCCCCACACAAATACTGAGGCCCTTCTATGTGCCAGCATGAATCTAGGGGCTTGGCAGAGAAAGAGACACCTGACCTCAGAGAGCTGGCATTCCAGGGAGAAGAAATGCCTAACACTATGACTTCTGAAAAGTAAATACTCATTTTTCTTTTTGGTTAAATTGAATAATCTTTATTCAATTAGTTTAAACTAATTAGTATTAGTTCAGAACAATAAGAACTCAAGAAAAAATAGCTTACACATCATCCAAGGAAAGTCTCACCGCAGAACCTGAAGATCTACTGCAATCAAACAATTTGCTACTTTTAAACCACTCTGTTTTCCCCTATTCACTGTTGGCCAAGTATACCAATAAGAAGCTTTAATATTATAATTTAAAATTTAATAAAACAGTTGGCTAACTTGGTGGCTCAGACAGTAAAAAAAAAAAAAATCCACCTGCAATGCAGGAGATGCGAGTTCCATCCCTGGGTCGCAAAGATTCCCTGGAGAAGGGAATGGCAACCCGCTCCAGTATTCTTGCCTGGAGAATTCCAGGGACAGAGGAGCCTGGTGGGTTACAGTTCACAGAGTTGCAAAGGGTTGGACATAACTGAGCAACAAAGAGTTTATAGAAGAACACAAATGGAGGGTCGAAAAGGCCATCAGAAATCATTTTGGCCTCTTTTCTCAATTTGAAATGAGAAATTCTTGAGTCATCCAGGCAATTTAAAATCAAGCAAATAAAACCAAAGGGAACAATTCTTTTGTCTTAAGTGTGAATATCATGGTACCTGAAAAGCAGGAGGAGGACAGGAAGGGATAACACATAAAACCTAAGAATTCTAAGTGTAAGAGGAATGAGCTGCTCTGTCAAATGTTTGGTGGCTGAGCGCCATCTGCTGGTGAGAAATTGAAGTTCAACTACAAAATGAAAAGCAATCCAATGATTACCATGTGTTATAAGCAGCTCCTTGCCTTATAACACAACGCAGTCTTGAAAGTATGTTTAGAAACAGAAAAAGGGAAAGTCAGCAATATGTTGAATATGGTTTTCCTTCATTTTCCTAATGTTTTGAGTGTAGAGATTTCATACTTCTTTCATTTGACTTACTCTTCTGTGGCCTTTTAAAATACTATTTATAAATAGCATTTTAAATTTGTTTTCACTTGGTATTTCTTTGCTGTCTGGCTTTCAAGACTTTCCGAGGAGAGGAACTACCAGGTTGCTGCTGCCAGCTTGTGGGCAGACTACACTGTACCACATCCACACGGTAGTAACTGGGCACCTTCACTGACTTGAGCAACACGGGGCTGCAACGTCTTAAGATTTACTTAGATCTCAGGGTCTCTGGGTTGACTCCCTTGATCAACCATCCAAATCAATGCTAATGGTAATGAAGGATTATCTATTTGGCTAACAGGGGTTTTCCTTTCCTAACCCACGGAGAAAAAAAAAAATAATTGGACTAAGTGACTACAGAGATGCCTTCAAGTGATAATCAGTCTTACAAGTACACACCTACCTGAAAAATCTCAAAGGACTACACTGTCAAGCTTGAGACAATTTTAACATAAAAAGAGTGCTACTGAAACATTCTACTTCGCAAGTTTCACATTAGGACTTCCCTGGTACCATGGTTAAGAATCCACCTGCCAAAGCAGAGGACACAGGTTCAGTCCTTGGTCTGGGAAGATCTCACATGCTGCAGGGCAAGTAGGCCTGTGCACCACAGCTACTGAGCCCATGCCCTGCACCAGGAGAAAGCACTGTAAGAAGAAGCCCACACGCTGCATCTAGCCAGTACCCCCACTCCCTGCAACTCGTGAAAGCCTTCATGGTAATGAAGACCCAGCACAGCCAAAAATAAGTATAAGTTTAAAAAATGAAGTCTGTAAAAAAAAAAAAAAAAAAAAGCTCCAAGACATATAAAAATTATCAATGTAAATACCCTCTGACCTTCTAAGAACTTAACTAGAGATTAAGGCTTTCACACGATGAAACCCTTTATGTATAAGGATATTTACCATTGCATTTATGTAACAGAAAAAAAAGTACAGGTATTAAGTACATACATACATACACAATGTAATAGAGTGGAAACAACACACATATTAATAGGAGACTAATTCAATAAATTATGTAGCACATACAATGAAATACTATAAGGCTACAAAAATCAATGACAAGACTTCGTGTTGGTTTCGGAAGATCTCCAGTATATTTAGATGATAAAAGAACATTGTAGGGTAATTTGCGCAGTATACGACCATTTGTGTAAAAGATGGGGGGAAATAAGAAAATATATTCTTATCGGTTGGCATATACTTAAGAGAACCCTGGAAAGACAGACCAAAGATTATTAACGCTGATATTTATCTTGCGGGTGGGACACAGAGGAAGGGAGGCTTCTCACTGAACACTGTTAAGTGCTTTTAAAACATCTCAGCTACATGAATATATGACTTAAGCAAGATACACCCTCCTTCCTCTCCTATGGCTGTTTGAAGTCTGGGAGCTTTTTTTAAAAATTATTTTTAAATGGAGGATAACTGCTTTATAATACTGTGTTGGTTTCTGCCATATATCAATATGAATCAGTCACAGGTATACGTATGTCTCCTCCCTCTTGAACCTCTCCTCCCACTCCCATCTGTCTGGGAACTTACTACAAGCATCCTCAACCACGAGAAGAGTCAGTCTGAAGATAAAGACACAACAAAGACACAGCAGACTCTGGATCACCACTGGCTGTAGAATTAACCACCTCCCTCAATTCTCTAACTTGGAACTTACTATACGGAGCTACTTTTCCTTATGTAAGCGGTTTTGAGTAGAATCATCAGTTCCTCATGGCTGCTGCTGCTGCTAAGTCGCTTCAGTTGTGTCCGACTCTGTGCAACCCCAGAGACGGCAGCCCACCAGGCTCCCCCATCCCTGGGATTCTCCAGGCAAGAACACTGGAATGGGTTGCCATTTTCTTCTCCAAGGCATGAAAGTGAAAAGTGAAAGTGAAGTCGCTCAGTCGTTTCCAACTCTTTGCAACCCCATGGACTGTAGCCTACCAGGCTCCTCCCCCCACGGGATTTTCCAGGCAAGAGTACTGGAGTGGGTTTCCATTACCTTCTCCCCTCATGGCTGAGGGCATCGTAATTGGGATATCAGTGCCTGAGCGAAACCAGGCGCCCCTTTGGCTGAAGGTAAGAACCACAAGCACCATCTTCTCCAGACCCTTCAGGTGCTTTACTTGGGCCTCCTCCTCTGACTGCTGCAGACATGACCTCCTCTTCTAGTTTCGTTGCACATACACATTGGAGTTTAATTTCTCTGTCCTGTGTTTGTACCCCTGCCCAAGTGAACCCTTTTAGAACAAGTATGACTGTACAAAAGGAGAACACACCCTACCAGGGTCCCCTCTCAGCCCGCTCATGTGCCTTTATTAATTTCTGACTCTAATCTCTGCTAATTAAGTAGGCAGACTATGTCCCAAAGTTATTTATCTCTTCAGAAAACCACCCAAGATAATCAGTGAGGTAGAGACAAGCAATGTGTTGCCGCAAGTCCCATTTCATTTTCTTGTGAGTCTAGACAAGACTACATTTCCCAGCCTCCCTTGCAGGCAGATCAGAACCATGTGACTGGTTATTGCCAATGGGATGACACATAGGGGGCAGCATATAAGAGGGGTGTGAGCCCTCTATACCTTCTCTCTTCTCCTCTCACAGTGAAAATGGAGGTCCTCTGTGAAAACAGCACAGCTGTAAGATGGGAAAACCTGCATCACCATTTGAAGGGAGCAGTCCCAGAGAACCACCAGATTTTATGAGGCAGGCAAAAAAAACTTTTTCATCTGGTAATCCTGTGAGGGTCCCAGATTTTTTTAGTTACAGAACCCATGCTATTCTATTCGGACTCAGTCAAACTTTCAATCAACAGAAATTTGCTGAGTGCCTACTATATACCCAAATCTGCTAAGTATCTATAAAAGATACAGCAAACACAAAGACTTTCATTAAGTGAGCAAGGATCTATTAAGCATTGTACAAGATTTCAGTCCCCATCCCCAACGTATTTAAAATTTAGATGGAGAAACAAAATATGCATTTGCAAAATAAATATTAAACCACATGACTTTCCTACCTAAATCATTTCCCCACTAATACTCCCTCAAAGCACAATATATTTTTCTGAACTTATTTTACTTATTTGAATGACTCTTTAATTCACGTCTGTTTCTCTCACTGAACTGTAGAGAGCTCAAAGGCAAAAACGAGATATTTTTTGTTGTTTGGAGCTTTATGCCACCACACTCCCTTTACCAGTGCTTGGCACGTTGAAGGCACTCAAAATTTTTCTATTTACCACACTTTCTTACTCTAAGTTTTTTTTCATTAACTTACTGGAAATATTTAATATTCTTGACTGCATTTAATACCACCTTGGTTCAACTTGGACAGAATGTGGTCCACTGGAGAAGGGATGGCAAACCACTTCAGTATTCTTCCCTTGAGAACCCCATGAACAGTATGAAAAGCCAGAAAGACAGGATACTGAAAGAGGAACTCCCCAGGTCAGTAGGTGCCCAATATGCTACTGGACATCAGTGGAGAAATAACTCCAGAAAGAATGAAGGGATGGAGCCAAAGCAAAAACAATACCCAGTTGTGGATGTGACTGGTGATAGACACAAGGTCCGATGCTGTAAAGAGCAATATTACATAAGAACCTGGAATGTTAGGTCCATGAATCAAGGCAAATTGGAAGTGGTCAAACAGGAGATGGCAAGAGTGAACGTCAACATTCTAGGAATCAGCGAACTAAAATGGACTGGAATGGGTGAATTTAACTCAGATGACCATTATATCTACTACCGCAGGCAGGAATCCCTTAGAAGAAATGGAGTAGCCATCATGGTCAACAAAAGAGGCCAAAATGCAGTCCTTGGATGCAACCTCAAAAACGACAGAATGATCTCTGTTCATTTCCAAGGCAAACCATTCAATATCACAGTAATCCAAGTCTATGCCCCAACCAGTAAAGCTGAAGAAGCTGAAGTTGAATGGTTCTTTGAAGACCTACAAGACCTTTTAGAACTAACACCCCCAAAAGATGTCCTTTTCATTATAGGGGACTGGAATGCAAAAGTAGGAAGTTAAGAAACACCTGGAGTAACAGGCAAATTTGGCCTTGGAATACGGAATGAAGCAGGGCAAAGACTAATAGAGTTTTGCCAAGAGAACGCACTGGTCTTAGCAAACACCCTCTTCCAACAACACAAGAGAAGACTTTACACATGGATATCACCAGATGGTCAATACCAAAATCAGATTGATTATATTCTTTGCAGCCAAAGATGGAGAAGCTCTATACAGTCAGCAAAAACAAGACCAGGAGCTGACTGTGGCTCAGATCCTGAGCTCCTTATTGCCAAATTCAGACTTAAATTGAAGAAGGTAGGGAAAACCACTAGACCATTCAGGTATGACCTAAATCAAATCCCTTATGATTATACAGTGGAAGTGAGAAACAGATTTAAGGGACTAGATCTGACAGAGTGCCTGATGAACTATGGACTGAGGTTCATGACATTGTACAGGAGACAGGGATCAAGACCATCCCCATAGATAAGAAATGCAAAAAAAGCAAAATGGCTGTCTGGGGAGGCCTTACAAATAGCTGTGAAACAAAGAGAAGTGAAAAGCAAAGGAGAAAAGGAAAGATATAAGCATCTGAATGCAGAGTTCCAAAGAATAGCAAGAAGAGATAAGAAAGCCTTCCTCAGCAATCAATGCAAAGAAATAGAGGAAAACAACAGAATGGGGAAGACTAGAGATCTCTTCAAGAAAATTAGAGATACCAAGGGAACATTTCATGCAAAGATGGGCTCGATAAAGGACAGAAATGGTAGGGCCCTAACAGAAGCAGAAGACATTAAGAAGAGGTGGCAAGAATACACAGAAATACTGTACAAAAAAGATCTTCACAACCAAGATAATCACGATGGTATGATCACTCACCTAGAGCCAGACATCCTGGAATGTGAAGTCAAGTGGGCCTTAGAAAGCATCACTACAAACAAAGCTAGTGGAGGTGATGGAATTCCAGATGAGCTATTTCAAATCCTGAAAGATGATGCTGTGAAAGTGCTGCACTCAATATGTCAGCAAATTTGGAAAACTCAGCAGTGGCCACAGGACTGGAAAAGGTCAGTTTTCATTCCAATCCCAAAGAAAGGCAATGCCAAAGAATGCTCAAACTACCACACAAGCGCACTCATCTCACACGCTAGTAAAGTAATGCTCAAAATTCTCCAAGCCAGGCTTCAGCAATACATGAACCGTGAACTTCCAGATGTTCAAGCTGGATTTAGAAAAGGCAGAGGAACCAGAGATCAAATTGCCAACATTCGCTGGATCATCAAAAAAGCAAGAGAGTTCCAGAAAAACATCTATTTCTGCTTTATTGACTATGCCAAAGCCTTTGACTGTGTGGATCACAATAAACTGTGGAAAATTCTGAAAGAGATGGGAATGCCAGACCACCTGACCTGCCTCTTGAGAAGCCTATATGCAGGTCAGGAAGCAACAGTTAGAACTGGACATGGAGCAACAGACTGGTTCCAAATAGGAAAAGGAGTACGTCAAGGCTGTATATTGTCACCCTGCTTATTTAACTTATATGCAAAGTACATCATAAGAAAAGCTGGGCTGGATGAAGCACAAGCTGGAATCAATATTGCTGGGAGAAATATCAATAACTTCAGATACGCAGATGACACCACCCTTATGGCAGAAAGTGAACAGGAACTAAAAAGCCTCTTGATGAAAGTGAAAGTGGAGAGTGAAAAAGTTGGCTTAAAGCTCAACATTCAGAAAACGAAGATCATGGGATCTGGTCCCATCACTTCATGGGAAATAGATGGGGAAACAGTGGAACAGTGTCAGACTTTATTTTTTGGGGCTCCAAAATCACTGCAGATGGTGACTGCAGCCATGAAATTAAAAGACGCTTACTCCTTGGAAGAAAAGTTATGACCAACCTAGATAGCATATTGAAAAGCAGAGACATTACTTTGCCATCAAAGGTCCGTCTAGTCAAGGCTATGGTTTTCCCAGTGGTCATGTATGGATGTGAGAGTTGGACTGTGAAGAAAGCTGAGCAACGAAGAATTGATGCTTTTGAACTGTGGTGTTGGAGAAGCCTCTTGAGAGTCTCCTGGACTGCAAGGAGATACAACCAGTCCATTCTAAAGGAGATCAGCCCTGGGTGTTCTTTGGAAAGAATGATGCTAAAGCTGAAACTCCAGTACTTTGGCCACCTCATGCAAAGAGCTGACTCATTGGAAAAGACCCAGATGCTGGGAGGGATTGGGGGCAGGAGGAAAAGGGGATGACAGAGGATGAGATGGCTGGATGGCATCACAGACTCGATGGACGTGAGTCTGAGTGAACTGCGGGAGTTGGTGATGGACAAGGAGGCCTGGCGTGCTGCGATTCATGGGGTCGCAAAGAGTCGGACACGACTGAGCGACTGAACTGAACTGGTTCAACTATCCTTGGGTTCACCGAAATACAGAGAAAAGCATATCTTTACTGATTTCAGCACATCCTTTACATGTCAGATGACCTAGGAAGTTAGTGTATTTCTGGGACATAAGTAAGAGAGATAAATAATTATGGCTTATCCATTGTCTCGCAGGTAATGATGCAGTTGTTTATTCCTCAGCCATTTCCTACTTCTGGAAGAGTAGGCTGGTCATATGTTCATAACTTCAAGCAATAGAGAGTATAAATTAATAGTTTTTAGGAAATCTCAATACTATCAAATAGAAATCATCCTTCTTATAAACTAAGTTTTAAATCGAAAGAAAACATGCAATGATCTAAAATGGTAGAGGGGGAACACTTTTAATGGAATATTTAAAGTCAATTTTTCCTCTGTCTTCCTTGGCTGCCAATATAGTGCTATGAAATATAAATTTGAAGGATCATACTTTTTTTAAAAAAGCAGCTCCAAGAAAAAGTAAATATATGAAATTAAATGTAAAGCTTACACTCTAAGAAAATGTGAATATTTCATTATCATCTTCTATTCTTTGATTTTAGCAGTTGATCTGCTTGTTAATATAGCACTCCTGATCCATAACTACCATCTCAACTTCTAAATAACTTCCTATTTCCTATAATCCTCCATATAGTTGGTGGTGTGAAGATTAAAGCTTAGCCAATTAGCCACCCACTACAGCCTAGTTAATCACATAATCTTTGAGATGGTCAGGGAGCAGTGGAGTATGCAATGATTTTTCTTTTTTCCTCTCTCTTTACAAAGATTTAACTAATTGTGAGACTTAGCGATGCTCTCGAATAGAAAGGGCAGTTGGGTTTTCAATCAGAAGCTGTGTCACCTCTTTATAAAGTTAGGGCTTATCTTCTAAGAGACATTGTTACACAGAGACTTCTTTAACAAGTTTCCAAATACCCTCAATTAGTCAACCATTGCTTATTTAGACCTGAGTCTCACATCAAGGCTTACTGCGTGAGAACAATGATCAGTAATCCGTAAGGTAAAAACTCAGATTCTGTCACATGACAGCTACACATTCAATTATGGGATTGTTACATTCGTGTCTGTTTAAGGGAAATGCTAATCTGAACTGAAGTTTGACAATACTCTCCTCTCCTTAATAAGGCCACATATGAGGAGGAAGAGAAAAGGGGAGGAAAGGGAGGGGAGAAGGACCCCAGGAAATGAAGGATGGGGAAGAGAAAGACAGAGTGCAAAGGTCTGGGGTGAGGGAGGAGGAGGACACTAAGGAAACAGGAGAGGAAGATGGAAGAGCCCAGGAGGACAGAGAGGCTCAACCAGTTCTCAGGGAGTCCTGGCTGGGTCAACTCTTGCAACGTTGCCACCAGTTATTACGGGGCTCTGAACGCCCAATGAGCAGATCACCGCCAGTTCTCCAACAGTACATGCTTGGTGACAGTCTAGCACAAATGACCAAAAGTGCCAGAGAGAGTAGGTCCAGAACACTTTCAAGTTCGGGTGAGGCTTTCCGCTGTCTGTGAGTCGTGACCAAAAGGAAAGACATGAGCCCCCCACCTCCCTATCCCCCTGGTGACAAGGCAACCCACGTTGATATCAAGAATGGCAGAAGCCATCAAAAATGCTGGAGGAATCCAGAGATTAGAGAAGCAACCAAAGATGCTGGAGGAGCCCAGAACTAGGAACTGACCTACAGGAGGACTGAAGAAACCTCTGTGAGTCACTGGGGACATCAGAGCAGGGGGGACAATGAGGTGTCTCCAGGGACAGAGCTGAAAGGTCCCTGATGAGGTCTCAGAAATGATTGGACAGCCAGGAGGCAGGAGAGCAAGGCTGAACCAGGAACCCAAACTGGCCACCTCTACAACTGAATTCAGACCCTCAGAAGGACAGATCCAAGCAAAAGAGTTATTCAGGCATGGGAAGCTGGGGAAGGAAGTGGGGATTCAGGGGTGTTGGTCACTCAGTCGTGTCCAACTCTGCAATCCCCATGGACTGTAATCTGCCAGGCTCCTCTGTCCATGGAATTCTCCATGCAAGAATACTGGAGTGGGGTGCCATTTCCTTCTCCAGGAGATCTTCCTGACCCAGAGATTCAGCGGGTAGGGGAAAAAGGCAAAAATAACACTCAGGTATGGGCAGGTGAGTGAAATCAAAGACTGGAAACTCTGGCCTCAAATCTGAGACAATCTGCTTCCAGCAACCTACCTGACCTTAACCAGTGTTAAGTGTTAGAATTCATGCACTCACTCACCCACACACGTACTATCAAACTCTGAAACGGATTAGCCTTAGGATCTAGTGCAAGTTCCTTGACCCCTCTGAGCCTCAGTTTCTCTTCTATAAGGTGGGATGTTATAAAGATCTCCTAAGCATAGGCACCTATAGCTTGGCACAGGGCCTGGCAGGGAGAAAACAAGCAGCAGCTGCTAGCTACCAGTGCTCATCAGACCCCATGAGGGAAAGAAATGGTTTCAGTGGTTTCTAACTGTTCTCACCCCGACCAGAGCTCCCCCCAAACTACTCACTCATTCAGAGTCTGCAAGTATATTGTCTGGACACTTTTTTTTTCTTTAAAAAAATTTTATAAGCCTTGTGGGTGACTGAGTGCCATAATTAAGAACAAGTGATATAAACCAGTATTTGAGCTGGAAGGGGCATTCAAACCAAATTGAGGATCTTGTTAAAATACAGATTCCACTCAGGAGGGCAGAGGTGGGGTCTGAGACCCTGCATTTCTAAGAGGCACCCAGGTGAAGATGACCCGACTCATGAGCGAACAGTGCTTTAAATAGCAAAGAAAGGTTATCACAGGAGAGAAGAGGAGTGACCAAAACCGAAAAAAGAGGAGGAGGTGACAAGTGACAAATTCTTATATACTGAGATTTAGGGAAGTCATTCTGGCCCACAGATTTTTATGGGGGAGGAAAAAGATGAGTTAACTTGAATTTTATGCTAAAACAGCTTGCTTGTGGCTGATCTAACACCCATTGTACATCTGCTCTATTTATTACAGAAAAGGGCACACTGACCTGAAGTAAAGAATGTCCATGTTAAAAATAAAGATGCTATGCCCCTCTTCCTGGGATGCCAACGATGGGATAAGCAACTCCCTTCCCAGGTGCCAAGGCCATGCTGACTCCCTGTGTATGTTCTGGTCTTTTTATTTTTTATTTTTAACCTTGAAGAAATGTACCCCTGACTCGTTTAGTGTTCTTTGTTCTTGCAAGATATAAAACTGTGCTAAAAAAAAAACCCCTGCATCTCTGGACAGTTTCTCAGAGTAACCTGGGAAGCTGGCTTGGGGGCTAATCCTCAGTTTGGCTCAAATGAAACTTTTCTACTCTTATTACTGTTTATTATTTTCGTCAACAAGGGAGAGAGGAACCAAAAATCAACCATTCATCCCCCACCCCACCCCACAAAGACCTAAGGCCTAAACTGGCCCCTCGACATCATTAAATGACAGTGAAGAGAAGCAGAACCTGACACACGGAAGGCTCTCACCACACAGTCACCTCCACGACAGAGGAGGAAGGTTTCCATGTCTTCTCCTCCCACCATCACCTCTCTCTACCGGGCCCTTCCTCACCCAGGAAACTTCCTCCCTCGCCATGGTACTTTGAGTTCGTTTCTGAACTTCAAGGTAAAGGCCCATGCCCACAGACGGCACTCTCTTCTCACCTTGCAAGACCTCCTCACTCATGGGTTCTTTTTCACCAACCCTGAATGTTTGAGGGTTGAGCTTTCATCCTCAAACTTCTACTCCTGCATCCGCCCAAGAAGGCTCAGGCACCATGATGGATCAGCCCCGCTCACTGGAGGCCTCCCCGTCCATTTACAAACCCTGCCCAGCACCCAACTCCTCCTTCCCTGACTTTAGGCCTTTAGGTCAAAGAAACAACTCTAAGATTTCCTCTAGCTTCCTGGAATTTCATCACTTCCTCTCTAGAAACCTTAAATCCCAAGCTCCTGAGAAGACTGGAATGGACAAGAAGCTGCTCCATCCTCTTTCGGTCACCCTCTGGCAGTGATTCTCCAGCCTCTGACTGCAGACCAGAGTCACCTGGGACCACTCTAGGACCACGCCCTCCACGCCCCGCCCCACCCCATTAAAATAAAAAAACAAACCATTGCCCTTGGGAAGCCATATTATTCCTAACCAGGAACAAGCTGCCGCCCCCACTGTGAAGACCCCATCCCTCGTGGGGAAGGAGGGGAGAGGCAGGTTTCATCCTGATCTCATTTGTGCTGGGTCCCTTAATGTGGTGAAGGGGGTTCTAGAGGCAGCTGGGGAGGCCAGTTCTAAAGATATCACAGTTTATACTTTATTAACCTCAATCCGGAAAGCTGGACCCCTCCTCGGAGTCTTCCACAGGAGTCGTGTGCAGAGCAGCCGACAAACTCCGTCAAGTGTGAATCATGCTCTGGCAAAGATCAGAGAAGAAACCAAGGGCCCCAACTCCTCTAGTCCTGTAAGCCATAGACTACACAGTCTTTAGGACACATTTCTACAAGTCAATTTAAAAAAAAAACACATCATTTTCCAACACAGATAAAAACATGACGTCCAGAGTTTAAAAGGCAGCTAACACAGCAAAAGTTCAACCAGGGAATGAAGAGACATTTTCTGACTTCGTCTGTATTCTATCCAAATAACCATCTTCCAAAATGGGATTCAGCTGAATGTGCCTGGTTTACTCAAACGCAGAAACTTAATGAAAACCATGCTGAACAGAAAATGACAGTCAAGCACTACAAATGAACAGACAGGATGTATTTTACCAGATAAAGAAATTAAGCCCTTCGGGAAACAACTGTAACCACTGCAAGTAAGTTTCGCCCACTGCTTAATCCCTGTAAAGGAAAGCATCATACCTGATAAGATCGGGTTCTGCACCCTCGTTCTTAAAGGAGGCCAGAAGTAGTCTCTCTCGAGTTACAAGATCATCCAAGAGGTTCTGTCTTCGGTCTCCTTCGAGCTGTGTTCTGCAGGCGACTCGTTAAGGTCCAAGAGTAGGTGAATTACCTCATTTGATCTATTACATTATTAACCGAGCTCTCCAAGTCAGAGGGGACTGTTCCAGACTTGAATCAACCCTACCCCGAAGAGTCCTGAGCCAGCGCTCTCCTGCTCTGATCTCAGCCTTCACTGACCCTTCCAGTAAAGGACCTGGACAGAACCATTGCAGAGGACTTACAAACACTGAACCAGACCCACCATGTGAGATCATTCACTGAGAAATACTGTTGGTAAAAACGATTTTCCTCCCAGTGGCCAACCCTGAAATGTTCTTCTCTACAGCACACTGTGGCTCAGGGAATCCTTAAGTTCTGAGTGCTGGTCACAGTGGTCAAGGGTTTTTCCTAGACATTAATACCTAAGATACTCTGTTAAAAAGGAAAAAAAGAAAAAAAAAAAGTTTTGTTGCCTTCTTTCATATTATTAACACCTATTAATGCACCTACAATATATGTTGTAAAGTGCTACTTTATACAGATTTGCTCTAAAAAAAAACTGTTACCATCAGCTCACTAAATACGTTGCATGATCTTCAATAATTCTAAACAAAATTACAAAGAAATAACTATATTCTAATGTGTTAATCTATGATCTGTGCTAGACTAGGGGTCCAAAAGCCTACTAGTTCTGTTTTGATCAGTATCCATGGTCTTGACCAATTACTTCAGTGTTTTGGATCTGTTTCTTCAGATGTCCCCCAGGTAATCTCTCATACCTTTTCCAGCACAACTCATGGCCATGGTTTTCCCAGTCCCGGTTAAAGAATGGGACTACTGCTTTGGATTTATGGATTTATAGACACTTCTCCTTTCAAGAGGGATATTAAATCCTGCATTTAGGCCCCAAAAGTTTGAGAACTTGGCAGAATATACTAGTTTTCCCTGGGTGGGAAAACCACGGCCCAGTGAATCTACTTTTGTTGATAATTTTGAATAGAAAGAGCTGGATAGCTAGCAAAAAAAGCAAATAAGCCCATAAAAAAATGTTCCCCGGTAACAGATATTAGCTAGAAAAATCATAAATCCCCCCTAAACCAATGTAACTAAGCAGTGTTATTGACTCTGGACATTTATAAAATAATAATGGATACATTCTCTCAACATTCCAGAATGCCCCGATTTCCTGAGAAAAATGACTACTATGGCTTTTCCATCTCCTACTTGACTACGGTCACTAAGAACCCATCTTGGAAACAGTGAAGCAGCAACTGTAACCAAGAAACAGTGAGCAAGTCCTTCCTCTGTACTAATAAAAGGGCCGAATATTAGCCTTCTGATCAGTGCAACACCAAAAATAAATACAGTGTGCTTCAAATCAGTGGTAAATTGTCAATAAAGCAGAAGTGGCCCGTGAGAATGGAAGGAGGGGTGGGGAGGAGAAGGGACAGGAGCTATGACATAAATTATACAGGACAAAACAGGAATTTTAATTGTGGAAATTACTAATTATATCACAGTGCTGATTAGCCTTGTCTTCCATTCTATGCTCAACCTACTCTGGCAACCTGTGGTTTTGCTGGGATTTCAGTTATCCAATCCTCCAAGTGAGCATAAACTCAACGATAATCCAATATTACAATTAAGCAGATTACAGATCTGACTGGCTCAGGGGTTTAAACATAAGAAATAAAATTACAGAAGTATCATTAGAAAACGCCTTTGGAGAACTTTCTAATACTCTAGAGTAAGGAAAATCTTCCTAGTCGAGAATGTCAACCCAGAGGTCATGAAGGAAACTATAAATCTGGATAAAAATTGTAACTATCTGCAAAATAAAAGTACAAGTGGCAAATTAACAGTGACAAATTTTAAAACGGCAAAGGATATAACAGGGCATTGGGAAAAAAACAAGAATTATGCTAATAAACTGAAAAAAAATGCAGCTTTACATTAGTGAAAGAAATACAAATTGAAACATACTGTCGTTTTTGCCAGCCAGATAAGAAACCGTGACAGAAGGCTCTGGACAGGGCTGAGGAACCAAGCGCTCTCAGACATCCTAGGTGGGAATGGAGACGGGTTCAACCAGTTGCCCGACTGCCTTCTACATACCCAACAGAATTTAAAAGGCACATTCTTTTAACAGGAATTTCTCCTACAGATACATCCACAAGACTATACAAAGATGCAGGAGCAGGGAATTCCCTAGTGGTCCAGTGGCTAGGCCTCCGCACTTTCAGTGCCCAAGGTCTGGGTTCAATCCCTGGTTGGGGAACTAAGATCCCACAAGCCACCACTTAGTGCAGCCAAAAAAAAAAGATGTTCAGTGCAGCATTATTTATAACAGCCAAATACTGGAAACATTCTAAGGTTTGTCAATAAGGAAATAGCACACCTCGGCAATGGCATGTTTTGTAGCCCCCTTCCCCCAAAACAGAGAGAATAGGAAAGCCCTGTATGTATCAATGATAATGAAAATTAACATTTACGAGCACTTACTAAGTGCTACATAAATTATTTGATATGGAACAATCTCCAAAATAAAGTGTTAAACAAAAACAAAAAACCGCAAAGAGCTAAATAGTGAATAGTATGCTCCCACTGCGTGCATTAAATACATATGTTGGTATATACACAGAAAATTTCTCAAAGGATATAGAAACAATTGCCTCTAAGGAAAGGGAACCGGGGACTCAGGGTGTAAGGGAGACTTTCTATCTACTGGGTATTGTTTTGGACTGTTTGACTCTATTAAATGCTAACAAAAAGTTTCAGAACGAAACATATGATCCTTCTGTAGTCAAAAGCATTTTATACTTACATGTACACATATCTGTTCATGCCTAGAAAAGTCTGTGATAATAGGAACCAACCACCAACACTGTTAACTGTGGAAGAATGAGCTAGAACAGGATGGGGATGCGGAAGTGAGAGAAGAGTAAACAATTAACAACAGAAAATGTAGGGGTAGAGGGACTTCTCTCGTGATTCCTGTGGCTGAGAATCTGCCTCGCAATGCAAGGGATTCAGGTTTGAGCCCTGGTTGGGGAATTAAGATCCCACATGCTGAAACTACCGAAGCCTGTGTGCTGAGCCCATGGACCCCAACTAAGATCCAACAGAGCCAAATGATACTGAAAAAAAAGGAAATTGACAGGTGGAAAGTACTTTTTATAGAAAAAGTAAAGGCAAGTTTTAAAATTTAGCAGACACTGAATTTAAACTATTAACCAACAAAGGACATCAATTCTAAGAGCAGTAAAACTTGGTGATTATGTTTTGAAGAGGAGGGGTAACTGGAGAACAGAATCACAGACAGTTGATGCTGGGACAGGTAAGTCGAATCTCCTGTTCACCAGACCGGAAACCATGGCAACAGTGGGTGAGAGCCCAGCTCTTTTTCGCCACCTCGAGTGCGGCTTCTCTACCCTGAGGCCCCCAGTACTGCTCACTTAACTTTGCCATTTCTTAGCATCCTGTTAATAACAATACTGATAATATTAATTCAGAATATTCCAGAGATCCCCTGTAAATCTGGAACACCTGGAAAAGTAACCAATCAGGAACACTCACTCTACCTCCTGGTTTTGTTTTTATTTTAATCTATTGAGTGAACAGAGCATAAGGAAATGGGGGATAGAGGGAGCTGAAGAGAATAAAAAGATGCATAGCCCTTCTGCATGGCACACTTACTATAATAGAAGTTGCTGCTAACAAGAGGTCAGAGAACCACCTAGAAGGTAATGACACTCCATGGATGTGGGCTCATAGTAGCTGGGGGGACCGAGTACAGGGTAAGGAAGGATAAGCAGAAAACAGGGCAGATGGTCATGAGGCCAGTGCTGGGACCTTCTCTTCCATCAACTTGGTGAATAACCAAGGAGGAAGATCAGAGAACAGACAGGGAAACAGAAGATCTAACCACCATAGTACTCTGTCTTTGGCCAGACTGAATTTACATGTAATTATAACCAGTTCATGCAAGGTTGCAAATAAAACTAGATCCTGATTTTGCATCACTGTACTTCAGAGTCCAGCTTCTCTGCTATAACCTGGGAAGCACTTCCAATCTAGGATGGAGAGGGGTGAAGATGGGGCTGAACCCAGGGAACACCCCATTCCCTCCCCCACTTCCAGCTCCTGGAGTTTCTCCTTATTGGTAGAAGGCATAAGAATTTAAGTAAGTCTTCCGTGCAAATTAATTGCTGTGGAGAAGGATAATTACTTCCAGAACCACAAGAAGAATTGCACAGAGACAGTTTAAGGTCCCAGAGGCCAGAGATTTTTCTGGCTCACATAGCACTTCAACTCTTTCATTTTTATTTATTATTTGCTTTTAGGGGGAGTCCCTGGTGGCTCAGATGGTAAGGAATCTGCCCGTAATGTAGGAGACCTGAGTTCAATCCCTGGGACAGGAAGATCCTCCAAAGTTAACAAACTCTACTGAGTGTCTATTACCGACCAGCCCCAGGTGCCAACCTTCCTCAAAGCACTGATCCCATTTTGCAAGTAGTATTTTAATACTATCATTATCTCCATGCCTGGATGTACCCTCCTTATGTGTTATAAACTCCATAAAAGGGTACCTGTAAATCCTCCACATTAGCTGTAATTTTAACAGTGATAAAATGGTAAGCAGCAGGTAATCCTCGAGGAGGGCTTGCTTTATGCAAAGCACCTTCTATGCATATAATTAATCCTCCCAACAATGCTATAAGCTGGATGTACTTTATCCTTTTCTCACAAATTAAGAAAACAAGGCACAATGAAGTTAAGTAACTTGCCCTCGAAGAGTTGAAAACTTTTATTCAACACCAATGACTATGGGGGAACTTGTCCTGTGAGATGCTTTAAATATAGCATTTTCTTCAACTTTCACAACAGCCTGCAAAGCAAGTCTGATTATTCCTACTCTGTAGATAAAACTGAGGTCAAGAAAGGCCACGTTGCTCTCTGGCCTTGAGGCAGTGGTGGAGCTGGTCTTCTATCTCAGTTGTTTGCCACCAAGCCAGTGTTGTTCACAGTGTTCCAACAGTGCCCAGACTTAGGGGTTTCATGGAGCAGAGTATTTCCAAACAAACTGTGGGTGTGGGGAGGGGGGATTTATATAGACCAATTATACACGTTGCCATCTATGTGGACATTCCAAAAACCACAACAGACAAAACGCTCATCTGCTTTTACTACCATGGCGAAAAAGCAAGATGTTAACACTCGAAACCAGAGAGAACCATGACACAGACTATAAATCAGAAAATTCCTACTGAAATAAAAATGACCTTGTCCTTAGTTTTCTCACAATAGCAGACACCAGTGAAAACTGTCATGGCCAGGTGCAGTGTTTTAGAACCACGTCCCCACTACTGGGGCACCCAGGGGCTATTCTTAACACCTATCCACTGAGCTCCTCCACACATACATGTATCCATGTATCCAGGTTTGTTACACGGGGATCTCTCCAGCCAGCTACCTGTCTACTCATCTTTCTTCCCCCAAAAAACAAAGTGGAACAGGGTTATGTATCCTTTTTTTTTTGTTTTTAAGATTATTTTTTCTATGTGGACCATCTTTTTGCCTTTATTGGCTGCAAGGCATGTGGGATCTTAGGGTTTGAACCTGCATCCCCACTATTAGAAGACAAAATCTTTACCACTGGACTGCCAGGAAAGTCCCCTTATTTATCGATTCTTAAAAATTAGTTCTCTAGGACTTCTCACAAGAGACCAAAATAGCTTTTGATACTGAAGTCCTTTGTAAAGTGATTTTCAAAAATTCTTTTCAAAGTACTAAAAGTGCTGCCTTTGAAAAACCCAACAAAAAGACAAGCTTCATGTAAAACTAATTCTAAGAATAACCTTAGTGCTACCTGAAATTTCCTATGCGACCTCCTGTTGCACATAGCTTTTCTCAACTGGTGAGACCATTATAATCACTGTCTCCAAGAAGCACTGTGAATAGAAGTTAATGCTTTTCAGCAATTTTCACTCTGGCTGCAGGACTTTGGATTATGAATTGCAAGCTAACCGATTCGAAAGCACGCCACTTTCATTTTAATTTCACATTTATTCTTGCCAGAGAAAAATACTTTTTCAGGAAAGAGCAGTAACATCTTATGCCTAACATCCCAGAATTTAATTGTTTGGAAGGCATTTTCATAGGACTTATCTTTCTGGCAACTCCTAGTGTTCCTTGGAAAACTTCACGAATGCAGAGAGGCATAAATTTCTTAAGTCAGGTACCAGAAACTCTCGACTGCCCGACACAGTAAGGAAATGTGGTTTCCAAATATTCACATTAAAAAAGTCACCCCACATTAATTATGCCTCAAGAAAAAGGATTAAAAAGTCACTCTCTTGGCGATTTATGGACACACATTTTTCTAAGAATTACAACATCATAAAGTATACCTAATAAACCACAGTGAAGACTGTTTAATCTTTCTGATGATTAAGAAGGGTCTTGAGGATTTGCATTATAAACAAGATTTGTCTTGGCATTACAGCAACACGCCAAGTAATAGGGAATTCTCGCTGAAGACAGGTCATGTGACGGTGGACTGTATTCTATCACTAAAGTAGAATTCAGCTTTTAAACAACTGGCTTTGGGTCCAGACAGCCCTGCATTGGAATCTTGGCTTTCCATTTCTCAGCGGCGGGGACTTAGGCAAGTTACTTAAGCTCTTAAAGATTCTTCTCCTGGGTGTGAAGAAAATTCCTCTGCTGGAATGCTGAAAGTAAAAGTTATTAATTTACATTAGTGACTTGAGGCACAAGCTGGCCTTGGCCTCAGTACCTTTTTTGTAAAGAAGGGAAAGAACCCACCCAAACAGTCTAATAATACGAGCCTACCAGGCCTGACAAGTTGCTATATGATACATCTTAAATCTGGATGATAACTGCCCTAGAATTATCTCAGATAACCGCCACAGAATTATCTTAAATGTTTGGGAAGAGGAAGGTCAGGGAGAGGGAAGATGTAAGAAACAAGACTAATTAAATAGAGGCCTGAGTAATACAGAAGCTACCTCCTTCTTCCCGTTCTAAGAAACCGTCTCCCTGAAAAATCCAGAGGTTAATGAGCGCCCCCTGGTGGCTCAGATAGTAAAGACTCTGCCTGCAGTGCAGGAGATGCGGGTTGGAAAGGTCCCCTGGAGAAGGAAACAGCAACCTACTCTAGTATTCTTGCCTGGAGAATTCCATGGGCAGATTAGCCTGGCGGACTACAGTCCATGGGGTCGCTAAGAGTGGGACAGGACTGAGTGACTAACACTTTCACTTTCCCATAGGGCGATTCTCTAAATTCCATCCCTAGCTGTGGTTGCCGTTCCAGTAGAAAGAGGCTCTATTATTTTATTTAAAAACAAAACAGAATCTTCAAGAAAATTGTTATATTCCAGTTGAGTGCTTGATTTCTCCTAGGAAAGTCTAAATTATTCACATGATGGTCCTTAAATACTTTCATAATATATTTAATAACTCGGTTTGGTGTTTTTATTTTTTTTTTATTTTATTTATTTTTTTTTGGTTTGGTGTTTTTAAATGTCTGGTGCTTAATTCAGCAAACTCTGAGATCGCCACGAAACCAGATGCCACAAGATTTCAAAATGTGGTTAGACTGCAAGCATTTAGAAGAACAAAGTCAATTATTATTGCACCATGCTTGGTACGCCTTATAATTAATAACTAGCAGAAATTATTAATAAAATAATAAATAAAAAAATAAATAAAATAAAATAAAAAAAATAAATAAATAAAAAAATATTAAAAGTTATTAATTTATATCTTCTTGCACCATAGGTTTAGCACATAAATATTATAAGATGTGCTATGTCTGGGGGTTTCCCAGGTGGCACTAGTGGTAAAGAATCTACCTGCAATCCAAGAGATATCAGAGACACAGGTTCGATCCCTGAGTTGGAAGATCCCCTGGAGGAGAGCATGGCAACCCACTCCAGTATTCTTGCCTGGAGAATTCCCATAGACAGAGGAGCCTGGTGAGCTACAGTTCACAGGGTTGCACAGATTTGGACACAACTGAAGCGACTTAGCACACACGCACACATTATAAGATGAGTAATAATCAGTTACCTATTAGCAAATACAGTTATTAATATTAAATCAGGAAACAATATTTAGCTATGTTTGTAATATACAATTTAGGTAATACTAAAATGAGTTTGCACACCTCGAGCCCATGTGCAGACTTCCAAGCACTCGGTAGAGAAAACAGCTCTGCTAACTTGAGGTCAATATATTAAAACTTGTGGATTTTGATAAAATAAAAATTCCTTACATAATAAACTAATTGGGCAGTAACAAACCATACCAGACGGAGGGTAAAGTTACAAACTGAACATATCAGAATGCCCTAATTGTGTTAAAAATAAGGCCTCAATTGTTCACTGAAATTAAACTTTTATTTGAAACTTACTGGGTAAATAACTGAATACTAGAAATCATGCAACTATCTAAACCAACCTCTCTGGTGACATATAAGGATGATACTTGGAGAAAATACATTTTCACAACATCTTCTATTGTTTTATCTAAAAAGCTACATTTTCACCATGCTTAAAATTCGGCAGTAACAATCCATTTCCTGAGATACCAAAGTCTGGGTTTTTGGTATGAACCATGGATAAAGGAAAGGGATGGTAAGAGAGGCCCAGTTTGAGGTCAGTTGTAAACTCAGATTTAAGGGATTAGTTTTATATAACAGATCACATATATTTTCCCAAATTGATCAGATCATGAATTTCTTAAAAAAAAAAAGATTTTAATAGTTGACATCGTTGGTAGGAAGTAGAGGTGATGTCACAACTGACTTCACACAGGTGCCTCCTATGAGTGAAGTGAGTGAGTGAAGTCGCTCAGTCGTGTCCAACTCTTTGCGACCCCATGGACTGTAGCCTACCAGGCTTCTCCGTCCATGGGATTCCCCAGGCAAGAATACTGGAGTGGGTTACCATTTCCTTCTCCAGGGGATCTTCCCAACCCAGGGATCGAATCCAGGTCTCCCGCATTGGAGGCAGATGCTTTTATACCCCACCTAAAAAACCTCCCAAACCCGGGGTACTGTCACTTCAAGAACCATAAGGTGAAGAAGTCACATCTCAATAACCTACATAATCGGGGAGGAAAAAAGTACGGTTTCTACTGGTACGGGTCTCTTGGAAGAGAAAAGGAATTGTTCAAAACTCTGGGAACTGCATTGAGCAGAATCATGGCTCAAGAGCATCATCGAAGTTCTGCTGCTGGACTGCTTTCACTGCAGTCTAGACAGGTAGCAACGCGGGGCTCGGTGTAAACACAGCGCTAACAGAAAACATGAGCTGCCTGCACGGTCAAGGTTACACCCAACTAAGTAAGCTCTTGCTGTGCGTCTTGCTTCGCCAGCATATTCACTGTAAAACATATAACGGACCCTTAAAATAGAAATCGAGATTATAGGCAATATTTTGGAAACCAGGTCTTCCTCAAGCTGTGGAAAAAATCTGGGTGGCCCAGATTCCTTCCTTTCTTAAAATAAGACTGCTTGTCCTCCCACTCTAGCAAGAGGTGGAAATGTTTACATGGATACATCTGATGTGTTGCCACAGCTCTTAGCAATAAGTCCTTCAAAAGGGCGATCTTTTCCTTCAGTTTCTGCAACAAAGCTCTGATTGTCACGGTAAGCTGAAAAGAAAAGAACACAGCCTAAGTATGCTAGTCCAGAGGTGTGGAATCTCCTAAAAATATCATGTAAATGCTGCTTTACAAACTGATTCCATCAGGGGAAGACTGGAAGAGACATCAAGCCTCCCAATGATAACCTCAAGATTGTATGGAATCTTAATGGTTGCCTGGGCCAGCCACCCATCTAACACTTATACCCAATCCTAATACCTGACCAGGTGGTAAGTCGGTCGGTCCATCTATGAACCCTGACTTTGCTCTCACAGTCAGCTGAATTCTGGCCCTTGAACATCTACCTTCTGATCCTATTTGTCTATCAGGAGCCACATAGGAAATTGCATGTACCTCATCTTTGTTCACCAGCAAAAACCCCACAGTTCCCTCACCCACACTGCAAAGAGCAAGATGTCAAGTCCCATGGCCATCCTGGACAGTCTTCCCTAAACACACTGGTATCCTTACAACCCATTCAAAGTTTTATAGCAGCGTGGCCTTTCTTTAAAGAGGAATGTTAACCACATATGACTCTTTTTTCCAGGAGTGTGTAAATTTTCTCTAATTTACAAACCCAGAGTCAAGTTTTATTTGTGACTCTAAGTGCTGCCTTAAAGGATGGTAGAGAGCCTCTCAGGAATTTAAAAATATGAAAAATAAAATCAACCCTGTAAAATAAACACAGTCAACCATGGATATAATTGGAGGTATGTTTAGAAAGACAAGACTGTCCCAAGTTTCATTTGCTACCTTGTTAAAAGGAACGCTTATACAACTGCAGTGAGGCAGGGGCTCTCTCCTTAGATTAGTGGGGGTCACACAAGGAAAACACAGCAGAACAGCAGAGGCTGGCCAAGCACGACATGCATCAAGCAACCCTCAAAGGTGTCAGCAGCCAAGAAAAACCTAACCGTAACTGTTCTAATACCTCTGGGAACCACAGAAAAACCACCCACAACGTCTATGGGGAAACACCAAGGAAGGCAGATCTTTCCTCATTCAAGAAATAAAGAGCAAAACAGACAAACAAAAGAATAATGAACACACACACACACACACACACCAGGTCTAAGAGTCTAAAAAATTAAAGATCAAAAGCATTTAACAGATGAAAAAGAATGTAGTCATTAAAAAGTATGAATGACATCTAAATTTGTTAACACAGAAAGATATCCATCGTAATTTATTAAAAGAAAAAGAAATCAAGTCATAAAATGCAATGTCACTCACAGAGAGAAAAAAAACAACCCAGGAACTAAAGACATCAAAACATCAAGGGTGGTTATCTCTAAGTAGCAGGATTTCTTAATATTTTATAAGAAAACTATTATTTTCAGGAAAAAAAATTCTGTTATGAGAATTTAACAGAAGCTTTCCAAAGCACAGAAAAGGATGAAAGCCTAATTCATACTTTAGGCTAACACAACATTGGTAACGAACACTGACAGGAGATAAGAGAAAAAAAATAAGCCACTTGCCAATCTCCCCCAAGGATTATAAATGTAAAGCCTTTAAAAAATATTAGCAAAGCAAATTCAGAATTACATTAAAAATGACAGCATGCCATCACCAAGCAGAATTTATCTGAGCAATTTAAAAATACTTTGATGTTAGAAGATCTAATAATACAGCTAATAGTATTAATAACTAAAGTTATGAGTGGTATTAACAACTAAAAATAGAATAAACATATGATTAATACAACACAGGGGAAATTAATTAAAAACATGACAAAAACAAGGAAAGAAAACTCAGAATGGGTCAGTGCTGGCCTTAACGGCAATATTATTTAACTTTGGTCTAGAGTTCTAACCAATGCAATACGACAAGTTAAAAGAAATACATAAGGGCTGGAAAGAAGGAAATGAAATTATCATTATTTGCAGGTTAAAAATAGTCTATTTGGCAAAGTTAAGAGGATCAACTGAACAACGAATAGAAAAAGGTAAAGAATTCATGGTGGTGATCAATCACAAAATGAAAAAATCCAGGGCATTCCTAAATTCAGGTAGGAAGAACTCTTCTAAAAATTATTTTTAAACATCATTAACAATATCAACAAAATCTGAAACATATCTAGCACAGTGTCTGGCCTATAGTAATTGCAGGAAATACTGCTGAAGGAATGAGTGAAGGGAAAGAATCAATACTGCAAAAATGTAAATGCTCCCCAATTTAATCTATAAATATACTACACATCAATCCAAAATCCCGTGTGCAGTGCTTTTATTAGAGCTGCTGCTGCTGCTGCTAAGTCACTTCAGTCGTGTCCAACTCTTTGCGACCCCATAGACAGCAGCCCACCAGGCTCCCCCATCCCTGGGATTCTCAAGGCAAGAACACTGGAGTGGGTTGCCATTTCCTTCTCCAATGCATGAAAGGGAAAAGTCAAAGTGAAGTCGCTCAGTTGTGTCCGACTCTTAGTGACCCCACGGACTGCAGCCTACCAGGCTCCTTCGTCCATGGAATTTTCCAGGCAAGAGTAATGGAGTGGGTTGCCATTGCCTTCTCTGAGAGGAGGTGGTAAATGAGGCACAGCACAAAATTCTTTTTAATAAAGCTATGCAGGGCTTCCCTGGTGGCTCAGTGGTGAAGTCTGTCTGCCAGTGCAGGAGACACGGGTTTGATTCCTGATCCGGGCCGATCCCACATGCCGTACATCGAACAACAAAGCCTGTGCACCGCAACTGTTGAGCCTGTGCTCTAGAGCCTGGGAGCTGCAACTCCTAGAGCGCCCTAGAGCCTGTGCCCCACAACAAGAGAAGCCACTGAAATGAGATGCCCACCTGCCAAAACTAGAGAGTAGCCCCCACTCTTCACAACTAGAGAAAAGCCTGTGTAGCAATGAAGACCTAGCACAGCACCCCCCCTCTCCAAGTAAACTACGTAAAGCTATGCAAAACTGCTGTTAGAGGAGGATAAATGAAGGGAAATATAGAAAGATCCGGACAAGGCAATGGCACCCCACTCCAGTACTCCTGCCTGGAAAATCCCATGGATGGAGGAGCCTGGTAGGCTCCAGTCCATGGGGTCGCTAAGAGTCAGACACAACTGAGTGACTTCACTTTCACTTTTCACTTTCATGCACTGGAGAAGGAAATGGCAACCCACTCCAGTGTTCTTGCCTGGAGAATCCCAGGGACGGGGAAGCCTGGTGGGCTGCCATCTATGGGGTCGCACAGAGTCGGACACGACTGAAGCGACTTAGCAGCAGCAGCAGCAGCAGCATAGAAAAATCAAGGATATGTGTTACAAAGGTGGCCTTAAACAATCAGATGTTACATCTTTATTAAAAAAACTACAAGAGTGTGATGCTAGCAGTTACCAATGGCTTCATTAGTGCAAAAGAACAGAATGTCCATAAACAGTGCAGCTGTGAAAAAATTCAGTGAATGAAATAGGAAATATTTCATACTTCGGTGGGGATTAATAATTAAGCAAATGGGAAAAAATTATAATACACAAAACAAATTTCAAATATTGTAAAGATTTCTGTGTTCTAAAAAATATTTAAAAAAAAAAAAGAGGAGGAAAGTTTAAAGAAAATTTAGGTAATTAGACAAAGTATTTCTGTTAATATAATCCCTGAGTATGAAAAGTCTTTCTAACTATTACTCCCCTTCTCCTATAAGAAAAGGCCATGAATAAAAACAGTGATAATTTCAAGTAAAATTTAAAAACAAGTATGTATATTTTTTAAAAAGTCATTTATAAAATCAAAATCCAAATTAATAGAAAAAATATTTGTATCAAATGTGCCAAATCAAAGCTTAATCCAAGCTTAGTTAACAAATAGGTAAGAAACACTTGGAAATTAAGAAATAATAAGCTAGGTTAAGAACATGTATAGGAATGTAACAGGCAATTCATAAAGGAAGAAATACAAACATCCAAAAAATATATGAAAAGATGCTCAATGGCATAAGTAACTTTTAAAATGTATATTAAACTATTGTATACTTAACAGAGAAAGATTTTTTTTAAAGTTTATCAGAATTGGTATAGACATGTGTATCTGAGACATTTTTAAAATGCTTAAAATTTTATATAACCTAAATCCAGAAAGCCTATATTGAGGAATTTAATCTAACCTGGGCAATATTCAGCCACATGGAAAACTCATTTTTATAATTCAGTTCAGTCGCTCAGTCATGTCTGACTCTTTGCGACCTCATGGACTGCAGCACACCAGGCTTCCCTGTCCATCACCAACTCCCAGATCCTACTCAAACTCATGTCCATTGAGTCAGTGATGCCATCCAACCATTTCATCCTCTGTTGTCCCCTTCTCCTCCCGCCTTCAATCTTTCCCAGCATCAGGGTCTTTTCCAATGAGTCTATTCTTTGCATCAGGTGGCCAAAGTATTGGAGTTTCAGCTTCAACATCAGTTCTTCCAATGAATTCAGGACTGATATCCTTTAGGATTGACTGGTTGGATCTCCTTGCAGTCCAAGGGACTCTCAAGAGTCTTCTCCAACACCACAGTTCAAAAGCATCAATTCTTTGGCACTCCGTTTTCTTTATAGTCCAACTCTCACATTCATACATGACCACTGGAAAAACCACAGCTTTGACTAGACGGACCTTTGTTGGCAAAGTAATGTCTCTGCTTTTCAATATGCTATCCAGATTGGTCATAACTTTCCTTCCAAGGAGCAAGTGTCTTTTAATTTGATGGCTGCAATCACCATCTGCAGTGATTCTGGAGCCCAAAAAAATAAAGTCTCTCACAGTTTCCATTTGCCCATCTATTTGCCATGAAGTGATGGGACCAAATGCCATGATCTTAGTTTTATGAATGTTGAGTTTCAAGCCAACTTATTCACTCTCTTCTTTCAATTTCATCATGAGACTCTTTAGTTCTTTTTTGCTTTCTGCCATAAGGGTGGTGTCACCTGTGTATCTGAGGTTATTGATATTTGATATTTCTCCCGGCAATCTTGATTCCAGCTTGTGCTTCATCTAGCCCTTGCTGCTGCTGCTGCTAAGTCGCTTCAGTCGTGTCTGACTCTGTGCGACCCCAGAGACGGCAGCGCAGCAGGCTCCCCCGTCCCTGGGATTCTCCAGGCAAGAACACTAGAGTGGGTTGTCATTTCCTTCTCCAATGCATGAAAGTGAAAAGTGAAAATGAAGTCGCTCAGTCGTGTCCGACCCTCAGCGACCCCATGGACCGCAGCCTACCAGGCTCCTCTGTCCATGGGATTTTCCAGGCAAGAGTACTGGAGTGGGATGCCAGTGCCTTCTCCCATCCAGCCCTTAGTCAAATGATTTATTGGGCTTCCCAGGTGGTGCTAGTGGTAAAGAATCCGCCTGCCAATTCAGGAGACATAAGAGATGCGGAATAGATCCCTGGGTTGGGAAGATCCCCTGGAGAAGGGCATGGCAACCCACTCCAGTATTCACGCTTGGAGAATCCCACGGACAGAGGAACCTGGTGGGCTATAGTCCATAGGGTCATACAGAGTCAGACACGACTGAAGTGACTTAGCAGAATGGTTTATCATCAGAAGATGATACTGGTTGAATGGATCAGGGATCTAAATGTAAAAAATGAAACCATGAATTTGCTAGAAGAAATCAGGAACAAATTCCTTTATAACCTACAAGTAGCAAAAGCTATAAGTGAAAATGCAGAGGCAATTAAAAACTGATAGTCAACTTAATAAAAAAAAAAAAAAAAACTAAAACTTTCATATGATGAAGCTACCATGGCAAAGTCAAGCAACAAATGATAAAGGAGAGGAAATAATTACAATATATCAGAAAGAGCTAATCTCCCTAATACATAAGAGCTCTTAAAAATAAAAAAAAAAAAACAACAATAATCCAATGTAAAAAAATGGGCAAAAGATAGGGAATTAATTTACAGAATATATATATATATATATATATATAGTGCTTATGAATGTGAAAACATACTTCACTTCATATCATGAAAAACGCAAATTTAAAACCACACTGGAAGGTGAAGGAGATTAACAGGTACAAACTTTCAGTTACAAAGTAAGGAAGTCAAGGGAACATAATGTACAGCATAGGGAATATAGTCAGTAATATAATAATTTCATATGGTAAGATGGTAACTAGACTTATCTGGTAATCACACTATAATGTACAAAAATATCAAATCCCTATGCTGCATACTTAAAACCAATATAATATTATAATTCAATTATGCCTCCATTTAAAAAATGAATAAAATAGAATTACACTAAAATATTTTATCTCACCTAGGTTGGCAAAAAATTCAGGAAATTGACAACACCCTCTGCTGGCCAACCTGGGAAGCCAAAGGTGACAACCCCTGTGGAGGGTAATTTGGCAACAGATTAAAAAAAAAAGAAATCACAAATGCCCTGGTTCTGAGAATTCACTCTTAAAAGAATCTCCAAAAAAAAAAAAAATCACAAAGTTATGTATTGCAGCATTATTCTTAAGAGCAAAATACAGGAAGCGATCTAAATGCCTATTCTTAGGAGACAGGTTAATGAACTACAGTACACACAATAGGGGTTTCCTTGGTGGTTCAGTGGGAAAGAATCTGCTGCCAATGCAGGAGACTTGGGTTAGATCTCTGGGTCGGAAAGGTCTCCTGGAGTAGGAAATGGCAACCCACTCTAGTATTCTTGCCTGGGAAATCCCATGGACAGAGGAGCCTGGTGTGCTGCAGTCCATGGGGAAACAAAGGAATCAGACACAATTTAGCGCTAAACAGCAACACACAAGAGAGCACTACAAAGTCCTGAGAACAACCAAAAAGATCTCAACGAATTAACATTTCTATGATACTGCTGTTAGGTGAAAAGAGCAAGAGACAAAAGAGTAACGCGCGCGCACGCACACACACACACACACCCGGATGCTAATTTCCACAAGTAACACAGGAAGAATAAATGAGAAATTAAGTTAAAAAAGAAAGGATTACTCTAAGAAGAAGTTGAAGAAGGCAAGAAAAAGGGTGGAATGGAGACAAGACTTTGAGTACACCTTTATATATAATATGACTTCTGTACTATATAAATGTTTTACATATTTAAAATTTAAGGGCAGGGAAAAAAGCAAACCCTGAAAATGAGTATCAATAGATACAGAGAAGAGCATAAGATACAGAAAAAAATAATCAATTCTCATATCTTTAAAACAGAATAACCTTAGTATCCTTAGTGGGATATTCTAAATTTTAAAAATAACAATAAAGAGACTCAAACTACACTTAGCATATGTAGTGGTGCTTCTGTAATGATTCTGAAAACTTTTTTGTATAAACTATAAGAGAGACCGGGCTTCCCATGTAGCTCAGCAGGTAAAGAATCCACCTGCAATGCAGGAGACTCTGGTTTGATCCCTGGGTCAGGGAGATCCGCTGGAGAAGGGATAGGCTACCCACTCCAGTATTCTTGAGCTTCCCTGGTGGCTCAGCTGGTAAAGAATCTGCTCACAATGTGGGAGACCTGGGTTCGATCCCTAGGTTGGGAAGATCCCACAGAAAAGGGAAAGGCTACCCACTCCAGTTTTTGTCCTGGAGAATTCCATGGACTATATAGTCCATGGGGTCACAAAGAGTCGGACATGACTGAGTGACTTTCACTCCTAAGAGAGACCAAATGAGCAAGAACATATCAATGCTTGTGGAAACCGGGGTTCTCACTGCAGGAAAAGGAAAACATTAATTTGGAATGGGGAAGTTACAAAGAAACCTGTGATGCTGGATTAGAATCAAAGGAATTGGCATGGACTCAGGATTTGCTCAAAAAAACCTTGCCAAATCCCACCACTGTCTTTTTTACAGCCCGAAAGCAAAGGATGATCATGTTTAAACGTAAAATGTAAAAAAAGAAAAAAGACTATCATCGTTTTGTTGAGAATGGTTACTCAAAGAGGTGAGAACTTGCCTCTTGTTCTGCAGAGCCTGATAGATTTACCACCTGGGGGACAGTGTACCAACTCTGGAACTAGACTATAAAACTGTTAGCAGCTTTTAAGATAAAATAGGAGAAATTAAAGAGATGCCCTGCTTCATTTGGTCTCAGTGATTAAGTTAACAATGAATGGATTGGTTGTAATGTCCATTTGACCTATGGCAACCCACTCCAATATTCTTGCCTGGAGAATTCCATGGACAGAGGGGTCTGGTGGGCCTACAGTGCATGGAGTCACAGAGAGTCAGACACGACTGAGTGACTGACACACACAGGTTGTTACACATACAGCCTCTGAAAGGGGAGAGTTTTCAGACCTCACAGCTCAAACAAATCCTCTGAAGGGCCCAGTCTCTCCTGGCCTTACCTTGGTTGTATTTTCACCATTTCTTTCATACTGATTTCGCTGCTGAATTTTCTCGGCAATCTCTTGTGCAATTTGGCAGGTAGAATCGTAGGTGGAGAACCTGCATCAGAGTCATAAAGGGACAGACATGTTGAAAGTTCCTTAAAGGAAATGTCAGCGTAATCTAAAGTTGCAGTGTGTAATTCTAGTCATGACAGTGAACAGGCAGGGAGGATGATAAGAGGGGCAGTGAAGGCGTACACGCGGTGAATGGTAACTCACTATGGGATGGGTTCGGTCTCCACTCTTCCTTTGTAATAACTCACTCCACCCACACAAGAACACTGGGAGCTGGGTCCCCATCCCCAGCATATACTTGAGAAAAATCAGGCACAGGGAGGTAGAGCCACTTGCCCAATGGGCTCCTCCAGCAGCAAACCCCGGCTGCCTGGCCTCTGTGCTGGAGCCTGTCTGTGCTCCTAACCACTGTGCTCTCTGACTGCTGATAAAGCATCCCAATGCATTCATTTACAAAACGTTCAGCAAAGATTTCTGGAGAGCTCAGCACTGCTCCAGGCATGGGAGAATACAGCAAACAATGAACTCAAGAGACCTCACAGAGACTGAGACAGAACTGTGCTTGAGTATCTCCTGTGGAGGTACAGGTCAGCAGTGGACTGCCGCAGGGCAGAGGCTCTGGGTGCAGCAGAGCTGGGTATGGCATAAGCCCTATTGGAGGAGGTCACCATTAAACCCAACATAGAGCTGCCAGAACTTACACAGGACTAGGGAAATAGACTCTTGGAGGGCACAAACAGAACCTTGTATGCACCAGGAACCAGGAGAAAGGAGCAGTGACCCCACAAGAGACTGACCCAGACTTTCCCAGGAGTCTCCGGTGGAGGCGTGGGTCGGCCAGCTGCAGGGTTGGGGGCACTGAGTGTAGCACTGCATGCATGGGACCTTTTGAAGGAGGTCGCCATTATCTTCAGTAACCTCCACCATAGTATGGCCCCAGGTAAAGAACAGGGAGGGAACACAGCTTCACCCATCAACAGAAAATTGGATTAAAGATTTACTGAGCATGGTCCCACGATCAGAACAAGACCCAGTTTCCCCCTCAGTCAGTCTCTCCCATTAGGAAGCTTCCATCAGCCTCTTATCCTCCATCAGATGGCAGACAAACTGAAAACCACAAAAAAACAGAAAACTAACCAATCTGATCACATGGACCACAGCCTCGTCTAACTCAATGAAATTATGAGCCATGCCATACAGGGCCACCCAAGATGGACAACGGGTCATGGTGGAGAGTTCTGACAAAATGTGGTCCACTGGAGAAGGAAATGGCAAACCACTTCAGTATTCTTGCCTTGAGAACTCCATGAACAGTATGAAACGGCAAAAAGATAGGACACCGAAAGATGAACTCCCCAGGTCGGTAGGTGCCCAATATGCTACTGGAGATCAGTGGAGAAATAACTCCAAAAAGAATGAAAAGACAGAGCCAAAGCAAAAACAACACCCAATTGTGGATGTGACTGGTGATAGCAGTAAAGTCCAATGCTGTAAAGAGCAATATTATATAGGAACCTGGAATGTTGGGTCCATGAATCAAGGCAAACAGGAGATGGCAAGAGTGAACGTTGACATTTTAGGAATCAGTGAACTAAAATGGACTAGAATGGGTGAATTTAACTCAGATGAACATTTTATCTACTACTGTGGGCAAGAATCCCTTAGAAGAAATGGAGTAGCCATCATAGTCAACAAGAGTCCAAAATGCAGTACTTGGATGCAATCTCAAAAATGACAGAATGATCTCTGTTCATTTCCAAGGCAAACCATTCAATATCATGGTGATCCAAGTCTATGCCCTGACCAGTTATGCTGAAGAAGCTGAAGTTGAATGGTTCTATGAAGACCTACAAGATCTTCTAGAACTAACAACCAAAAAAAATGTCCTTTTCATTACAGGGGACTGGAATGCAAAAGTAGGAAGTCAAGAAACACCTGGAGTAACAGGCAAATTTGGCCTTGGAGTACGGAATAAAGCAGGGCAAAGGCTAATAGAGTTCTGTCAAGAGAATGCACTGGTCATAGCAAACACCCTCTTCCAACAACACAAGAGAAGTCTCTACACATGGACATCACCAGATGGTCAATGCTGAAATAAGACTGATTATATTCTTTGCAGCCAAAGATGGAGAAGCTCTATACAGTCAGCAGAAAAAAGACCAGGAGCTGACTGTGGCTCAGATCATGAACTCCTTATTGCCAAATTCAGACTTAAATTGAAGAAAGTAGGGAAAACCAGTCGGAGAAGGCAACAGCATCCCACTCCAGTTCTCTTGCCTGGAAAATCCCATGGACGGAGGAGCCTGGTAGGCTGCAGTCCATGGGGTCGCTAGGAGTTGGACACGACTAAGCCACTTCACTTTCACTTTCATGCATTGGAGAAGGAAATGGCAACCCACTCCAGTGTTCTTGCCTGGAGAATCCCAGGGACGGGGGAACCTGGGGGGCTGCTGTCTATGGGGTCGCACAGAGTCGGACATGACTGAAGTGACTTAGCAGCAGCAGCAGCAGCAGCAGCAGCAGGGAAAACCAGTAGACCATTCAGGTATGACCTAAATCAAATCCCTTACAATTATACAGTGGAAGTGACAAATAGATTCAAGGGATTAGATCTGATAGACAGAGTGCCTGATGAACTATGGATGGAGGTTCGTGACATTGTACAGGAGACAGGGAACAAGACCATCCCCAAGAAAGAGAAATGCAAAAAAGCAAAATGGCTGTCTGAAGAGGCCTTAGAAATACCTGTGAAACAAAGAGAAGTGAAAAGCAAAGGAGAAAAGGAAAGATATAATACCCATTTGAATGCAGAGTTCCAATGAATAGCAAGGAGAAATAAGAAAGCCTTCCTCAGTGATGAGTGCCAAGAAACAGAGGAAAACAATAGAATGGGAAAGACTAGAGATCTCTTCAAGAAAATTAGAGATACCAAGGGAACATTTCATGCAAAGATGAGCACAATAAAGGACAGAAATAGTATGCACCTAACAGAAGCAGAAGATATTAAGGAGAGGTGGCAAAAATACACAGAAGAACTGTACAAAAAAGATCTTCATCACCTAGATAATCACGATGGTGTGATCACTCACCTAGAGCCAGACATCCTGGAATGTGAAGTCAAGTGGGCCTTAGGAAGCATCACTACAAACAAAGCTAGTGGAGGTGATGGAATTCCAGCTGAGCTATTTCAAATCCTAAAAGATGATGCTGTGAAAGTGCTACACTCAATATGTCAGCAAATTTGGAAAACTCAGCAGTGGCCACAGGACTGGAAAAGGTCAGTTTTCATTCCAATCCCAAAGAATGCTCAAACTACTGCATAATTGCACTCTTCTCACACGCTAGTAATGTTCAAAATTCTCCAATCCAGGCTTCAACAGTACATGAACTGTGAACTTCCAGATGTTCAAGCTGGATTTAGAAAAGGCAGAGGAACCAGAGATCAAATTGCCAACATCCGTTGGATTATCGAAAAAGCAAGAGAGTTCCAGAAAAACATCTGCTTCTCTTTATTGACTGTGTAGATCACCACAAACTGTGGAAAATTCTGAAAGAGATGGGAATACCAGACCTGCCTCTAGAGAGATCTGTATGCAGGTCAGGAAGCAACAGTTAGAACTGGACATGGAACAACAGACTGGTTCCAAATAGGAAAAGGAGTACGTCAAGGCTGTATATTGTCACCCTGCTTATTTAACTTATATGCAGAGTACATCACGAGAAACGCTGGGCTGGATGAAGCACAAACTGGAATCAAGATTGCCGAGAGAAATATCAAATATCAATAACCTCAGATATGCAGATGATACCCACCCTTATGGCAGAAAGCAAAGAAGAACTAAAAAGTCTCTTGATGAAAGTGAAAGAGGAGAGTGAACAAGTTGGCTTAAAACTCAACATTCAGAAAACTAAGATCATGGCATTTGGTCCCATCACTTTATGGCAAATAGATGGGGAAATAATGGAAACAGTGAGAGACTTTATTTTGGGGGATTCCAAAATCACTGCAGATGAAATTGCAGTGACTGCAATTCATGGTGAATGCAGCCATGAAATTAAAAGACTCCTTGGAAGAAAAGTTATGACCAACCTAGACAGCATATTAAAAAGCAGAGACATTACTTTGCCAACAAAGGTCCTTCTAGTCAAGGCTATGGTTTTTCCAGTAGTCATGTACGGATGTGAGAGTTGGACTAGAAAGAAACCTGAGTGCCGAAGAATTGATGCTTTTAAACTGTGGTGTTGGAGAAGGCTCTTGAGAGTCCCTTGGACAGCAAGGAGATCCAACCAGTCAATCCTAAAGGAAATCAGTCCTGAATATTCATTGGAAGGACTGATGCTGAAGCTGAAGCTCCAATACTTTGGCCACCTGATGCGAAGCACTGACTCAATGGAAAGACCCTGTTGCTGGGAAAGATTGAAGGCAGGAGGAGAAGGGGACGACAGAGGATGAGATGGTTGGATGGCATCACTGACTCAATGGACATGAGTTTGAGTAAACTTCGGGAGTTGGTGATGGACAGGGAAGGCTGGCATGCTGCAGTCTGTGGGGTCACAAAGAGTCAGACATGACTGAGGAAATGGACTGAACTGAAGAAAGAAAATAAGGCAGGATAAAAGGATGGAGAGTGAGAGGCCAGGAGAGCAGCTATTTAGGGAAGAGCCCTACAGAACAACAGGTAACATAATGCTCTGAGGACAAAGGACACACACCCACCTGACACAGGAATTCTCTCGAAACACATCCTGAGCTTCTGTTTGCTATTCAACAGGGGTGAGGGCTTTGAAAGGCTCACAGTGAATGTCTAACAGTCCCTTAATTTTTCCTTTGCTAAGAGCCTTTTCACTTTTTATCTGTTTCAGAAAATATCTAAGTGTGTATAGACATTTCACGTCTTCTAAAGGGTGGAGACTATGAATACATGACAGAAATATTTTCCAGTGCCAATAAACAATATTTAGATCTCCTGTGGAATCTAATGTTCCAATTTTTGTCTGAAAAAAATAAACAAGCCATTTCTTAAAATCTTTGAATCCCCATGTGTCACCTGAACACTGAGGGGACCTAGCAAATGTCTTTCTAAACAAAGAGATAAAAACAATTTCCAGTCCTTTCCCTGAGGAATCTTACTATAGTAATGATAACTATGGCTAACAACTGAGTACCTGATCTGGGTCAGGTTCCATGCTAAGAGCTTTACATTTTAAATTGAATAAGGATCCAGTGAGGCAGTGTAACCTATGGGGCCTTCCTGGAATAGACCCCTACCTCCATGTCTTCTTCTTGTCTATAGAAAAGACATGCCTCTTGTCTATAGAAAAGCTTTAGCCTCTTAGGCCTTCCTTGAGTTCCAAAGAGTAAATTTGGAGAAGAAAGAAAATGCAGAAAGAAAGGAAAACACTCAAGCGAGACAAAATAAGAATAGTTTAGCCATTAAGCAAAGTCAAGGACCTTTACTTCCTCTTCAAGGGTGGTAGAAGAGCCACCTTTTCTGAGCTGTGTCCTTCAAGCTGTCTTGCAGATGCTGAAACCCCCAGCAGGCAGACGATTTTAACCGTCCCCAGCCCCGGCGCCCCCAAGCCTGTAGAACCCAGACCGGTTTTGGAACCACAGGTTGATGATGCTGATTCTTAATTACCTCACCACCACAATCAGAAGAATGTCCACGAGCTGATCACGCGCCCCACAAACTCCTCATCCAGTCTTTAAAAATCTTTCCCTGAAAATGAAAGTGTTAGTGCCTCAGTCCTGCCCGACTCTTTGCGATCCCCTGGCGGGGGCGGGGCAGGGCGGGGAAGGAACTTGCATGTGTTTGGAGCAGTGACTACCAGGACTCCTTGCTTGGCAGCGATAAACGCTGCACTTCCCTTCACCACCGCCAGGGGTCAGTAGATTGGCTTTACTGTCCACTGGTGAGCAAATTGGCTCTGTAACAGGATTAACTTACATATGTACTGTAAGTGAGTGAAGTCGCTCAGTCGTGTCCGACTCTTTGCGACCGCGTGGACTGTAGCCCACCAGGCTCCTCCGTCCATGGGATTCTCCAGGCAAGAATAGTGGAGTGGGTTGCCATTTCCTTCTCCAGGGGATCTTCCCAACCCAGGGATCGAACCCAGCTCTCCCGCATTGCAGGCAGATGCTTTAACCCCTGAGCCACCAGGGAAGCCCATATGTATATGACCAACCTAGATCGCATATTCAAAAGCAGAGACATTACTTTGCCAACAAAGGTTCGTCTAGTCAAGGGTATGGTTTTTCCTGTGGTCATGTATGGATGTGAGAGTTGGACTGTGAAGAAGGCTGAGCGCCGAAGAATTGATGCTTTGAACTGTGGTGTTGGAGAAGACTCTTGAGAGTCCCTTGGACTGCAAGGAGATCCAACCAGTCCATTCTGAAGGAGATTAGCCCTGGGATTTCTTTGGAAGGAATGATGCTAAAGCTGAAACTCCAGTACTTTGGCCACCTCATGCGAAGAGTTGAGTCATTGGAAAAGACTCTGATGCTGGGAGGGATTGGGGGCAGGAGGAGAAGGGGACCACAGAGGATGAGATGGCTGGATGGCATCACTGACTCGATGGACGTGAGTCTCAGTGAACTCCGGGAGTTGGTGATGGACAGGGAGGCCTGGCGTGCTGCGATTCATGGGGTCGCAAAGAGTCGGACACGACTGAGCAACTGATCTGATCTGATATATTCATGTATACCAAAAGTGAGCAGGTGATATGAGCCAATACATAATTAAGGAAACAGGAGGCTGATAAGAAAAATTGGGTGCTGGCCCCGACTTTGCCACATTTCCCCATTTCCCCTCCATGTCATCATCAATGAAAAGAGGTTCTTAGGTCTGGCTCTGTGGTCCCAGACCACATAAATGCAAGTCAATAATAAGGTGTAACACACCTCCTGACAGACGAGGAGTAGAAATAACAAGTGCGTATATCCGGAGTTCAGAAGTGACAGAAATTACTGGCCAAGACACTTGGACCTGATAAGGCTGGGCCAAGAGGTTATACCTTGGGCTGAACCACAAGGTCAAAGCAGGGCTCTCACTCAAGCAAGAGGGAGGAGCACCTTTTAGAGGAGGTGAGAGGCACAGGAAGCAAGCAAAGATGAAAGGAAGGGAAAGAGCCTGGCATGGTCGGTTGAGGGGTGGTCCTGGGTAGGACAGTGAAGAACAAGATGGCAGAAAGGAGTTGAAGATGGTTTCTGCAGAGCCTTGAGTAGCATAATAAGGTTTGAAGGGAATTTGAGAACTGTGGGGTATACTTTTACAGAGAAAGTGAGGCCTTGAAGAGGTTATGTTAAATGCTTATGGCCAAAACCCCAGTTGTCTTGCTCCTAATCCTTGTGTTCTCGCCTGAGCTCTACAAACTGGTTCTGAAGTTCTTCTACACATGTGAATCACTGTCTGGTCTGCAAGTGTTCAGTTGTGCCCAACTCTTTTGTGACCCCATGGGTTGTAGCTTGCCAGGCTCCTCTGTCCATGGGATTTCCCGGCAATAATACTGGAAATAATACTGGGTTGCCCTTTCCTTCTCCAGGGGATCTTCCCACCCAGGGATCCAAGCTGCATCTCTGGCATCGGCTGGCAGATTCTTTACCACTGAGCTACCTTGGAAGCCCCTTCCATCACTGGGGACGTTTTTTAAAGCTTCCTCATACCCCAAGCATTCTGATTGAATTGGCAGGGGGCTTGCCCTAGACGTGAGGCGTTGTAAAGCTCCCCAGGAGATTCCAATCTATAGCACAGCTTGAGAACCACTGGGCAACCTCATGATGGAATCAAGCACACAGGTGCCTAAGGTCCTAGTTTAGAAAAGTAACCTGAACTCCACGTGCACAAATCACTGGGAATGAAAGAAGAGTGGCAGGAGACCAGGAGAAGGCTTCTCCAGCTATTCAACTCCATAACCAGCCACCAACATTTACTTTCTGTAAACCATAAGGCTAAAAAGGATTGGACAACAGCAGAAAAGAAAAAAATAAAAATCGTGGAGATGAGTCAATAATCTGATAGGAGGAATGAAGAAAAAGTAGATGATCAGAGTTTTTTAGGTCTAAGAGACTAAGAGGATGGTGACACCATGACAGAGGCTGAGGAACTGGAATGGAGAGGGAAAAAGTGGCAAAGCTGATTAACTTTTAGCAAAGAGCCTGTTCAGAGACAGTCTCCATGCGATATTTCTATTACACAGTGAGCTTACCATTTGCTTTGATAGGCCATTAAAAGAGTAACAGTCATATTCTACTTCTAAACATGAGTAAAGCATCACTGACATGATTCTCGATAGCAGGAGGGATAAGCTGTAATCAAGTCTGTTTTTCTAGATTTTTCTAAGTCCTATCCCCTACTCCTTTCTGCTCTCCTGATCAGCAGCCCACTTTGCAAGGAAGCTGACTGAGCACAGCAGAGTCCCCCAGTGTTTCACTTTCAACAAACATGAGAAGCTGCTAAGTTAAACTACTTGAGAGTGGCAGGAGAAATTATCCGCACTTTTGCACATTAACCGTGGAAGAGGCCTAGGGGTTTGGGGATAGTTTCCACCCACCTAAATGGATACCCTGGGACCTCTACCTTATTTCTGAGCTGTATTTCCTACCTTATGTGTAAAATGAGGGAATTAGCCTCCATGAAGCGGAGGGCAACTTAGCCATCTGTATCAACAGCCTTAAAGATGTTCATACTCTTGGACCCAGTAGCTCCACTTCTAGGAAGTGGAGTCAAGGAAGTAAGTCAAGGAAGTGAAAGATGGTTCCAAGGGGCAGTCTTCCCAATTAAAAAAAAATAAAAGCAAAAAAACCCTAGTATTTTTTTAAAACATACAAAGGTACAATGATTAAATCACACTCCATCATGGTTATTCACATGATACACTATTAAGCAACATAAAGATTGTGTTTTCGGTGAATATTTGTGATACACAGAATGGCCCTTGTTTCTATAAAATACATTATATACATACATATATTATACAAAGTAATAAATTCATTTAAAAAGTCAACAACAGCAATTATTCCAGATAGAATTAAAGATTTTTTTTTTTTTCCTCTGCAAATATTCAGTATTTTCTAAATTTTTCTATCAGGGTGTTAAAATTAGGTGAAAAAAAAAAATAGTATGGAATTAGTTAAGCCATTGGTCCAGACAATCCAGATCCTAGGCAGATTAACTTTGATCTTGCAAAGTTAATCTATTAATATCCAGACTGTCTGCAACTTAACTATAAACTATGTTAGAAGTACTAATGTGAGACATATTCTCCAAAAAGAACTTTGTAGAGCTAGAGGGTTTTTAATTAGTAAACAAAAAGCTCAAGTAAATATGCTATTGCAGTAGTTTCCTTGGATCGGAATTTATGTCTCTCATCATTCAGTCCTAGGGACTTGACTGTTGAAAAAAAGACTCTTCTCAGCTATTGTTTTACTGCATAAGTTGCTGCTGTAGATACTGAGGTGAGGATATAATACCTTATCAACAACAGGCATAATTTCCTTCCCAGATTCCGGTTAGTTTTCTTTGAAGGGCGCACAAGATCTAGACCCCAGCGTCAACTGGTTACTAACTCGCGGACTCCCGTGAATTCTGAACCTCGGTTTCGCTACCGGCGAAATAAGGAAATTCACCAGAGGGACTGGCGTTCCACAAAAAAGGTTACTCTGTGCTTCACTTTCACAGGAGTCCCGGGGAAGCCTGCATTAGCCAGCTCCACCACCAGGATGGAGATGCGGCTCAGAGATTTGGCGCTGGAACTCCCCCAAGTGTACACCGCGTCTCCCACCCCAGCCACCCCTGCAGGACCGAGAGTGGCGGCGGGATGCGGAGGAGCGCAGCCCCTCAACCCCCGGCTCTCGGCGGCAGAAGGATCCCTGCTACCCCACCCCTCATTCCGAAAGGCCGCCGTCCCCAATGCCTAGCGATCACCCGCCCCCGGAAGCCTGGCCTCCCCCGAGACCGTCCGCGCGCTGCGGCCCTCACCCGGGGCTCACCAGGGGTCCGGGGCCATGGTGCAGTCTCCGCCCGCAGCTCGGACACTTCCTGCTCGCAGCAGCTGACTACGGCGGCCCGCGCGGCTCAGACCCCGCGGCTCGACCCGTGCGCGCCCGGAACTCGGAGTTTGCAATATACGTACCCTAAGGCCTCCAATCTATTGATACGAGAAAAAGGAAAGCGCTTCCCCGGGGACTGAGGTCTGGACCAGTTTGTGTCCATTAAGAGACGCGAACAGCTGGGTGCAATTCAAATAAAATTGTTTTCGAACAAAATCCAAGCATTTTCCCCGGAAGGTGGGAGCCCCTTAAGACCTCTAGCGTTATTTAACATTTTATTCTGCTTAAAACAAAGAAAAAAAAAAAAAACTGGATTGTGGTGATAGTTGCACAATTGTATAAACTCTATTTAAATAAATTTTAGGATATGTAATTTATACCTCAATGGTTTAATTATTTTTTTATCCTGTTTCAAGGGACCCAAAGAAGTGTCAATTATATATTATAGCAGCCTTCCCAGCAGAGGCACTTAACTTTATGTTTAATTTTTAAATGCCATCAAGTACTTGATTATATCGTTACCCAAAAGGTCACAGACTCTTTACATGGAGGAGGAGGGAATTAGTCTGTGCATTTCGTGCCCCTTAAATTTCCAGAGAAATACTAGAAAATTAAAAAAAAAAAAAAGCCCTCTCTTGATTTTCGCGAGGGCAAAAGGACTCGGACTCCGTAGGCCGGCTTTCAGCGCGACCGTGGATCTGACGCGCATGCGCAAGTCCGTTACCATAACGACCAGAAGACGCTGCACCTCTGTAGGCTGAGAGGAAAGTGAGCGGAGTCTCCAGATGATGGAGACCCAAACTTCGCCCAAGGATGAGGTGGCTGAGGCAGTGGAGCTGGAGCTTGAGGCCGTGATCGGATTCAATGGTGAGACCTCGAACGTGTCTGGGCTAGGTGGTTTAGGGACCCCAGGGACAATGTGGTGCAACCAGGGAGAGTGAGACACCAGGCGGCACCTGGAAGGCAGCTTGGGACACTGGCATGAGTCAAGCACTGGGGACCCAAACAGCCTCTCCTCCCCAAAGATCTTAGAGTCATGTCCTCGCTCCGGACCTTAAAGATTCGGGATGGGTTTTGCCAACATCTGAAAGGAACCAAATGCCCCCTTACTAGGCCATAAGGATAAAAAAGTGTGATCTGAAACCCTTCTCCCACTAGCCAGCTCTCCCCTGGCTCTAAGCCCCACACAGCCAGCAAAACTGTCTGCCCCTCAGTATTGGATTACAGAATATGTGTAGGTCCCTGGGACCAAGTAACCTCTAAAATCCCAGCTGATGTACTAATGAGAAGGGGCTGGAGGGAGTGGGGAACTTGTGTTTTGAGCACCACTTTAGGGGATGATTTGTCTTCTAACCAGAAGGAAGGTGAGGATTTCAGACCATGATGGACACCACGGGGAGCTGGACTGGAGAGGTGCTTTGGTCAGAGGGGCCTGGTTGTTCCACTCGAATCTGACTTATGACCACCTCCTGTTTGGAACATGAAGAGGGGAAACGCTGTTTGGGTTTTGAGAAGGATGCAAACAAGCAATGGATTGCATTTTAGAAAAAGCAAACTTTTAAAGAAAATGCATTGTGATGCCTGAAAGCTTTAAAAGTGTAGTAATGTAAACACAGAACAATCAATAACTAAAGCTTTAGCACATTCTAGGACTTGGCTCTTGAGCCTTCTCTTTGTTTTATGTTAACGGTCTCTGATAGAAATTGAGCACTTAGTACATCCTAATACTGGCCATCTTTAGAGCTGGTCACCAGATCATTGGTAAAGGAAGTGAGTGACCTGCTATGAGGGCAAAGGATCACACTGGTGACCAGTACAGAGCCCTGCTACTGAATTCAGTACTGTTCAATACTGTTTTGTAGCGCTCAGAGAGTATTGTCAGTTATATCTCAGTGTCTCCAATTATCTTGGCCTTTTAAAATTCAATAAAATTGAATTGTTTTTGCCTTCTTGGTTTTGTGACAATTTATATTCTTTCATACAGTCAAATATGCATTTATCTAAAATTACTGAATGCCAAGTAGTATGGTGGGCTTCCCAGGTGGCTCAGTGGTAAAGAACACGCCTGTCAATGCAGGAGACACCAGATGTGGGTCCCATCCTGGGTCAGGAAGATCCCCTGGAGGAAGAAATTGCAACCCACTCCAGTATTCTTGCCTGGATAATCCCACTGACAGAGGAGCCTGGCAGGCCTACAGTCCATGAGGTCGCAGAGTCGGACACGACTGAGCACACACGCACACATGTAAATAGTATACTATTCACTGAGAATATAGAGTAATACAGGGGGTAAATCCATAGTCATACTTAAGAACAAGAGCTTAGAAAAGTGGAAAAATACAGTGAAATCTAAGGAAAAATCAACCATTATTACTTGTCCCAAAGATATCTCTGTTAAACTTTGATATGATCCTTTCAAATGTACATTGACATAATTTTTTAATAAAAGTGGACTCATGCTGTATATATTATAACCAGACTTTTTTCTACCTCGGATGCCCTGAAAATCTTTCGTTAGCAGTGAATATACTCTATACCAGCCTTGTCAGTAGAGTAAAATTACCTAATACTGCCCAACCCCCAAACACACACACTTATTTTAGTTGAACTAAGGCTTATTTTAAAAGCCTTATGCTCAGTCTAAATAAAAGCAATTAGCCACTTCTGCCCTCGACTTTTATTATTTTCAACCTCTCTTTCAGGACATGTCCCCACTGGTCTAAAATGCCATCCTGACCAGGAGCATCTGGTCTACCCTCTGGGTTGCACCATCCTCATCCAGGCAATAAATACTCAGGAACAGAATTTCCTACACGGTCATGGCAACAACGTCTCCTGTGTGGCCATCTCCAAGAGTGGACTTTACATTGCGTCTGGACAAGTCACATTCATGGGCTTTAAGGTGAATACATTAAAACACCACCCACCGTGTATTGATTCAGAGGCGCCTCCCAAGAAAAACTGCCTCACTTCAGAGTAGCTCTGCACTGTCCTGTGTACACCCTGCCTCCTCTTCCCTTGGCCTCTCCTGGAACTCATTTTCGCTCTGTGAAGCTGAAAGTAAAGGCACCTGGTGGCTTTATACCCAGTGCAGCAGCTTGTGACTGGTAATACCTAGAAACAAAAGTCCCCGCTTACACCTGTTTCTGTTTTGTTGCTGTCATGTTCGGAAGACGTGCTCTAATTTCTAGAAAAGTGATGAATGATTATTTTTTCACACAGAGAGGTAGCTCTCTCCTCTGGTCCTTTCAAAGCCTGTCTATGGTCTGACAGTGTATTCTTGCCCCCAGGCAGATATCATTTTGTGGGATTATAAGAAAAGGGAGCTGATGGCTCGGCTGTCACTTCACAAGGGCAAAATTGAAGCTCTGGCCTTTTCACCAAATGATATGTACTTGGTATCACTAGGAGGCCCAGACGATGGAAGGTAATGAACTAAGCACACTTATTTCTTTTCTACTAGGCATATTTCTAGACGTGTTAACAACTGTCCCCTTTCTAACATTCTCTGTTTGCCTGTCTGTATTTGAGCATGTGTGATGTGAAAAGCTTATGAAGCTCATATGAATTTGGGAAATTATAAATTTTTGGTGAAAGAGTTCGAATTAAGCTGAAAAGACAGAAACAAATAACAAAGAAAATAATGTAACTATGAAAGTAAAGTACCTGCATATATATGTAGAACCAAGCAAAAACTGGGGGAAATGTCATTAAAAAAAATACATGTTAACTTTTAGTGGCCATTGATAATTTAAAATATTTATAGATTTTTAAAGACTTAAAGTGCTTATAGAGAGTTCCCCAATTGGTTGGGAAATTTATATGCCCTATATTAAGAAAAAGCACAGAATAAAGAATTCTACTTACATGAAACTTCATCTGTGTGAAAAGACTGCAAAGAAAAATAGTGAAAATTAAATATTCTGAAATGCTAAGAATCAAAAGAAAAAAATTAAAAAGCCCGTGAGGAAAATACCATAAGACGCTGATTCTCAAGCCTGGCAGTGCACTGAAATCCACTGGGAGCTTTAGAAGATTACTGGTGGTTGGCTCCACCTTCAGAGACTTTGATTAATTGGCCTCAGTTTTAGGAGTTCTAAAGATTTCCCATATGATCCTAATTTGCAGCTAAATCGAGAATCATTGCTGGAAAAGATGACATCATCCTTGTCATCATCATCTTCATCATCGACCATAGCTGGTTTTTTTTTTTTTTTTTTGAGCACTTACTACAGGTCAGATGTGTGCCAAGCATCTTAACTGCATTATCTCATTTAAGTCTCATGGCAACTCCACGAGGTGGAGCTCTTGGGGCTATATGACAGATGAACTTGAGTCACCAGCTGCTAAGTAGCAGAGCTGGGGGACAAACCCTGAAGTGTGACTTCAGAGGTGGCATTTTTAACTTCCCTAAGGCATGATCTTTGACCTCAAGGATCTCACGGTCAAGGTTAGTAGGGAGAGAATACATACAAACGAAATTGGGGGAAAAGTATTTCAAAGCATTATATTAGGAAGAACAATCAATGCAGTGCATATCCCTGTGTAAGTGCTAAAGGAACACCCAAGGCTTGTGTAGGACTTAACACTTCGGTGCACTTTTACAGATATTTTCTTGTTTGAGCTGCAAAGCTTAATTACAATGGAAATTTATATTCATGTGTAGTTATATATTGATAGTTCTCAGTATATAGCAAAGTAGTCACATGTCCCTGGCCCATCCCCATTTGACTGTTTTTTTCCTCAACAGAAATGCGTCCAGCAGTCTATTACTATTCTTAACTTACGGTAGTTGTTCTCAATCTTGGGTACACATTGAAATCTCCTGAGGAATCATTTTTGCCAAAATACTTCCCCAAGACATTGTTTACATGTCGTGTTGTGCAAGCTTTGCCACAATCAATTTTAGACCATTTTCAACCTCAAAAAGAAACCAGTGCTCATTAGCAGTCACTCCCCATTCCTGCTGTGTTAGTTCCTTCTGTGTAGCAAAGTGAGTCAGTTAAATGGAGACATATACCCATTCTTTTTTGGATTTCCTTCCCATTTAGGTCACCACAAGATCATTGAGTAGAAGTCCCTGTGCAATACAGTAGGTTCTCATTAGTTATCTATTTCATACATAGCAGTGGAGAAGGCAATGGCACCCCACTCCAGTACTCTTGCCTGGAAAATCCCATGGATGGAGGAGCCTGGTAGGCTACAGTCCATGGGGTCGCTAAGAGTCGGACACAACTGAGCGACTTCACTTTCACTTTTCACTTTCATGCATTGGAGAAGGACATGGCAACCCACTCCAGTGTTCTTGCCTGGAGAATCCCAGGGACGGCGGAGCCTGGTGGGCTGTCGTCTATGGGGTCACACAGAGTCGGACACGACTGAAGCGACTTAGCAGCAGTGTATATATGCCCTGGTTTGATTCTTGGGTCGGGAAGATCCCCTGGAGAAGGGTTAGGCTACCCGCTTCAGTATTCATGGGCTTCCCTGGTGACACAGATAGTAAAGAATCTGCCTGCAGTGTGGGATCCCTGGAGGAGGGCATGGCAACCCACTCCAGTATTCTTGCCTGCAGAGTCCCCATGGACAGAGAAGCCTGGCAGGCTAGCACAGCACAGGGTATGTGGAAAGACTGATGCTGGGAAAGACTGAAGGCAAAGTAGAAGGGAGCAGCAGAGGATGAGATCGTTAGGTAGCATGACTGACTCAATGGACATGAATTTGAGCAAACTCTGGGAGATGGTGGAGCACAGAGGAGCCTGGCAAGCTACACCCCATGGGGTTGCAAAGAATCGGACACGACTAAGAGACTGAACAACAACAGTGTAAATATTCAACGTCAGTCTCCCAGTCCATCCCACCTCTGCTTGTAACCGGAAGTTCATTCTCTACATCTGCGACTCTATTTCTGCTTTGCTTAGCAAATAAGTTCGTCTCTACCATTTTTCTAGGTTCCAAATATAAGCAATATTATACAATATTTTTCTCTTTCTGACTCACTTCACTCCGTATGACAATCTTTAGGTCCATCCACATCTCTGCAGTGATTCCAGGGTTTAACGTAATACCCTCTCCCCTGCATTCTTGATATCATTAACCAAGCACTATCAATTTAGGACTAAATTGTATGATTACACCCAGAAAGATGCCAAGGTAAGCTACAACATGTTTGTGTGTGTGCTCAGTCATGTCTGACTCTTTTGTGGCCCCAAGGACTGGGGCCTGCCAGGCTCCTCTGTCCATGGATTTCCCAGACAAGAATACTGGAGTGGGTTGCCACTTCCTACTCCAGGGAATCTTCCCGACTCAGGTATCAAACCTACATCTTCTGTGTTTCCTGCATTTGCTGCTCTTTACCACTGAGCCACCTGGGAAGCCCTGAGCTACAACAGAACTGCTCTTAGTGTGGTCCCCAGACCAAAGCACACCAGAGACTTTTTAGCAAAGCAGATTCTCAGACTCCACCCAGACCTACTGAATCAGAACGTCTGGGGGCAGGTCCTAGCACTTCCTGCTTTGGCAAGTCCTCCAGCTGAATCAGCTACATGGCATGGTGAAGTTTGAAAACATCCCTATGTCATTCTCTTTTATTGCTTCTAATTAACAATTTTTTTTTTTTTTGCTGGAGTATTTCCCCAAGGGAATTTTTTACAAGCGATAAATGAGTGGTAAACTTTTATGCCCTGCCTGTCTCAAAAATCTCTTTATTTTAGTAAGAGACTTAGCTGTCTGGGGGTTGGGGGGATGGTCAATATAATTCTTTCATTTCTTTGTGAGTAACCTCTTGTATTTCTTTCCTTCTAGAACGGCTAAAAGAGCCATTTCTTATTTTGAAAGCCCGTTTCCCCCTGATTCTCTTTGTCCTTTCGTCTGAGCAGTGTGGTAGTCTGGAGCATAGCCAAGAGAGAGGCCATCTGTGGCAGCCCCGCAGCCGGCCTCAATGTCGGGAACGCCACCACAGTCATCTTCTCCAAGTGCCGCGACGAGATGTTTGTCACTGCTGGAAAGTACGTGTCTGCTGTCAAGGTTTCTAGAACATGTAAATCACCCTATTCGCTTACAAAGAAAACACGGTCATTCCAATTATGGGGAATGTGGTTTTCATCCTGAAAAAAGAGATTCCATCATAATTTTCACACGAAAAATCCCAGCTGATGCTATCGGTAGAGAACCTACCTGCCAATGCAGGAGCGAGTTTTTAGCACACACGTAAAAATTATTTTGGCTGGAAGTCCTTTTAAATACAGTTATTTAATCATTCTGTGCTTCCTACTGAAAAAGTTCTGCTGATTGGCTAAATCCATTTCTGCCTCTGGTCTGCCTGTTACTGATAACACAATGCCCACAATCTGTGCTCACACTCAGGGCGTGTGTGCACACTCAGTAACTTAGTCATGTCCAACTCTTTGCAATACCATGGACTGTAGCCCACTAGGCTCCTCTGTCCATGAGATTTCCCACGCAAGGATACTGGAGTGGGTTGCCATTTCCTTCTCCAGGGGATCCTCCTAACCCAGAAAGAAAAAGTTACTGCTCTTCAATAAGATTTCTGGTTTGGTACCCATCTATACTGGATTCTCTGTGACAATTCCAACTTCAGGAATTCATTATACCAAATCAAATGAGAAAGCCTGCAGATGCTAGTACTTCGGCATCCAAATGACGACTGTATCTTGGGGAGACCACCAGGCCATAACAAATCCTCAAAAATACCTAGTTCTCTTCCTTTCAGCTTCTCCTTCAAAAGACTGCAGAAAACAGAGAAGAGATGAAGGATTTATTAAATGGGTCTCCAGTTGATTGTTTCTTTTCTCTAGCGGGACAATTCGAGTATGGGAACTGGATCTCCCAAACAGAAAGATCTGGCCAACTGAGTGCCAAACAGGACAGATGAAAAGAATAGTCATGAGCATCTCAGTAAGAATTACTCTGTTATTTTATGTAAATATTAGTACAAGTCCTTGTTAATAGTACTGAGCAAGACAGGGGTATGTGTGTGTGTGTATATGTGCATGTGTGTAAGTACATGTTCTTTGGGCTGGGGGTGGGGAGGGGAGCCCTGGACATGGAGGGCACTGCCTGGGGAGGCACAGGTGAGGGAGTCTCACTTCAGGAGCTCCCGTGGGAAGCTGGACAGGCTGCCTAGACACAGCTCTGGGGGAATCTGTTTCAGTGGACCTGAACTGCCATCAGACCCCAGGAATCTGCCTCACCTGGTGGGAAGCAGGGTAGCCAGGAGGTGCTCAAGGCCCACAGCACCTCCTGTTGCCACTCATGTTATTTCTGCACAAGAAATAAAGTTTCTAACAATGAAACTCCTTGTTGAAATGCAGTCTCCTCCACAAAGAGGGATTATTCATGTGTCTTTAATGTGGATTCAGATATTCATGCATATAACCCCATTCTCCACTCGTTTTATGAATGTAGACTTTGGGAAATAGGAAATAAAGCAAATACATATTCTCTCTGGAGGAGCACACCTTCACCCTAGGAGCCCTTCGGAGATGCCTCAGGGAGTGCATGCTAATAGCAGACACAAGTCCATTTCAGTGAAATTCACGCTGATTGGAGTCCGATGTTTCATACAGTTCTGAATTTGGCCCTGATTCTGCTCCCCTTGAAGGTGTTCTTACCCATCTTCGAGTCTGAGGAGACAGAAGTCACCTCAAGGACTTTTGGAGGTCTTCATAGGGTTCAGAGAAAACTCATCCCCTCCCTGATCAGGGGCTCCTGGGCATCAACTGGGCAAACCAGGTCTTCAGGTTTCCTTGTCTCTCTCATCCCCAGATGGCTAATGACGATAGCTTTTTCTACCTTGGCACCACCACTGGAGATATTTTAAAAATGAACCCCAGGACAAAGCTGCTGGCAGACACAGGGCCTGCAAAGGACAAGTTCAGTCTGGTAAGTAGAGACCATCAAAGTCTGCTTGCCCTGCTGTTTTCTAGTGATTTCCTCCTGCCACTGTTAGCACAGACTTCCATCAAGGGTTGTGGGGAGAAACAACACGTCTATGGTGCACCCAAGGCCACACTGCAATTTGCAATGTTCATTGACTAGTTCGATCAAACCCTCATCACTGGTGTATATTCAGGATATCCCAGGTGTCCTCAATTAGGGGTCAGAATCACACTTTTTTTTTTTTTTTGCATCTTCAAAGCTCAAGGCCTGTGGCTTTGTGATTTGTAATCACATCCATTCCAGCATTTGGGCAGTCCAGTTGCCATGTGTAAGTGACATGTGCTCTTTGATTTACAAGACTATCTGTCATTTTTTTCTAATCTAATAACTAGATCTTAAACTTTAGCCTCAGCTGACATTTTAAGTCATGAGCAAGATGTAGAAATTGTTCATTGTTTATATTTGCAGAATTCCTAACAATTCAGGTTAAAAGTCCAATAAGAGACTTTGATCTCCAAACCAAAATAAAAAGCCTACCATCAAAGGGTAATTGGACAGAATAAGTGCTGTTATTTCCAGTGCCCCCAGAAAGTTACAGGGCTGTTTCTACTAAACTTTGGATTTCAAAGCTTCTTTCAGGTTCTGCACCTATCTATCTCATGTCTGATAATGGAACAGATGGTTCAAGCTTAGATAATTTTCCACTTAGCTGATGGTCCCAAGAAGCTTTGAAATATTGCACCGTGTTCCTGGGAAGGTGTTAGAGTTTTCTAAGTCACATAACCACTTATTATTCAGCTTTTAAGAATGGGAGAAAGCTACAGTATAGGTAGAGTCGAGTCTAGCAATAAGCAGAGTCTAGGAGAAGGCAATGGCAACCCACTCCAGTACTCTTGCCTGGAAAATCCCATAGACGGAGGGGCCTGGTGGGCTGCAGTCCATGGGGTCGCTAGGAGTAGGACACGACTGAGCGACTTCATTTTATTTTTTTACTTTCATGCGTTGGAGAAGGAAATGGTGACCTACTCCAGTGTTCTTGCCTGGAGAATCCCAGGGACGGGGGAGCCTGGTGGGCTGCCGTCTCTGGGGTCGCACAGAGTCGGACACAACTGAAGCGACTTAGCGGCAGCATAGGCACAGGCCAAATCAGTGTTTTTCAAATGATTTTTAGGAGAGGGATTCCAATATATTCAACAGATGAAACCAAATCAGATCAGGCTGAAGGAGGGCAAGGTTGAGAGTCCTGCCAATTCTGACTCTGAAAGGCTCCATGGGTGAAAATTCTGACCTGGATATTTTTGCTGAGTACTTGGAATGTCAGTGCTTCTCCAGAAAAGATGCTGACTGTCTCAGTGTTCTTCAAACCTGTGGCACTTAAGTTTCCCCCATGGATGCTTTAGTGCTTAATTCAGGTGTAAAGGTAAATTACATAATATAAAGCAATGTTTCCAAGATGCCCGTTACACAAGTGGAAAGATATCATTCTTTCAGGGCAAAGGGATTGGAGGTATTTGTTTGAATATCAAGACAGTGGGTTTGAATATCAAGTAATTCTTCATCTTTCTAACCATAGAGCCAACTTTTTTTTTTAATTTAGATTTTTGTTTTTTATTGAAGTATTCAGTTGGCCAAAAAGTTCATTTGGGTTTTCCATACATCTCACAGAAAACCCCAAATGAACTTTATGGACAAACCAATATAATTAACTTACAATATGTAGAGCAAGGGGGCTTCCCTGGTTGCTCAGTGGTAAAAAATCTGCCTGCCAAGTAGGAGAGATGGGTTCAATCAGTGGGTCAGGAAGATTCCTCTGGAGGAGGAAATGGCAACTCACTCCAGTATTTCTTGCCTGGAAAATTCCATGGACAGAGGAATCTGGCAAGTTGCAGTCTACGAAGCCACAAAGAGTCACTGAGCATACATGCACACATACATATACATATATGCCCTTTCTTTTGGATTTCCTTCCTATTTGGGTCAGCACAGAGCACTGAGTTCCCTGAGCTCTATACTAGGTTCTCATAAGTTGTCTATTTTATACATAGTATCAATAGTGTATGTGTGTCATACAGAGTAAAGTTAAGTCAGAAAAACAAAAATCGTGTATTAATAGATACATGTGGAATTGAGAAAAATGGGACAGTTGATCTTATTTGCAAAGCAAAAATAGAGATGCATAGATTCCTAATGATGAAACCATTTAGCTTTTTTCCCTTAATGTTCTCTCTCCCTCTAGGGAGTGTCAGCTATCTGTTGCCTGAAGATGGGGGGTTTGTTGGTAGGCTCTGGAGATGGATTGCTGGTCTTCTGTAAAAGCCCCAGCTACAAACCTATCAAGTAAGTTACCCCACAGGGTTTGGATGAGGAGACACCCTCTAGAGAGAGGTTTGCTTAGTCGGCAACTAAATGATGTGGACAAAGTGATATTTGGTTTAAAACAAATCTCATCTTGCTATTAAAATGAGTAGCTGGAAACACAGCAGATGGTGGTTTTTGCCAATGAAAAGATTCCACTTGTTAGACATGGAGTGAATGAAGTGTTTTTTGGCCATGGTCATTTTTACCCATTTATTTGCCTGGAATGTTCCCTGTATCTAAATCCTACTTGTGTTCCACCACCCATTTAGAGGGACATCTCACTGTAAACTTCCTTGATTATCATAAACCATGTGGGCCTCCCCCTTTGCTGACCATGGGCACTTGATATTCTAACTCCTGCCTTTCCAACCGTGTGATCTCCTTGAAGGCAGGACTCAGGTTCTTATACCTAATATGTATCCTCTATAATGCTTCAGACAGTTAATAAATGCTCATCAATTGAGTAAATCTTCTTCACCTTTTGCTTCTCCTTAAAGGAAAATCCAGTTACAAGGTGGAATCACCTCTATCACACTTCGAGGGGAAGGACACCAGTTCTTTGTAGGAACAGAAGAATCACACATTTATCGTGTCAATTTCACTAATTTCAAAGAGACTCTCATCACAACTTGTCACTTTGAATCTGTTGAGGACATTGTCTTCCCATTGTAAGTAGAAGAGTAAAAAAGTGATAAGAATGTAGAGATTTGATGCCATGTGCAAGGAAATTTCATTTTATTAACACATTTTTCACCTACTAACCTAATCAATCATGATAAATCATAATGTAATTTACATTATGTTTATGTGTGGTGTGTCTCACCACAGCAAAGATTTGAAACAGCAGACCAGTGTTACAGCTTGGTTACAACTCAGAGTTTTATTCAGCAAGCAAAGGATAGTACATCTTCAAAGCGTGAGGGTGGGCCGACCCCAAAGGAGAGGCCTCAATCCTTGGCTTCCTCCATTTATTCATTTGTCTCCTCCCTGCTGAGCCTGCCCTATGCAATTGCGCTAGCCAAGAAGGGGGTGTGTTTGTTTCATCTGAAGTTCTCACTCCAGTCCATGGATTTTCTTTTGTTCTATTTTCAAGGTCTTTTCCCTTTCTTTGTCTTTTAGCCACCACCCTTTTGGACTCCTTTTTGCTACTCTAACTACCTAACAATAATAAATTATTATTTTTTTCTCCATGAATTTTTCTATTGTAGTGAATTATGTTAATAGATTTTCTTTGGCTTTTACCAAGCAGCTACATTCATTTTATAATTCAAATTTGGGCCTCTTTGGAATGTTGGCTTTTCTAGTAAATTCATCATGGAAAGGGTGAACAGACTGGAAAAACTTTCCTGTTTTCCACTGCTGTCTGGAGCACAACTTAGTAATGCCTTTTTTCAAACATCTTTCAGGTCGTTTGTTTGCACCTCTTGTGTCTTCCAGATTTGGCTTGCCTGATGGCAGTGGCCGTAAGATTAAGAGTTCCTCTGAACCTAGTTGCTATATATATTGGTAAATCTCTCACAAGACAGTGAAACATATAACCATGAGCAGTTTTAATGTCAAACAGAGCTGCCATCAGAGTCTGTCATTATTTGATTATGAAATCTATTTGTCTTTGGCGAGATTTGTCCCATAAAGTTGGTCACAGTTTTTGCTCTGAACTTCTTCAGTAATTCATTTGAATTTATAAAACTCAAGATCATTGTTGTATAGGCAGCAAGGCTCTTTGAAAACTTGGTCCTTGAGGTCACCAAATGTAGTTTTGGTTTCCTGAGCCTTTGTGATTAGGTCCCTCCTATTTCTAAAAGTGAAAATGGCTGGTGCCTCCCATCAGGCGAATTCTTATTTGAAAATTGGTCATTTCCTTTCTGTGTCACTTTTCCTGTCTTTTTCTAAGGAGCTTGGTAGAATCAATCTGTAAAATATTTGGTCCTGGTGTCTTCTGTAAGGGTAAGTTTTTAAATGTCTTTTCAATTTCTATGCAGTCTTTAATCTAATCAGGTTTGGTACCCCTTTCTTTTTTTTTTAATAGCTCTATTGAAATATAATTTACATATCATAAAATTCACCCTCTATACAATTCAATGGCTTTCTTAGGGGTATATTTACAGAGTTTTGCAACCATTATCATAATCAATTTTAGAACATTTTATATCCCCCTAAAGAAACATCCTAGCAGTCACTTTAAGTCTCTAAGGTTCAGCTTTCAGCCACCCAAACTAAGCACAGTTGGTTAATGTAGTCAGTTAAAAAAGCTCTCAGATTCATCCATATAGTGCTGACCTCAAAAAGAGAATCTTAAAATTTTTTAAAAAGAAAGAAAAAAATAGAATTTGAAAAAGAAAAGTAGTGTCCTCTCTGGTCTCTGCCTCCTGTTTTTTTTTTTTTTTTTCCTCTCGAGGTTTCCTGCACCCCCCATGTGTAGAATTCAACTGGCACACAGGAATTGGGGCAGTTTTTAATAATCAGAATTTAGGTCTTCCTCTTATGATTCTCTTGCTGCCAGGGTTTTCCCTTTAAATTCCAGATGAATTTTCCAGCCCCTTACTCTGATGGCCGGCACCTTTAGTCAGTGAGGCTGTGATTTTTCTGCTACTTTTTTTCTGTGGTCACCATACCTAGGGAGTTTGGGGCATCTCTGGTTAGAAAATCGCACAGTAATGATTCTTAACCCTTTCTAGTTGCACTTAAAAAAAAGGTATTTATTTGTTTTTTTGGCTGTGCCAGGTCTTAGTTGATCTTTGTTGCTGCGTTCAGGATTTTTCTTTTTTTTTTTTAGTTGTGACATGTGGGATCTAGTTCCCTGACCAAGGACTGAACCCAGGCCCCCTGCATTTGGAGTATGGAGTCTTAGCCACTGAACCACCAGGAAAGTCCCCCAGTTACACTTTCACAAGAGCAAGCTCTTCTTGATTTCTATTTTAAAATATTTTCAGTGTCTTCGGGATTTGGCAGCCTTGTTATTGTGTTCATTTTATCTGGGTTTTATAATTGTTACTTGTGAGAAGGTTTGTGTGACGATTTCACTGCTCCAAAACATGGTATTTTATTTACTAATTGTGGCCAAGCAGTGCGCCTTGTGGGATCTTAGTTCCCCAGCCAGGGACTGAACCTGGGCCCCCAGCAGTGAAAGCTCCCAGTCCTAGTAACTGGGCCACCAAGGAACTCCCCATCAAATGCCATTCTGCACAAGGAATCTGTAAGGCCATTAAGCCTGAGACAATAGGCATCTAAAAGCATCCTGGTGGCTTCCCTGGTGGCTCAGATGGTAAAGAATCTGCCTGCAATGTGGGAGACCAGGGTTCGATCCCTGGATTGGGAAGATACTGTGGAGAAGGAAATGGCAACCCACTCCAGTATTCTTGCCTGGATAATCCCATAGGCAGATTAACCTGGCGGGCTACAGTCCATGGGGTTGCAAAGAGTCGGACACAACTGTGCAATTAACACTTTCAAAAAGCATCCTTCCCTACATCCTCAAGAAGCCCGTTTTAGCGTCAAACCTGCATCTGAGAAACACTGTGCGTCTTGTGCAGCTGCATGTCTCACTCCCCTGGTGGCTTCTCTGCAGCGGCACCGCTGAGCTCTTCGCCACCTGCGCCAAGAAGGACATCCGAGTGTGGCACACGCTGACCAACAGGGAGCTGCTGCGGATCACCGTGCCCAATATGACCTGCCATGGCATCGATTTCATGCGGGACGGCAAGAGCATCATTTCCGGTAAGGTCGGAGTAGCAGGTTTGACTTCCGGTTCCGGCTGTGGCTTTGGTTCTTGCTAGTCTTTTCCTACCAGGCTCCATGTGAGGATGAACTGGCGTGGCCTCCCACGGTCCACTTGCTTTTCATCTAGCCTGTTTTTGGAATTCCCTTCCAGGCTAGGATTCTTTCTGAGCTAGGAATTACCAAACAGCAATTTCTCTTCCCCCACATTGCTTCATATAGCATGTTGCTTTCTCTCTGGCCAGGAAAATTCAGTTTTCACCTCACAGGGTGGATTTGAGGCCTTAGCGAGTCCAGGATTCTTGTGTGAAAACCCTTTTTTGTTGCTCAAGAGATTAAAAACCTGACTTTAAGTTATAGCTCCAAGGGAATTTATTTTTAATTCAGTTGATTATATCGTGCCAAAATATTTTAACATGAATTATAGACACCATGATATTCTATTTCTGAAGACTTCAGTATGCATCTCTGAAGATATTTTCCTATAAAATAATAATTTCTTAATATCATATATGTTCAATCCATGTATAAATTTCCCCAACGATCAAAAGTGAATTACTGGTTCACATCAATGAAAAGTCAAGTGAGTCTTTCAGCTCAGTTCAGTCGCTCAGTCGTGTCCGACTCTGCAACCCCATGAATTGCAGCACGCCAGGCCTCCCTGTCCATCACCAACTCCGGGAGTTTAGCAGCAGGTATTAAAATGGTGATATCAGGGGAATTCTCTGGAAGCCCAGCTGTTAGGACTACATATTCCCACTGCAGAAGACACCGGTTCGATCCCTGGTCAGGGAACTAAGATTGCATGTGCCTGGATGCAGCCAAAACAATCGTTATAATAATATAAAATGATGATATCAGGAACCATCTCACTGCCCTCTCTTCTTGGCTTTGTCTCCTTGTGCTGCTTCTACCTTGGGGCATGTTTTCTCCACACAGTGGTCCCCAGGAGCTCTTGGCTTGCATTACACTTAGAGCTAACTAATCCTAGGGTCAAAAATCTTGGCATCATCATCACTTCTCTTTTTGTCTTATACCAAAACCCCATTTCTCCTGCTCCAATGGCTCCCTCTTCAGAGTATATCCAAGATTCCATGCATCTTATCATCTCCACCCTCATCTCAGTCACTACCACCATCTCTCTCCTAGATTATTCTGGTAGCTTCCTACCAGGACTCCTTGCTTCTGCCCTCACCTGTCACCTTTCTTCCACGATCTGCTCTCAACACAGAAGCCAGGAAATTCTTTAATTTGTAAGACTATGCCATTTCTAGTACTCAAAGGTATTTTTCCTTTTTAAGACTTTTTTTTTTTTTTGATGCGGGCCATTTTTAAAGTCTTTATTGAATTTGTTACAATATTGCTTCTGTTTTATGTTTTGGTTTTTGGCTGGGAGGCATGTGGGATCTTGATGTTAGCTCCACAATGAGGGATTGAACCTGCACCCCCTGCACTGGGAGGCAAAGCCTTAACCACTAGACGGCCAGGGAAGTCCCCAGGGCTGACATGCTTTTAAACAGAACTCTTCTGGAAGCTGACTTCTGATCCCTGGTTGACATCCCAGTTGCAATATCAACCATCTAGTTGACTGTGCAAGTTTTACAGCTCATGGGAGAGGTGGGGGATGGCCTCCCCAACTAATGTCTCCTGGGTTGGGGTACACCAGGAGGCAGGCTTAGCTAAGGCGAGCCGTTCATTTCCTTTGGGAGGTGTGACCAGTTTGGGGAATCAGGGAAAAGGGGGCTGTGATTCCTGGCAGTGGGTGGGGGACTGGCCTCTTCCCTCTATCACCACCGCTGTCCCCTCACATCCTGTCTCTCACTTAGGATTTAGAGTATGCTCATCCTGCCTGCCTTCTCTTTCCCTTTCATGCCAGCGTGGGACGATGGTAGAATCCGAGCCTTTGCCCCGGAGACAGGCCGACTGATGTACGTTATTAACAATGCACACAGGATTGGCGTGACCGCCATCGCCACCACCAGCGACTGTAAAAGGGTCATCAGCGGCGGAGGAGAAGGGGAGGTACTGTTCTCCAGGGCTGAATCTTTTAAAAATAGTCACATATTCAGAGCAAATGCCCCATTTGTTATTGTTCTTCAGTCAGAAAATCGTGTCTGATTCTTCGTGACCCCATGGACTGCAGCACGCTAGGCTTTCCTGTCCCTCACCATCTCCTGGAGTTTGCCCAAGTTCATGTCCATTGAATCAGTGATGCTATCCAACCATATCATCCTCTGTTGCCCTCTTCTCCTTCTGCCTTCAATCTTTCAACTGCCCCATAACAGGCCACTAATTTGATTTTTTCATCTGTACTAGGAGTCAGGCAAGACCAAATTAAGGTTTTGATGAAACTCTGAAGTCCATCATACATTAAAGTTCTAATAGTATAAATACACATATCAATATATTTGTTCCCAGAAAGGACATTTAGGATAAGGACATGAAAGCATTCTATATAGAATCGAGCTAGGGACCAAGTTGGTGTTTTGCCAGAGGTTTGGAATACCTTTTTTTCCCCTTCAAAAACCATAGTGAAGTTGCTCAGTCGTGTCCGACTCTTTGCGACCCCATGGGTTGTAGCCTACCAGGCTCCTCGGTCCATGGGATTTTCCAGACAAGAGTACTGGAGTGGGTTGCCATTTCTAAATTGTCTTTATCTTGTCTTTTAAAGGAAATGCCATTTTTGGACTCAATTCTTTAATCTACCCATACACTTTGACCATCATTTTAAAATTATTACACTCAATCATTTTCTTGCATCATTTCAAGGAGCCTAAAATGTCTTTTCATACATCTCAGTATCTCCCTTCCTTCTACTCCCCAGGTTTTTTTTCCATCCCAAAGCCTTCCTTCTCTCAACATAGGACATTACATTTTCCTTTCCTTTCTCCATGCTATCATAGGAATGACCTAAGGAGAAGAAAGAGACAGCATCTTCATATAGCCTCTGGCAGAGATCAGACCAAACCAGTTAGTGTCTGAGTGTTTTAGTTCTGGAGTCACACTCAATTTTCTCAAATTTCACTCCCACCACTTCCAAGCTGTGTGACCTGGGCTGTGTGCTTTAACCTCTCTGTGATTCAGTGTCCTGTAAAAGTAAAGTGTGACGTGAAGATAGCAATTCTGATATTAATGAGATACTTTACACCCTTTATTTTGCACTGTCTTCAGAGCCTGGTGTGCCTTTCATGGTCAGAGCACATCTTCTAGACAAGACCTTGCAGATGCTCCACAGACCCGCCCAGCCCTGAGCCATCTCCCTCCTCTCTGGACCCTTGCAGCTCCATTCCCTTCCGTCATTCCTGCAGCCTAGCTGTTGCTAACACCCGCAGCATCCTTGCTTGCTCCCTCAGCCTTTGGGGGCATCTGCCTTGCTGAGGAGGGCTTCCCAGGTGGCTCAGTGGTAAAGAATCTGCCTGCCAATGCAGGAGACATGGGTTCGAGTCCTGGGTTGGGAAGATCCCCTGGAGAAGGGAATGGCAAGCCACTCTAGTATTCTTGCCTAGAGAATCCCATGGACAGAGGAGCCCAGTGGGCTGTAGTCCATGGGGTGGCAGAGTCAGACATGACTGAGCACACACATATGCACCCGCGTGGCTGAGGAGGGCTACTGGAGGAACTTACACATTACAAATTGGTTGCCCCTGACCCAGGTTAGCAATCTTTTCACAGTCCCCCCTCCCATTTCCATTGGCTACTAAAGACCTTTCCTTCCAAGAGACCTAGTCTTTAAGGTCTTTTTAGGTATGGGAGGCCAGGGCTGCTGGTCCACAGGTGTGTACTGGTCTGAATGCAATGGTTGCTAAGATACACTTGAGTATTTTACTTCCATTTGCATTGGTAAATGGCCACTACCTGAGTTGTGAAGACCCTAGTTTTCCATTTCATGTTCAACTAGACTATGGCTCTTTCATTGTCTTGTATCACTTACACAAAATGATTTCTACTTTCCTTGTTTTTCCTAAGTCCAACACATTCATTATAGGAAGCATCTGACTGTGAGCATCTGACTACATGATAATGTTTTCTGGTCTAGCTGTGACAGCATGTTTATCCATTACAGGACCCACTGTTATAACCAAATAACTTTCCTTTTTACTTACCCTTTTTTTATTACAGTTAGGGCATCAGTTATGAAATTTTGTGTGTAGGTAGTTGTATCACCTCTGCATTTCATTTCAAGTTGACAGAGGGGTGTCAGACAATATTTGTTATTGAAAGTGGGTATTGACTTTGATGGGGTTGAGAACCACTGATTTTAAACGATTGAAACTGAGCAGCTTATGTGAAAGTTTAAATATGGCCCTGGGTACCCAAGAGATTCCCTGATGGCACCAGAAATTTGATAGCAGTGCTCAGCAGAAACGAGCAGACATTATTATTTCACTTGGTTCAGCAGCAGCCCTTGCTTTACTGGTTTTAGCAGCGGGGGCCTGGTAAATTTCTCAGCCCTAAAAGTAAAAATGGATGTAGGCTCCTGGTAGGCGTCTTCCTGGCTCCATGAAAGAATATTCCCGCCCTGCAACTTGATATCCCCACCCCACTCAACCAAGATGAGAACAGGGAATTAGAAAAACAAATCAGGCCCAGGAGGTGAGAACACTCTTGGGATCTGTTTTTCATCAGAAAGTCCCAAGTTGGAACTGAGAGCCTGTGCTTTGTGGCTTCCAGGTGAGGGTGTGGCACATAGGCCACCAGACCCAGAAGCTGGAGGAGGCACTGAAGGAGCACAAGTCCTCCGTGTCCTGCATCCGGGTGAAGAAGAGTAATGAGGAGTGCGTCACAGCCAGCACAGACGGCACCTGCATCATCTGGGACCTGGTGTAGGTACCAGTGATGGGGAGGACCACTGATGCAGAATGCAGTCCCAGCTATTGAACTCGAGGGAAAACTCAAACAAAGGGCAGAAACCTGCCTCTGGGCAACAGGAAAGGGGTGCATCTCAGAAGCCATTCATCTCCATGACTGTTGAGGGTTCACAGATACTGGTGGAAAGGGCAGAGCTTCCAGAAAGAGCTGGACCTTAGAAGTTTCTTGATGGATAGGGAAGTAGCTCTCTAGATACACAAAGCAAAACATGGTTTAACTTACACTAATGCAACTCCCTGGCTCAGTGTAAAGGATCCGCCTTCCAAGCAGGAAACACTGGTTCGATCCCTGGGTCAGGAAGATCTCCCGGAGAAGGAAATGGCAACCCACTTCAGTATTCTTGCCTGGAGAATCCCATGAACAGAGGAGCCTGGTGGACTATGGTCCATGGGGTTGCAAGGAGTTTGACATGACTTAATGACATCACTTCGTGGGAAATAGATGGGTAAACAGTGGAAACAGTGTCAGACTTTATTTTTTGGGCTCCAAAATCACTGCAGATGGTGACTGCAGCCATGAAATTAAAAGACGCTTACTCCTTGGAAGGAAAGTTATGACCAACCTAGACAGCATATTGAAAAGCAGAGACATTACTTTGCCAACAAAGGTCTGTCTAGTCAAGGCTATGGTTTTTCCAGTGGTCATGTATGGATGTGAGAGTTGGACTGTGAAGAAGGCTGAGCACCGAAGAATTGATGGTTTTGAACTGTGGTGTTGGAGAAGACTCTTGAGAGTCCCTTGGACTGCAAGGAGATCCAACCAGTCCATTCTGAAGGAGATCAGCCCTGGGTGTTCTTTGGAAGGAATGATGCTAAAGCTGAAACTCCAGTACTTTGGCCACCTCATTCAAAGAGTTGACTCATTGGAAAAGTCTCTGATGCTGGGAGGGATTGGGGGCAGGAGGAGAAGGGGACGACAGAGGATGAGATGGCTGGATGGCATCACCGACTCGATGGATGTGAGTCTGAGTGAACTCCCGGAGTTGGTGATAGACAGGGAGGCCTGGCGTGCTGCGATTCATGGGGTCACAAAGAGTCGGATATGACTGAGCGACTGAACTGAACTGAACTGAATGACTAAATAACAATAATACAACTGCCCAAGAAATGTGTAAATATTGATTCTCCTTCCATAGACCAGATGGCTGGGTGGCCATGTCACAAGCCAGGCTCTACTGGTAAATAAGATTTCTCTAGAAGAGAATAGTGATTTCACAGCTTTCGGATCTGTTTTTCAGGCGTCTTAGGAGGAATCAGATGATCCTGGCTAACACCTTATTCCAGTGTGTCTGTTACCACCCGGAGGAGTTCCAGATCATCACCAGTGGCACAGACAGAAAGGTAAGGGTTGGGACCTTTCTGGTTCATGAGAAGAGCCATGGTGCCTCGTGGCCACGGGTGCAGGCTCTGGAGCCAAGCCACGCCAGTTTGGAGGATGGGAGTGCCGGTGATCCTCTGCGTCACTTTGGAAATGCTGTGTCATTTTCTTGGGTGCCTTTGCTTCATTGTCTGCAAAATGGATGTGACGACACCACTGACCTCATGGATTACAGTCATGCTTGACTTTAATCAAGCTTGTTTTCATATAGTGTGAAAGTGAAAGTTGCTCAGTTGTGTCTGACTCTTTGTGACCCCATGGACTATACAGTCCATGGAATTCTCCAGGCCAGAATATGGAGTGGGTAGCCTTTTCCTTCTCGAGGGGATCTTCCCAACCCAGGGATCAAACCCATTACAGGTTTAATGATCCTGCATTACAGGCAGATTCTTTACCAGCTGAGCCACAATGCTAAAAGCTGAGGGTGAGGGCTGGCACAGAGCAGGCACTTAGTAAGTACTGGTTTTGATTATGAGGAAATTTTTAGGGCTAGAATGGAAGTGCCATGTCCAAAGCAGTTGTCATGTGATTAAATTCAAATTGAATGACAATGGAGCTCATCTCTCAACACTTCATGCTATAAGTGAGTGCTCAGTCGTGTCCAACTTTTTGTGACCCCATGGACTGTAGCCTGCCAGGCTCCTCTGTCCATGGGATTCTCCAGGCAAGCATACTGGAGTGGGTGGCTGTTTCCTCCTCCAGGACATCTTCCTGAGCCAGGGATCAAACCCGTGTCTCCTGCATTGCAGGCGGATTCTTTACCCACTGTGCCACCTAGGAAGCCCTCATCACCCTACTTCATCAATATGTTAAAAACCTCTTTAGCTGGGGGGGTCCATGTCCTTGGGTGGAAATCGGCCCTTCTTTTGGGGGGAACATTTCCTCCTCAGAGTGAGCAAGAGGCTTCAGGAGAGAGGGGCAAGGAAGCTGGTAGGGTGTCTCCCATCCTGCCAGCCACATCAGATCCGTCAGATCTTGGCCTGATTCCCTGCCAATCCAGGTACTGGGTTTGGATCCCCCTAATTTAGTCTTTGAGATGCCTTTGAGATAATTGAAGAGGAGGTTGCCTATTTATTGTTTGGCAGCTGCAGTCTGAGATAATGGAGTGAAAAGTATAAAAATAGCACAGGCAAAGTTCTAAAGGGACTTGCCCTCCCCACCCCCACGCCCATAAATTTGAATCCAGAAGTGGGGATTTTTCCTGTTTAAGCTTCCCAGGTGAGTGAGAACTATAGCCTGAAGACCCTTTCTTTCATTGAGGCAGTCCTAGCGTGGGATGGAAAAGAATTTCCAGACACGGAGCATTTCAGAAGGGAGTGAGTTTACTAAGAACAAAGCACAGATACAGTGGGCACTGTGAGCGCAGCGGGCCAGCCCCACAACAGGCCCAGGAGAGTCGACAGTTTTCATGAGTTAACAGCCAATTTCTATAGCCTCAAGACAAAGAAAATTCCTGGGGGAAAGCTAGCGTCAGGTGGTTGGTTGAGGCGCTTTAGGGTGTTTACTGAAGTGGGCGTCTTTGTCTAATTGGGAGTCAAGAAGCTTGTTAGTGATAATCAGGGGCTTTTGGCAATGCTTACAAAGGGGCTCAACTTCAGAGGTGTCCTTGGTTGTGGGCTGTACTTCCATGGCCTTGGTACAAGGCCTTGCATCTGTGATCTGGGGGCAGGATTCAACAGCTTTGTCATAAAAACCCAAGGACGGCTGCCTGAACCAACCAGACAGAGTGTTCTGGGAAGGCGTGGAGAGCTGCATCCTTTCCAGTCTCTAGGTTGTTAGTTTCTTTGTGTCGCATCTGTCCAAATTGGCCCACACCTGCCTATCCCCTAATGCATGCTTGACTTGTGGTCTAAGTGGGCTTCCTCTGGGAACTAGGATGGATAGATATTAAGGAGCTAATCACAACGTCATTATAAATGCTCTGCTATACGATTCATATCATTTCTAGATTAGGGTGATATCTGCTGTATTCTAGGTTTCAGCTTATGAGACTTGAAACAGTCCATCTCCCTCTTATTTGAATTTTGACCAGACTATTCCAACCATAAATCACAAATCTGTCAAACTAAGCGCTAGGCACATGACAGTGTCCCTGCTGTCATGGAGGCAACTTACTTTCTGTATTAATTTTGGGTGGGAGGGGCTGGAGTTGAACAGTACACATGTGACAGAGTCCATGAATGAGCAATGAGTAATAAGTGACCAAGATGATACAAGATGGCAAAAGAGCTAAAAATACATAGATCCGGTTATAGGATACTGGCTGAGAGAAGGAAACTGCTTTAGGGAGGCTGGTCAGCGAGCCCTCCTTAAGGCGGTGACACTTGAGCTGAGGCCTCAGTGCCAGGGGGACGTAGCCATGCTTTGATCTCAGGGAAGACCACTTCTGGCAGAGGACCCTCAGGAAAGCCCAGCTGAAGATCACTTTGACTTCCTTGGTCAAGGAAACTAGTAGTCAAGCACCAAGGACTTACATGGATGTGATTCCTGAGAAACAAAGATTTTTGGCATACCTCCCCCCGGCCCCCTACTTTTTTTGTTCTCACTATGTGGCATGTGGGATCTTAGTTCCCCAACCAGGCAGGGATTGAACCTGTGCCCCCTGCAGTGGAAGCACAGAGTCTTAACCACTGGACTGACTACCAAGGAAGTCCCCTCAGCATGCTTTTACACTTGTTTATGCTTTTAGTCTGAAAACCGAAATTTATTGTTAAAGCGATCCAGCATCAATAGAAATTATAAAAAAAAGAAAAGAAAAAAATTTTAAATAGCATACACAATTTCTAGCTAAATTCAGAGGAACATAGATTCCTGGTGTTCATGACTGAAATACAGCAAGTTTCCATCAACACGAAAGACAGAGAAAGTTCCGGGTGTAATACATACCTAAGTTCCCACTCCCAATTTCCGGTCAAGGGCACTTTTGTTTAGAAAGAAATTTTATTTTTGAACAGGTTGTACATTGACAAGGTTCAAAGTTCAAAAAAGTATAAAAGCAGTATATTCAGAGAAAAACCGTCGCTCTTTGAGCTCCTGTCTCCTATCCACCCCTAACCTAGTTTCATGGCCCAGGAAGGTGGCAGGGGTAATATAATCAGTTTCTGTTTAAACCCGTCCCTGCAAAATCTTCTGTTGCTTTGAGTCTGAAGAGAAGGTGGGGATAAGTGTGGGGTGAGGAAGAAGGAGGGCCAGCCACAGCGAGAGCTGACTTTGTAAGGCCCAGTCTCCAGAATTTTGCAGAACCGCTCATTCTCCAAGCTGAAGGCCCTAAAGAAATTTCATTTCCCCTCCTGCCAAGCCTAAAGAAAGCTTTGCTCTCCTCCTTTAAGTGCAGAATTGTGCACTGGCCGGTTTCTTCTTCCCTTTACAGCTTCCTCCAGGCTCAATCTGCTCCATCTAACCAAAAAGCGCTCTCTGTCTCAATCCAGTTTACCAGCATATCAACATCTCTTTAAATAGAATGCAAATTTAAAAGCCACTCCTAAAAATATTAAAATGATTTCTCCATCCCCTGCCTTAGCCTATTTATAATGTCAGCCGATACATCATCCCTGAGTATATTTCTGCTGCCTGCTATATAAAGTAGAACCTTCTTTTGTTGGCGTGTGCTTGGATGATTCCACTGAGCTGAATCCTGCCCCATGCTTCGTTCTCCAATTCCAGATTGCTTACTGGGAAGTGTTCGACGGCTCAGTCATCAGAGAGTTGGACGGTTCCTTGTCCGGGGCTGTCAACGGCATGGACATCACAGTGGAAGGGGTGCATTTTGTTACAGGTCAGTCCTGGAATCAGAGAAGAAAGCCAAGCTTAGCTTATTTAAATGGAAACCTGGAATTCCCTGGCCAGGGGGCAACTGCAGTGACCCCAGAAGGGTCTAAAGGGCAACGAGGTTAGATTCAGGCCTGTGCGCTGCAGCCTATGTGGCTGGGAAAGAAAAATCCAGAAGTCACATTTCAATGAGAAGACACATTTGCCTACGAGCCTGAGGGGCACAAATAAAAACTAAGCTTCCACTGTTTGCTTTTTCTTTGTGATGGGCAGCAATGATATGTGCTAAGTCACTTCAGTCGTGTCTGACTCTTTGCAACCCCATGGACCGTAGCCCACCAGGCTCCTCTGTCCATAGGATTCTCCAGACAAGAATACTGAAGTGGGTTGCCATGCCCTCCTCCAGGGAATCTTCCCAACCCAGGGATCGAACCCTGTCTCTCAGTTCTCCTGCATTGGCAGGCAGGTTCTTTACAACTAGCGCTACCTGGGAAGCCCTACTTCAATTAAAAAAAAAAGATAGAAATAGACCTTTACATAGACTGGGCTATCCAGCCTGCCTTGCTGTGATGTTTCCTACTGAAGTCTTTGATGCCAGGCTTTTCAATCAGCATGTCCAGGGGGCATTTGCTACACAATGTGCCCATTGCAACAGCATCAGTCTTATTTCTTGCAGCCTCTTTGAGTCTTCAGGACAGTAACCAATTAATGTTCTAAATCAATGAAAGTTTCACAAATACATTTACATAAAGGAGGATATAAAAGTAGACACAGTATAATCCCAATCGCATATTCAGCTGTGTAACTGTGTAACTTACAGAGAAAAGACCAAAAGGAACTAAACCAAGAAGTTACTGATTGTTATCTCTGGGTGGTGGGATCAAGGGTGATGTCACCTCTTTACTTTTTTCCCCCCAAATTTACTGCAACAGTTCTAGATTTTTCCCAGTCAAGGAAGAGTGTTTATAAAGATAGGTTTTTTCTTCCTTTAAATCATCACATGGGGAATGTATTGAAAATGGTCGTTTTTAAAAATCAGGACTGTTTTCTCTCTGTTCTGTTGCAGCCATGCCATATAACTGTTTGTCTGTTTCAGGTGGAAATGACCATCTGGTCAAGGTCTGGGATTACAATGAGGGTGAAGTGACCCATGTTGGGGTGGGACACAGTGGCAACATCACCCGTATCCGGATAAGTCCAGGAAATCAGTACATCGTTAGCGTGAGTGCCGATGGGGCCATTTTGAGGTGGAAATACCCATTTCCCTCATGAAGCAGCAGAGATCTCCTGGATTCACAGCATCAATTACCATCTTGTTGAAGAAGCCTGAGACTCCTAGACTAATCTTGCTTTCTCACACCTGTGTTTTTGTTCTTTGATCAAAATATTTTATCTACAGGTTTCTCCTTTCCTTTATAGAATGCATTGCACATTCTTGAATTGTATATTAAAATTGAGATGTGTTCAAGAATAATTAATCTAGACTGTTTTTTTTTTCATTATGAGTAAATTCCCAGTCGTTGGTTTTCTATCCTAATCTGTTCCATGAGTCTGCAAACCCCACAGCCCTTCCTCACAATTTGTTGCAGATAATCATTGCTGTAATTCTCTAAAAACAAAGAAGGTGAGTTTATTTTCTTTTTAAAAAAAAATTTTTTTTATTTTGAATTGAAGGATAATTGCTTTACAATATTTTATTGGTTTCTGCCATACGTCAACATGAATCAGCCATAGGTATACATGTGTTGCTAAGTCGCTTCAGTCGTGTCCGACTCTGTGTGACCCCAGAGACAGCAGCCCACCAGGCTTCCCCGTCCCTGGGATTCTCCAGGCAAGAACACTGGAGTGGGTTGCCATTTCCTTCTCCAATACATGAAAGTGAAAAGTGCAAGTGAAGTCGCTCAGTCATTCCCGACTCTTAGCGACCCCATGGACTGCAGCTTACCAGGCTCCTCCGTCCATGGATTTTCCAGGCAAGGGTACTGGAGTGGGGTGCCATTGCCTTCTCTGAGGTATACATATGAGTTTACTTAATTAGCATTTCATTGGTCAAGCTGCCTTGGGCAAGATGTGGGTTTGAGTCCAGATCTTGGGTAGGGTTTTTGTTTTGTTTTAAGTACTTTCTGATACTTTTATAAAGTAAGAATACTGGAGTGGGTAGCCATTCCCTTCTCCAGGGGATCTTCCCAACCCAGGGATCAAACCCAAGTCTCCTGAATTGCAAGGGAATTCTTTACCATCTGAGGCACCAGGGAAGCCCCAAAGCAAGAATATCTGCTCCAAAAATTATTGTTATAATTAAGTGAAATAATATATTAAGGCATCAGAAGAATTCATGAGACACAGAGCAGAAAGTTAAATATGAATTGTGCTTTCTAAAATAAAAATGTGAGTTAGGGACCCTGAGGGTGATTATCAAAGGTGAAATCTGATAGGTGCTTTTCTGCAATTGAGCATAAAATCTTTCTCCTCTGCTTACCATTAGAAAGGTGATGGAACTTGTTTATTGACTGTCCAACCCAGTATCCTTTTCCAGGGAAGGTAGACGAAGGCATTTTTTCAGAAACACGTCAAGTTTCTAATTCACAGAACAGTCTTTTCTTCTGGGCATATTCTTTGTTCTTTAATGCTGCTGCTGCTGCTTTTTTTTTTTTTCTTTCATCAGGTAACCTGCTGCTGCCCTATTTGATATGTCAAGGTGGATATTTAATAAATGATGACCACATATTCATCAAACAATAAGTAACATTTCAGGGCACTGATGTAATGACGCATCCTGCTGATCTCTTGTTGAGCTAGAAACGGATGAGAAATTCACTTTGCAAGACTTCGTCGGATTAATTATAAACCTGACAGTTAGAGGACAGGTGAGCGGAGTCCCCCAGCGAATCCAGGGAGAGGCTATACCAAGTCAATTCTTATTGGGTAGCAATCCAGTTAGGATTTTGCTTTAAGGAATGAAAGTGTGACCGCGTAGGGGGCGCGCCAGGGAGCCGGAAAACTTCCTCGTAAGCAAATACTGAGGTTGGAAAAGAGCGAAGCTGCGGGATTGGCAGAACCCGGCTTCAGTTCCGGTTTCCCTGTTTATGGGTCTATGGCCTCAGCCCATGGCGTTAACCTCTCTGAGCCAGTTTGTCCACCAAGCTAAACTGAGGATGTTAAGGTCTCGCTTGCAAGTTTTGATAAACTCTAACCTGGTCTAAACCACGGCCACCCCGGGTGTTTCTACACACGCCTCCCAGTTCTGGTCTCAGGATGGCGGGTCCCGCAAAGACTCTGCCTCCCCAGCGGGGCAGACGGGCTGGAAGGAGATGGTGCTACTTGTCCGCACACACCTGAACCTGCGGAGGAACCAGCGGTTCCAAAGCGCTCCCCACCCTGTCGCCGCTCCCTGTGCGCGTCTCGCTACGCCCGCGGCTACCCTTTGGGAAGGCTTCACCTTCGCCTGGACGTCATTCCAAGAAACTTAGCAAGAGCCAGGGCTTTGCAGTTTACCAGGCGTTCATATTTATCATTCCTCTATTATTTTCACAGCTTGAAGGCTGGGAGAGGACTAAGAGCAGAGGTTAAATTTGGGTCGGTAGGTTTAGGAGAGATAAGGAAAGGGGAGGAAAGCTGAAAGCCAAGCCTCAGTGCTTTGATTCCGGGTCCGAGCGGCGGGGGCGGGACCCGGAGGCGGGTCGGGGCGGTGGGGCGCTGCCCGGGGCGGTCTCTGCAGCCGGATTCCCGCGCGGGGCGGGGCAGCCCCGCCCTTAGCTCCGCCTCCGCCCGGTCCCGGCACACCTGGCCCGCAGGTAGCCGGCGCCTGGGCACCTTTCCGAGCCTGGAAGGGCCTGCCGGCGGCTTGTCCCCCTGGGGCCCCCGGGGGTTGGAGGCTTGGTTCCGGGAGGGGCGCTGGCAGGAGCCATGGACCCAAGCGCGGGGGCCGCGGCCGAAGAGGAGCCGCCTGCGCCCCGGGCCCGCCGCCGTCGCTCCCTGCGCCGCCTGTTCGGCCGCTTCCTGCTGGCGCTGGGCAGTCGCTCCCGCCCTGGGGACTCGCCGCCCCGGCCCCGACCCCAGCCCCAGTCAGGACACGGCGATGGCGATGGGGAGGGGGGCTTTGAGGGCCCGGATCCCGCCGCGCCCGGAAGCCCCGGGGAGGAGCGCCCGCCCGGACCCCAGCCCCAGCTCCCCGCCGGCGACGGGGCGCGGCCCCCAGGAGCGCAGGGCTTGAAGAACCACGGCAACACCTGTTTCATGAACGCCGTGGTGCAGTGTCTGAGCAACACCGACCTGCTGGCCGAGTTCCTGGCGCTGAGGCGCTACCGGGCGGAGCCCGGCCGCGCCGAGGTCACCGAGCAGCTGGCGGCGCTGGTGCGCGCGCTCTGGACTCGCGAATACACGCCCCAACTTTCCGCGGAGTTCAAGGTAGGCAGCGCCCGGCGGCCTCCAGTCCTCGCCGCTCGGCGGCAGCCGCGCTCCGGCCTTTCGCTTTTCCCTTCTGGACAAGTGGGTGCTCCATCAGGAAGGGGGCTTCTTGGGGACTTCTCGAGATGACAGTTACCAGTTCAGCCTGGGATTATCGCTTTTGTTTTGAGCTGACTAGTGTGTCAGCGCTTGAGGAGGGGGAGTGCCGGGAGCTGGTAGGTTTGAGTGTATACAACATTTCTGTGTTCAGCAAACGCTAGGTGAAGCCTCGGAGGGTTGGTTCTCACGCCAGGTATGGAATTTACAGTCTGGTTTCCAATGCGGTGCGGGGAGTCAGACTTTCAAGGCCAGGGCCTGGGAGGAAGGAGGTGAATGACGAGAAGGACGCAGCCAGGCAAAGATCTAGGCATAATCCAGGGAGGAGGAACAGCAAGTATCAAGACCAGAGGCCTGAAGGAGCTGAGAGTTGGAGGCATCAAAGAAAACCAGGGTGGCTGTTGCCCAGGAGAGTAGAGTGAGGTGGAGATGAAGTTGACCAGATCATGTAAGGTTTCGGAGGCAGTGGTAAGGAGTTTGGATTTCAGTCTAAGCCCAAGGCAAGCTGAGAACCTGTGCGCCAGGTACTGCACTGAGTGCCAGGGAAACAGAGTGGATCTGCTACATCAGAGATGGCATCCTTTTGTTTAGTGTGAATCAAATCCCCTACGATGCATTAGCATGGGTTTGTATCCTTTTTCCCTGCGGTCATCTCCTTACTGGGGATGCTGCAGGGTCAAGAGACTTTGGAAGTTCTGTGTATCACTTTGTCCAGGATAAAAACCCAGCGTTTGTTTGGGGTCCCAGTTGGATGAAAGAGTCCTGAAAATTGAGGCACATGGCTGGCTTCCTGCTAAAACAACAGCAACAACAATAAACAAAACAAAACCCACAGTTCTGGGCAGAGAGCTGAAGCTCCCTGAAGACTAGGGATTGTTGTTCTTGGAGGAGGAGGAACTTGTCAGTGTTCATTCCACAAGCATCACCACTCTTGAGTTTCAGCCGGAGAAAACAATCCTTGACATGTGACCCACAAGGACGCCAACCCTCACCTTCCTCTCTCCTTCTTTCACCAGGGAAGCACTGTTCTGCAGGCGTCAGGGAGTCAAATGGGTGTCAGTAATAGATCTTTTGGTAGCATTCACTTTTTAAACGTGAGAGGCAGTGTCCTATGGTGGTGAAGGATACCACCTCTGTGACCTTGAGCAAGTTACTAAAAGCTCAGTAGTGCCTCAGCTTTCCTCATCTGTAAAATGGGACTCTAGCAGTATGTACCTTATTACGGGGATGTTGTGATGATAAAATGAGTTAATTATATTAATACCTCCTCACCTGCAGAGACCAAGAGGAAGGAGGGAGGTAAGCTCTGTGTACCTTTTCTCTTGGTCTTTGCATTCTCATCCAGTTACTGCAGCCATGGAGAGGCAGGAGTAATTGAAAAGTCTTCTGAATTAGTAATCTGTGACTCACCAGGATTTCCTATGTCTCTTCTGCCTCAAATCCCTAGAGCTAAGAAACTCCTTGTGAGTCTTGGGGGAATTGAAAGATAATCAAACTGTTAATTTGTTAATAAAAGTGATATGGTCCAAATTTTCTTGGGACTTTTCAGGCAGACAGCCTTGGAGGCAGTGGAGGAGTCTAGAACAGGGGCTTTTAAACCTTGTGGATTGAAATCTAGGTGGGCTTCTCTGATTTTCCAGATGAGGAAACATTCATTCATTCAACAAATATTGTGTCCAGATACTATACTAAGAGCATGGAACACGCGGTGGGGGATGAATGCAAATCCTGGGAGCTTACGGTCCAGCAGGAGAGACGGAGATGAGTGAAGTAATCCCACTGGCCCATGATTAGAACTGGTGACAAGAACTACAAAATGAAGATGTTCTCTGGCAATTCTGTTATGTGAAAGTGTGAGTTGCTCAGTGGTAGTCTACTCTTTGCGACCCCATGGACTGTAGCCTGCCAGGCTCCTCTATCCACGGAATTCTGCAGGCAAGGACACTGGAGTGGGTAGCCATTTCCTTCTCCAGGGGATCCTCCCTTCCAGGGATCAAACCTGATGGATTCTTTACAATCTGAGACACCAGGCAATTATGCTAGAAGGATTTGATTGTTCCAGGGAGGTGGGGTGAGGAGGCGGGGCAGGGAGGCTTCCCAGGAGTGTGAAGCTTTGAGTTGAGTTTTGAGGAATGAAGGGTCAACTAAGGACAAAGGAGGGTGGGGGGAAAAAATGCATTGTAGTCCGGGAGACTGAAACTGCCAGTCACCGAGTGGAGTGGGGCTGGACAGGATAAGTGCTTGGTAAAATGAATTGGTGGTGGTGGTTTTGTCAGTAAGTCATGTCTGGCTACCCCATGGACTGTAGCCAGCCAGGCTCCTCTGTCCATGAAAGCCTATGTGGCTCGGGGGAGGAGCTGGAGAATTCGTTGGGGACAAGCCACGGAAGGTTGTACGAAGGAGTTTGGTCTTTAAGAGAGATTATTAGCTTTGAACTGAGGAAGAGAGGAAGTTGAGAAGCCAGCATGCTGGAGTGTGTGACCCCAGCCCAGGCACACAAATGGGATGGGTTTGTGGGGGTCCCCCTCCTCGGGCCCTGAGTCACCCAGCCTCCTACTGACAGTAGGACCACTGTTTTATTAATAAATACATTAAAAAAATCCTGTTCCAAAATACTTTGATTTCTTGATGATATAATTAAATATGTATAACTAAAAAAAAATGAAAAATACTAAAATGTGTTTAAAAAAAAAAAAAAGATCTGGAATTCCTCCTTCTAGAGATAACCATCATTAGTGTGTTGATGTGTTTCAAATCATGTACAAACAATTGGAAATTCTAGTTTTGTATCCTGCTGTTTTCATGTGAGTATTAACTTGAGACTTTCTCCTGGTCATTAAAATGTTCTATGAAACAGTTTTTATTAATAATGATTGTATGCTATTTCACTAAATGATCCAATTGCTAGGGAGACTTTTTTTTAATATAAATTTATTTATTTTAATTTGAGGCTAATTACTTTACAATATTGTACTGGTTTTGCCATACATCAACATGAATCCGCCACAGGTGTACACGTGTTCCCCATCCTGAACCGCCCTCCCACCGCCCTCCCGGTACCATCCCTCTGGGTCATCCCAGTGCACCAGCCCCAAGCATCCTGTATCATGCATCGAATCTGGACTGGCGATTCGTTTCATATATGAGATTATACATGTTTCAGTGCCATTCTCCCAAATCATCCCACCCTCTCCCTCTCCCACAGAGTCCAAAAGACTGTTCTGTACATCTGTGGGGAGACGTTTTTATACTGTACAATTTTCCAACTATCATGCTGCATTGAAAATTCTTATATTTAAATCACTGTCCTCAGCTCTGATCATTTCCATACGCTTAATTCCTTGAGTGAAATGACATGGTCAAAGCAAAGATGACTGTTTTGTTCTTTTTTTTGTTTCTTGCTTTTTAAATCAACTTTTTGAGGTATACATTATGTACAATGAAATGCACCCATTTTTAAAAATTGAGTTATATGTGAGATACAACCCTGTGTAGGGTATGTATTGATAACATATTGATCTGGTACGTTTGTGTTACTGTATGATTGCCAGTAGTAGCATTAATAGATTAATACCTCCATGTCATCATGTAATTGTATTTCTTCTAGTGCTGGGAACATTTAAGGTTTAGTCTCCAGTAACTTTAGTATTTATAATACAGTTGTGTTGTCTATAATCACTGTATAGGTACATTTCATTGTATTGTACTTTGCAGAGACTGTGTTCTTTACAAACTGAAGGTCTGTGGCAACCCTGTGTAGGGCAAGTCTGTCAGTGTTCTTTTTCCAGCAGTATTTGCTCACTTTGTGTCTCTGTGTCGCATTTTGGTAATTTTCACAGTATTTCCAACTGTTTCATTTTTACCATATTTGTTATGATGATCTGTGATCAGTGATCTTTGATGTCATTATTGTCATTGTTTTGGGGGTGCTGTGAATTGCACCCATATAAGATGAACTTAATAAATGTGTGTGTTCTGACCGCTCCACCAGCTGTCTATTCCGCCCATCTCTCTCTCCCCGGGCCTCCCTCTTCCCTGAGACACACAACATTGAAATTAGGCCAATGAGTAACCCTGCAGTGACCTGTAAGGGTTCAAGTGAAAGGAAAAGTCAATCCAAGCGTAGATGTCAGTCACTGTTGTCTTATTTTAAGAAATTCCCGCAGCCATCCTAGGCTTCAGCAGCCATCAACATCAAGGTCAGACTTTTCACCAGCAGCAGATGAAGACTCGCTGAAGGCTCAGATGATGGTTAGCATTTTTTAGCGATAAATGTTTAAGAAAATTAAGGTCCATATGTTGTTTTTTAGACATATTATTGTACGTTATAATATTGTACTATTAAGAGACCACAGAAGAGTGTAAATATCACTTTTATATGCACCGAGAAACCAAAAATTTCACGTGATGTGCTTTATTGAAATATTTGCTTTATTATGGTGGTCTGGAACTGAACCCATACCTGATGTCTGCTTGTGCCATGTACTAGTCTCCAGAACTTAAATACCTAGTGTTACAAGTACGTACCTTCAACACCTCTCCCTTCCGTCTACCCTCAGCCCCTCATAACCACTATATACTGCTTTTCAATTTTGATATTTTTAGATCGCACTATAAAAGGTGTTATACACTGTTCTTCTCTGTCTTTTTATTTCACTCACGTCATGTCCTCATGGTCCGTCCATGTTGCTGCAAATAGCAGAATTTCTTCTCAGGGCTGAGTAAAAATTTTAAGTACAATCTGATGAGTTTTGATATCTATATAAATCATCTTCCCAATTTTAAGTGTTTATTGCTTTTTAGTTTTTAGATCAACTTTATTGGGCTTGATTATTTTGAGTGCCCGCATTGACAAATTTCCAAAAATGATATCAAGTTGTAGATACCCCAGCAATACATGTTTTCCTGAGTATTAAATATTCTCTCATTAATATGTTGAACAAATAGAAATAGCATCTTGGTTTTAACATTTGTTTGTTTGGAGCCAAGTGTTGGATCTTTCTACGCTTTTTCACTATGAGTGGTTATAAGACTGCTCCTGGAATTGTCTGCTCATGTGGTTTGTCTGAACATTCTGCCTTGGTCATAATGCTCTTTTTTCTTGTTTCTTTAAATTCTTTAACTCTTGTCATACTTGCTGAAAATATTTCCTCCAGACTCAATCCTTCTACCTACAGAAAGTTTTAGATTTATTTGTTTCATACCTTTCGATAAACATTCTGTGTTATGTACTTCTGATTTTTCTATGGCTATTTAAGGATTTCAGCCATCTGGAATTTATCTTAGCTTATGTGTTTGAGGATCAATTTTAGACCAACAATTTTAGAAATGCAGTATGCCTCAAGTGATATACCAGAGGCATTGCTTTTTTAAAAAACAAGGATACCTTCATCACTTGTATGTTTTGGAAGTTCTGGACAAAACAGTAAGACATGAAATGGAAACAGGATAAAAAAAAAAATTCAATTTTTTTTTTTTTTCTGGAAGGGAAACTACTGAATGGTTCGGGGAATCCATGTTTTAGAATTATCACTGTCATTAATAGGGTCAGGTACTAGATAGTCAAAAGCAAGACCCTTTTAGAAACATAAAAATGAGATTTCATTCCTAAAAACCAGAAATATGAAATAACTAGGAATACTGCTTAAACATGTTGTAAATTATTAGTGATGAGAAGGAGAAACACACATATGGGTAAGAGCTATGCCATATTGCAGGGTAGAAATACCAAATATTGCCATTCATCCCTCCCATGTTAGGATATAGCTTTAATGCAGTTAGGAAGGGTTTGGGGTGGGGGCCTGACCTTACCAGCAGGCTTGTGGGAAGAAGGGTCTGTCCTGTCCTGCAGGCAGTGGGTGGGCAGGGGGAGCCTCTGGGGGCCCAACTTCCTTCTAGATGGGTATTGTCATCTGGGTGGACAGGAATTAGGACTCAACAGTGGGAATGGGACTCTGGAAGGCGCAGTCAGGAAGCCAGAATCAGAACTCTTGACTGATGTGGGTGTGAGAGGGACCCTGAAAGAGGACTCTGACATTAAAACAAAGAGCTGATTTTAGAGATTTCCAGCTGGGGGGTGCTGGCTGCTCCCCCAGAAGGGAATGTTGGTGCTAAGGATACAGGTTTGAGGGTGACTGGGGGGTACAGTTGCCAGCAAAATACATGATGCCCAGCTCCATTTGAATTTCAGATTAACAATAACTTGTTAGTCAAAATGTATCCCCAGTATTGCCTGGGGCATATGAATACTTCTACCACAAACATTACTCATTGTTTATCACGTATTCATGCTTCTTTTTATTTGCTTATTGGGCAGACCTGCTTGTGTGTGTGTGTGGGGTCAAAGTGCAGAGAAATCTAGACCCTCCAATGTACCCAAGGTAGTGTGCTTCAAATAATACAAACTCAGAACCAGCATTTCAGTTAATCAAATCTTGAATTTCGCTTCAGCTCATCCTAAAGTTGCCTTTAAATCCCAAAGAAAAATTTAAAAGAAAAAAAGCCCAGGCCCTTTCATTAGGGCTTCCAGGTGGCTCAGTGGTAAAAAATTTGCCTGCCAGTGCAGGTGATACAAGAGATGTGGGTTCAATCCCTGGGTCGGGAAGATCCTCTGGAGAAGGATATTGCAAACCATTCCACTATTGCCTGGGAAATCCCATGGACAGAGGAGCCTGGTGGGCTACAGTCCATGGGGCTGCAAGGAGCTGGACACGACTGAGCACACGGCACACCTTTGATGTGATTGGACGTGGTGAGACCAGCTGGGTCCACAGCTTTGCTCACACTGCTCCCTTGGGTGGGCATGAGCAGAGGACAGACCTGCAGGGAACATATACAAGATGTGCCCTGTACACAGACAAGGGGGGTTGCTTACACTCAAATGCTCATGTTGCACAAAGAAGACCCTGGAAGGATGCTTAAGGAAGAAAATCTTCAGTGTCTTCTTCCTTTTGGGGAGGGGCACCCAGGCAAGGGAAGACTTTTCATTACTGTTCTTTTTATATTTTGAATTCTTTATGTAAAAAGGTGGGTGCATATATTACCCTTTGAAATAAAATTTTTTAAAAGCTGGAACCTGCCTTTACCCAGAAAATGACGAAGTTGCCATATCCTTTAACGGGGCAAAGTGAAGGGCGTGGGAATATGAGTGCTGAGAGGGCAGGAAGTCTCGTCCCTAGACTAGTGCCTGGCCTGTGGTAGGCACTCAACAAACACCTATTTATTAAAGGGATGGATGAAGGATTGGCTCACACTGTGATCTAACCACAGAAGTTCAGACTTCTCAAATTCCATTCATTTTAGGAAGAGGCAGTGAAGGAACCACAGGCCTGGTATTTAAGGAATTCCACTTCACTGGGTCATGTGGTCATTCTCAAAGAGGAGAGTTAATTGGGAACGAAGGAAACCACTGCTGAGAGAGCAGGGCCGGAAGCTGTCTACCTGTGGGATGAGCAGAGAGAGCGCGGAAATAGACTAATGGGGGCAGGGGAGCATGGGCCCCAGCACTACAAGGGCCAGAGCTTCAGGGAAGAGAGATAATCATGTGTATCAAAACATTCTACCACGTGATCCAGCAATCCCACTCCTGGGTATATTTCCAGGAAAAAAATGAAAACACTAGTTTGAAAAGATACACTCACCTGTTTGTTCACAGCAGCACTATTTACAATAGCTAAGACATGGCAGTAAACTAAGTGCCCATCAACAGACAATTGGATTAAGAAGATATGGGGACTTCCATGGTGGTCCAGTGGCTAAGATTCCCCACGCTCAATGCAGGTGGCCCAGGTTTGATCCCTGGTCAGGGAACTAGATCGCATATGCTCCAACTAAGACCCCACATGTCCCAGTGAAGACCGGCGTGATAAAATAAGTAAATAAAAGAGATGTAATAGGAACAGACAACGGAATATTGCTCAGCCAAAAAAACAAAAGAATGAAATACTGCCATTTTCAGCAACAGGGATGGACCTGGAGAATATTATGCTTAGTAAAATAAGTCAGACGAAGAAAATACTGTACAATATTACTTATGTGTTAGTGAGCTTCCTTGGTGGCTCAGATGGTAAAGAATCTGCCTGCAATGTAGGAGACCCGGGTTCCATCCCCAAGTCGGGAAGACCCGCTGGAGAAGGGAATGGCAACCCACTCCAGGATTCTTGCCTGGAGAATTCCATGGAAAGAGAGCCTGGCGGGCTACAGTCCATGGGTTGCAAAGAGCTGGACACAACTGAGCGGGCTTCTTGAAATACAAAGACAAATACCATATGATATCACTTATATGTGGAATCTAAAAAGTTATACAAATGAATCTGTATACAGAGCAGAAATGTATAGGACAGGGAACTCTACTCAATACCCTATAATGACCTATATGGAAAAGAACCTTCCGAAGAGTGGAGATGTATGTATTTGGCTGTTGGAAAGGCCGCATTGCCCCTCTGGTTTTTCTCTGTTCCTTCAGAACGCAGTCTCCAAGTATGGCGCTCAGTTCCAAGGCAATGCCCAGCACGATGCCCTGGAGTTCCTGCTCTGGTTGTTGGATCGCGTGCACGAGGACTTGGAGGGCTCCTCCCGAGGGCCGGGTTCTGACAAGGTCAGTCACCCTCAGAAAACACATTATGTTCAATTTTAGTTTTTTGCCTTGAACATTTACTCAACTCCCCAAAACTAAATCTTGAAATTCAACTCCGTAGATTTTTGTGTATTCTGGCTGCTGCTCACACAGTACCATTCCCTGCGCCTTCCTCTTTGCCCCGTTTGTTTTAGACCAGATGTTTCCTCCCATCACCGTTCCTCATTCTCTCTAATCCCAGTGATTCGGTGAATACGGTTTCTGTTTGGTTTAAAGTTCGAAAAAAAAAATTTTTCCTTTTCGTCAGTATCCTATGCCTTAGAATGGTCCTGTAAGGCCATCGGTGGTGTTGCTTATTATTTTCAAATGCTACCATTTTAGCTCTGCTTTCTCAGTTACTTATCCTGCAGAGCAAGTGATTCCCAATCATTTTTCTCAAGACACAGGATGGGTGATCTTTTCACGTGTGCCCTCAGCATTCCCAGATTTGGATGAAACCTCAAACCTTTGGGAGTAAGAAAGCCCTACGATCATTTGTAATAGCCACAGTCGGTTGATACATCAGTTATACTCTCTATGGGCTTTGCTAAATAAAGATCAATATTGGTTTCTGTCCTTTTATCTCTCACTTAAGAAAGGAAAAGTGAGTAAATTTATTATACCACGAGTGAGCAAAGTTATCAAAACAATGTCCATGAATAATCCATTGTAATTTAAAAAATGTTTTACAAGCTTTGGTAATGAATCAGTTGCACATTACTTTTGATGTGTCTCAAAACTGGTCCACATCAAGAACCAGCTACAAGAACTGCTTTGCTTATTTTGTTTGTTTGTTTTACGTCTGGACCATTTTTTCCCATCCCTCTTGCGAATCAATTAAAAAGCCCTTCGGAAGTGTTTCGCTCTTTCACCTGTTACTCTCCCATCTTTACACTGCCTGCTTGGAGACTATTATTGTAGGGTAATAAAGATTGGATGCTAAAATGTTACACAAATGGATCCATCCATGAAACGGAAACAGACTCCCAGACACAGAGAACGGCTGGTGGTTGCCGAGGCGGGGGTGCAGGAAGGATGGATTGGGAGTTTGGGATTAGCAGAAGGATAAACAACAAGGTCCTACTGTGTAACACAAGAAACTATGTTCAGTATCCTGTGATAAACCATGAGGGAAAAGAATACAATAAAGAATGTGTATATATATATATATATAACTGAGTCATTTTGCTGTATGTAGAAATTAACACAACATTGTAAATAAATTGTACTTATTAAAATGAGTAGATAAATGAGGGAGAGACTGAATGGCAGTCAGTTTTGTAGGGTGAATGAATCTAGATATCTAGCAGGCAGCATGGTGACTGTAATTAATAATACCGTATTGCCTGCTAGAAATATGCTAGGAGTAGATATTAGGTCCTCTCAGCACACACACAAGAAGGGAATTATGTGAAGAGATGGATATGTTTATTGGTTTGACTGAAGTAATTATTTCACTACCTTCAGTTCAGTTCGGTTCAGTCACTCAGTCATGTCTGACTCTTTGCGACCCCATGAATTGCAGCACGCCAGGCCTCCCTGTCCATCACCAACTCCCGGAGTTCACCCAGACTCACATCCATCGAGTCAGTGATGCCATCCAGCCATCTCATCCTCTGTCGTCCCCTTCTCCTCCTGCCCCCAATCCCTCCCAGCATCAGAGTCTTTTCCAATGAGTCAACTCTTTGCATGAGGTGGCCAAAGTACTGGAGTTTCAGCTTTAGCATCATTCCTTCCAAAGAACACCCAGGGCTGATCTTCTTCAGAATGGACTGGTTGGAGCTCCTTGCAGTCCAAGGGACTCTCAAGAGTCTTCTCCAACACCACACTTCAAAAGCATCAATTCTTCGGCGCTCAGCTTTCTTCACAGTCCAACTCTCACATCCATACATGACCACTGGAAAAACCATAGCCTTGACTAGACGGACCTTTGTTGGCAAAGTAATGTCTCTGCTTTTCAATATGCTATTTAGATTGGTCATAACTTTCCTTCCAAGGAGTAAGCATCTTTTAATTTTATGGCTGCAGTCACCATCTGCAGTGATTTTGGAGCCCAGAAAAATAAAGTCTGACACTGTTTCCACTGTTTCCCCATCTATTTCCCATGAAGTGATGGGACCAGATGCCATGATCTTTGTTTTCTGAATGTTGAGCTTTAAGCCAACCTTTTCACTCTCCTCTTTCACTTTCATCAAGAGGCTTTTTAGTTCCTCTTCACTTTCCGCCAAAGGGTGGTGTCATCTGCATATCTGAGGTTATTGATATTTCTCCCGGCAATCTTGATTCCAGCTTGTGCTTCTTCCAGCCCTGTGTTTCTCATGATGTACTCTGCATAGACGTTAAACAATATACAGCCTTGACGTACTCCTTTTCCTATTTGGAACCAGTCTGTTGTTCCATGTCCAGTTCTAACTGTTGCTTCCTGACCTGCATACAGGTTTCTCAAGAGGCAGGTCAGGTGGTCTGGTATTCCCGTCTCTTTCAGAATTTTCCACCGTTTATTGTGATCCACAGAGTCAAAGGCTTTGGCATAGTCAATAAAGCAGAAATAGATGTCTTTCTGGAACTCTCTTGCTTTTTCCATGATCCAGCGGATGTTGGCAATTTAATCTCTGGTTCCTCTGCCTTTTCGAAAACCAGCTTGAACATCTGGAAGTTCACGGTTCACGTATTGCTAAAGCCTGGCTTGGAGAATTTTGAACATTACTTTACTAGCATGTGAGATGAGTGCAATTATGCGGTAGTTTGAGCATTCTTTGGCATTGCCTTTCTTTGGGATTGGAGTGAAAACTGACCTTTTCCAGTCCTGTGGCCACTGCTGAGTTTTCCAAATTTGCTGGCATATTGAGAGCAGCACTTTCACAGCATCATCTTTCAGGATTTGAAAGAGCTCAACTGGAATTCCATCACCGCCACTACCTTGGTGTGTATCAAATCGTCATGTTGCACTCCTTAAATACATAAAATGTTTATTCAAAAATAAAGTGGCTCAAGAAGCCGAGTCACCTTTTTCCTTTAACTTGTCTGCACAGCCAGTTGTCTCTGTTTCTTTTTCTTTTAAAATGACAAGTTGCAGCTTTAAGGAGAGCACCACCATATATGTCTTGAATAAACTCTTTTAAACCACAGTATAATGTAGAAGGTAAAGAGCTTGACAGAGCTGCAGAAAGAGTTCTTATGTCTGAGACAGCAGGTTGCCAAATGCATGGGATGGGGAAGATAGTGATTGTAGCCTGTTCTGTACTTTTCAGAGCACATCTTGGAGTGTTATACACAGTATGAATAACTACTGTCATTTGTGGAGTGTTTCAAGAGTTATTATCCCCATTTGGCATCTGGGTAAACCAAGAATCAGACAGGCTGTGTAACCTTCCTGAAGCAGCACAGCTGAAGAAGTGACAGAGTCAGGATTCAAGTCCAAGGGGAATGTAGCTTGAAAGCCTGTTTTCTTCTTTTAAAAAGAACCATCCTGGGGCTTCCCTGGCAGTCAAATGGTTTAGACTTTGTGCTTCCACTGCAGGGGGCATGGGTTCGATCCCTGGTCAGGGAACTAAGATTCTGCAAGCCATGTGGCCAAAAAAGAAAAGTCTTCTTGTTCCATTTTTCCCCTGCTCCTCCCCACTCCCTGCCTATGCCAGGCAGCACTTCCTACCTGGCAAGTTAGAGGAATAAACAGCCTTCCCAGTTACCTTTCGATCCTTCTCTTTCATCCTTTGGTGGCAGGAAAAGCATCCCATAGAGGTGGGGGAGAGCCCAGAGAGGTTAAGTAACTTGGCCCAAGTCACACAGCAAGCCAGTAGGAGAGCCAGGATGCAAAGCTAGAAAATTCGACTCTTAGAACAGGGCTTCTTAGCCTCAGCACTTTGGACAGAAGACCAGGTAATTCTAGGGGAGTGGGGTTTGTCCTGTACGTTGTACCGTTTGCAGCGTTTCTTTACCTAGCAGCTGCCGGTGGCACCCGTAATTGTGATTGATCACCAAAACTGTCTCCAGACACGGCCACGTGTCCCCTGGAGGAGAGGCAAAAGCATCCCCCTCATGGAGAACTCTGCTCTGGAGCCTTGGTCCCAACCACAGCACACCACCTCAAACCTGTCTTTAAGATGACAGTGAGTTTAAGTCAATAATGTGTTATGATTTCAAGACCCTCATGAAAGCAGCCCTAACTGGTTTTCCATTTTCCAGTGTGCCCCGCTACTGTGTGTTCTTCATGCTGCAGCCAGAGGGATCTTTTCAGAAAGGAAATAAGATTGCATCACCCTCCTGCTTTAATTTCCTCGGCAGCTCCCTGTTGCATTTACAACAGAATCCAGACTCCTATACAGCTGACGGGGCCCTAACTGGCTGACCCACCAACAGCTCTGCCTGGTTTCTGCCCCTCACTCATGATTCTCAGTCACGCCGGCTGCTTTCTCTTCCTTTAATGGCCAAGGGTGTCAAGAAGGCACCCACGACCCAGCAAGACCACGGCTGGCTGTTGGCCGGAGAGAGGAGCTTGCCCTGCTCTTCATCTGACCTGATTGAGACCAGGAAAGATCTTTTTCTATGTCTGGATGGAGTCAAAGCTCCTCCTGAAACTTGCTCTCAGAAAATTGGGCTGCCTGCAGAGGGCTGGCTGTGAATGCTTGAAGGTAGAAGAGCAGAGCTGTTGGACTATTTGGCACAAACTTTATTTTCGCTTTCCAAGAAGGAAAGAGACTGCCCCTGTGTACCTCTGAACAATTTTTCTTTCTGAGGCTATTTCTGTTTCAAACATATGAAAGCCATGTAGCTCAATTTATTTGAAACTAGAACAGGAAACATGAGGACCACTTTCTTTTCTGTTAATGTAACAATAAATGTTTTCATCTGGTGAATAGGGCATCTTTTTACTATCCTGTGGACAGTGTGACACCAGCAATATTTTGGGCAGTTTATCTTACAGAAAATGCCACTCTTGCAGGATTAAGAAAGGGACTAAGGCTGGGGAGAGGACCAGGAACCTAACATCTATTAAGCACCTACTATGTGCCAGGCAGGATACCCTCATCTCTTTTTATTTAAATGATGACTCCCTGAGCTGACGTAATACTCCTCTTCATTTTAGGTGTGGAACAAGGCTCAGGGAGATAGTCAGGATCACTCGGCTAGCAGGGTAGCCCCAGCCTGGTCCGACCTGCCTGATACACCATGCTTTGTGAGTGACCCTCCATTGCTTCTCACCCCAGCCTCGTTTGGAATTTTCTCTTTACATACCCCTCCTTGGACGGTCCTGTATGCAGCCGCTCCCAACGCATGCTGCCTTATCATCTTTTTTAGATTTTCTTTTTTTTTTTAATGTGGACCATTTTCAAAGAATTGCTTCTGTTTTAGTTATTTTGGCCCTGAGGCATGTGGGATCTTAGCTCCCCAACCAGGGATTGAATCCAAACCTCCTGTATTGGAAGGTCTTACCCACCGGACTGTCAGGGAAGTCCCACTGCCCTATCATCCTGATGGAGAAGCAGCCTGGGTCATTGTGAGGTCTTTGGTTGTGAGGAACGGCAGCCAATCAGCCAACTCAAACAACAAAGGAATTAGTTGGAAGGCAAAGGGCAGGTGTGAAGAATGGAAATGAAGGCTGAAGACTAGGCTTGGAACCGTCTTGAGCCAGACAGCTCTGGGTGTGGGGAGGGTGTCAGTGGCAGGAATGGCTCAATCCTCTGGCCTGGACACTTCTGCCAGAGTCGCAGTTTGCGGCCTGTAGGTCAGTCTGCCTGTGATTGACTTGAAGAGCAGGGACATCTCATCCATCCTGCTTGGATCACGTACCAGTCTCTTTGGTGAGGGAGGAAAGGATTCCTGATGAAAGAGCCTTGCCCCCTCCCCCCGGACTGAATTCAGCATTCCCAAAGTGAGGGCTACTCTCAGTGAAAAGAAGACCGTCCTGGGCAGCCCCAAATGCCCACGTCTGCTCTGCATCCATGGTCTCTCTCTCTCTCCTCCGAGCCCTTCATTCCCTTGTCCTTTGGTGTCTCTGCCTGGAACTTGGCTTGCTCTCCCCTCCCTCAACTTCCCCTTTCTCCTGTTGCCATTCCCTCTTCTGTTACTGGGCTTCCCTGGTGGCTCAGTGGTGAAAAATCTGCCTGCCAATGCAGGAGACAAGGGTTCAATCCCTGGATTGGGAAGATCCCCTGGAGAAGGAAATGGCAGCCCACTCCAGTATTCTTGCCTGGGAAATCCCATGGACAGAGGAGCCTGGCAGGTTAGAGTCCATGGGGTCACAAAGAATCAGACACCCCTGAGCACATACACACACTTCTGTTAATGGATCAGGGGTTCTCCAGGCACCAGATCGGAAGCTTGGAATTGACCCTATGTACCCCTTCCTCTTTCCCATCACTTCATGGGAAATAGATGGGGAAACAGTGGAAACAGTGTCAGACTTTATTTTTTGGGCTCCAAAATCACTGCAGATGGTGACTGCAGCCATGAAATTAAAAGACGCTTACTCCTTGGAAGGAAATTTATGACCAACCTAGATAGCATATTGAAAAGCAGAGACGTTACTTTGCCAACAAAGGTCCGTCTAGTCAAGGCTATGGTTTTTCCAGTGGTCATGTATGGATGTGAGAGTTGGACTGTGAAGAAAGCTGAGCACCGAAGAATTGCTGCTTTTGAACTGTGGTGTTGGAGAAGCCTCTTGAGAGTCCCTTGGACTGCAAGGAGATCCAACCAGTCCATTCTGAAGGAGATCAGCCCTGGGTGTTCTTTGAAAGGAATGATGCTGAAGCTGAAACTCCAGTACTTTGGCTACCTCATGCGAAGAGTTGACTTATTGGAAAAAGACTGTGATGCTGGGAGGGATTGGGGGCAGGAGGAGAAGGGGATGACAGAGGATGAGATGGCTGGATGGCATCACCGACTCGATGGACGTGAGTCTGGGTGAACTCCGGGAGTTGGTGATGGACAGGGAGGCCTGGCGTGCTGCGACTCATGGGGTCGCAAAGAGTCGGACACGACTGAGTGACTGAACTGAACCCCTTCCTCTGTCTCCTCCCCTGCCCCATTGGCTGCTCAGTTGTGAGCTGTGCACACAGGGTGTCACACAAGGTGTCTTGATTAAGTCCCTCCCTCCTTTTTATTTTTTAAATATCGGTTTATTTATTTGGCTGCACCAGATCTTGCAGCATGTGGAATCTTTTAGTTGTGGTGTATGGGGTCTAGTTCCCTGACCAGGGATCGAACCCTGGTGTCCTGCATCGGGAGCTCAGAGTCTTAGCCATTGGACCACCAGGGAAGTCCCTGATTTTGGATGTCTGGTCTTGAAATCTACAAGAGGACACATTTCTATTGTTTCAAGCCACTACTTTATTACATTTATTATAGCTGCAATGGGACACTCATACGTAAGGGAATTCAGAGAAGAATATAGTAGGACAGAGTGCGGTGGGAGGAGGCTGACACATTCATTATTCTGAGATGCAAACCTGTTTTGTCTGAGAAAGACGATGTTCACGTGAAGACTGGCTCGCTGGAAAATATGTTCAGGAATGGTTTAGGAGGCGGGAGATGGTCAGATTTGGTGTGGGTGTGTTTGAAGTGATGACAGCCCATCCAAGTGAAATGTACAGGAAACATTTAGACACAGGGTTCCTAGAAGCATGGGGGTAAAGAATGGGTTTGTTAATCCAGAGGTAATGGTTGGAGCTGGGGTAGTATGTGTGAGTGTTCACCAAGGGTCATGCTCTTTCAACACACACACACACACACAACACACATTACCTCTGTCTCTTTCCTTTCTCTGTCACTCTCTCAGGGAATTGGGGAGGTCCAGGGATTGAAGGAGCAGTAGATTATGGTAAGCAACATGGAAAGCCTGGTTCTGCAGGTCTAGTCCCAGAAAGGGATGCTGTGGACCCAGGAGGCGGTGGAGTCTCGTTGGTCTGGATGCAGTGAAGTGATGGGAGGCATGGCTAATTTTGTTTCCTCCCCTCATTTCTTTGCAGCTTCAACCTGAAGCCAGGAAGACCTCTGAGAACCTTCTGTCGCCATCGGCTCCGCTTTCTATGGGCCAAAGCTTTGTGCAAAGCCACTTCCAAGCACAATACAGGTAAGAATAGGGTATGTTTAAAATGTGTTGCCTAAGGCTTCAGCAAACTTGTATGCTGGTAACCAGCCTCACATTGCCAGGTTTACCCTGAGATTGTAAAACAACAGAAACCATAAGCTCCCTTGTCTCCCCCATTATTAATCACAGTTAAGCACTTACTCCTGTTGTTTCCAACTTTCAGTATTTCTTTCCTTTCTTGCTGGCTCCTGGGCCTCCCATCCTGCTTGAAGGAGGAGTATTGGTGAAGATGGTTCTATAAAACATGAATGTGAAGGCCTAGGATCTCCCCAGGCCATTGCTGAGAAGTGGGTGAGATCTTTCTGATTTGTTCTTTATTACCAGAGAGCTGAGTTTAACACATTATTTGGAGTTCTAGATTTCCCAGCATAATGAAGGATGTAAAAAATATAAACTTACATAGACTCTGCCAGGCCCCCTTCTAGGTATTGAGACTTGAGCTGTGAACACACCCCAGCCACTGTTCTTATTAACTAACATTCTATTGGGGGTTTGTTGTTGTTCAGATGCTAAGTCGTGTCCAACTCTTTGCGACCCACATGGACTGTAGCACCCCGGGTTCCTCTGTCCTCCACTCTCTCCTGGAGTTTGCTCAAATTCATGTCCATTGAGTCAGTGATGCTACCTAACCATCTTGTCCTCTGTCATCCCCTTCTCCTGCCCTCAGTCTTTCCCAGCATCAAGGTCTTTTCCAGAGTCAGCTCTTTGCAACAGGTGGCCAAAATATTGGAGCTTCAGCTTCAGTATCAGTCCTTCCAGTGAATATTCAGGGTTGATTTCCTTTAGGATTGACTGGTTTGATCTCCTTGCAGTCCAAGGGACTCTCAAGAGTCTTCTCTAGCATCACAGTTTGAAAGCATGTATTGGGGGAGGTGTTAGATAGTACACATATGTGCCTGCCAAGTCACTTCAGTTGGGTCCAACTCCGTGTGATCCTTGGACTGTAGCTGGCCAGGCTTCTCTGTCCATGGGATTCTTCAGGCAAGAATACTGAAGTGGGTTGCCATGCCCTTCTCCAGGGGATCTTCCCAACCCAGGGATCAAACCCACATCTCTTACGTGTCCTGCATTGGCAGGCGGGTTCTTTACCACTAGCGCCACCTGGGAAGGGACTTAATACACACATAATATGCAACAATCTGTGATAACAATGAGTGAAATGATAACTTAGGAGGTTGGGGAGGCAGCTGACCTTAGATAAGATGATCAGGTGAGGCTTATTTTCAGGGGGGACATTCGAACTGCGAGCTGAGTGACAAGAAGCTGGCCATTCAGATACTTGGGGACAGGATATTCCAGGCAGAAAAAGCAGCAAAGGGTCTGGGGTGGAGATGATGCAAGTTCAGGGAACAGAGAACTGCCAAGTAGTGAAGGGTGGGGAGAGGCGAGGCTGGAGAGCTGGACGGGCAATCTGGTAGCATGGGTTGTATGTAGCCTAAGGGCCATAGGAGGCCACTTCAAAGTTTAAGGCAGCATGTGGTCTAATTATCCATTTAAGAAATTGGCTAGTTGGGACTTCCCTGGCTGTCCAGTGGTTAAGAATCTGAGCTTCCACTGTACTTGGCATGAGTTCGATCCCTGATAGGGGATCTGATCTTACCTGCCGTGGCCTGCGGCCAAAAAAACAAAGAAAGAAAGAAATGAGTTGTTTTGGTGATGAAGGGAGGCAGCACTGGGAATGATGGAGACCGGTAGTGATGGAGATGGAGGGAGCAGGGTGGGTAGATGGGGAACAGTTGGGGATGTAGAGTCACCAGGACTTGCCAGTGGGTTTAAGAGTAAGAGGGGGAGGGCCAAGGGAACTGTGAACATCTAGGGCGACTCCTGGGTTTTTACATAGTTGTATAACTGGCAGGTGCTTTGAAGGAAAAATTGGGGGAGTGTTGAAGTGCATGTTATGAGTGTGAAAGAGGAAAAAAATCTCTTGTTTCCCTTTACATTACTTTCTTTTTTTTTTTCTTTTCTTTTTGGCCACGCCCCCGCAGCATGTAGGATCTTAGCCTAGCTGAGTGCTAGTGTGGAGCTAGCACGTGGAGCTGAAAGTCCTCCCTGTGCTGGGTTCCTCTGACAACCAGCCCCATCCTATGGTTTTAGCATAAATTCAGGTGTGGTTGTACGGGGTTTTTTATGAATAGCAAAAAATGCTCATTTTGCCTTTATTTCTGTTCTCATCACTTAGGAAATTCCAAGGGTTTTAGGAGCTCTGTGCCAGGAATATACATACTTTTCAACATAAATATATATTTCTTATTATAAATCACAGTGTCACAAGGTAAAAGGTGAGTCAGGGACAGATTCCTGAAGAAGTGACATTTAGGCTGATCCGATACTAAGGACTGTAAGCACCCTTTGGGTTGATTGCTGTAGAAGGGTGAGTAAGAAGCGAGATATTCATGCTAAAAAAAAAAGAGATTGGTGACAGCTAAAAATAGCTGCTTTCTGCCTTCTGGTCCAGAGTAAAGGAAAAAAATATCATTAGGGACATCCATCTAGGTTAGGGCTTTTGAGGTCTGAGCAGTGGTTTTCTGCAGCTATAGTGGGTGCCAGTTCCAGGCTGGAATCCCAGGGTGTGGTCCTTGCTGATCTGGACCCTCTTCAGTCTCCTTTCCTGGGGAGGATGCCCTCTGGTATCAGTCTTCTTTGTGAAACCAAAAGCCGGAAGTGCTATTCTGAGTTACTGCAGAGGCCCCCTGCTCACTGAGATTCTCCCTATATCTCCCCTTGCTGTCCCTTTTTTAGGGAGCTGAGGTTTTGCCTGTGGCTGGAGGAGGGAAGGGAGAATAGTATTAGGGTGCTGAAGGTTGTAGGCTAGAGCAGGGGTCCCCCAACCTCCGGGATCTAATCCCTGATGATCTGAGATGGAGCTGATGTAATAAGAATAGAAATAAAGTGTACAGTGAGTATAGTGCTCTTGAGTCATTCCCAAACCATCCCTCCCCCTTGGAAAAATTGTCTTCCACAAAATTGGTCCCTGGTGCCAAAAAGGTCCAGGACCACTGGACTGGAGGGCAAATAATTGGTTATTCTATACAATTATTATCATGGCTTGAAAACATCTGCAAGTTTAATAGTCAAGGATTGTTGCTATGTTGGAGTTTTGGCTAGAGGAGGCAGTGTGTGTGTGTGTGTGTGTGTGTGTTCCTCTCTCCATGGCATTCATAACTTTTGTTCACAGAAATCCTAATCTGGTTCCCATTACAGGTGGCATTCCCTTTTAGGCAGAGTATGTTTTAGAAGCGTTTTTCAGATCGCAGATTTGGAGAGGTGACATCTTGCTTGTGCATTGTCTTAATTACCATTGCCGGTGTGAACATCCGTCTCACCAGCCAGCGAGCAGGTGAAGCTAGCTGGGTGGGAGGTGTCAGATGGATATTCAGTGGCAGTGAGAGGCCAGGGTGTGAAACGAGCAGTGTCGTTTCGGGGCATTTGTAACCCATGGAGAGCAGACAGCAGTTCTGAGTTCCAGCGGCAGATGAGAGGCTAGTTTTGGAACAGAAGCAACTGGACAGAGAGGATGAATAGCTTGGGGAAAATGGGCGAGTGAAGAGTGAAGGGCGTTGGGGTGATTTTCTGTCCTTTCTCCTGTGAGTGCCTGGGAGACGGTAGGATAGGACTGTGATGAACTGGAGGGGATGGCATGGACGAAAGGACCCCTCCAGGCCACATCTGAGGTGTAGCTGGAGCCTCGTAACCGCTGGAGTTTTCTGTGAAAGTGATGCTACCCTCTCCCCCTGATCTGTTGGTTATACTCATCATCCTCTTCTCATCCTTTGAGGAACAGGTGCCTCTCACGTCCTCTCTCTGGTTTATTATGAAAACAATATGCTTTCTTTATTCTTTAAATACAAAATTAGGTCATTCTATGTTTTTGCCAAACTATGCATCTCTTGCTCCGGGCCAGAGATTCACGGCTCCATCTAAAGGTCGTGTCCCTGGATCGGTTGACTAGGGTGCATCTGCAAGAAAAACTCGGCCTTGCTTAGTTTTAGTAGATTTTTTAAAAATGAGTAAGTCAAAGAAAAACATTCCGTCTCATTGGTCTGCTTAAATGTGAAACGGGTTTGGAAAGTTCCCAATGACAAAGTACATCTTTCAGGTCTGTGTTATGGCACAGTATGTGATGGGTGAGGTTGGGAGGAGGGAGGGAGAGAAACAGGGTGGCAGAGGAGTCCCCACAAACATCAGGTCCCCCTGCTGGCTGGCGCTCTATGCCTGGTGCATCCTTTTTACTACAGCATTGCCATGGTTTTCCCAAAGGAAAATTCACCAAAGGCAGAGAGTGATTGAACATTAAATACTCCAGTCTGTTCTCTGGTCTATCTTTTCTTTTTTTAAAATTTATTTATTTGTTTGGCTGTGCTGGGTCTTAGTTGCAGCACGTGGCATATAGTTCCCTGACCAGAGATTGAACACAGGCCCACCCTCCTGCACTGGGAGCAGAGTCTTAGCCTTTGTACCACCAGGGAAATCCCCATACATATGATTAAACTTTTTCCTTTTTAAGAAATTGAGTTGAGAGCCACATAACATAAAATTAAGCATTTTAAAGTTGTAGTTCAGCAGCATGTACACCCACTATGTTGTGCAACCACCGATTTTTTTTCTAGTTCGTAACCATTTTCATCATCCCCAAAAGAAAACCTGGTACTCATGAAGCAGCCACTCCCCAGGTTTTCCTCCTCTCATCACCTGGCAACCACCAATCTGCATTCTCTTCCTGTGGCTTTACTCACTCTGGTATTTCATATACATGGAATCATAAATTATGTAGCCTTTGGTGTCTGGCTTCTTTTACTCACATGATGTTATCAAGGTTCATTTATATAGCAAGTGTGAGGACCTCAGGACTGAATAATAATCCATTGTGTGTCTGTAACACATTCTGTTTACCCATTTATCCATTGATGGACACATGAGTTGTATCCACCCTTTGGCTTTGGTGAATAACATTGTCTGAACCTTTGTGCACAAAGATCTGAATACCTGTCTTTAATTCTTTGTGGTATGGCCCTAGCAGAGGAATTGCAATGGTGGCTCTAACTCTTTGAGGAACTGCCCAACTGTTCAAGTGGCGATTCGACTTTAATGTGTATCCTCCACCCTCACAGATCTTCCTTGACCTGTCCCCACTGCCTGAAACAGAGCAACACCTTCGACCCTTTCCTGTGCGTGTCCCTGCCCATCCCTCTGCGCCAGACGAGGTACGTGAGCATCATGCTGGTGAACTTGATGTCCATCTTTTGGAATCTCTGGACCCTGCAGCTACAAAGTTCTCTTTTGCTTCTCAGCCAAGCCTTGCTTCTTGGGGACATCCAATGACCTAATGGGATGATTAACGTGAAAGGTTACTGAGTTCCTTCTTTGGCTGAAGATGGGATTATAAACATGCTTTTGTTTATCAGCCCCATTGCCCGGCTTCCATCTTTGGCCCATTTAGAAGCTGGCATGGGCCAGTTGGTACCACTCAAACAGACAGAGGTGAACCAGAGAAAACTTGTCATCCTCTGCTTTCCCCAGCTTTATTTCTAAATCCTTTTTCCTCTTGGGGAAGGTGTAGGAAAAGGTTTATTTAAGGGGCAAAGGAAATGGAAAGGGGTTGTTGGGAGATACGAGAAAAAAAGAAAAGAGGAGGCAGGATTAGGTAGGAGACATGATGAAGTTTGGCTCTGCAAAAAGAAGAAGCACGTAGCACAGGCATCCCAGAAGCCTAGGTCTTGGCAGGGACTGTTAAGGCCACTGCCAACCACATGGAAGCTTAGTGAATTCCTATATGGGGCCTTTCTTCCCTGGGTTCCCCCGCTTTGCAAAATCTTTTCTCTTGCCTTCTGTCTGTTGATATCCTCCATCTTTAGGATGCGGTGAAGACTGATGGCTTTATATATCCTTTCCTGGCAACTGAATCTCGCTTCCTGCTTTGAACTCCTGTTCTGCTGATTGTCAGTGCCATAAATATATTAATAACTGACTTATCCTATCATCATATGATGGCTACTGATAGATATGAGCTGTGATTCCTGGCCAGAAGCAGCATAGCACAATGGTTAGGACCACTGACTCTGGGGCCAGACTGCCTGGGTTCAAGTCTCAGCTCTGCTAATTATTTATATGGATTAGATTGTTACTGTAGTAGAGAGCAGGAGACGCAGGAGTTGGAGGGGTAAGCCCTGGTGTGCTGCTGGGTGTAGTAGACAGTGGAACTAGAGAGAGTCCAGAGAAGTTGGGGAGCAAAAGGGCTGTACTCCATCACAAGGGAGAAAGAACTTCAGGAGGAAAAGGGGAGCCTTGTCAGTAGTGTTGAGTTGTCCTGGAGGGAGAGACTTGACTGCTCTACTTTTCTGACGTCAGAGTTTCTTTTTGCTTTAGATTATCTACTTAGCAAATAGAATCTTGAGACCATAGGTCGGAACAGATGGTCCCTGACTTAACGATGGTTCGACGTACAATATTTTGATTGTACAATGGTATGAAAGTGATGCGCATTCAGTAGGAACCGTACTTTGCAATTTGAATTTTGATCTTTTCCCAGCCAGGCAATGTGAGGTATGGTCCTCTCTGGGCAGGGCAGCACCACAGCTCCCAGTCCAGCTGGGTGATCATAAGGGTAAACAACCATACACTTAAAACCGCTCTGTTTTTCAGTAAATTGCATTCAGTAAATTGCAGGAGCAATTCAAAGCTTTATTATCACGGAGGCTCTATGTTAGATGATTTTGCCCAACTGTGGGCAAATGTAAGTGTTCTGAGAATGTTTAAGGTGGGGAGGGCTAAGCTATGGTATTTGATAGATTAGGTGTATTAAATGCATTTTTGACTTAAGATACTTTAAGTTACAATGACGTAATCCCACTGTAAGTTGAGGAAGACCTGTGCTGTGATTCTTGATCAAATATCTTTTACTTTTAAGTCGCTGGAAAAGTACATGCTACTGAGAGCCTTGGGGAATTGGCTCTCCGCTGCCACCTGGTGACAACGTACTTAAAGGGCAATGACCCGACCAGGAAGCAAAGATTTGCCCAAGTGCTAAACCTGGTCTAGTGTCAGTGATGTTGGTGACAGCCCACGTCCGTCCTTTAAGGATGTGGCCTCCTTCCTATTTTCCAGATTCTTGAGTGTCACCTTGGTCTTCCCCTCCAAGAGCCAGCGGTTCCTGCGCATTGGCCTGGCCGTGCCAATCCTGAGCACAGTGGCAGCCCTGAGGAAGATGGTTGCAGAGGAAGGCGGCGTCTCTCCAGAGGAGGTGTGATGGGGGACCTGGGCATGGGATGAGGGATGCTAACCGCACCAGCCCTCTGGGCTATTTAGGCTAATTTTTGGCTCTCAGTGACTCCAGTGTGACTCATGAGATACTGTTTGATTAATAGTCCCTGGTGTCTGTGATGACTGGGCCTAGACCACTCCCTGCTTTTTCACAGAATAACCCGGAAGGGAAATCACCTTTGTCTTCCAAAAAGGTGACGATGATGGCGATCATCATCCTTTCAACAATAGCTGACTCTCAGTAGTGCTGATTAAGTGCTGAGCACCACTCTGTGAACTTTATGGCTAATTTACTCCCCACCATCATCCTGTGAGGCAGATATTACAGTTATGCTCATTGTACCAGTGAGCACTGGGCAAGTGTGACACAAGGTCAGTGCCTGGGCCAGGATTTGAATGCAGGTGGTGATTTCAGAACCTGAGCCACTATTCTGTGTTTTCACTCCTGAGCATATAAACCAGGAGACTGAAGAGGAACTTGGGATGAGTACATGAGAGAGGCGATTTGGGGACAGTGGGATGGGTGTGCTCCACTTTTTTTTTTTTTAAGTGTCTTGGTAAAGAGTTTGGATTCACTGTGACTTTGGTGGACAGACCCATAATAGGGTCCCTCATGAAAGGACAGGATAGAAGGGATGGTGGTGAAAAGCAACAAGGGAAGGGCTCAAAATGGGGTTCTAATTGTTTTATTCAGTCCCTTTCTAGTTTTCGGACCTTAGACTAAGTAATCAGTCCCCTATTTCTTTAGTTTTTTTTTAAATTTTTTTATTTTTTTGCCACATTGTGCAGCATGTGGGATCTTAGTTCCTGACCAGGGCTCATACCCACGCCTCCTGTATTGGGAGCACAGAGCCTTAACCACTGGACCTCCAGGGAAGTTCTGATCCTCTGTTTCTTTAACTGTAAAATGGAAATTTTATACTTCCATTGGTGTAAAATTGGTGACTTGGTGACCTCATGAGATTTTTTTTTTTTCTAATTAAGGAGTATTTTTAACCTTTTCATTACAGAAGGGAAGGGATATAAGAAAGTGTCCATCTTAAAGTTATAACTTCACTTGTTGACTTTTTACATGTACATCTGTGTAACCACCATGATAACAGAACCTTTCTATCACCCCAGTGGGCTCCTTCCTGCTTCTACCCAATCAGTTCTTCTGACTTTTCTCACTATTTTAATAAAGATCTCCATTGGAGGAAAAAATATATGTCTGTGTGCTCAGTTGTTGATTCTTTCCACCCTTCAGGGGACAGAGTTGGATCTGGGGGCAGCCAGGACCCTCACAGCAGTAGTCACCCATCTGCTCCACTACAAAACCAGCCTTTTCCGCTCACCTCAGTGTTCCATAAAAATATTTTCCATGTATGGTACAATGTGAGAAAAGTTGGCAATACTATTTAGAAGTTTTTTAAGTGGAGATCGGTTAGTGGGAAACACTCTCAATTTTTGTTTATCTGAAGTAGGCTTCATTTTAGGCTCATTCTGTCAGGATAGTTTAGCTGGGTATAAAACTTTAGCTTTTCAATTTTCTTCTCCCCACTCTTCCTTTGGCACTTTGATATTCTGTTGTTGCAGTTGAGATCCAAGTCTGTGTTAGTCTGACTGTAGCACCTAGTGTTTTATTACTAAAAATAAGTAACCACTTGAAAGGAAAATGTAAAAGAGAGGTTTCAGGCAATTGGTTCATTTTTAGACTGCTTCTTTGTTAAGTTCCCTTTGAGAAACAAAAGGGAAAATGATCCTTTTCATTCCAGGTGATCTTGGTTGAACTGTATCCCAGTGGACTCCAGCGGTCTTTCTTTGACGAAGAGGACCTGAATACTATTGCAGAAGGAGATAATGTCTATGCCTTCCAAGCTCCCCCATCACCTGGGCAGGAGATGCTCTCAGGTACAGTAGTGTTTGCAAAATTTTATTTGCATATTATGAATTATAGGTTTGAGAGAATACCTATTGGGTGCTAAGGCATAAGACATTCAGTTTTAGTACTTGGAAATATCAGGCTTATTTTCTCTGATATTTGTTTTACAGATGATTCATTATTAAAAATCAATCAACTAATACAGGAATTCTCAAAACCTTAGTATCAGAATCATCTGGAGAGCTTGTTTAAGCAGATTTCTGAACCCTACCCACAGGGCTTTTGACTCAGAAGGCCAGGGGTGGGGCCTGAGAAATTACTTGTCTGGTAAGCTCTGGTGATAATGATCCTGGAGCCACATTTTGAGAACCACTATTCAGAATGGGACTTCCCTTGTGGCTCAGATGGTAAAGCACCTGCCTACAATGTAGGAGACCTGGGTTTGATCCGTGGGTGGGGAAGATCCTCTGGAGAAGGAAATGGCACCCCACTCCAGTACTCTTGCCTGGAAAATCCCATGGGTGGAGGAGCCTGGTAGGCTACAATTCATAGGGTGGCAAAGAGTCGGACACAACTGAGCAACTCACTTCCATTCAGAATGGGTGCTGGAGTAATCTTTGTCTTCAGGAGTCTTATGGTTCAAGGTCAGTGCTTGAAGTAAAACTGTTATAGCAACCTAGATGTGCATCAACAGATGAATGGATAAAGAAGTTGTGGTACACATACACAATGGAATATTACTCAGCCATAAAAAGGAACACATTTGAGTCAGTTCTAATAAGGTGGATGAACCTAAAACCTATTATACAGAGTGAAGTAAGTCAGAAAGAGAAAGATAAATACCATATTCTAATGCATACATACAGAATCTAGAAAAATGGTACAGAAGAATTTATTTACAGGGCAACAGTGAAGAAACAGACATAGAGAATAGACTTATGGGCATGGGGAGAGGGGAGGAGAGGGTGAGATGTATGGACAGGGTAATATGAAAACGTACATTACCATATGTAAAATGGATAGCCAACGGGAATTTGCTGTATGGCTCAGGAAGCTGAAACAGGGGCTCTGTATCAACCTAGAGGGGTGGGATAGGGAAGGAGATGGGAGGGAGTTCCAGAAGGGAGGAGATATATTTATATATGGCTGATTCATGTTGAGTTGAGGTTTGACAGAAAATAACAAAATTCTGTAAAGCAATTATCCTTCAATAAAAATAAATTAATAAAAAAAACCCTTATAAACTGGAGTAGTAGATGGTCAAATAGGTTATTAGACATTTTGTTAATAGTCTCACTTCCCTATGTTTACTTTTCCTAAACTTTGGATAGGCAAAGGTGGTCAGTTTCTGACAGCCTTTCATTGTAGGTCAGTATACATTTTGGTCCAATTAACCAGTCAAGAAGACTCATATTAGAGCACCTTGTGCCAGTCTTACCATGTACCACAGATAAATTCTCTGCCGAGGCTGTATCCTTAGCCAGCCTAGGTGGCAGACTGGCTGTGGGAACCAAGTATCTGCAGTCACTTTGAGTCACTGGAGAGACTCTGGGTGTGGAATCTGGAATAAAACATTGACAGGCCCTGATTATGTGATAACTCAGTGAAACAAGCCCTCGTTTCAAATTTAATCACAGGTCACCCGTCTGTGCCTTAAAAGTAAAATTTAAGAGCTGATTGGAAATTGAGGATGGTCCAATTCTTCTACTTTCTCAATGACAAAGATTTTTGCATTCCCTCTGTTCTTCTTATGTTGGCTTTCTAAGAGAGCAGAAACTCTACAGCTCTCTGATCAAAGCATACAAGCAACCAAAATCATTTTGGTGTATTTTTCAGATTGGCTTTGAAAAGTGTTGATTAAAATCTCTGTATTTTATTTATTTTATTTATTAAAATATATTTATTTATTTATTTTTTACTTTACAATATTGTATTGGTTTTGCCATACATCAACATGCATCTGCCACGGGTGTACACGTGTTTCCCATCCTGAACCTCCCTCCCACCTCCCTCCCCATACCATCCCTCTGGGTCATCCCAGTGCACCAGCCCCAAGCTTCCTGTATCCTGCATCGAACCTGGACTGGCGATTCGTTTCTTATATGATATTATACATGTTTTAATGCCATTCTCCCAAATCATCCCCTGCCTCCCTCTCCCACAGAGTCCAAAAGACTGTTCTATACATCTGTGTCTCTTTTGCTGTCTCGCATACAGGGTTGTCATTACCATCGTTCTAAATTCCATATATATGCGTTAGTATACTGTATTGGTGTTTTTCTTTCTGGCTTACTTCACTCTATATAATAGGCTCCAGTTTCATCTATCTCATTAGAACTGAAAAATCTCTGTATTTTAAAATCGGCTGAACACAGCAGCAAGTTCACTACCATGTAGATCCTCTTCTTGCACCAAGTGTCCAGTGGCACATGTGCCATGAACCTTAATATTGCTTTCCCTGTAGCCCTCCAGTGTCTCCCATGGGTGGTTAATAGATGCTCAAAGAGAAGAGGGGCTAGAAGCCAGTGTTCTGACCCAGCACAGTAGCTCCTTTAAGAACACAAATGTAATTCTTGATCTTCAGTTCGTCCATCTGGTCTACTGGTCTCCCCGCGCTTGGCAGCCCGTGAGGGTCAGCGATTATCGCTGCCCGTCCACAACGAGACCTCGGTGCTAATCCTCTTCTGTAATCTGGTGGGCTCGGGGCAGCAGGCCAGCAGGTATGTTTAACTTTGTCTTTCTTTCACATGATTTCTGGGGTGTGTCAACATGTACTTGGAATTTGGGCTGGAATAATTCTAATTTGAAAAAGATTAAATATCCATTCTTAATGTTGATCCACAAGGAGTAGGGTGTGAGGTGCTTTCTGATCAAGAGGATCAAAAGTGATAGCCCTCAGCAGATGGCTAACACCATCCGTAACAATTAAGTATCAGAGGTTTTTCTATTGGTTTTAGGAACAATGATAACTACTCTCATCTCTATTTTTTTTTTAAGTTTTTTTTTTTTTTTTAATTGGCTCTGGTGCATGGTATGTGGGATCCAATTGAGTGAAGCCAATGAGTAGAGTCAACACTGTTGACTCTTGGGTATTGTTGGTTTTTGTTTTGCTGAAATAACCTCATATACTTGGATTTCCAGGTTTGGGCCTCCTTTCTTGGTAAGGGAAGACAGAGCCATCTCATGGATCCAGCTCCAGCAGTGCATTCTCAGCAAAGTCCGATACCTCATGAAGAGCGAAGTCCCCATACAGGTCAGTGTGTGTGTGTGTGTGTGTGTGTGTGTGTGTGGTGTGTGTGTAGGGTAGGAATTTAGGGGTAGCTCAGGAGAGACAAGAATTTAGCATCAATGACAGCATTCACATTGTCATATCAAACAACTTTTTTATGCAAGAAAAATCACCATTTTATGACCTGTGCCGTTCCTCTCTTTGTCACATTACCAAAGACCTTTCACAGATGGAGCTTTCGCTTGTTAAATCTTTCGAAACACCACTGGGGCCTTCCCTGGTGATTCAGTGTCTGAGAGTCCATTCTCCCAATGCAGGGGGCAACAGGTTCTATCCCTGGTCAGGGAACCAGATCCTACATGCCACGACTAATTGTTCCCATGCTGGAGCTGAAGATCTAGCATGCCTCAACCAGGAGAAAAGATCCCAGAGTTGAGACCCAGTGCAGCCAAACAAATAAATATTTTTTAAAAAAACTGGAAGAAAGAGTGGAATTTACATCATTCGTTTGTGGCTTCCCATAGTTCTTCCTGGAGAGAAACTTACTGTAAAAAACTGTAATGTAGACATTTGAACCAAAAGTTTCAATGGACTTGCATCCTGTTGCTCTCCACCTAAAACTACCATAACATTGTTAATCGGCTATACTCCAATATAAAAAAAGAAATGAAAAAACAGTTTTAAGGGACTTGAAGTATTACTCCTGTGGAAAACTAAAATTGATGTTTATGTCCAAATATGAGAATGTAGATATTCAAATAATTTTGTCCAATTTTTGAAAAACACATGAAAAACTCCAAGAAGGAACACCTTTATGCCTTGCTCGTTTATTGATTCTCAGACTGGTTCAGTTCAGTTCAGTCGCTCAGTCATGTCCGACTCTTTGCGACCCCATGGACTGCAGCACACTAGGCTTCCCTGTCCATCACCAACTCCCAGAGCTTACTCAAACTCATGTCCAAAGAATCAGTGATGCCATCCAACCATCTCATCCTCTGACATCCCCTTCTCCTCCTGCCATCAATCTTTCTCAACATCAGGGTCTTTTCCAATGAGTCAGTTCTTCACATCAGGTGCCCAAAGTATTGGAGTTTCAGCTTCAGCAGCAGTCCTTCCAATGAATATTTAGGACTGATTTCCTTTAGGATTGACTGGGTGGATCTCCTTGCAGTCCAAGGGACTCTCAAGAGTCTTCTCCAGCACCACAGTTCAAAAACATCAATTCTTCAGCGCTCAGATTTCTTTATAGTCCAACTCTCACATCCATAGACTACTGAAAAGACCATAGCTTTGACTAGATGGACCTTTGTTGGCAAAGTAATGTCTCTGCTTTTTAATATGCTGTCTAGGTTGGTCATAGCTTTTCTTCCAAGGAGCAAACGTCTTTTAATTTCATGGCTACAGTCACCATCTGCAGTGATTTTGGAGCCCCAAAAATAAAGTCTGTTACTCTTTCCACTGTTTCCCTATCTATTTGCTATGAAGTAATCAGACCAATGGCACCCCACTCCAGTACTCTTGCCTGGAAAATCCCATGGACAGAGGAGCCTGGTAGGCTGCAGACCATGCGGTCGTGAAGAGTCAGACATGACGGAACGACTTCACTTTCACTTTTCCCTTTCACGCATTGGAGAAGGAAATGGCAACCCACTCCAGTGTTCTTGCCTGGAGAATCCCAGGGACGGGGGAGCCTGGTGGGCCGCCATCTATGGGGTCGCACAGAGTCAGACACGACTGAAGCGACTTAGCAGCAGTAGCAGCAGCAGCAATCGGACCAGATGCCATGATCTTCTTTTTCTGAATGTTGAGTTTTAAGCCAACTTTTTCACTTTCCTCTCACTTTCATCAGGAAGCTCTTTAGTTCTTTGCTTTCTGCCATAAGGGTGGTGTCATCTGCATATCTGAGGTTATTGATATTTCTCCTGGCAATCTTGATTCCAGCTTGTGCTTCATCCAGCCCATCATTTTGGATGATGTACTCTGCATATAAATTAAATAAGCAGGGTGACAGTATACAGTCTTGACGTACTCCTTTTCTGATTTGGAACCAGTCTGTTTTTCCATGTCCAATTCTAACTGTTGCTTCTTGACCTGCATACAGATTTCTCAGGAGGCAGGTCAGGTGGTCTGGTATTCCCATCTCTTTCAGAATTTTCCACAGTTTTTGGTGATCCACAGAGTTAAAGGCTTTGGCATAGTCTATAAAGCAGAAGTAGATGTTTTTCTGGAACTTTCTTGTTTTTTCAATGATCCAACAGATGTTCGCAATTGGATCTCTAGTTCCTCTGCCTTTTCTAAACCCAGCTTGAACATCTGAAAGTTCACAGTTCATGTACTGTTGAAGCCTGGCTTAGAGAATTTGAGCATTACTTTGCTAGTGTGTGAGATGAGTACAATTATGTGGTAATTTGAATATTCTTTGGCATTGCCTTTCTTCAGGATTGGAATGAAAACTGACCTTTTCCAGTCCTGTGGCCACTGCTGAGTTTTCCAAATTTGCTGGCATATCGAGTGCAGCACTTTCACAGCATCATCTTTTAGGATTTGAAATAGCTCATCTGGAATTCCATTACCTCCACTAGCTTTGTTTGTAGTGATGCTTCCTAAGGCCCACTTGACTTCACATTCCAGGATGTCTGGCTCTAGACGAGTGATCGTACCATCGTGGTTATCTGGATCATGAAGATCTTTTTTTTATATATAGTTCTTCTGTGTATTCTTCATACCTCTTCTTAATACTGCTTCTGTTAGGTGCATACCATTTCTGTCCTTTATTGTGCCCATCTTTGCATGAAATGTTCCCTTGGTATCTCTAATTTTCTGGAAGAGATCTCTAGTCTTTTCCATTCTATTGTTTCCCTCTGTTTCTTTGCATTGATCACTGAGGAAGGCTTTCTTATCTCTCCTTGCTATTCTTTGGAACTCTGCATTCAAATGGGTATATCTATCCTTTTCTCCTTTGCCTTTCACTTATCTTTTCTCAGCTATTTGCAAGGCCTCCTCAGACAACCATTTTGCCTTTTTGTATTTCTTTTTCTTGGGGATGGTCTTGATCCCTGCCTCTTGTACAGTGTCACGAACCTCCATCCATAGTTCTTCAGGCATTCTGCCTATCAGATCTAATCTATTTGTCACTTCCACTGTATAATTGTAAGGAATTTGATTTAGGTCATACCTGAATGGTCTAGTGGTTTTCCCTACTTTCTTTGATTTAAGTCTGAATTTGGCAATAAGGAGATCATGATCTGAACCACAGTCAGCTCCTGGTCTTGCTTTTGCTAACTGTATAGAGCTTCTCCATCTTTGGCTGCAAAGAATATAATCAATCTGATTTCTGTATTGGCCATCTGGTGATGTCCATGTGTAGAGTCTGGTAGTTTCCAAATAAAAGCAACAAATTTTAAAACCATTTCTTATTTTTTGGCCATGCCATGGGGTATGTGGGATCTTCGTTCCCCAACCAGGGATAGAACTCCCACCCCTTGTATTGGAAACACGAACTCTTAACCACTGGACCATAAGGGAATTCCCTAAAACCATTCCTTTTAGCCCCGATAGCATCAGAAGTTGTTCTGATGGCTGCTTGGCACAGAAGACTTTAACATTTTTAGGGACAGGTCAGTAGCCCCCGAGTTTCATTTACCCCCAATTATTCTCTAAGTACAATCTTCCCATTTGGAGGATGTCCCAAACATTTCAAAGGGATTTCTTCATAATTATTCATAATTTATGTGCTTTCCTGCCCAGGGAAAACCATACATTTGACTCAGGATTTACCCCAAATATCATTTTGTTAATGACCTTTTCTACCTTTGTACCAAATCTTTATCTCCAAAGCATTTTTGCTCCATGAACTGCCCGGCAGATCTGCCCAAATTAGAAACTCGAATTTCTCCCTAAGTAGGTCAGAATACCTAGTAATAGCTTTGGCCTTCCCCAAACCCTGTGCTCCTTGCTGTTGAAAGTGGACAGAACCACTTTCATGCAAACACTGAACTCAGCTGTTCTTAGTCTCCCTGTGGTCTCCCATGTACTTTTGCCTCTGCACCTCTAGAGCCATTTCAGTTTTAGAACCAAGCAGTCAGTGGGGCCTGGAAAATTATGATACAGGCAACCCCTGACTTGATTTTTTTAAAACATTGTGGAAAAACGCATGTAACATTAATTTTAACCATTCACAAGTGTGCATTAATTTATTCCTCATGATGCATAGCCATCACCACTATACCCCCTAAATTTTTCCTCATACCCACAAAAACTATACCTATTAAATAACAGCTCCCTGCTCTCCCAGCACCTAGCCTGTTGGGAACCTCCATTCTACTTTCTGTCTTTAAGGATTTGACCACTCTGGATATCTCATATAAATAGAACCATACAATATTTGCCCTTCTGCGTCTGGTTTATTTCACTAAGCAAAATGTTTTCAGGGTCCATTCATGTTGCAGCATGCATTGAATTTACTTGTTTGTTAAGGCTGAGTAATATTCCATTGTGTGTGTCTTTGAGACTCTATGGACTGTATAGTCCATGGAATTCTCCAGCCCAGAATACTGGAGTGCGTAGCCATTCCCTTCTCCAAGGGATCTTTCCAAGGCAGGGATCAAACCCAGGTCTCCCGCATTGCAGGCAGACTCTTTACCAGCTGAGCCACTAGGGAAGCCCAAGAATACTAGAGTAGGTAGTCTATCCCTTCTCCAGGGGATCTTTCCAACCCAGGAATCAAACTGAAATCTCCTGCATTGCAGGTGGATTCTTTACCAGCTAAGCTGTCAGGGAATCCCTTGTGTGTATATAATACTGCATTTGATTTATCCATTCATACATTGATGGATTCTTAGGTTACTTCTACCAGTTGACTATTGCAAATAACGCTGTTTAAGGTTCACTTGGCTTCCCTGGTGGCTCAGACGGTAAAGAATCTGCCTGCATTGTGGGAGACCTGGGTTCGATCCCTGGGTTGGGAAGATCCCCTGGAGAAGGGAAAGGCTACATACTCCAGTATTCTGGCCTGGAGAATTCCATGGGGTTCAATGGAGAATTCCATGGAGAATTCCATGGGGTTGCAAAGAATCAGGTACGACTGAGTGACTTTCACTTTCAAGGTTCACTTCAGTTCAGAAAAGTTAGAATATGAAAAATATATATATCTTAGAATAAAAACATATGTGACATTTCTTTTATGTGGCTTATTTCAATGTGTACAAATACTTAGCATTTGATAAGTAAAATGTACACTAGCTTGCTTTTAGATAATTGCCTCACTTTGGTAATCTGGTGACGATTATAATCATCTTGATAAATTAAATTGCCTATTAACTTTGTGACCCCCTGGGCAGTAGCCTGCACCAGGCTCCTCCGTCCATGGGATTTTCTAGGCAAGAGTACTGGAGTGGGTTGCCATTTCCTTTTCCATTAATAACTGATGAACAGAATTGGTTTAATTTCCCATTTATTGTGCCAACATTTGCTTTAATTAACCATGTGTTATTTTATTTTTTAAAATGTTATTTTAAATCACTGTGTTCGCAGTTTCAGAAAATTTAATGTTACATGGTATTAGATTACTATGTTAAAAGGTATAGGGTGTATCTTCTAAAAAAATCTAAAGCCTTTATATCTCCAGGTTTAGAAAAAAATTATTAAGGACATATTCAAAAAATCCCTATAATCAGAAAGTTGCATTTTTTGAGTAACTTCTTTGCACATAACCATCTGATTCACACCAACATGCACGTTGACTTGCTTCCTGTTCTTGGCTTGGCAGAACCTGGGGTCACTGTTCTCCATCCGGGTCGTGGGACTCTCCCTGGCCTGTAGCTACTTGTCCCCACAGGACAGTCGGCCCCTCTGTCACTGGGCAGTTGACAGGTAAGGGGATGTTCCAGACATGGTAAGAGAATGAATACGTTCTTGTCTGACTAGACTCCTTCAAGGCTGTGTATCAGTAAAACTGATGACAATCTTAGTTGCCCTTGGTCTTCAGCACTAGCGACTGGGTTAGGTCCTTGTATACATTCTGTGCTTCCAGTCCTTATGTCTAAGCAGGACTGATGGCCACTTCAGAGATGGAGGGGACCCTGGGGTTCCCAAAGATGAGGACTTATTCACACTCACATGGCTAGTTAAGGATTGTATACCTTCCATGAACTCAAACACTGGGTTTTTGTTTTGTTTTGTTTTTTTTGATAGTTTCAATTTTGTTTTATTTGTTATTTTTATTTTTTGGCCATGCTATATAGCATGCAGGATCTTAGTTCCCTGACTAGGGATGTAACCCCATGCCCTCTGCATTGGAAGCTCAGAGTCTTAACCATGGACCCCCAGGGATGTCCCTCAAAACCTGTTTTTGAATCATCTTGGTGACAGCTGGAGGCTTATGTGACATCTCCACTTTTTTCTTTTAAGGGGCATTCAAAACTTTCTTTTAAGGGGCAGACCCTCCCATCGCTTGTCTATATGTGTCTTGATTTCACGTCTTCTACTTTCTTCTGCATTAAGGCCAGCCAGTCTCTTCTGAAATGGGCTGAGTGCAAGCAGCTGGAAAGACCGATGGGCCAATGAGATTTTCTGGGTCTGGGGGGCTCTGGAAGGGGAAGACCTTTTAGGTCGTGGAGGTGGGCTCAAAGGTGCTCCTTTCACTTCACAGTGGAGGGAAACCCGGCAGCTCATTTTGGGCATCATCAGAATTGGGTGTGTGTATAGGATGTTCAAACAGAACAGACCTATTGTCACTGAGCAGGTGGCTGGGGCTGCAGTGGGAGCGCTGAGCCACCAGACCCTCAGAGCTCACAGCTCCCAGGACAGGGAGGACAGAGGCTTCAGGGTAGATGAAGGACCAAGCCTTCCGCAGACAGTGCCTCCTCAGGCCCCCGACCTTGGTTTCCATGCAGCTCTGGACGTTTCTGTTGGGAACATTGGTCCTGGGGGTGGGGAGGGTGGGGAGAGTGGGAAGCCCATCTCCATGTCTTGGATGGGCCCCCTATTCTCTCATCAGGGCTCTGCATCTCAGGAGGCCAGGAGGCCCTCCGCACATCAAACTGGCCGTGGAGTGGGACGTTGACACCAAGGAGCGGTGAGTCCAGCAGAGCCCAGCTCCAGCAGAGGAGACAAAGCCTGTTTGTGCATAAAGGACCTTCCTGTGCCAGCTCCCCTGATGCCACTGTGGGGTGTATGAAGCTTCCCGGATGCCCTGTGACCTATTCCTCCAAGAAGCCCCACTGGCAATTGTCTGTCTATAAACAACAGCAGTAGGAATAGTATAATGATGTCAGTGGGTGATGGCCGTGGTGGTCACAGTCACAGTTGCAAATGGTGAGGTGACACTTATTCACTTCCCCTGGCCAGGCCCTGCCCTGAGCACTTTCCATCCGTGCAGGATATTTCATATATCCCATTCTGTAAGGTAGGGCCAACTTGAATCCACCTTGTCAGATGAGGAAACCAAGGCACAGAGAGGCTAAACGGTCGCTAGCAGAGGTGGACTTTGAACTCAGGCCGTCAGGCTCAAGTGCACACTCTGAGTCACCCAGTGTGGCTGCTTCTCTAACCCCGAGGGCATCTTCCAACATTGGGAAAAGGCACTGTTCGGCCTGCTGCTGCTGCTGCTGCTAAGTCGCTTCAGTCATGTCTGACTCTGTGCGACCCCATAGACGGCAGCCCACCAGGCTCCGCCGTCCCTGGGATTCTCCAGGCAAGAACACTGGAGTGGGCCTGGTGAGGGTTTATTAATCTCAACTAGGTGCCAGGCCATGAATCACATGAGACAAAGATACCGAAGCCCAGGGCTTGGTCCTTCTCAGGGCTGCTGGGGGAGACTGAGAATTCCAGTAAGAGAGAGTGGGTGCTCCGGGAGCCCAAGGAAGGGGGCCTTTGACTCCACAGCAGATGCTTTGCACCCCATTAGCTGGGAGTAGAGACCCTCGGTTGGGGGTGTTGTGGGGAAGTGAGACACCCACACGGCCTCTGTCTGCTCCCCCTGCAGCCTGTTTGGGAGCCCCCAGGAGGAGCGGGTGCAAGACGCAGACAGTGTGAGGCGGCAGCAGCAGGCTCACCAGCAACACAGCTGCACCCTGGACGAGTGTTTCCAGTTCTACACCAAGGAGGAGCAGGTCCCGCCCTGGGGGTCTGCGCCCCTGCTGGACGGGGGGTGCCAGGGCCCGTCGGTGGGTGGGCTCACGGTCCTGGCGGCTTCCCTTCCAGCTGGCCCAGGACGACGCGTGGCGTTGCCCCCACTGCCAGGCCCTGCAGCAGGGGGTGGTGAAGCTGAGCCTCTGGACCCTGCCCGACATCCTTATCATCCACCTCAAGCGCTTCTGCCAGGTGGGCGAGAGGAGGAACAAGCTCTCCACGCTGGTGAAGTTCCCGCTCGCCGGGCTCAACATGGCTCCCCACGTGGCCCAGAGGAGCACCAGCCCCAAGGCCATGCCGGGTGCCTGGCCTCCTTCCTGGAAGCAGCCAGCCTGCCTGCCCACCAGCTACCCGCCAGACTTCCTGTACGACCTCTACGCCGTCTGCAACCACCACGGCAGTTTGCAAGGTGGGCATTACACAGGTGAGCCTGCCTCGCGGCCTGTGGCTGCTGCTGCTATGCCCACATTCGTGGCTGTGGCCTGGGCCTCCAGATACCCTTGGAAGGGACACCCATGAGATGCCAAGCTCACTCGGGCACTGAACACCAGCTGACCCCTCACCCGCTCCATGCCCGGAACCTGCCAGGGGGTAGGGGGTGCTGGTCCAAGCATGGGGCAGGCTTAGGAGGGTGGTTGGGATAGAAAGTTTGTTACAGCCTGAGTTTTCACCATATCAGGTGAAACCCAAAGAGTGACATTTGTCCTCATCTGTGATTCAGCCCACAGACTCCCACTTATCAGATTTGGTATTTATTTCTATGGGGTACATTCAGTTGTTACTGCCTTCTAGGAACTTGAAGTGAATGAAAGATGGGAGGACAGAAACAAAGAGCTTGGCAGCTCACTCAGTTCATAATTGCATACCTTGGTCTGTTCTACACTAATATAAATTAGGTCATTTCTGGAAAAAAATTCTTGGAAATATTTTTTTTTTTTGAAAAGTGGGCTATTGCTAGTGTACTCATGAACCTGCAATTTGGAAAATATTGGACCGTATAAACAACCAGGACCATCACTCATCTGTTCATTGAGCAAATATTTATGAAGTCCCCATTCTATGCCAAACCCTGGGCTAGGTGCTGGAGCCTAAGTGGTGAACAAGATGAATAGGAGTCCTGCCCTCATGGGACTAATTTCAGACACAGAAATAAAAAGGTGCTTGTCCCTTTAACACTTTCACTACTTGGCGTCATGCAAAGGTGATTGGTTGCTGTGTCTGAGATACAGATAAGGCCTGCCTGAGCGTGTTACCTTTAGGAAAGAAGATGTGGAACTTAGCTGTGTGAATAATGGTAGGAAAGCATTATGGGCAGCACTGCTAGCGTGTGCAAAGGTCCAGAGGCAGAGTTTGTGTGTTTAAGCATTGATGAAATCCCGCTGTGACTGAAGGGGGAAGTAAGTCAAGATGGGGCTGGATCCCAAGATGCTGGAGGCCATGGAAAAGAGATTGCATTTTTCCAAACCGTGGTGGGAAGCCATTAAAAGGTTCTCGGCCGAGGAATAAAGACATAATCGAGTTCACAAAGTGAGGTCTTAGCTTGAGCAGAGAATTGGGTGGAGCAAGAATATAAGCTGGAATTGCAGTTAGGAGGGTGTTTCTGGGCCTCAAGTGGGAGACGGTGTTGGCTGGGACTTGGGTGATGATAGGGTATTCAAGACACATTTGAGAAAGAGAATTGGTCAGACTGGCTTTTGCACTCAGCATGGGATGGAAGAGAGGCAGGAGCAAAGATGAACTTCCCGTGCCTGGTGTGAGCCAGTGCAAGTCAGTCAACTGTGCTTCCACAGTAGGGGACGTGGGTTCAATCCCTGGTCAGGGAACTAAGATCCCACATGCCATGAGTTTCAGCCAAAAAAAAAAAAAAAAGCCAGCCAAGTGTGGCTCATGGGCCAGACCCAGTCTGGTACCTGTGTTCGCTCGGTTCATGAGTTAAAAATGGCTTTTACATTTTAAAAGGGGGTAAAAAAGCAAAACGAAAAACAAACCAAATAACAGCAGGAAGAATATATGACAGAGACTGTAGGTGGCCAAAGGTGACCTGCAGAGCCAAAAATTGGCCAAATGAGCTATTTGGCCCATTACAGAAAAAAAGCTGGCTTTTACTCCTGAGTTAGTATGTTATGGTACCATTTACTGAGACGTGGAGGGAAAGGAGAAGAATATCTCTTGTATTTGTTTGGAAGGTGGTGAGAGTCTTATCTATGATCATTTTCTTAGATGTTTGGCTACAGTTCTTAGGTAGGAAAGAAGTGTCTTATAATCCCAAGTTCATGTTTTCCTTGCATACTGAATCAGAGATGTGCATTTTGAAGCTTCTCAAAAGAACCAGGATGACCGTTAGCATTGTTACCTGAAAAAAGTGAAAGTATCAGTTGCTCAGTCATGTCTGACTCTTTAGCGACCCTATTGACTGTAGCCCACCAGGCTCCTCTGTCCGTGGGATTTCCCAGGCAAGAATACTGAAATGAGTAGCCATTCCCTTCTTCAGGGGATCTTCCCGACCCAGGATCAAACTTGGGTGTCATGCATTGTAGGAAGATTCTTTACCGTCTGAGCCACCAGGGAAGCCCCCCCATAAAGAACTCAGGACACGCTTTTATTAGAAATTTTGCCTGAACAATCTCTACAATGTAAGGATTCAGCTTGTGTGGTAACAACTCACTTTATCAGTGAGCATCTGGATGTATACCTGGTTGATCCTTTCTGATTCCACCAAATTCCTTTCTGGCTAAAAATGAACCGATGTTTCTCATTCTATGACAAATTATCTGTTTTTCAGCCATGCCAGTGGGAAATCTCTTCCTGCTTTGGGGGGCTCCAATTAACGGGGACTTGGGGTTTGGACCTTCGCAGCCTACTGCCGGAACTCTCTGGACGGCCAGTGGTACAGTTACGATGACAGCATGGTGGAGCCACTTCTAGAAGACGAGGTCAATACACGAGGGGCTTACATCTTGTTTTATCAGAAGAGGAACAGCATCCCTCCATGGTCAGCCAGCAGCTCCATGAGAGGTAGGTACTGCCATTCCTCCCGGGAGAGGCGGGTATTGAACAAAGGCAAGATGCTCAGTCACATCAAGGACCAGGATAGGTCCGACAAGGGTCTGAAGGAGGAAGCTTTGTCTGCTTCCCTGGTAGCTCAGCTGGTAAATAATCTGCCTGCAATGTGAGAGACCTGGGTTCAATCCCTGGGTTGGGAAGATCCACTGGAGAAGGGAACAGCTACCCACTCTGGTATTCTGGCTTGGAGAATTCCACAGACTGTATGGGGCGTCCATGACTCAGTCATGACTGAGCGACTTTTACTTTCACTTTCCAGAGCATGTACAGCCCTACAGAACTGTGTCCCATTTGTAACGATGTGGGCGGGACACACTGAGAGCCAAGAATGGGAAAAGGAATAACATTTTGTACCTGTGACAGGTGACTCTTGGGAGCGTGGCATTCTATATTTTCTCTCTTGCTCATATGAGCCTGATCTTAATTAGCTCATTATTGACCGAGGGATTTTTGCAGAAACTATTGCCTTGGCCACCGATTTTTATTTTGGTCAGCCAAAAATTGGTTCTGTTATTTCATTAACAGTTTGTGGTTATGATGTTCAGTTGTTACATCTGACACAACTGTAGTTTTCCGATTTTCATAAAATGTTGTCTTTCGTTCTCTCTTCTGTAGAAGCAAAGGAGCCTTCTTTAGCACCGTGAGTTTCATTTTCACTTTTCATCTTTTGTTGGCCTAATAATTACATTGTTTGAATCAGAACTATATTCTGAAGAACTGTCATCTTCTGAGACACTAGTATATATGTCACTTGGACAATCAGCATAAAATTTACTGAAAAATTCTTTTTCACTCAAAATTTTGCGATGTGTCGTTTTTGAAAATTTTAGGTTTAGACTACACACAAGGTTGGAACAAAAACCTAAGGGAGGAAAACGTGAATGATAATGACATTCATAAGTTGCATAATAAACCCTTGATCAATTTTAAGCTCTAACACCTTCTCAGGGTGATGTTAATTGTATCACTCTCTACAAATGTATTGCTGTGTCGCCAGTCAGTAACGTTCAGGTAACAAAAGACACATTAATACATCTCAGGTCAATAATGTGTTAAGCTTGTGTAGTATAACCCTGCATTAGTCCCATTAGAAAGGGAGAGGCAGTTATAAGGGATTTGGGTCCTCAATAGGAAATAATCGCTTAACCCAACCTGAGAGCTATGTTTATTAAAAAAGAAAGTGAAAGTGTAGTCGCTCAGTCGTGCCCGACTCTTTGCGACCCCATGGACTGTAGCCTGCCAGGCTCCTCTGTCCATGGGATTCTCTAGGCCAGAATCCTGGAGTGGGTTGCCATGCCCTTCTACAGGGGATCTTCCTGACCCAGGGATCAAACCTGGGTCTCCCACATTGCAGGCAGATTCTTTACCTTCTGAGCCACCAGGGAAGCTATGGTTCATCAATTACAGGTTCTCCTCTGGCAATTCACTTTCATTTCTGTAGCTCCGCTCTGGTTCTGTAGTTCGGGGCGCGGGGATGGGAATCTGGCAGTGAGAAGTGTTCTGGGGCCCCCGAAGGATGGTCAAGCCCACCAGCTCTGTGTTCCCTCTGCAGGTTCCACCAGCTCCTCCTTGTCTGACCACTGGCTCCTCAGGCTCGGGAGCAGTAACGGCAGTACAAGGGGCAGCCTGTTGTCCTGGAGCTCTGCCCCTGGCCCTGCGCGGCCCCGGTTGCCCGAGTCTGCCTTCTGCACCAACAGCCTGCCCAGGCAGGAGAAGGGTATGTTCCATCATGTCGGTTAAATTTGCTGATCTTATTTTCATTTTCTTTTCTTTTTTTAGAATATTTGTCTATTTATTTGGCTGTGCTGGGTTTTGGCTGGGGCAGCATTACAAACTTTTAGGTGGGGCGTGTGGGATCTAGTTCCCTGATCAGGAATGGAATCTGGGCCCTCTGCATTGGGAGCGCAGGTCTTAGCCCCTGGACCACCAGGGAAGTCCCAGTGCATTATATTCTGACTCACCCTATCTGGGCATTTCTTTTCTCTTCACATTTTTTATCTGTGCACATTTTAGGGTAGTGTCTGTTGAACAAAAACCAAAAGGCATTCTTTCCCAAGCTTGTCCATTCCTCATTAGCATGAGCCTCTCACAGGCTCATAAATTCACCCCAGGTCTGTTCAGAGGTTTAGGACTTTGGGCCATTTCTCAGTTCTCCCAAGAAAAAATGTGTTTCATATCGCTCACGGAGGCAACTTCAAGAGACAGCCAACTTTCCAACATAGTACTCAGACAGGGGTGGGGCATAGCTCTAGAAAACTCCCCAGAGAGACAGAGGGGGTGGGGTGGAAGGAGAAATAGTATTGGAGAGTCACTGACCTCCACACCCTTGCAGGCACGTTACATATCTCATCTCCTCATCCAGCTCTCTGGGAGAAGTAAGATGATCGCCCTTTTACAAAAGAGAAAGCTGAACCTCAGACGTAACCAGTCACAAGTTCAGTTGCATAGTATCTGGGCTGCAGGAAGACCTGCTCCTTCTGGCTGCCCGAATCCTGGCTTTGCGGCTCTTAGGTGTAAATTCCAAATTCAAGTTTCAAGTTAGGACATGGGTCAGAGCCTTGGTTCAAAAGGAGTGTTCCCTTTTGGAGTTTGAATATAATGGTGATAGATTTGGAACCTGTTTGAGAAGCCTTGAGATGGTTGTATATCCATCCTTATTTTCCTGTGAATACTAAGCCTGGGCGAGATCAAAATCCAGCCCATAGGTTTTCAACAGTGGTTGGGCTTCCCTGGTGGGTCAGATGGTAAAGAATCTGCCTGCAATGCAGGAGATTCAGGTTCAGTCCCTGGGTCGGGAAGATCCCTTAGAAGAGAATGGCAACCCACTCCAGTTTTCTTGCTTGGAGAATTCCATAGATGGAGGAACTTGGTGGGCTACAGTCTATGGGATTGCAAAGAGTCAGACACGACTGAGGGACTAACATTTTCACTTAGTACCACCTCCTCTCCCTGTGGGTCTGTGGGAGAATTTTTTTTACTGTCAAAATGAGTAGAGAGGACAACTGGCATTTAGTCCCCAGGAGGCAAGGATGCTAAATGTCTTGCAATGCTCAGGGATGGTTCCACGCAGCACAGACTTGTCCTTCCCAAGTGCCAGCAGTTCCCCTGCAGAGAAACACTGAGAGCTTGGCAGTTTGATCCTTCCGATAGCTCTGGTGATGGGACCTCATAATAATGAAGGCAATTTAAACAAAAATGAACAGATTCAAATTTATGGGGACCACAACTTATATAATTGGGGATGAACGTTGGGAGAGGCTCTGTTAAAAAGAAAAGGACACAGAAACACTTGTGTAATTGTATATAAAAACATGACCATGTGAAAAAATTGCTGAGGTCCTTTCAGAGGAGGGGCCCTAGGACTAAACCATTTCAGTGTCGATGCTCCTGATGGTGAATTTCCTCTATGGCTTTTATTAAGCCTCAAAGGTTTTATTGTCTCTTTTTCAGTGCTTTCCAAATAGTATGTTATTTCAGTTTCGATTTCCTCTTTGATCTTAAGGTTATCAGGGTATTTCAATTGTTTAAGAGTTTTTAGTCACTCTTTATTCTTGATATCTGATTTTATGGATCGTGATCCAAGAATGTTGTTTTCAAAAACGATTCCCTTTTTGTGATCAAGTAAGTACACGATGATTATTTTGTCAGTGTTATTTGTTATTTGTCAGTGTTCTGTGTACACAATATACAAAATAATGTACATTGTCTGTGGAATGTGAGCTTTGTATCTTTTTTTTTTTTTTTGAGCTTTATATCTTAAGTATTCAGTTCGGTGAGTCGATTGTTGTATTCAATTTCACCATGTCCTTTTTAAAAATTGAATTATAGTTGATTTACAATGTTGTGTTAGCTTCTGGTGTACAGCAAAGTGATTTCCTGAACCTGCCTGCCAATGCAGGAGACATAAGAGACATGGATTCGATCATGGGTTGGGAAGATCCCCTGGAGGAGGGCAACCCACTCCAGTATTCTTGCCTGGAGAATCCCATGGACCGAGGAGCCTGGCTGGCTACAGTCCATAGGGTCGCAAAAAGCTGGACACGACTGAGTGACATCATACACGCATATATAACATATATATTATATATATTTTTCAGATTCTTTTCCCTTGCAGGTTACTGCAAAATATTGATATAGTTCCCTGTGCTATTCAGTAGGTCCTTGTTGGTTACCTATTCTCTATATAGTGAATTTTCATTTAAAAAGGTTTTCTATTACTCATTCTTTTTTTCTTATTTTTAGTGATTTGATCATGTTACAATGTGTTCCCTTTTTCTCTTCCTTCACTTGGAAGTGCTGTTCTTTAACATCTTATTAATTGTTACTTCATGCTTCCCAATATTTATAATCAAATGTATTGTCCTGTTATTATACGGGTATGAGAAGCCTGCTGTTTCCTGGAGTCATTATGTTTCAGCACTGCCTCCTCTCTTTCCCCCGTAAGATGACCTGTGTGACGCTTCCATGCCATCCCCCCAGTGAGAGATTGGAAATGTTCTCACATGCTCCTTCCCGTCTGTTTCTGGGGCTCCCCCATGTCATTCCCCAGCTCTTAGGTTTTGCTGAGATGGTTTCCTACTCTGTTCCAGATTGTCGTCAGAATTCCTCTTGCTGTCGGTTTCCTGTCCCAAACACACCAACTTAAGCTCACATAACACATCCTAAGACCACCCGTTCCCCGGGAGGGTGGATGGTACCTGGTTGCAGGGTCCGCTGGGACGCCACGGTCTGTCGTCTTTTCATCACCCTCTGTCTTGCGGGCGTGGTGCTGACTTTTAGTGTTTGCTCAGAGTTCTTTTTAGGTATGCATGACATGCTGTCTAACTCTCAGCAGAGCCGCAAATATTTTCTTTCCCTGGGAAGTGTATGGTAGCTCGGTGGTGAAGGGCTCTTAGGTTACAGTTGTTTTTCTCTCAGGCATCTGTGGATGTTTTCCCACGGTCTATGAGGCCCCAAGGTTGCAGGTGACAAGTTCTTTTTCTTCATGTGAGAGTCACTTGTTCTTTCTGGCTGGAAGCTTTGACCTTGGAGTTTAGAAATCCTACCAGAATATGCCTGGGTCTGTGTTCGTTCATCAACTCTGTCTGGAACTCGGAATGCTCCTTCTCCAGATGCAGGCTTTTCTTTAAGGAAATGCTCTTTTTGTTTAATTATTGTCTTGCCTACTTTTCAAATTCCTGTTATTTGCCTCTTGATTCTCCTACATCCGTCCTCAGAAGTCTCCTAGCTTTGCCCTGCAATTTCTATCTCTGCCATTTTGCTCTGTGGCTTCAAACACTTCTTTCACAATTATAGAATTTGTGAAATGTACCAAATGTCATAAATTTCAAGATCACTTCAGGGCACTAATCTGAGTCTTAACAGTGACCCTCGATGCCTTCAGTTCATTTACTGAAATTTGAAACCTGAAAGTCACATATTTCAGTCTCCTGTGTTTCTACACTGGAGTCTCATTGACAGCTTTTGTCTGTTGTCTTTGATGGCTCAAAAGAGCCTGTTCTGATGCTTCTGTTTATTCATATTCTCTGACTGCCAGATCCCCTTTGTTTGCTGTTTAGGCCCTTCAGTCAGTTCCGAGTCTTTTGCAACCCCATGGACTGCAGCCTGCCAGGCTCCTCTGTCGGTGGAATTTCCCAGGCACAAATACCAGAGTAGATTACCACGTCCTTCTCCAGCCAGACCCCTTTAAGTGTGTTCTTACTTCTCTGTTTCTGCACATAGAGGCTGCCCTCCACCCTCTTCGAGTGGTGGGTGGTTCTTGGAGTGATGGACAGGGCCAGTGGCCTTGGCTCCTGAGAGAGTCTTTCTTTTATTTAGTTGTTTATTTTTATTTTTGGCTGTGCTGAGTCTTCATTGCTGCCCGTGAGCTTTCCTCTAGTTGCGGCGATCGGGGGCTGCTCTTCATTGCAGTGCTGGGGCTTCTCATTGCTGTGGCTTCTCTTATTGGGGAGCACTTGCCCGCCCCCCCCAACGCCCCCCACCTTCCCCGAAAGCGAGGTCTTTGGTGAACAGGAAGCACTGGCTCCCAGTGGGTGCTTTCGCGTTTATTTCTCCGCTCCGCCAAAGCTCTGGCTCCTTCTCAGATCCAACAAACAGAATGAAATAAAATCCTGATCGGCAAGGTGCTTTCTCACTGTGTCTTGAGAAAGAGGAGCTGGGTGCTTTGTGGACACCTGCAGTTCCGGTGACAGGATGCAGGGTGCCCGCGCCCCTCCATTGGGGTTGGGGGAAGGATGGAGAGCTGGCTCCACCGCCTGCCAGGGCTGCAGTCGGCTCCTCCTGTTTTGAAAGGCTGAAAGTCACCGCTCTGTGACTCCTAATACAAAGCTTCTCTTTCTGCCCTTCCCCTGGGCTGTGGACAGGAAACAAAACCTTTCCACACATCTCAGCCCCCAGAACTGTTTATTTTTTTCCCTCCAAGGTGTGGGAATTTAATGATGGAACAACAACATCATTCAGGACTGGAATTACAGAGTACTTGGGAGTGATGTTGTGTCCATCGCTGGCTAATCTGAAGTGCTTTAAAAAAAAATAAAAAATACCAAAGATTATCTGTGGAAAACTTGAAAGGCGAGATCTTCAGAACCTCGGAGATGCTGTCAGACGCCTCGTGGAGCTGACGGACTGTCTGCACCTCGGCTGGCTTACATGCTTGTGTGTTTTCCCAGCTGGCGGCTTGGGGACCCCTCGTATCTGCTCCTCTGACCTCCTGAGCACCCCCGCCCCCGGGCCCTCTTCGTACAGCTCAGAGGTCGGCTTTGGTGGCTACAGTCCCGTTCATTTTGGGAGCTGTGGACCGTGCCCTGTGGTGAGAGTGGAGGACTGTGGGCAAGAGGCTGGTGCCCTTGCTCAGGGTGACCGTCCTTGTGCCACGTGGGCTTAGCTGAGGAGTCCTTTCTCAGTGGTGACAAGCATCTCATGAATCGAGGCATCTTAATGGTGCAATGACCAACGACTTTTTAACTTTTAAAAACTGTGTTAAACACGACAGGGACTTCCCTGGTGGTCCAGTGGTTAGGACTCTGGACTTCACTGTCAAGGTTCCTGGGTTCAACCCCTGGTTGGGAAACTAAGATCCCACAAACCAGGAAAACACACACACACACACACACAATAGGCTTTGCCATTGTGACCATCTGTAAGAGTACCGTTCCGTGGTATTAAGTACATTCACATTGTTGTACCACCACCAAAAACCACCCCTATAACTCTTCTCATCTTTAAATCTGAAATCCTGAACCCGTTAAATACTAATTCCCTGTTCCCTCCTCCCCCACCCCCTGGCAGCCACCATTATACTTTTCGTGTCTCTGCTTCTGGCTGCTCAGAGTCCTTCTTAGAGTGTAATCATACAGTATGTGTCTTTCCGGGACTGGCTATTTGGGGGTCCCATGAGATTCCATATGAATTTTAGGATGAGTTTTTCTATTTCTGTTTAAAACCTCATGGGTATTTTGATAGGGATTGCACTAAATCCATATATCGCTTTGGGTAACATTGACAATTTTTTTGAAGATTTAAAAAAATTATATATTGTTCTTATTGCTATTTTAATTTTTTTGCCATGCCATGAGGCATGTGGGATCTTAGTTCCCAGACCAGGAATTGAACCTGTGCCCCCTGCCTTGGAAGTGCAGAGTCTTAACCATGGACCACCAGGGAAGGCCTGACATCTTAACAATATTCGATCTTCAAATCCATGAACACAAGATCTGTTTTCATTTATGTATGTCATCTTTCATTTCTTTCAGCAATGTTTTTCAGTTTTCAGTGTAGAAGTCACCTCCTTGCTTAAGTTAGTGCCTGAGGTTTTTTTTTTGACACTGATTGACTGTCTTCAGGAAGGATACACAGTCTTGGGTATATGTATGTTCCCTTTAACTCCCTATAACTCTTCTCATCTTGTAAATCTGAAACCCTGAAATGTTGAGAGTAAGGAAAGAATTGAGAAGAAAATAAAAAACACACAGCACTCCCATGGTTCCTTCGACACCTTGTCATTTTAGTATTTATTTCTCTATACTTCTTTGTATGTTTTCATATGTACACATGCACAGATCTATACTTATACCTGTGTGTATATATATATATATATATTTTTTTTTTGCAAGTTGGATTACTTTTTCTAGACTCTGTATCGTCCTTAATAGTACATATCAAAAGCATCTTTCTATGTCACAAAACGCACAACAGAGAATCTGGCAATTCTGATAAAATTAAACACATGATCCTCTTCTTTTTTTTTTTTTTTTAAGCCTAAGGGAGATTGGTGCATTTGAAAGGTAAAAGCACCTAATTTGACCTGAAAAGGCAGGGATTTTTGCTGAGCATTCTGTTCCATGACCATATTTAAGATGAATGAAAAGAATCTTAAATCTTAGGCCAGTGGCCTCAGAGACTGAGCTTCCTCGGGAGTCTGCACTGCCTGGCACGTAGCTGCCTTCATTGGCCCTGGCTTGCCCTGTGGCTTCAAATATATAAATGGAGCCCATGAAACAGTGAGTGAAAACATTGGTGTTCCCAAGGGCAGGAGCCAGTCTTGTTCACTGCTATGTCCCCAGCACTTAGGATGGTGCCTGATCATCAGAGGTGCTCGGTCATTGCTTGTTGGATGTGGCTACTCTTACTGCTTGGGTGCTAAGTTGCTTCAGTTGTGTCTGACTTGTTTGCAACCCCATGGACTGTAGCCTGCCAGGCTCCCCTGTCCATGGGATTCCCCAGGCAAGAATACTGGAGTGGGTTTCCATGCCCTTCTCCAGGGGATCTTCCTGACCTAGGGATGGAACTTGGGTCTCCTGCATTGCAGGCGGATTCTTTACCATCTGAACCACCAGGTAAGCCCCACTCTTACTGCAGCTGGAGGGCAAGTCAGGCACTGATGCTCTTGGTGTCTCTTTCAGGAGGCTTGGAGTCCAGGCCTTTGGCACGGGGCATCCAAGGCCGCAGCATCAGCATGAAGGTGCCTACGCCTTCCCGAGCAAAGCAGGGGGCCTTCAAGACCATGCCCCTCCGCTGGTCTTTTGGCCCCAGGGAGAAACCACTGGGCACATCTGTTGAGCTGGTGGAGTACCTGGAGTCCAGACGGAGACCTCGGTCCACGAGCCAGTCCATCGTGCAGCTGCTGACGGGTCCTGCCGGCGGTCACCAGAAGTCACACGCCACCCTCTCTGTGGAGAGTGAAGACAGTAGGCGAACCAGCGACACAGTGCTGGCCACAGCGCCCTGCCCCTCTGGCCATCCTGGCCACTGCGTGGTCCCTGGCAACTCAGATGGCCTGAATGCAGCCAGGAAGCTCAAGGAAAACTCAAGTCAGGACATCAGACTGCCCAAACAGTTTGACTTGCCCCTCACAGTGATGTCCTCAACAGAAGATGATGGGAGACGAGCCCGGCCTGAGGGCCAAAGGACCACAAGCTGTAAGGGAAGTGGCCTAACCGGGAGCAGTGGCCAAGCACCCTCCCCCAAGGAGGGTCCCAGCGCTGCGGCGTTACCTAGAAAGAGTGCAGACAGTCGCCCAAACAGCCCAGGCAAGATGAGGGCTAATGGGGAGAGAAGGGACCCTGAGACAGACAGATTCCCACAAGGGACCCTCACCCTTCTGAGGTCTGTGTTTTGGAAGAAGGAGATCAGGAAGAGGGACAGGCCAGAGGCAGCCCCCCAGGTGGCCCCCGTCTCCCTGGTGAGCGGCAGGAGGAGCCCAGCTGTGGATGGGGAGGCCCGAAGCTCGTCTCCATCCCTCAGGATTCGAGAGAGCCTGGCCAGGGGCCCAGCCGGCCACCTGGAAAGAGAGAGGGACATCCGGTCAGCGCCCAGCTCTCTGCTCCTCCCTCGCAAGACTGGCAGGCCCCCGAGGGCCAGCGCCCTCGGCCTGTCACAGAGGAGTGTCCCTGGGGAGCAGACGTCTTTTGGCACCTTGCCGAAGGTGAAGTACCACACGCTGTCCTTACGTCGGAAGAAATCCTTGCCTGAGTCCAGCTTCTGATTGTGTGCTCTGGGGGGAGCTGCCATTCTCTCGGCTCTGCACCGAGCACCTGTGGGCAACCCGTGTTGAGAGTGGGATTGGGGGAAGCCAGTTGTCTTCTCTGGACTCCTGAAAATTAAAATTCCTGGTCTCTGCATCTGTATTCCCAACACCAAACGTCTGAAAAGACCTTCCTGGGTTGTTAGCTGTTTGTGTGTTTCCAGACCACTAGAGGGTGCTGGTTGGTCAGTATAACCATTTCAGGGCAAGGGCCTGAGTGCTTGTATTAAGGAATGATTAATAAGAACCTTCAGTACTAAATCAAATATTGTCATTGGCTTCTCATAAACCTTGTTTTTTAATAATGGACTTCACAGGAAAATCTCTTCCTCCTGATGTTTCTCTGGGATGAAGCATTAAGGATGCCAAAAAACAAAGTGGTAGCTATACTAAAGCAGGATTCTAGAATGAACGGAGAGTATTTTAGGAGAGTATTTAATATATAACAATTGTATTAAAGTTTTTCAAGGTATTTAAGAAAGATAACTATTTTGATACTAGGGGCAAAAGGAAGTTCTTTTTAAAAAAAAATTAACTGTGAGATCTATGTACAATTTTAATAAAAGTTCATCCATGAAACATGCAAATAGCTCTCTGAATTATTCAAGTTAGACAAATGCTCTTGTTTCTGCTGCATAAACTTAGCTCATTGCTTTTTCCCCCCATTTAACCATTTTTTAAAAAATGAAGTATAATTAGACTTTCCTGGCAGTCCAGTGGTTAAGACCCTGCACTTCCAATGCAGGGGGCACAGGTTTGACCCCACTAAGATCTGCATGCCACATGGCATGGTCAAAAAAAATAAGTTGATTTCCAAAGTCATGTTCACTTCAGCTGTACAACACAATGATTCAGTTATAGATAGATGGATCCTTTTTCAGATTCTTTCCCCTTATAGGTTATTAAAAATACGGAGTATAGTTCCTTGTTGGTTATCTAAGCTCATTGCTGTTGATATCAGAAAGTCATTGATTGTGTTGTTTCTGAAAATTTTAAGTCCTTTTAATTAAAATGACTTGCTGTTTGCTAAGGAAATAGAAGTCCCCCCAGGTCTCTCTCTGGAAAGCATGTACTTTCAAGGACCAGAGTCTGAGCCTGTCTTGATGGATCATCATCGGGGTCCTTGGACTCCTTCATGATAGAAACTGATGACAGGCCAGAGGAGGAATTCAGGCAAGGCTTTACCGGGACTCGTGCTGCAGCAGGAGGGAGCGAAGGCAAGCAACGGGTGCCCTTGTTCCCTCCCTGCAGAGGGCAGGCTGGTCCCTAAAATGGGGTGAGGGTGGTTGGGTCTGAGGGGCGGCTTAGGTGGTCTGCCCACCCCCTTGGTGGTGCTGTGTGCAGGGATCACGGGCAGGACCCTGCCATTGCTCCCTGCCCCTCAGAAGTGGCAGTTGGGTTTTGGCCTTTTTTTATCTTCTTGTTTATAATTTGGGCCAACTGCCCATGTGGAGAAGGCAATGGCGACCCACGCCAGTACTCTTGCCTGGAAAATCCCGTGGATGGAGGAGCCTGGTGGGCTGCAGTCCATGGGGTCACGAAGAGTCGGACACGACTGAGCGACTTCACTTTCACTTTTTACTTTCATGCATTGGAGAAGGAAATGGCAACCCACTCCAGTGTTCTTGCCTGGAGAATCCCAGGGACGGGGGAGCCTGGTGGGCTGCCATCTATGGGGTCGCACAGAGTCGGACACGACTGAAGCGACTTAGCAGCAGCAGCAGCCTATATGTGCAGTTATTTTTAGTTCCCTTATAGTTTCTTTGTATCTCTTCCTCTGGGACATTTGCCAGATGCAAGCACTGCAAAGGGTCCCAGGTCCCAGCCTGTCTCAAGGTGACTGTCCTCTGTTTCCTAGAACTTTGCACACTTTTCTTAGCTGTTTTAACAAATATTGCCTCACTACTTATGGGGAAGCTGCTAAACCTGACTCTGATAGAGAAATCCTTTTTCAGATTCCCTTGTACGTTTTTAAAAACATTGAGCATAGTTCCTTGTTGGTTATCTAAGCTCATAGCTGTTGATATCAGCAATGATATCAGACAGAGGGCTTGACAGGTAAGGTGACTGGAGAGTCTCTATTTCAACAGTCCATTTTCTAGAAATACTTCCTTTCCATTTAAGACACCCGACTTGAATTAAGTCTTTCCTCATACACTTGGCATGACTCATTGGTGTGTCTCTGCTACTGTTCTTTTTCTAAGAAGGAAGAATGAGGTTCTTTTTCTTCCCCATAAGAAAGACTGTACTTTTGAAAAACTGGAGTATAATTACAATATTGCATTCGTTTCAGCTGTACAGGAAGTGAATCAGCTATATGTTTACTTACATCCCCTCCCTCTTGGGCCTCCCTGCCACCCACCCCTCTAGGTCATCACAGAGCACTGAGCTGAGCTCCCTGTGCTACACAGATCATCTGTTTTCCTAGTTATTTTACACATGGTAGTGGATGTCAACCCTAATCTCCCAGTTCATCCCACCCTCCCCTTCCCTGATGAAATAAGTTCATCTGTTCCGTGTTTCTAGACTATAATAGCCAGGACGTGGACGTCAACCTAAATGTCCATCGACAGATGAATGGATAAAGACGATGTGGTACACATATGCAATGAAATATTACTCAGCCATAAGAATGAATGAAATTGGGTCCTTTGTAGAGACCATGTACTTTGGAGCACCACTTCCAAGACAGAACTGAGATGACAGAGGAAATGAGCAGGGGGGCCCACCACCTGACACCAGAAAGGGATGTATGTAATCAGTGGACCAGAGTGCATTTCAAAAGAAGTCTGTGTTTTCTTCAAGTCTTAATCCACGTGCTCTCAGGTGATGGGGAAGACACACTTGTCCTCCCGGCTTATGGGAGTCTAGGAGTCCTCCTGCTGTATCTGGTTCTTTCTTCTCTGTTGACACTCATTCATCATCTTTCACTCACAAGCTCTTCCTAAGCCCAACCCCACTTCCTTTGTCCTCTAAGGGGTTGCATTGTGACCCAGGCTTCTCCCTTTTGAACACCCTTGGATATCATGAGCAGGGCCCAGTTGTTAGCAGTTTTCTCTTTAATACACCACAGATTGGAGCACTTGCCCTAGGCTATGGATTTGGAATAGAAGAGGCAATTACACTTGGACCCTGTGCTTTTATCTGCCACGCCACACCTTCTGCAAGGATGCCCGAGTTCCCTTGTATCACTTTCCCATCTAGAGGGACCTGGTAGGGAAGGCTGGGAGAACAGGGCATGGGAAAGGATAGAGTCAGATTTCTGCCCAGATTGGAGGCCAAGACTATCGGACACAGCAGGACCACCCTCAGTTCTTTCGGTGAAATGGATTTTTCAGCTGTTCCAGTGACTCGGTGTTGGTGTGAAGACTAAATAGAGTCCTGGGTGGGGGGGTTGGGGGGCTGCTCATTGGAGATGGTGAACTGCATGCAATTTTGTGGACTTGTTATTGCTCTGCTCTACAGAGAACCCCATGAACAGTATGAAAAGGCCAAAAGATAGGACACTGAAAGATGAACTCCCCAGGTCTGTAGGTGCCCAATATGCTACTGGAGATCAGTAGAGAAATAACTCCAGAAAGAATGAAGAGACAGAGCCAAAGCAAAAACATCATCTAGTCGTGGATGTGACTGGTGATAGAAGCAAAGTCCGATGCTGTAAAGAGCAATACTGCAGGAACCTGGAATGTTAGGTCCATGAATCAAAGCAGATTGGACGTGATCAAACAGGAGATGGCAAGAGTGAACGCTGACATGTTAGGAATCAGAGAACTAAAATGGACTAGAATGGGTGGATTTAACTCAGATGAACATTTTATCTACTACTGTGGGCAAGAATCCCTTAGAAGAAATGGAGTAGCCATCATAGTCAACAAGAGAGTCTGAAATGCAGTGCTGCTGCTGCTAAGTTGCTTCAGTCGTGTCCAACTCTGTGCAACCCCATAGACAGCAGCCCACCAGGCTCCCCTGTCCCCGGGATTCTCCAGGCAAGAACACTGGAGTGGGTTGCCATTTCCAAAATGCAGTACTTGGATGCAATCTCAAAAACGACAGAATGATCTTTGTTCATTTCCAAGGCAAACCATTCAATATCATGGTGATCCAAGTCTATGCCCCGACCAATAATGCTGAAGAAGCTGAAGTTGAATGGTTCTATGAAGACCTACAAGACCTTCTAGAACTAACACCCAAAAAAGATGTCCTTTTCATTACAGGGGACTGGAATGCAAAAGTAGGGAGTCAAGAAACACCTGGAGTAACAGGCATATTTGGCCTTGGAATACGGAATGAAGCAGGGCAAAGGCTAATAGAGTTCTGTCAAGAGAACACACTGGTCATAGTAAACACCCTCTTCCAACAACACCAGAGAAGTCTCTACACATGGACATCACCAGATGGTCAATACTGAAATCAGATTGTTTATATTCTTTGCAGCCAAAGATGGAGAAGCTCTATACAGTCAGCAGAAACAAGACCAGGAGCTGACTATGGCTCAGATCATGAACTCCTCATTGGCAAATTCAGACTTAAGTTGAAGAAAGTAGGGAAACCCACTAGACCATTCAGGTATGACCTAAATCAAATCCCTTATGATTATACAGTGGAAGTGACAAATAGATTCAAGGGATTAGATCTGATAGACAAAGTGCCTGATGAACTATGGATGGAGGTTTGTGACACTGTACAGGAGACAGGGAACAAGACCATCCCCAAGAAAGAGAAATGCAAAAAAGCAAAATAGCTGTCTGAAGAGGCCTTAGAAATAGCTGTGAAAAGAAGAGAAGCGAAAAGCAAAGGAGAAAAGGAAAGATATACCCATTGGAATGCAGAGTTCCAAAGAACAGCAAGGAGAGATAAGAAAGCCTTCCTCAGTGATCAGTGTCAAGAAATAGAGGAAAACAACAGAATGGGAAAGACTAGAGATCTCTTCAAGAAAATCAGAGATCAAGGGAACATTTCATGAAAAGATGGGCAAAATAAAGGACAGAAATGGTATGGACCTAACAGAAGCAGAAGATATTAAGAAGAGGTGGCAAGAAACACAGAACTGTACAAAAAAGATCTTCATGACCTAGATAATCACGATGGTGTGATCATTCACCTAGAGCCAGACATCTGGAATGTGAAGTCAAGTAGGCCTTAGGAAGCATCACTACAAACAAAGCTAGTGGAGGTGATGGAATTCCAGCTGAGCTATTTCAAATCCTAAAAGATGATGCTGTGAAAGTGCTGCACTCAATATGTCAGCAAATTTGGAAAACTCAGCAATGGCCACAGGACTGGAAAAGGTCAGTTTTCATCCCAATCTCAAAGAAAAGCAATGCCAAAGAATGCTCAAACTACTGCACAATTGCACTCATCTCACATGCTAGTAAAGTAATGCTCAAAATTCTCCAATCCAGGCTTCAATAGTATGTGAACTGTGAGCTTCCAGATGTTCAAGCTGGATTTAGAAAAGGCAGAGGAACCAGAGATCAAATTGCTAACATCTGTTGGATTATCAAAAAAGCAAGAGAGTTCCAAAAAAACATCTATTTCTGCTTTATTGACTATGCCAAAGCCTTTGACTGTGTAGATCACCACACACTGTGGAAAATTCTGAAAGAGATGGGAATACCAGACCTGCCTCTTGAGAAATCTGTATGCAGGTCAGGAAGCAACAGTTAGAACTGGACATGGAACAACAGACTGGTTCCAAATAGGGAAGGGAGTACGTCAAGGCTGTATATTGTCATCCTGCTTATTTAACTTATATGCAGAGCACATCATGAGAAATGCTGGGCTGGAAGAAGCACAAGCTGGAATCAAGATTGCTGGGAAAAATATCAGTAACCTCAGATACGCAGGTTACACCACACTTATGGCAGAAAGCGAAGGAGAACTAAAGCGTCTCTTGATGAAAGTGAAAGAGGAGAGTGGAAACGCTGGCTTAAAGCTCAACATTCAGAAAACTAAGATCATGGCATCTGGTCCCATCACTTCATGGCAAATAGATGAGGAAACAGTGGGAACAGTGACAGACTTTATTTTTTTAGGCTCCAAAATCACTGCAGCCATGAAATTAAAAGACGCTTACTCCTTGGAAGAAAAGTTATGACCAACCTATACAGCATAACAAAAAGCAGAGACGTTACTTTGTCAACAAAGGTCCATCTAGTCAGAGCTATGGTTTTTCCAGTGGTCATGTATGGATGTAAGAGTTGGACTATAAAGAAAGCTGAGCACTGAAGAATTGATGCTTTTGAACTGTGGTGTTGGGGAAAACTCTTGAGAGTCCCTTGGACTGCAAGGAGATCTAACCAGTCTATCCTAAAGGAGATCAGTCCTGAATACTCATTGGAAGGACTGATGCTGGAGCTGAAACTGCAATACTTTGACCACCTGATGCAAAGAACCAATTCATTTGAAAAGACCCTAATGCTGGGAAAGATTGAAGGGGGGAGGAGAAGGGGACGACAGAGGATGAGATGGGTGGATGGCATCACCGACTCAATGGACATGAGCTTGAGTAAACTCCGGGAGTTGGTGATGGACAGGGAAGCCTGCCATGCTGCAGTCCACGGAGTCACAAAGAGTCGGACATGACTGAGCCACCAAACCAAACTGAACAGAGAATGCAGCTATAAAATAGGTTTGGAGCCACAGTGACCCCTGGTGGCCATTCCTCTTATTGCATGATGCCTTCCCCTCAACAACTTAGTTTTTCCCCCGTGTTTCCACCTAAGAGTTGTGGGTTTTCATTTGCTAGACTGGTGAGATATCCCATCCTGAGAAGGCAGCAGGGCCTGCGTGGACACAGGGACATCCGGAAGGCAATGGGGTGGGGGCATCCAGTCAGAGGGAGACCAAAGTCCCCGGACAGGAAATTCAACTTCAGGGAGCTTGGGATCCCAGCCAGACAGTCCGGCTGAGGATGGGTCCACCCGTAGGTCTCTGACCGCTTTGGCTGCAGGGACAGTGGAGCAGGCCTACTGACACAGATGTCTTTCTTCCTGAGACCTTTTTTCCTGAGCTGTCATTCAACGTGGCTTCCTTTGAGGAACCCCAGGGGCCGAGGTCTTCCCTCACCTTGGAGTCCTCGAGTCTTTGCTCTCCCAGAATGTGGATCAGGGCCAGCGTGGATGCTTCCCAGACGCAGCCCCTCCCCACCCATCCACCCTACCCCCCACCATCAAAGGAGAGGCCCCTTAGCCCCACTCCACCCTGAGAGGAGGCAGAGCCTTAAAGAAAGCAGGTCAGGACCCCAGGTCCGGGGCTGGGTGGTGGCCAAGCTTGACCTGGAGCCCAGTCCTGGTGCAACCCCAAGACTGCCTGCAGGGCTGGCTCCAGCCCTTCTTGTCCCGAAGCTGCCTTCTCTGTCTCTGGTCACCAGTCACATCAGTCATTTTCTTAATGGTGTTGTCCCTCCCCTGCCTCCCAGCCCCTACTGACCTTCCAATATTCTGGCCGAGGCACCTCCAGGCACCCTGACACCCAACAACAATGACACAGAAGGTCATCTTGCTGATTCTAGGCCTGCCCTGACTTAAGAGTCCTAAATTCTGGAGATACATCCTGGCCTGCTGCCTTATCCTGGGGCTGCCTGGGTTCCTTGGTGATCATATGGTCTGGACAGTGTGGTTTGTTTGTTTGTTTGTTTGTTTTTTGGCTGCGCTGGGTCTTCGTTTGCAGCTCTTGGGCTTAGTTGCCCTGCAGCATCTGGGATCTTAGTTCCCCAACCAGGGATCAAACCTGAGTCCCCTGCCTTGGAAGGTGGGCCACCAGGGAAGTAAGTCCCTGACATTTTCCTTTATAAATTCAGGGATATGTACATGTGGATGTGTACCACATATGTTAATTTTGTAAATGGCTTGAGTTCAGGGAGGAAATTTGGGCCCTCTTTCAACTATAAATATTAGAAAAAGTTTGAAGCAGTAGTTACAAAATTAGTGCAAAAAATATATCCTACACTTTCCAAGATCTGAAGAATCATTAACTGTTGTGTTTAAGAAAAACTAAACTAAGGGAAACATCCACCAATAATAACGATGGCAGTTTTAAATGAATTTTGCTTTGAGAATGTAAGAAAAAGCTGGAATGAGCTGGATGCCCCAGGGCAGAAGTTCTCAAGATTTGTTGCAATTTAGAATCCACTGGAAAAAAATTTTAAACATCTGTGCCTGGGCTCCTCTTGGGACAAATGAAATCCATGGAAAAGGGCTGATTCTGCTGCCAAGACCAAGGATTAGCTCTGCTGTACTGCCAACCTGGGAGCCGCTAGCCCCATGCAGCTATTTAAATTTAAATTAATGCAAATTAAATAAAATAAAAAATTCCCTTTCTCAGTTGCACAGGCCACATTTTAAGTACCTAACAGCCACACGTGGCTGGTGGTTGCCACACTGGACACAGCAGATGATACAATATTTCCATTATTCTAGAAAGTTCTATTTAGCAGCGCTTCCCTAAGGAGCTGGCAAGTCCAGCTTCTACGGTTGGGGGCTGACTGGACAGATCACATTTAGGTAAAATGGAGGTGGTTTTCTGTGTGCCTGGGCAGGCTGATGGCGTGTGTGTGTTTGTGGGTGTCGAGCCCATCACGGGTCCTGTTTTTCTGCTGGATTGTCACCTTATAGAGTCGAGAAGCTTCTGGAAATCTGTCCCGGGTATGTCGCAGAGGCCCAGAGTGACTGAGGGCCACCCTAACTGTGATGGTGCGTATCTCCCACGTGGAGTGCAGCTGGGGGAACTGTTCCCTCCCCACCCCCACCCCCGTGTTGAGAAGATGGAAGGACCCACCACCTACCAGCAAAACCTTTATTCCCCTCGAGGAGACCTGTTTGAAGCCCGGCAGTTAACCCTCCTCCGGGACGCTGAGTTTCTCCTTCACCCCACAGGCCACCACGGCGAAAAAGAGCTCGGGGAACAAGGTGCGGATGTACACAGCGGCCTTGGGGATGGGGTTGGCGAGGCAGACCTCTTGCTTCTTGCGTCTCACCGTGCGCATCACCTCCTCCGCCACGTCCACAGGGTGTGTCCCGTAGGTCAGCTTCCTGAAAAAGACTGAAAAGCCCCCCGAGGAAGGGGCGTGGTTCATAGGCTCCGGAAGGGGGAGGTGGTCAGAGCCCCGCCCCCCAAGGTGGGGACGGGTGTGCGGTGCAGGGGTCCCAGCCTCAGGGCCAACCCTGCACGTGCGGGCCGCTGGCCATGCGCTATGAGCAGGCACTTTACCCGCCGTGCCTCAGCTTCCGCATCTGTAAAGTGGGTGCAGTTTCTGGCCCTTTGACATCCCAGGGTAGTTATGAGTGGTGGAAGGTATGAGAAAGAGCTTAGAAGGTAAGAAGGTGTCAGACATATGAAGGGGCTGCTGTTCATGATTGTTGCCAGGCTGTGCTTGTCCAGTGCCTCCTGGAACCGGTTGCCCACGTCTTTGTTGTTGTTCAATCACTAAGTGGCATCCGACTTTTTTGCGACCTCATGGGTGGCTTGACAGACTCGTATAGCCATGGGATTTCCCAGGAGTGGGTTGCCATTTCCTTCTACAGGGGATCTTCCCCACCCAGAAATTGAACCCACCTGCATTGGCAGGTGGGTTCTTTACCACTGAGCCTTGTGAGGTAGCTGCTCTGTATAGAGCATTCTAGAATAGAGATCACAGGTGCACTTACAGAGCACTCAGGATGTGCTAGTTGCTGTTCCAAACTCTGTGAGCTGGAACTTTCCTTTCTAGGACTCTACCAGGTCGGTATGTACCATCATCTCTCATTTTCCAAAGGGGAAACAGGGGAAGGGAGTTGCTGCTGTTCCAATACTTAATATGAGACAGAGGGGAGTTTCAGAATAGTCACTCTGGGCCACACTCTGAGCTTCTCCTCTGTGCTGCCACCTAGGGAAGGGGAGCTGCTACTGCTGCTAAGTCGCTTCAGTCCTGTCCGACTCTGTGTGACCCCATAGATGGCAGCCCACCAGGGTCCCCCATCCCTGGGATTCTCCAGGCAAGAACACTGGAGTGGGTTGCCATTTCCTTCTCCAATGCATGAAAGTGAAAAGTGAAAGTTAAGTCACTCAGTCGTGTCTGACTCTTAGCCACCCCATGGACTGCAGCCTACCAGGCTCCTCCGTCCATGGGATTTTCCACGAAAGAGTACTGGAGTGGGTCGCCATTGCCTTCTCCGAAGGGGAGCAGAAGTTTCTCCAAAACCAAATCCTGGCTGTTCAGCATGGGAAACTGAGGCCCAGAGATGGGCAGTCCCAGGACCAAGGTCACACAGCCTGTGAGTGATGGAGCCTAGCCTGGCCTTGGTCTGCTGGCTGCGAGTTAGGGAGGGTTCCCTAGATAGCATATTCAAAGGCAGAGACATTACTTTGCCAACAAAGGTCCGTCTAGTCAAGGCTATGGTTTTTCCTGTGGTCATGTATGGATGTGAGAGTTGGACTGTGAAGAAGGCTGAGCGCCGAAGAATTGATGCTTTTGAACTGTGGTGTTGGAGAAGACTCTTGAGAGTCCCTTGGACTGCAAGGAGATCCAGCCAGTCCATTCTGAAGGAGATCAGTCCTGGGATTTCTTTGGAGGGAATGATGCTGAAGCTGAAACTCCAGTACTTTGGCCACCTCATGCGAAGAGTTGACTCATTGGAAAAGACTCTGATGCTGGGAGGGATTGGGGGCAGGAGGAGAAGGGGACGACAGAGGATGAGATGGCTGGATGGCATCACTGACTCGATGGACGTGAGTCTGAGTGAAGTCCGGGAGTTGGTGATGGACAGGGAGGCCTGGCGTGCTGCGATTCATGGGGTCTCGAAGAGTCGGACACGACTGAGCGACTGAACTGAACTGAACTGAACTGAACCCTCTACCTGGTGCTTTGGAACTGAAGTTTTGGGGTCCCTCCCCGCTGCCAGCGGGGTGCAGACACCCCATCTCCCCAGTCTCATGCTTCAGGAACACCCTCCCCTCACGGTACCCCAACCCCACCCCCCGCCTCCCTGGGCGTACCCCGCTCCTCCACAAGCCCTCCCCAGCTCCGTTCCCTCCAGCTGTGCTCTGAAAGCTCACATTTCCATATGGAGGCCTCCCAGTTTCCTTGGCCTGGATCAACGTGGTAGGAGCGGATGAAGGTGGGACTCACGGTGCTGACGACCACGTCATATTCCTCCACTTCTGCCCGCAGGCAGTCGAAGAAGCCGAGTGCCGCATGCTTGGAGGCGGCATCTGGAAGAGAAACCAGCCCGGCAGTGGGTGCGGATCCCTCTGTGCCTCCCGGGAGGGGGTTGGAGACACACATCCCTACAGGCTCTGCTGGGTGAGGCTGCAAAGTCCCCAGCCTTGCCCCTCACTTCGTAGATGCGGACAGAGAGCCTTTGTGAAGCAGTGAACAGATGCAGAGATGGGACCCAGTCCACTTTAGCTACTATTCCACTGTGTGACTTTGGGCAAGTGGCCAGTTTTTACCTTCAGAGATTCAGTTTTCTCATCTTTAAAATGTCCAGTTGCAGCCCAATTTATAATAGGCAAGGTATGGAAGCAATCGAAATGCCCATCAACAGATAAATGGATAAAGAGAATGTGGTACATATATACACTGGAATATTGTGTGTGCATACTCAGCGACTCAGGCCTGGCCGGCTCTTTGCGACCCTATGGACTGTAGCCCATCAGGTCCTTCTGTCCATGGAGTTTACCAGGCAAGAATACTTGAGCCGATTGCCATTTCCTTCTCTAGGTCCTAGGTCACCTTCCCAAGGATCGAACTCACGTCTCCTGCATTTGGCAGGCAGATTCTTGACCACTGAGCCACCTGGGATGCCCCATACTGGAATCTTACTCAGCCATGAAAAGAATAAAATCATGCCGTTGACAACAACATAGATGGATCTAGAGATTATCATACTAAGTGAAATAAGTCAGAGACAAATCAGTTCAGTTCAGCCGCTCAGTCGTGTCCAACTCTTTGTGACCCCATGGACTGCAGCATGCCAGGCCTCCCTGTCCATCACCAACTCCTGGATCCTACTCAAACTCATGTCCATTGAGTCGGTGATGCCATCCAACCTCTCATCCTCTGTCGTCCCCTTCTCCTCCCCCTTTCAATCTTTTCCAGCATCAGGGTCTTTTCATATGAGTTGGTTCTTTGTATCAGGTGGCCACAGTATTGCAGTTTCAGCTTCAACATCAGTCCTTCCAATGGATATTCAGGACTGATTTCCTTTAGGATGGACTGGTTGGATCTCCTTGCAGTCCGAGGGACTCTTAAGAGTCTTCTCCAACACCACAGTTCAAAAGCATCAATTCTTTGGTGCTCAGCTTTCTTTATAGTCCAACTCTCACATCCATACATGACTACTGGAAAAACCATAGCCTTGATTAGACAGACCTTTGTTGGCAAAGTAATGTCTCTGCTTTTTAATATGCTGTCTAGGTTGGTCATAACTTTTCTTCCAAGGAGTAAGCGTCTTTTAATTTCATGGCTTCAGTCACCATCTGCAGTGATTTTGGAGCCCCCCAAAACAAAGTCTGTCACTGTTTCCACTGTTTCCCCATCTATTTCCCATGAAGTGATGGGACCAGATGCCATGATCTTAGTTTTCTGAATGTTGAGCTTTAAGCCAACATTTTCACTTTCCTCTTTCACTTTCCTCAAGAGGCTTTTTAGTTTTTCTTCACTTTCTGCCATAAAGGTGGTGTCATCTGCATGTCTGAAGTTAATGATATTTCTCCTGGCAATCTTGATTCCAGCTTGTGCTTCATCCAGCCCAGCGTTTCTCATGATGTTAAATAAGCAGGGTGACACTATACAGCCTTGATGTACTCCCTTTCCTGTTTGAAACCAGTCTGTTGTTCCATGTCCAGTTCTAACTGTTGCTTCCTGACCTGCATACAGATTTCTCAAGAGGCAGGTCAGGTGGTCTGGTATTCCCAAATATCATATGATCCCACTTATATGTGGAATCTAAAAAAAATGATACAAATCAACTTATTTACAAAACAGAAACAGACTCACAGACTTTGAAAACAAGTTTATGATGACCAAAGGGGAAAGGAGGGAGGGAAAGGATAAATCAGGAGTTTGGGATTGACGTATACACACTACTATATATAAAAGAGATAATAAGGACCTATTGTATAGCACAGGGAACTCTACTCAATATTCCGTAATAACCACTATAGGAAAAGAATCTGAGAAAGAATGAATGTATGTGTATGTATAATTGAGTCACTTTGCTATACATGTGAAACTAGCACAACATTGTAAATCAGCCATGCGTGCTAAGTCGCTTTAGTCGTGTCTGACTCTTTGCATCCCTGTGGACTGTAGCCCACCAGGCTCCTCTGTCCATGGGGATTCTCCAGGCCAGAATACTGGAGTGGGTTGCTACGCCCTCATCCAGGGGATCTTCCCAACCCTGGATGAAACCCATGTCTCTAACATCTCCTGCATTGGCAAGTGGGTTCTTTACCAGTAATGCCATCTAGGAGTCCCAGAATCAACCATGCTATGCTATGTTAAGTCACTTCAGTCGTGTCCGACTCTGTGCGACCCCACAGATGGCAGCCCACAAGGCTCCCCCGTCCCTGGGATTCTCCAGGCAAGAACACTGGAGTGGGCTGCCATTTCCTTCTCCAATGCATGAAAGGGAAAAGTGAAAGTGAAGTTGCTCAGTCGTGTCTGACTCTTATCGACCCCATGGATTGCAGCCTAACAGGCTCCTCCATCAATGGGATTTTCTAAGCAAGAGTACTGGAGTGGGGTGCCATTGCCTTCTTCATACTCCAATATTAAATAATTTTTAAAAAAAGATTAATATTACACCACTTCAGGTAAAAATAAATCATAAAATAGAGGTAATTAATTAATCATTTAAGGATAGTATCACTCTTGCCAAGTGAGAAAATGTATGTAAAATGCCTGACATGGGTGTGAATTCCCATATCCTTTCTCGGAAGCCTGATACCCCACGTAAGACTGATTTCTCAGGGTCCTGAGGCCGTCAGGGTTAAGAATGCAGGTGCCAGGGCTCAGATGCCTGGCTTGTAGAGTGAGGATATGGTGAGGTGTAGAAGTAACAGATATAACTGCTGTGAGCATAGAACAAGATGAGCTTCTGGGGTCCGAGGGAAGGACTTATCTTTATCTCTCAGTCACCTGTGTGCTGTAGGCACTCAAAAATAGGAGCTGAGGGGATGGAAGAAAAGCCAACGGATGCTTTCATCTCTGGACCCTCTCCCCCTAGGAACCATATGCTTCGTCCTAGACACCACATCTCTTGTCTTATAAGACACATAACCTGAGATGAAACTTGTCTTAGCAACTTACAGGCTGTGCGGAAGGGGATTCCAAGCTTCCCCTGGATGTTGTTCACTAACACGATTTGTCCGGTCCTCCTGGAGATCATGTCGGGGAGCAGGGCTGGAAAGCGCAGGATGAAGACTCATGGTTACAAACCTGAGATGGAGTCAGGCAGCAGCCGGCAGACCCCTTCCCCAGACCCCTCATCACACGGGCTCCTTTGCTGCTGCTAAGTCACTTCAGTCATGTCCAACTCTGTGCGACCCCACAGACGGCAGCCCACCAGGTTCCCCCGTCTCTGGGATTCTCCAGGCAGGGAACACTGGAGTGGGTTGCCATTTCCTTCTCCAATGCATGCAAGTGAAAAGTGAAAGTGAAGCCTCTCAGTCATGTCCGACTCTCAGCGACCCCAAGGACTGCAGCCTACGAAGCTCCTCCCATGGGATTTTCCAGGCAAGAGTACTGGAGTGGGTTGCCATTGCCTTCTCCCACAGGCTCCTTTGCCTCCCTGCTAACTAGATTACAGTGGGACACAGGTGGGCTGGATCCCAGCCACCATTTATCCAGTGTTGCCTAGGAGTGGGCTGGGCTTGACTGGTGAATTGCTGGGTTATTTTATTTTATTATTATTTTTGTGTCATGCAGGATCTTAATTCCCAGGCCCCCTGCAGTTGAAGTTCGAAGTCCTAACCACTAGACCTAACCCTGGGTGATTTTATTATATTTTTTAAAGCTTATTTTTTTTAAATGGGAACCATTTTTAAAATTGTTATTGAATTTGTTACAGTATTGTTTCTGTTTTGTTTTGGTTTTTTGGCCACTAGGCATGTGAGATCTTAGCTCCCCTACCAGGAATCCAACCCACACCTCTTACATTGGAAGGTGAAGTCTTAACCACTGGACCTTCAGGGAAGTCCCCAACCCTGGGTGATTTTAAATGACCCATCCATGTCCTTGAAGTGACACTGATTTTAGTAGTGAGAAAGGTAGCTCCCTTTCCAATTCTCCTATTCCTCCAGTAGGAAAGTTGGTTCAGGCGGGTCTTTAAAACCTCTCTTGCATGTGCTAATCTTTAAAAAAAAAAAGAAAAAGAAAAAGAGGAAAGACCTCAGCCCTGTGTCTTGGGAAAACTTAAGACTTTGTTTTGATTTCAGGTTTTCTTCCATTTATGGACAGGAAAGGAACTTTTAATTTATGGTAAAAAAAAAAAGTTCCTCTTAAGTAGAATTAATTGACAAGTGAGGGAATTTAGAAAAAGCTATAGAGCAATGATAGCACAGGTGGAATCAGGAGATGGCAAAAAATCAAGACTCAACTTAGCATGCCTCACTTTGTTGCCAGGGAACCGGAGCTCTCAGAGGTTGAGGGGAGGACGCATGTTGGCTGGCCTGCTGGGTGTGTCCACAGCGACTGGGCCGAGGAAACTGTGGTCTCTGGGGCACTCTCATCTCTGGAAGCTCTGGGAGTCATCTTTCTGCTCCCAATGCTGCTTTGCCTTCTTCTTTGTCTCAGTTCTCAGAATCTCATTTTCGAGGAGATTCTGGCTGTACAGAAGGCAGCTCAAAGATCCTGCTCTCTCAGCTTTGCCAGTGTACCCTGCTCCCTAAATGTATATCCTTATATTCTTCCTTTTGTGATTCTGCTTTGATAAACCTTATTTAGGGTGGGGGAAGGGCTTTAACTCTTGGTTCTATTCCGTGTCATCTCTAGCTATTCCACAACCCCCACCCTAGCTTCAGACCTGCATTTGAACTTGGTTGTTAGAATCTCCACAAAGGGACCATAATTTTACCCTAGTGGCTCAGATGGTAAAGAATCTGCCTGTAATGCAGGAGATGCAGGTTTGATCCCTGGGTCGGGAAGATCCTCTGGAGAAGGAAATGGCTACCTATTCCAGTACTCTTGCCTGAGAAATCCCATGGACAGAGGAGCCTGGTGGGCTACAGTCCATGAGGTCACAAAGAGTTGGCCACAACTGAGCGACTAACACTTTCCTGTTTCTGAAAAGGAATTGAAGGTATTCTGGGTCTTTTGTAGTTTGGGATAAACTCTTTTCTTCATGACTGAGGACAGAATTTCAACACTGGACCAACTGTCATTATTAGGAGCAGATCAACCACAAGGTGGATATAATAGAAGGTTTGCAGGGGTTGAAGACAATGGTCCAGAGACGTGGAATGGGATTGGAGGGGAGCCATGGATGTGAGTAAGAAAAGGGAAGTAAAGGGCAGGGTTTGGGAAGGGGACTGAACAGAGGAGGCAGGCAGGAATATACCACTAAGAGACTTTCAGAACCCTTTTCTTTCATCAACATTTATAGTCAAAAGCTGAAAGCTTTCACCAAACAAGCAGGGATTTTTCTGAAGAGGGCTAGAGGCTCCATCCAGAAGTGGATGACTATCTGGGGGCATAACAGAGACCTCTTGAGCAGCCCAGTGACCCAGGAATCCACGGGAAGGTCAAACTCACGAGACCTTTGGTCAATATGATGGGTCCAAAGTAATTGGCATCCATGATCTTTTTGTCGAGCTCCAGAGAAATCTTATGGGCAGGTCCCTTCACCTTCACGCTGGCATTGTTGATGAGGATATCCACGCAGCCGTAGCAATCCAGGACCTCTTTGGCCACATCCTGGACACAGCTGATGTCTGAGAGATCCAAGAGGACCAGCTTTGGGGTGAATGTCTGCTGGACCAACGAGACAGTCAAGGCACGTGTGGGAATATCCTCACAGACCTTGGGGCCCTTCCATCTAAGAGTTGCCCCTTTTGAAACTCAGAGCTTGTGGAATGACTACAAACAGATGATTAAATGAAACAGATAACTGGGAGAAGGTAAACTGATGGAGAAAATGCATCCTTGGGGACCAAGGCAACAGTAACATTCCCAACATGTTAACATGCACTACAAAGTTTGATCTTCTGGTCAAGGGGCCAGAACTGAGAAATCTAAATGGAGGCTGTGCATAAATTCTCTGATGTCATTTTTTAATAACATTTCTGAGCTCCTCTTTGGAAATGGCTTTCAGACTGGCTTCCAAGCCACAAGAGAATCTGCCCAGTACTTTGTAGCCACATTTGTTTTTTGGCCAAAATGATATACTCGATATAAATTTTTTGGAACACCGTCTGTATAGGTGCAAGGCATTGTGTTCAGCCCTAAACATGCTGTCATCAAGATTTTCATGATTTAGAAGGGGTACAGATGGAAAAATTGATAATTCCACATGGCAGATACAATCCTGGTGTTTCACAAATATGAGTCCTGAGATATGCCCTTAAAAAAGCATGTTCTCTGGTTCAATATATTTGGGAAATATAGACTACTATACATTCTTCTTGGAGATAACACAATGCATATTTACATAACAAAGGTTCTGAAAAGTCCTGCAGTAAAGAAATCAGTCAGAGAAGCTTTCTCTAACTCAGTATTTCCCACACAGTTGACCTCAGAACCTCCTTTTTACTACTTCACGACCAATACCTGATCAAATCCCAGGAAACATGCTTTGGGGTTTTGGTGTTATCCTTTTGCTTCATCTCCTCAAATACCAGACTTAGTTCTGAATTATTTTTGGCTTTATCCAAAATCCAATTCAACATCAAGGGCAAAGATTAATTAAAAAAAAATTCTTGACACTTCCCTGGTGATCCAGTGGTTAAGACTCTGTTTCCAGTCCTTGGTTGGGTACTTCCACATGCCATGTAGATTGGCAAAAAAAAAGAAAACAAATCCTAAAGAGAACTCTGAAAGCAATTTCTTAAACAATGATCCAGAAATGCCTTGAAAACCCCAGCTTCATTGAAATGTGTTTACCTCCTATATAACTTCATGGACAGGGACGGAAATAAAACACTTGGGGCTGCACATCATGGCTTGAGGAATCTTAGTTTCCCGACCAGAGATTGAACATGGCCCCCTGCAGTGACAGCACTGAGTCCTAATCACTGGGCCACCAGGGAAGTCCCTCTTTGAAGGAGATATTATTTGAAGTATTATTTTAAAAGTCAGCCATAAGAATTTATAAACAGAGCTGTGTCTATGACATACCGTATCTTCTGGGTCCTCTGAGTCTGACTTAAATAGAATGGGGTGGGGCTCAGAGGCTAGAGAAGAAATTTTTGGCATGGTGAGGGTTCAAAATGAATCAACCCCCAAGTTGGCTGTGTCAAGATTACATTTCCCCAAAGCTATCACCAGATTTCAGGCAGAGCTGCTCTGTGACAAGCATGAAGACTAAGGGTGCCCAGAGGTTGCCCATGCTGGCTGCCCGAAGGCCTTACCTTGCTGGGATCAGCCACACTGATCAGGGCATCGTATAGACTCTGAAGCCTCTCCCAGTTCTTTCCACACAGCACCAGCCTGGCTCCGCCGGTATGGAACACCCGAGCACACTCTGTGGGGAAGAAGGGAGGAGGACAGGACGCACTGAGTGGGTAAAACTGCAGATGGGGGGTGGGGTGGTTACAAATTCGAGGATTCAAAGAATTCAGAAGGCTTAGAGCTATGAGTTCCTTTAGAGGGCACTGCGTTCAACCTCCTCTGGACTTTCTTCCTGTTTCCAGCCTCAGCATGGCTGCCTTCTGTGAAAGGCAGCTCACGGGGGTGTGAATAGCCCCTCCTCCATTGAGCAGTTCTGATTTTCGGGACACTCTTTCTTTCTTTTTGGCCAGGTTGTGTGGCATACAGGATCTTAGTTTCCTCACCAGGGATTGAACCTGTGCCCCCTGCATTGGGAGAGTGGAGTCTTAACCACTGAACCACCAGGGAAATCCTGGTATATTCTTTCTTAAACTGAACAGAAAGATGACTCTGTCCAATAAGACCCCCAGAAGCGCAGTGTTAAGTATATCTCAGTCTGAGGATATTGGAGACAGTTGCTATTTTTTTTTTTTTCCAGATCCAATGTCACTAGTTTCCTCTACATTTTCATTGTGGGTTGATGCCCCAGCTAGGGTTCTTTTTATTAAAAAAAAAAAAAAGTGAAGTTGTCTTCTGTGTAGTTCATTTTATTCTAGATGAATTTCTTGCTTGCTCAATGTTCTCAACTGGGCAGTGATTGGTAAATACAAATATTTTTATGTGGCAATAACGTTGATATTTAAGAACAATAAAAGCTGGACTTCCCTGGTGGAGCAATGGATAAGAATCCACCAGCCACTGCAGGGGACACAGGTTTGATCCCTGGTCCAGGAATGTCCCACAGTCAGTGGAGCAACTAAAGCCCATGCGCCACAATTACTGAGCCCACGTGCTACAGCTACTGAAGCCCACATGCCCTAGAGCCTGTGCTTTGCAACAAGAGAAGCCCTGCAATGAGAAGCCCACGTACCGAAAAGTAGCCCCGTTTGCTGCAACTAGAGAAAGCCCATGCGCAGCAAGGAAGACCCAGCATAGCCAACAAACCAAACAATAAAAGCTAACAGACTTTGACAGTTTACTTGCTTGAGTGGCTATTGAAAGAGGTTTACACATATTAGCTTATTTTATTCTCACAGTCATCCTACGCAGCGGTTTGTTATGTTGGGTTCCCTAGAAACAGAACCTACAGGGTTTTAGCCACTGGGCCACCAGGGAAGTCCCTCGGTTCTTTTTTCTTGAAAGATCCTTTTAAATATATGTGGTTTTTATAATAAGAGAATTCACTAAAGGAAACCATTCAAAGGGAGAATGGCTAGTCTCCCCAAGTTTGGGCTGTAATTCTCAGTGGCAGCGGCAGCTGCGCTGGGTGTGGGCAGCCCTGGAGGTCGTGTTTCACAGACCAGAGGCCTTTAGTCTGAAAGACACTTTTTGATTTCAGCGATATTAAAATACACAAAGATGGCCCAGGGCCATCGTAAGAGACCGTTGATTAAGAGACAGTTAGCTCAATTTCTGGCAAACCACTCCAATATTCTTGCTGGGAGAATCCCATGGACAGAAGAGCCTGGTGGGCTACAGTTCATGGGGTCACAAGAGTCGGACACCATTTAGCGACTAAACCACCACCACCAGCTCAATTTCAGGAATGGTTAAAGAAAGAAAACGATGTGTCTTAGAGGTGATGAAACAGGCAAGGTTTGTGTTCTCTGAAGCAGTTGAAGTGCAGTGGTTAAGTATTTTGAAGATCATTCTTGCTGCAGACACAGTGGGTACAAGGTGACTTTATTCCTGACTTGGCTGAATTATGTGGGTTTGGGGCAAAGGTTAGAAGTCCTGCCATCTCTGTCTGTCTGGTTTCCCTGGGAGACAGCTTGGCTCTGGCCCCCTTGCTGCTCTCCAGTGCTACCCACTGGGTTCGGTCAGGTTCTGTGGGACTGTGTGTGTGCTGTGGGCTATGTGTAACTGACCTCATCCGCTCAATGCCCCTCACTATTTTTTTTTGCCTGGGACCTGAGAAATGGAGCACTTTGAACCCAGAATCACTGCGGTCGGCAGCATGTTAAAGCCACCATAAGAGTTTACTGAAGGTCACACCCCCACTCCCAGCTTCTCAAGTTACTTCTAAATGCCTTCAGAACTGGGAAGTGATGTGGCTGAATCAGGCCAATCGTAAGACAACAGGGATTATGGGGTGTGTGGCACGCTGGCGTTTGCGTTCTCTGCATGATTTGTTCATTATTATCGCCACTGCTAACATTTGAGAGGTGCCCACGACAGTGCCAGGCACTGTCCCTAAGGGCTTTCCATTTCTTTATTCATTTAGTCATCACAACCGCATTACGAGGCACAGAGTATTAGCATCCTTGCTTTCAGATGAGAAATCCAAGGCGGAGCAATGCAAAACCAGTTAGTAATTGGTGGAGCCAAGAATTGAACCCAGCTCACAGGTCTGGCCTCATCACCAGTTCACTGCCCCAGCTGAGGGCTTTGAACTTCAAAATTTCTAGAAACTCCCTGAAGGCAAAGCAAATCACTTCTGTAGACTGCTTTTGGGCTATAGGCTGTGCATTTGCAACCCTAGATATTCCAATCCCCTCATTTCTCAGGCAAGCAAGCTTTAGCCTCCAAGAGAGAAGACACTGGCTGATTAACATATGCTGGGAGAGAACTCAGCCTTGACCCATGCCCTCCTGCCCAGAGGGCACACCCACACCCCACACTATGGCCTCTCATCCTTCAGGGCAGAAGTGGGCACAAGAGGCTGTGAAGCTCATTTGTGTGTGCTCAGTTGTGTCCGAGTCTGTGACCCCATAGACTGCAGCCCACCAGGTGCCTCTGTCCATGGGATTCTCCAGGCAAGAGTACTGGAGCGGGTTGCCATTCCCTTCTCTGGGGGGTCTTCCTGACCCAGGGATCAAACCAGAGTCTCCTGCGTTGGCAGGCAGATTCTTTACCACTGAGCCGTCGGGGAAGCCCAAAACTTGCTTACCCTTGCCCAGTCCTGAGATGGCGTCGGTGATGACCACCACCTTGTTCTGCACGACTGACTGGGACCACAGCCGGGACACCTCCTGGTAGATGAAGAGGAGACCACTGATTCCTAAGAGCAGCAGGGGCAGCATGAGCACGGCGGTGACCCCCATCTTGTTCTGGGAAAAATGGGGAAAAGGAACTCGCTTGACAAAGGAACTCGGAACCCGAGGCAGAGGAGGCCCGAGGCTGCACATTCAAGCCCTGAGCCGGGAGCCTCCTCTGCAGGAGCCAGGCTCTGTGCAAACCCCCTGAGTGCTGCTTCCAGAGCTCCTGGCTGCATGCTAATCCCCAAATGGTCATGAAGAGGGAATTACTCACAGTGTTTTCAGAAGCAGATGGAATCCAGGGACCTGCCCTCCCAGAGGTTAATTACGAATTTAATTAAAATGTGCCTGCATTTTTGGAAGGAAAGCCATGCGTTAAGGCCACTTGCTTGGGCCCTAATGGCTATTTATAGCTGTCAGTGCACTAAAGGGCTTTCAGGGTAAATATAGTGTCTCTGCTGATATTCAGGAACACATGCTGGCCGGGTCTGATTTCAGAGTCCCTGCCAACCCTTTTAAAGCTCTCCTGGGTGCCTCTCTAGTAGAGGTTCCTCTGCAGTTCAGGGATGGACCTTAGGGATTGGGACCTGGGATTTCAGCACAAACATCCCTACCCTCACGTCCTAACTCTCCTATCAGGTAGCTTCCAGGTAGCTCAGACTCTGGTGGCAGCAAGAGAACTTTCTGGATGGAGGTGAAAAAACACAGAAAATCTGTTTAACAGAATGGATGAACCACTTGAAGGTGTGACATGAACTATGGGAAAGGGCAGTTTGGGGCTGTTCCTCTTTCAAGTGCTTCCAGTTCTTGGAGCCTCAGTCTCCTCATCCGTAAAGTGGGCACAATCGTCTCATCTTGCAGGACTGTTGGGAGAATAAGATACTGCAGCTTAGTAACAGACTCTGAGAAGATGGCTCTGTTCTCTTTAGTGATTAAGCCTGCATGCACTAGGGCCCGTGGGCTACAACTAATGAGGCCCTGTGCTGCAGCTACTGACCAAGTGCTGCAGTTACTGATGCCTGTGTGCCTAGAGCCCATGCTCTATTGCAAGAGAAGCCACCACAGTGAGAAGCCCGTGCACTGCAACTAGAGAAGGCCTGCGAACAGCAATGAGAACCAGGAGAGCCAAAAATAATGAATGAAAGAAAGAATATAGGAGGTGACTGTGTACCACACCCAGAATGGGTCTGGTCCATTGCCGTGCCTGTTGCTTTCAGTTTCTGCCTTCACTCTGGCATTTTTTTCCTAGTCTGCATTGGTTTCCTGGTTGCCTTTCCTTAATGCATATCAGGGCTCATTCCTCAGGACCCTGGACAGGCTTGAGAGGTGAGAGATGCCAGGGCTCAGTCAGGCAATCTGTGTGCATATACTTGTATAAACATACGTGTGTATGTGTGTATATGTATATATATAAACATATATATATATATGTATGTGTGTGTTGGGGAGTTCTATATGCCTATGATTGTTTTCAATGCTGGGAGGTACAGAGGACAGTTCATGCTATAGAGAAATAATTGACAGTTCATAAGAGGGGAATAGACCTGCAAACAGATTATTGCAATATATGGAGGAATTAAAATCCACCTGAATTTGTTTTATAGCGAAGATAGACAGATGGAGCTGAGATGCCTTGATCTGAGGGGCCGTGTTCATAGTCTGAAAATTCCTAAGCTGTACACTTAGGGTTTGGGTAATTTTTTTGTAGGCATGTTGTACTTGAATAAAATCAAGACTTAAAAAATATAAAAGGGGAACTTCCCTGGGGTTCCTGTGGTTAAGAGCCTGTGTTTCCAATGCAGGGGTCATGGGTTCAGTCCCTAGACAGGGAACTAGATCCCACATGCCACGTGGTGTGGCCAAAAATAAAAAAATAAAAGAAAGCAGAGGGCCTTGGAAACTCAGAGAATGCAGCAAAGTCGGTTTTGACCTGAGCCTTGGGGACTAGTCACCTCTTGTCCGGCCCGATGTGTCGTTCATCACTGACTCCTTTCCCCAGATGCCGTGTGTCCTGTTTGCTGACGTCAGTTTCTCTCACATGACTCCAGAACATTCATTTCTTCCTTGGAAACTTCAGGCATAAGTTTTTTTTTTAAAAGAACTGAGTGTCTCTTTGGGGACTTTTCTTTTGGATTTCCTTTTCTCTAGGATCAGACTCTCTCAATGTTGTGACATTGACACAGGATTTACCTACACAGACGCACAGGGGTGACAAGTCCTATAAAAGAATATGCACCCTGTGGAGGGCAGGGCCTTTGAGTATGAACTCTTCTGCTCCAGAGGACCCCAGCACGCCTTCCTCGTGTTGGACTCATTCCAGGAAAAAGCCATTTAATACCACTTTGGATATGCCTGGTTCAACATAGCACAACATTCCATAGGCAGATCCACAACTATGAAGAAGTTAGCTGAACTGCCCTTTATTCTCTGACAGTCTACATGGGGCTGCTGCTGCTGCTGCTAAGTCGCTTCAGTCGTGTCCGACTGTGTGCGACCCCACAGACAGCAGCCCACCAGGCTCCCCGTCCATGGGATTTTCCAGGCAATAGTACTGGAGTGGGGTGCCATTGCCTTCTCTGATACATGGTACAGTTCAGCATAAATGGATTGAGTGATTTTATTGGAAACATTCAGACTTTTTTTCAGAAATGATACATTCACTACACACATAAACACATTTTAAAATATGAATCTAAGCTAGGATGCATTTAGAATTATTAGGATATGGCAGTTCATTTCCCCCCCCTAAAACCCAAGTTATGTGTTTAACAATCGGTGGCCTCAATACCATGTTAGTTTGAAATGCAAAATAGGTGTATATAATATTGTAACTGAACAAGTTAGGAAACACGCAGCATACCACTGTTTCAAACAAGACTTTCAGGTTTCACTGTGTTTATTTTTAGAAGCAGAAGTGCCTGGCAATTTAATTTAAGCACCACAATTCAAACATTTGTTCCACTTAGCTGTGACAAGATGTCATTCCATTCAGCCCTTATTATTTTGTTTTATCACTTGATTATCCTTCCAAACTGATTTTCCTATAGGTGGAAAGTAAAACATTTAGAAGAAAATGTATTTTAAAAATAACACAAAACTGATTTTTAAATTCATTTCTTCCCAATTAAAACAGAAAAAAATATAGGATAGTCACATGTACTATTAATCTGTGTGTGTCAATTAAGGAAAAAGACTTTCTAGACTCTTTTGTCAACATAACTGTGTGGGCAACAAATCTACATTGTTTTAGTCAAAGCCTTGTTTTCCCCTTTCTTCAGCTCTTCCTCTTAGCCCTCACATGCGCCTACTTTCTCTGTCACCCTAATTAAACTGTCAGGAAAGCTTGGGATGCTCACTTATACTAGAGTGTCAATGGTTGATATTTTCTGTAGGTGTTATCTCATTTAAAAATACTGGCATTATAACAGGAATCAGAAGTTGAAGGCAAAGGTGTTTAGTGAAGGATAAGATGGCAGGTGGAAGGTTTACTTCACAGCCTTGTGAAGCCCACTCCAGGGATGCTCCTTGTAGACAAGCGTCTGGTGTGTCTGCCTGTGCAGATCTGTCAGCCATGAACCCTGGCTAGCACATGGACACCTTGCCTGGAGCCTCTGGTGGCAGGTGCTTAGATACACCAATGAGGGCACACCCCGCAGGGCTGGGAGCAGCTTCTGTTTCCCAAACACTTTCTGAAGCCTTGGGTTTCTGGAAGTCTTGTGCAGAGTGCCGACTGCCCTTCTGTCCACTTTTTTTCTCTGCGAGTTCCCGGCGGGCTGCTGTGTATCTGCTTGTGGCCATGACCGATGCAACCATGCACAGGGCAAAGGAACCCCAGGCGAGGCTGTCAACAAAAGGCATGGTTAGGAAAGGGTGCCAGAGAAGGCAATGGCAACCCACTCCGGTACTCTTGCCTGGAGAATCCCAGGGATGGAGGAGCCTTGGTGGGCTGCCATCTATGGGGTCGCACAGAGTTGGACACGACTGAAGTGACTTAGCAGCAGCAGCAGCAGCAGGAAAGGGTGCAGGGCTGATTCCAGGGCTTCCTGCTGGGATGGAAAATCAACTCCCGGTTCTACCCAATTTGGACCTGGGTTTGGGCTTCCCCAGTGGCTCAGACAGTAAAGAATCTGCCTGCAATGCAGAAAACCTGGGTTCGATCACTGGGTTGGGAAGATCCCCTGGAGCAGGGAATGGCTACCTGCTCTAGTAGTCAGGCCTGGAGAAGTCCATGGACAGAGGAGCCTAACGGGCTACAGTCCATGGAGTCACAAAGTGTTGGACATGACTGAGCGACTAATGCTTTGAATCACAGATCTCAGAGAGCAGTCAACGTGTTTTTGCTGGGAATGTGTGAATGGTAATGAGAACCAGACTTGGGAGTCAGGCATGCACTGTGGGTTTGCACACATCTCTCATTAACTGTGCAACCTTGAGCTGGTGACTTCACATTTCTGTATCCAATTCTGCATCAAGTCTTTCTAGTAGAACTTCCGTGTCATGGCCTGTCTTTCCATTAGAATCAAGGACAGGGTCTCTCTTCACTGAAATATTTATTAAGAATTATAATAGGACTTTTCTCCTTAAACCATGTTCAAGAAAGTAACAGCAGCACTATCTCTGTTTCTTGAGTGCTTCACTCTGTGCCAAGAATTTTATAAACATAACCTTACATTCTCATAAAAATATCTGAACTGGGTTTTATCATTTTATAGATGAGGAATCTGAGCTACAGAAAGGTTGAGGAACTAACCCAAAGTCCCAAGAGTAGCAGGTGGTAGAGCCGTGGCCAAGGGCGGTGGTGGTGGTCCTAGAAAACCTGTGTGCATCCCTGCTTGTCCACCGTGGCCAGCGACTCACCAGTATGACCAGCCGTAGTCCCACGTCTGAGGCTTCCAATCTTCTGGCCCAAGGTTCACGGTGATTTGAAAAATGGTTGTGTACATCATGTGGGCCACCATGGCTAGGAGCCCTGTACAAGGAAAGCTTGTGAGCTACAGTCAAGAATGCAGTTTTTTACGGCACATGGGTTGGCTGTCCTAGCCCACTAACATCCTCCTTGAGCCCTTCCAAGCAGCCTTCATGTTTTACACGTCTACTGATTTCTTAAGAGTCACCAATCTACACGGTGGTGAATGTTCCTTTGCCATGTCATCTGTCTCAAGACCACCTCCTTTTTCTATTTTATCATGTCGCTGTGGGGTGTTTTTTTTTTTTTTTTCCTGCTCACACAGCTCAGCATGTGGGATCTTAGTTTCCTGACCGAGGATCAAACCTGCGCCCCTTGGATTGGAAGCTCGGAGTCTTAACTACTGGGCCACAAGTGAAGTCCCCAGAGGCACCGATTTTATCTCCTCTGTTTTCCAGAACAGGGAAGAGGTCCTTGAGCTACATTTAGCCTGAAGCCATACTTTCCTAAGTTCTGTCACTTTTTCTTTTGAATGTGGATTGTTTGCTAACACAGAAAAACTTTGCATAAAAATCGGAATAGGTTCTGGCCACTTAGACTTTCACAGCAGGAACTGGTCAGTTCCCAATGTGATTTTCTGTTCTCTGTAAGTGAATTGATCTTTTTGCTTGAGGACCCAGATGATTTTCTTTTCCTTTAACAGTTTTAGTGGGATATGTCTAGGACTTGAATGTACTGTGTCATTTTTTTCCCCCCAGGTATTAGAGTTTTATATGCATAGATTTTGGTCTTTTGTTCCAGAAAGTTTCTTTGAATATTACTTTTAAATATTAGTTATTTTGTCTTTCTTTTTCAGGGGCTCCCATTACAGGGCTATGTTTTAATTTAATAAACGTATGGCAGGGAGTGACCAACTGTGGCTTCAATGGTCAAATAGAAAGTAGTTTTGGGACTTCTCTAGTGGTCTATGGGCTTCCCTGGTCTATGGGTTCAGACAGTAAAGAATCTGCCTGCAATGCAGGAGACCGGGATTCCATCCCTGGCTCAGGAAGAGGCCCCAGGGAAGGGAATGGCAACAGGCTCCAGTACTGTTGCTGGAGAGTCCCATTTGTTGCTAGACAGAGGAGCCTGCTAGCTACAGTTCATGGGGTCGCAGAGTCAGACACAACTTAGCAACTGAACAACAGTAATGGAAAAATTACTTGGACAACACAGAAGACCAAAAAGAGGAGTTCTTTACTCACAGGGCTATTGACCCCACTTGGATAATTTTTAACAAGCTGCCATTTTTGAGTACTTACTATATACTGTGTGCGTTCTTATTGAGTCATCACCACAGCATTTTGTTTGTTTTTGTATGTTTTGGCTGCACTGGCATGCAAGATCTTCCCTGACCGGGATCAGATCCATGCTCCCTGTAGTGGAAGCACAAATTCTTAGCCACCAGACTGCCAGGGAAGTTCCATCACAGCTTTCTGAGGCAGCTAATTAGAGAAGTGAAGCTACTTGCCCAGAATCACACAGCCAGCAAGTTGGAGATCTCTGAATCCAGGCAGTATTTCTCCACGGACTCATGCTTAACCATTGTACAAATAGGGCAGTCTCTGTCCTCAAAGCCAGTGGACTTCTTCCCCCACAGTTGTGACAAAGACATGCTGATAAATTTTGCTCTCCATTTGTGCCTATCCCCACTTTTTTCATCAGCCCCCCATTGCTTCCACCAATGGGATTAATTTGGTAACTTCTCCAGTGGACCAGTTGTCCCGCTGAATGGGCCAGCGATAGGAAGAGCCAGTCTGGAGCTCTGCCAGTTCCCTTGGGGGTAGGCTGTAGGGAATTTGCCTGTTCTGATAATGCTCTTGGAAAGTACCTGCAAGCACGGTGAGGATGGCTACTGAGGCATCCACCTTGAGCCAGTGGAACCCAGAATGATGCCTCACTCTGGAGCCCAGGAGGACTGCACTTGTCAATGTCAGTAGGATATTCAGGACCTCAGCCCCAATAGACAGCCACAAGACACCTGCAAATGTAAGGATAAAAGAGATGCTGGGACTCAGAAATATAGATTCTTTACCATCTGAGCCACCAGGGCAGCCCCTTAGAAATACTAGGATATTCAATCATGTGATTTGGGTCACTTCTAAAACAAAAAATAAACAAATAAAAACCACCACGGGGTGAAAACCACAGAAACCTCTGCTGAGTCTTGGAAAGTTGACAATGCAAGGGGAGTCCTGGGGCTTGAAAGAGAAGCTTTGGGAAGATTGTCATTAGCTGGGAGGGAAAAAAATACTAAGCAAAATTCTTCCTGAAGGCTGCTGGAGGTCCCGTTCCCCAGTTCAGAAGTTAACCATGTTATTTTGATTCCACCAGAAGACACTATCTTCATTTTTTGAAGGAGAGGGTAAACTTTACCAGGGCGGACGAAGGAGTCTGAGCATTGAGGCCCCCTGATTCGAGATGCCAAGAATCTCATTTGTTTCCATGTCAACCTACAATTTATCCTTTTGGTGGGACCCCTCCTGCTGCTTCAAGGAAATAGGTTGGATGTGGAGTGAATAAAAGGGGCAGGGAGTGAAACTGTTATTTGCAAAAAGCCTCCTATAAGGCAGTTTGGTCCTGGGGACACAGCAATGAATGAAAGAGACATGGTCCATGTCATCACAAAAGCTAAATTCTTGCTGGGGAAACGATATAGGAAAGTAAGTTTAAATTTGATGAGTGTTACAGAGAGGGAAAACGCTATTGGCAGTGATGAGCTAGACTCATCTTTTTTCCTGCTCTGCGGTCACCTTGCATTGATAGTTTGAAATTGGCCTCGGTGGGAGTATTCACACCCCGAAAAGCTGCAAATACCGCCTATCAAGGCATCCCCCTCCTCCCTGCAGAGTTGATGGTTTAACCTTTTTTAGCATTACTGCCTACAGGGCCCATGAAAAGAGCCAGTGGCTCTGTGGGACTTGAATTCATGGAAAAACTATAAATAACTCGTTCATGTTTCCCCCCACCCCCGCCAACCGAAACCATAGACATTGTCTGAATGGTGAGAAGGGCTGGTGGACAGAACATGAGGAAGGTGTTTACCTTGTTCTTCAGCTGGTATTACACTCTGGAAACTTCTGCAGTTTTCACCTGGAAGTAAAAGAAGATAGAATCAAGTAGGGTGAACCTTGACAACGAGGGACAAGCTGTGTTTCCAGCCCCCCTTGGCTGCACCCACATCATTCTGAACAAGGATTGGGGGGTGTGGCTTTATTGTTCCCATAGAGGTGATGCCCCTCCCTGGAGCATCGTGATGCAATCCGGCCCCAGGGAATCCAGGCTGGGTCAAATGCCTTGTTATGGCCGAGGACTGGGGGTGGAAATTATGGGGTGGGTGGGTGCGGGTCACTTCCGGTCAGAAGCTTTACGAGTTAGTGTTTTGCCTAAAAGTTCTCATTTTCTTGCCTCTGAGATCACAGAAGCCTATGTCCGGGTGGAGCCTCTCTCTGCCTGGATCCCTGAGTGGCTCCAGTGAGGAGACACCACTTGCCAACTGGCAAAATACAAATAGCAAGAACTAGAAATGAATTTGGTGGTTTAAACCCGTGGGACTTGGATGTTGTTTGTTATTACAGCATACCCTAGCCCATCTTGACTGATGCTGCACGACTGGATGCTGGACTTCCCAAACAGCATCCAGGATGACGTGAGTCTCAAATAATTTCTTTCTGGGTAGAGGGGAAAGTGACAGTGTTTGTAATCATTTTAAGAAATGAAATAGAGCAGATTCAGAACTATCTCTGCTATGAAGTGAGTCAGTTACTTGCACTCCATCCTGCTTTCTGGAGTGGGAGAGGAAAGGAAAGAGTTATGTGTGTGAGTACCAGGTACCAGGCAGAACCCACCCTCAGACTTATTCTGTGCTCCAGGGGGTGTGCTTTGCCTGTATCATCAGTCATGTTGCACATATTGGCTAGAAAAGCTTGTGCTGCCCCCTGTGAGGTTTAGTCCCTTTGAAGGATATGAGTCCTTGGTTATCTACTGAGTATATTGATGTCACCAAATTCCGGTTTGGGGGTGAGTAATGGATGGAGGATTTGACACCAGGGCGAATCACCCTCTGGGATGTTGTCCCAGGTGGGTACCCCCGTCTTGCTCCATTAACACATCAGCTCCGAATTGAATCATAGATGGTGGAGTGGGAGGAGCCGAGGACATGCCTGATTTGTCTCTGCACGGTTAGGAAGAGTGTGTCTTAGGACCTCTGAGAGGGAAACACGGGTAGAGGCAGTTTCAGCATTAGAACTGGGCTTGCAGGGGCCCAGTACTGCCCCAAGACTGTCCTGCCGCATCAGTGATTCAACCCAGGAGCTTAGGTGCCGGGAAGACACATCCCGAGGCTCCCAGTCTGGGCTGCTAGGAGCTAAAAGACGCAAATGTTAGGGGCAAAGATCATTGACTCTTATTTTTTTTTTCTTTTTTTTTTTGTTTTAATTGGAGGATAATAGCTTTATAGTGTTGTGTTGGTCTCTGTGGTTCAACAATGCGAATCAGCCGTCAGTAACATATATCCCTACCCTCTTGAGACTCCCTCCCATCCCACCCGTTACTGACTCTTCAGAGGAATGGCTTTCCTATTTCTAAAATTGGTTTAATAGTCCCCATGTTAGCCTTGCTTTGAAGATACTGGATAGGAAGAATCCTCCTGCCAGTGCAGGAGACTCGGGTTCGATCCCTGGGTCGGGAAGGTGCCCTGGGGAAGGGAATAGCTACCCACTCCAGTATTCTTGCCTAAGAAATCCCATGGATAGAGGAGCCTGGTGGGCTGCAGTCCATGGGGTTGAAGAGTCGGACACGACTGAGCAACAAACACTTAGATAGGAAAGCTTCTCTCCTGGTTAGTATACACTTAAACCCTACTGCTGTCTTTCTGCTTAATGCAGGGAGGACTGGACATCTAACTAGCCTTCTGGTGAGGGCTGCCTTATCTCAATGGGGGGTAAAAGGAGGCAAGTCCAGAGCCAGGGGCAGGGCAGAGTGAAAAATGAGACCAGCCAAGGAGATTAAGAGAATTCACAATAGCTTAGAAGGGTGAGTTTAGTGTGGATCAGACCGCAGTGACCCCTTGGTTAATATGAATCCTCAGAAATGATGTTCCTTTTGAATAGGTCCAGCAGGATTAAAAGGAAAAAATCTTTATAAATCCCATGAAGCCAGACAGGCAGGTGTTACATAGCTGGACAGAGGTTTGCCAGCCAAGCGGTACAGCCAGCCTGCCTGGGAGACGGTGTCAGAGTCCTGGGGACGGACTGTGGCGCCCCGTCTGCTTTTTCTCCCCAGACCCCCACCCGCTGTGGTGTGCCTAGGCCCCTCTGTGCTTGAATTTCTTGGTTCGGCAGAACCGCACAGAGTCTGGAATCAACACATTCTGCCGACTAATTCATTCACCCAAGAGAAAGAATATTGAGTTGAAAAGCTGCCCCAACCATGAATGTTTGGTTTTTTCTATTTCTTTTTTTAAAAAACTTTTTATTTTGTATTGGGGTAGAGTCGATTAACAATGCTGTGATAGTTTCAAGTAAACAGCAAAGGGACTTGGTCATACATATACATGTATCCATTCTCCCCGAACTCCTCTCCCATCCGGGCTGCCACATAACATTGAGCAGAGTTCCTTGTGCTCTACAGTAGGTCATTGTTGATTATCCATTTTAAATACAGCAGAGTGTACATGTCCATCCCAAGCTCCCTATCCTTCCACCTGGCTACCTACCATAAGTTTGTTCTCTAAGAGGAGTTTTTGTTTTACATCTTCATTTCAGACAATGCGTTCTCTCTTTAGAGGCATTGGGAAGAAGGTGCAGAGCTATTTAGAAAATGACCTCCAGGTAGGGGGGTCACTACATAGCACTCCAGGTAGGGGGTCCCCAGGAGGACTCTATTAGGGTGTCCAACGGAGGGTCAACTTTTAGGGGGATGCAGATGAAGCTGATTAAGAAGGGGAATACCCAGGAAGCTGCAGTGGGCAGCAGAGCTGGGGGTGACCAGACACCCTTTGATCCCTTTCTTGTGCTTGTTCAGGGCCCAGGAGCATCCTCCCCAGGCTGGAGTCCTTGCGGCCAGGTCTCCGTAGCCCCCCTCATCCCTCCTGTCCCTCTCTGTGGGTGCCACCATCCACCTCCAGTTGTAATCTGCTCCTTTCCTTATGCATCAACTCGCCCAGGCATTTGTGCTAAATTAGACTGACTAGCAGATGTGCGTGTGGAGCAATCTCCCTGCAGGGGCCCCAGGCTGCAGTCTTCCCAGGCAGGCTCTCTTGGGTCTAGGTGATATTTTCACATGGAAAGCCAGAGAGCTTACATCCCCGAACCACCAGAGGACCTGTTTATGCTGAGCTCACCTGTGCTTCCAAGCGTCTCCTCGCACGACTGCCAGAGCCCCACGTGGAACCTGCGCTGGACGAACTTGTCGTCCCCCATCTCCCAAATGTACTGGACGGCCTGGGTCCCATTGTCGCTGCTGCCACGGCTGTAGTGGATGCAGTGCAGCACCCCCGGACGATCCTGGCACAGCGGCTTTGCCACCCGCCGCGTGCCCTTGCACCAGTAGCTGCTGCTCACGGCTGTGAGGGAGAAGGTGAGGGCCAGGCAGACCGGGAGGAGGGCCAGAGCCCGCTGCTGCCTAGCCCACTGGTCCATGGCTGAATGCGGGGTGCAGCGGCAGGATGAGCAGTGGGGTCCCCCTCGCTTGCCTCATCCTGGTACCCGCCCCACCTCGGTCCACCATCTGGCATCCTTACCTCTCCCTGCACGTCCCCCTGGGGAACTGGTGCTCTCCAGGGTGTGACATCTGTGCCCGAAGGAGCCACAGAGCTGGGCCGTGCTCCCTTCAACACTGTCAGCCCTTCAGTCCTTCCCATGATGTAGGGGTGCTGGTTTTCTGTTTTTGTTCTCTTTTTTTTTTTTTTGCAAAGGCAGAACTTCATTTATTCCCATGTGATGTGAGCAACTCTTTTGTTGAACTGGATGACTGTTTTTAGATACTGGAAGACCATGTCCTTCCGTTTTGTGTTAGGCACGATGGAATAGCTACAGATCCAACTCGAAATGCTCTTAAATTTGATTCGTGTTATTCACACTTTCACCATCACTTTCTAAAGAACTGTTTATTTTGAATTGGAGTATAGCTGATTAACAATATTGTGATAGTTTTAGGTGAACAGCGAAGGTTCTCAGCCGTCCATATACATGTTTCCATTCTCCCCCAAACTCCCTTCCCATCCAGGCTGCTGCAAAACACTGAGCACAGATGCCATTTTTGTTCTTCTTTAAATTGTGATGAAATACACATAATACAGAGTTTACTGTCTTAATCATTTTTAAGTGCACTCTTAAGTACATTCAAGTCTGCCACAAAGCTCCAGAACTCTTTTTATCTTGCAAAAACTGAAATTCTGTCCCCACTAAATGCCAATTCCCCATTCCTCTTCCCCCAGCCCCTATGATACTCTCCATGAATTTGGTCACTCGAGTTATACGTGGAATTTGTCTTTTTGTGACTGACTTATTTCACGTGGCATGATGTCCTCAAGGGTTCCACGTGGCATCTGGAACACAAAGGTTCTCCATTCTATGATAGACACCTCCCAAAGACAAACCCCCCTCCCCCATTATGACAGAGAATCAACCTGGGCAGGTGGGAAAAAAGGCCGGTGTTATCTGGGTCCACATCGCTTAGCCTGGATTTTCCGGCTGGCAAAGACCAAGGACTGTGCTGTGAGCTGTGTCTGTCTGTGTGGTTGCCAACCAGTCTTGTGGGAAGAGGAGTTACCTCATTTTATCACTAGATGGCATCCATCCAACGAGTGGGGAAGTCGTGTGTAGCCGTCCCCTCCCCACAACCCCTGTCCCTTTAGAAAAAGGCTGTTTTTGAGAAAAAGTTCAGAGAGGCTAGACAGAATATTCTTATCAAGCAGGCGGCACTGTTTTTGCAAGTAGGCGATTGGGAAGACAATCTGTAAAGTGCATCACAGACTAGCTTTACAGCCGCATGGAAGGATCAGAACCGTCATGTGGGCAGTTTTCTCCCTCTGGGTTACTCCATTCCTCTCTCTGCTGTCCCAAAGGGATGACCACATGGATTCCAGAGGTCGCATCATTATGTGAGTCCATCTTGGGGTAGGGGGTCTGTGTTCATTTTGAATGTTTTACTGCTGGTATTTAAAATCTCGCCATGTGGGGTTTTTTTTTGTTTGTTTGTTTGTTTTAAGCTGTCAAAGGATTTCTATTAAAGGATGCTCACCTGTTTTGCCCCAACTGTTCAAAGTTCACTCACTTGGGAAAGTTAGCCAAGATGAGAGCCTCTGGTCCAACTTATGGGGGGAAAAATAGCCTAAATGGAAACACGGTGTTCCTGTCTCTTGCTGACCTGCATTTCATACAATCAGGATGTCTTCTGTGGAATCTCAAGTTCAGGAAAGGCTTGGAAGGGGCTGGACAGGGAGGGGTGGATGAGAAGGGCCAAGCAGAGTATCTCAGAGATACAGTGCTGAACCTACTAGAAAAAATGAACTCACCTAGAGGGTTAGGGTCAGATATGGGACCTTATCAAGCTTCTGTGGTCAGGTGACTGGTCAGAAGACCTAGGTATCTTGGCTCTGCCTTTAACATGCTGTGTGGCGTTGGGCAAGCCACTTAACCTCTCTGAACCTCAATGTTGCAGCCATCAAGCAGAGAACTAACCATCCCCTCACAGGGTTATTTTAAGAATGAAAGAAGTAGGCTGTCAGGTGAGAAGATTTTGTCCATGTGAGTTGTGGTGGAAAACTACACACCTGTTAGTTGGCAATAATGGATCATGGGTTCTGACAAAGGATCTGCCTGGTGGACTGAGCAACCTTTGCTCACAGGTGAGAGCCATCTAGAGGCGAGCACGTTTTTGACTTTTCAGCATGTTGGTTCACTGCTATGAAGCAGGAGCTCAAGTCGGTGATGGGGTTTTGTTTTGTTTTAAGTATTTATTTGGCTGTTCTGGGTCTTTGTGGCTGTGCAGTGGCTTTCTCTAGCTCCAGAGAATGAGGGCTGCTCTGTAACTGTGGTGTGTGAGCTTCTCACTGCGGGGCTTCTCTTGTGCAACACAGGCTCTAGCACACTCAGGCTTCTATAGTTGTGGCACATGGGCTTAGCTGCTCCACAACAGGTGGAATCCTATATTCCCTGGCCAGGGACTGAACCCATGTCCCCTGCCTGGCCAGGTGGATTCCCAACCACTGGATCCCCAGGGAAGCCCACTGATGGGGGTTTTGCTTCAGGCCCTGGGGCAGGAGCTGGTGTCTCCTGGGCAGAAAAGCTGTCTTTCTGGAAGTCTTGGCATAAACAGGGCCAGAGGAGACCCTGCCTTGGTAGCTGGGCTCAGCCCATCCTGGACAAACTTAAAGCCTCAATAACAAGTGTCCCCCATGATGAAGATGCCCACCTCAGACCTGGAGGCCCATCCTCCCACCACTGGTCCTCAGGGCCTGGAATCCAGGTCAGTCCCACTCTGGTCCTTTGCAGCTGGTGGGGCTTCAGGGGTGGAACCCACCGGCTGCCTTGCCTCTTCTCCTGGGCGGCCTCTGCCCAGGAAGTCCCAGCACTTGGGGAAGGTCTGGGAAAAATCTCCCTGCCTTTTGAGGGGGAGGCGGGACGGGGGATGAGAAACTTTGGAGATTCGGTAGATGGCTCTAGACTGGGCCAGACGCTCTCAGGGGCGGTGTGCAGAGGGTTTGTGCAAACATCTCGCTGGAGGAAGAGGAATGCAAGAGGCGGCCGCCTGCGGTACATCTTGGACCGTTCGAAGGATGTGCTGACACTTGTGACCCACAGCAAGAAAGATGAGGCCGGGGCCGAGCTGGGCAGGGTCCCGGAGGAGGGCAGTGAGCCCCCTGCCTGGAGCCCATGTGCTGCTCATGGGCACCCCTGCTGCCCAGGGGGCTGGGCCTCTCTCCTCCCCCCACAAGCTGGCTCACTGGACCCCTGCGAGGCCCTTCCTGGCCCTTCTGCTTCTGGTTTCCATCAAACAAGTAAGAGCCGTTTGTATTATTATTGTTATTGTTATTATTATCAGTTGTATGTATTTTCTGATGATAGAAGCACTTCAGGCCTCTTGTAGGCAATTTGGAAAATGTAAAATGGTATTAAGGCAATGACAATCAACCATAACCCAAGCCTTCAGAGGTAATCACTGTTGATATTATGGCATATGTTCCTCAAATCCTTTTTCTATGCATTTTTTTTCTTCCCCAGCTGGAATTAGGATGTGGAAAACATTTTGTATCCTGGTCTCCCCTTTACATCAGATGATAAGCATTTTTGCATGTCAGCGTGAACTCTGCAAATAGCATTTAAAAATCCCTGCATGTTTCTTTTGTTCGCTTTCATCATTATTCCAGGTTTGAGTATTTAGACTGAATGAGTGGATTTTTTTTTCTTTCCTTCCTATCTTCCTTTTTCCTTCCTTCCTATTATAAAAATGCAGAATGCTTTTTGTTTACAGAAATAAACTCATAAAATCCAGAGATGTATAAATATAAACTACAAATTACTGTACTCCCACCACCCAGAGATCACCCTTATTCACAGTTTTTGGCTTACACTCATACTTTTCTACCATTTATTTACATATAGTTTAAAAGAAAAACAACAGTCTGCTTTTCTCCTTAACAAAATACTTATTAACCCAAGCTAACATTTTTGCTGAACACTTACTATGCTCCAGGTCTGATGCCAGGTCTGGGGCTCTTTATCTTATTTCATGCTCTCAGCAAACCTAGGAGGGAGGTTTTCCTGTTAACCCCATTTATAGATGAGAAAACTGAAGCTCAAGGAAGTTGAATGTTTTTCTGTCAGAAAATTGAGCTCTATGGCATGATGTTTAAGGACTTCAGGGGTGAATCATAATGTATGTTTGTAACTATCTTCTTTAGTTGGGCATTCTGGTAGCTTATTTTTTCTTATCCAAGGAGACGAGACATTTACCCCTTCCCTTTGCGATTCCTTTTTTTTTTCCAATTTTTTAAAATGTATTTGGCTGTGCCGGGTCTTAGTTGCAGCATTTGCTGTTCAGTCGCTAAGTCGTGTCTGACTCTTTGTGAGCCCACGGACTGCAGCATGCCGGGCTTCCCTGTTCTTCACTATCTTCTGGAGTTTGCTCCAACTCGTGTCCGTTGAGTCTATGATGCCATCCAAGCAGCTGAGAACTCTTAGTTGCAGCGTGTGGGTCTAGTATCCTGACCAGGGATGGAACCTGGGCCACCTGCAATGGGAGTGAGGATTCTTAGCCACTGGTTTCTTCTTTATTCTGGGCCATGATGTGAAGGAGCTTCAGTTCCCTTCACCTGAGTGAGGAAGTACTTTGAGAACTCAATGCTTCTCTTCTTCCTTTGGTCCACGGGCAGAGTTCATCTCCGCTTGCAGCCTTGGATATCTGTATTCCTCCTGCCCCGACAGAGGGAGGGCTGGGGTACTGGGTCTCATCATTGCTCACCTTATCAGACTTTCTCTGATGCTGGTCCAGAACCTGAGGGGCAGAAAACCCACACCAAATTCGCTACATCCACGTCCTCCCAGAGGCTGTAGTCAGTAGATGTGAACCCGGTCCAGGGTTGCCTGGGATTCTTGCCGTGGAGGCTGCCTCTCGGCGAGTGACCATAATGTTCCTGGGGCAGGTGGCCTGGGACTTCGTTAGTGGCGGGGCCGTTGTTGGAAGCGTTGATACAGATCTCTCACCCTTGCTCCAGTCCCCTGTCTCATATTCAAACGGAGTATATGTTCAGCTAACTCTCTGGTTTTGTCCATCTCCTCTCCACAACCGTGGGTCGGCTGTCTCTTAGGTGCCAAGTTCTGCTGCAGCACTTGGCATTTTGTCCTGATGGTCTTGCCCAAATCCCACAACGAGCCTCTGAAAAGGTGACTGTCACTGGCCACCAAGATTCACAGGATCTTGTCTGATCACCTGCGATGAGATAGCTTGTGAGCGGTGGAGACACTGCGCCTCCCCCCAGGCTACTTGAAAGTCCTGTGTTCTTTCTTCCCCAGCATTCCTTGGAAGCTGTTGACATACGAATATTTCTATGTGACAACAGCCAAATCTGCAGTGAGTCAGGCTGGCGGATGACGCTGACCAAGCCACACGTTGGTATATTTATAATCGATAATGTGCCTATGGGCAGCCTGTCTTCCCCACCTCCACCACCCAGTCTGTTTTCAGAACCTCTTCCCTCTGTCTGTCCTGTGTTATGCGTATAAAATCCTGAAGACCCTCCTCTTGGTCACCCATCTTAAAGCCCAACTTCTTTCTCCAAATGTTTATGTTACACAAGCCTTGGCGTAGATTTCTGTGATGACTTTTGCTCGTAGCCGTTCACCCTGCATGGATATAAATGACCATGGCGTGTTTTTTTGGCAGGAAGTCACCATAAAATTCCCTTAATGAGAAATTCTCAGGGATAGTTTAGATTCTAAATTCGAGCTGGGAAACAGTGCTATATCCTCATGCCTCCTCCCCCTTCCCACAGCTCAGCTGAGTTAATTAGGAGTTGCTTTGGTGTCAAAAAATATAAACTCTTCAGGCTCTTTAAGAAGTGAATGTGTAGTTCTTTCATACTTTGCCAATGAGAGTGTAAAAAGGTGCATATTTTTAAATTAAAAAAAATTCTTTCTGGCTAGGATCATTTGGCAGTATATTGTCAAAAGCTTTTAAAAATGTATAGTTGATGACCCAGAAATTCCAACTCAAAGAATTTTCCCTAAGAAAACAAAGATGTGCTCGAGTGTTTAGCTGTGAATATTTTCATTACAGCATCATTTATATTAGCAAACATCTAGAACAATGTAGGTGTTTAATTTGCTAGAGGATTGGAGAAATAAATTGTATCACATTCATCTGTAGAAAATTACAGAGCTCTTAAAATGATGTTTTAAAAGTATAGTTTTCGAAATGGAAATATAGGCACTGTGTATATTCTAGTGGAAAAAGAGACTACACAACAATATGATTTTCTTTGGGGTTAAAATGAAAGAGAAAAGAAAGAAAAAAGAGAAAGGATTGTATGTGAGTGTAGAGAGAAGAGTCTGGAGGGAGATAGTTATTTCTGGGTAAAAAGATTAAGATTCCATTTCTTCTCCCCTTTCTGCTTGTCTTCATTTTTTATTTTATCTACAGTGAAGTCTATTCCTTTGGTAACAAAGAATAATAGAGGTTTTGTTGAAAGCAAGTCAACAGAAGCTTTTTTTTGCCTTTTTCTTAATCCATTCTCTGTTGAGTGAGTTGGTGCTGGTTACCCTTGCGAGAGAAAGAGGAATCAGGATTGAGCTGGATTTTTCCAGCTAGAAAATATCCACTCATCACTACTTTATTAGGATTTGGCTGTGATTGAACTTAGATTAGCCTTTCATGTTTTTGGTGTCCTTAGGTCAAGTACCTGGGAAGATAATCAGAGTTTGTCCAGCTTTTCTAGACTGATCAGATTGAGTGCTGCTTTGGTTTTATTTTTCTTTTGACCATGGCCGTCAGTCATGGGAAAGAACAGGGGGATAAGAGAATATTAGTCCATAGACAGCTCACATATAAGTTGATTTTATTGTCTCTCTCTCTGTTAGGTCCTGGTGCATATAAACAGCATTTTATCCAAGGAAAGGTCTTCACTTGGGTGACTTGGAGGATCCTGGAAGCTGATGATTTAGTTATCAACATCTCTGCCAAACTTGTAAAATTAATATAGTCAGTTATGTTCCCATTAGGACATGTGTTTCTTTAAACAGTGTGTTGCTAATGTACCATGGTGCCTCTTGGGCCATAACAGAGAAATAGAGATTATTAATGGAGATTTAAAATGCACTGGAAACAGAAACCAAGGGATAAATACCAATTACTTCATCATTATTATCATCATGATAACTACTTACTGGATAATCCCATGGTTCCCAAACTGTGCTAAGATGTCCCAGGGCACCCCTGCTGTGAACTGGCAGGGGTGCTGTTAGGAATTTTAATTTTTTGAGGGAAGCAGGGATACACTCCATCTGCGAATGACGAACTTGAGGTAATCCATGGTTTCAACATTATATGGCACTACTTTCTTGCATGATGTATCTTTGCAAAGATGGGATTCTTTGCAGCTGCTGTGATAAAAAGCAAACACTGCAAAAACCAGGGCGGAACAGGAACACAGGTCGTAGTGGTCAATCTGACTGTTAGGTTTGAGATGTTTTACTATCCCCACTGGGCTTCCCTGGTGGCTCAGACAGTAAAGAATCCACCTGCAATGCAGGAGATATGGGTTCGATCCCTGGGTTGGGGAGATCCCCTGGAGGAGGGCATGGTCACCCACTCCAGTATTCTTGCCTGGAGAATCCCCATGGACAGAGGAGCCTGGCGGGCTGCAGTCCACGGGGTCACAGAGATTCCAAACGACTGAGCGACTAAGCACAAGCACGCATCATCCCCAGTAGGTACTAAGTTGTTAGGAGGTAAATATTTAATAAGTTGTTCGGCCTATCTACTTAATTAATGCACTCTGTTTTTTGGCTGCTCTGGGTCTTTCTGCTATGCACGGGCTTTCTTTAGTTGCAGCACATGGGCGTCTCCTTGTGGAGGCTCCTCTTGTTGTGGAGCACAGGCTCTCGGTGTGTGGGCTTCAGTACTTGCGGCATGTGGGCTTAGTTGCCCTGCAGCAAGCTGAGTCCTCCCAGACCAGGGATCAAGCCCACGTGCCCTGCATTGGCAGGCGAATTCTTAACCACTGGACCTCCAGGGAAGTCCGATTAGTGGAACTTTAGATTCGGTATTTCTATTGACCTGGGGGTGCTGTGGAAAAATTATTAAGACTGGAAAGGAAGCAAGAATTGAGAAAGTTTGGGAACCTCTAGTCTAACGATGACCATACTTGCTTGTCTTCAGGAAGCTCTCTGTGTCATTTTCTGGAAAAATTGCAAAGGAACTACTCACAGACCCTGTGGATGCCATGGGATTGGGTCTGGGGCATGCTGGGGAGCGGTGAGGGTGAGGGGTGAGGTAGATTGAACTAATTACTCAGGAGGTGAAAACTGGCAACCTGTAGGGCTCGTGGATGGTTTTTGTTTGTTTTGTCCTCTCTGTATGCATGTGTGTGTTTGAATGCCTTTCAATAAAATATCTCTGCAATTTACAATAGTCTCCCCCACATCTGGCTTCCCAGGTGGCTCAGTGGTAAAGAACCTACCTGCCAATACAAGAGATGCAGGTTTGATCCCTGGGTTGGGAAGACCCACTGAAGAAGGAAATGGCAACCTACTCCAGTATTCTTTCCTGGAAAATCCCAATGGACAGAGGAGCCTGGTGGGCTACAGTCCACGGGGTCACAAAAGAGTTGGATGCAACTTAGTGACTAAACAACAGCAGCAATATTTAAGATAGGACATAAGATACAAAAGAAATTGTTCCATGGTGCAGGCCATTATGGGCTTATCAGTGGGAAGGTTTGAGAATCATGGTGTGAGGTGATAATTTGTGATAAAATGTGATAACCTGCTTGCTGGTAACTGGAGTTCACTATAATTTTTTTTTCTTCTCAGGTTACAGGATCTCTCCTTGAGGAGACAACTCGGAAGTGGGCTCAGTATAAAGAGAAGTGTCTGAGAGACTTACTCAAGGAAACTTCTGGTAAGCACACGTATCAGTTATCTATGGCTGTGTAACAGATAGTCCCAAAGCTTAGTGGCTCAAAACAGTAATAACAATGATTTACTATCTCTCATGGGCTTTCCCAGGTGGCGCTAGTGGTAAAGAACCTGCCTGCCAATGCAGGAAACGTAAGGGATGCAAGTTTGATCAAGGGGTCAGGAATATCCTCTGGAGGAGGGCGTGACAACCCACTCCAGAATTCTTGCCTAGAGAATCCCATGGACAGAGGAGCCTGGTGGGCTACAGTCCATAGGGTTGCAAAGAGCCAGACACGACTGAAACGACTTAGAGTGCACACGTTTCTCTCACAGTTTCTGTGGGTCAGGATTTCAGACAGAGAATATTGGGGAGGGCTTATATCTGCTCTGCAATGTCTGGAGTTTAGCTGAAACACTCAAAGACCGGAGGTTGGAATCATCTGAAGTCTGGTTCATGCCCTCATCTGCGGGTTGATGCTGGGAGTCATGCTGGGGCTGTTGGCTGGGCCACATCCACGTGGCCTCTCCATATGGCCTGGGCTTCCTCACAGCACAGTGGCTGGGTTGCAAGCACAAGCATGAACAGAGGCCATGTTGCCTTTTGTGACCTAGCCTTGGAAGTCACTTCTGCTGTGTTCAGTTGGGTCAGACAGTTACAAAGGCTACCCACCTCCAATTGCAAGCATCTTGCAATGCTCCAAGAGCATGCAAGGTAGAATATACATGCATGTGACCATGTTTGATATAAGCCATGTGTCATGGTACTTTGACCACCTAATCACATGACATGAGCCACTGTCATAGATTAACCCAGAAATCTATCATACGTATGTGTGGGGGGGTTGTCCTTCAGTCTCCCATGGTACGAACATTTATCTAGGACCGCACTAGGTTGAGTGCATTCTAGCAAATATGTTAATAGTTTGCTCAGCCCACAGCCTCTCCTGTCTACATGCTGGGTCTCTGGGTGCATCCAGATTCTTTTTTGTCGAGAAAAGAAAGAAGTAAGAAGCCTTGGCCCCCTGCCTCTGAGACTGGTCAGCTGTGGGTAGAAACCGCCCTCTCCTTCATCTCCTGGCTTCTTTCAGATGACTTCACTCAGGGACCTGGCGGTTGACAGAACACTAGAAACTCTATCTGCCTTTTCCCAACCCAAAGGCAGTCCAGTCTCCAAGCCATGCCTCCTTCCTTTTAAATATCCTTTAGCTAAGCAGGTGGCTGCCAAGGCTTGATTCATTATAGGAACCACTTCCATCTTGAGGAAAATTGCTTTCTAAGAGTAGGGAGGCCTTCCTGATCCGGAGCCTCCCTCTGGGCAGCTCATCTCGATGAGTTCACGCAGGCTAGGCACTGATTGGGTGCTGATCTGGCAGCCAGGTCTATAGGGCGCCCCAAACTCCAGACCTGTGGCTTGGTCCTGATATCAACGACCTGGCTCTTCATTCTGAGTGGCCCCTGAGTTCTAGCCTAATAGGGAGCCCATGGTAGGAAATGATGTTTGGTAACCAGGAGTGAGGAGTTTGCAATATGGATGTTTGGGGTCCAGCCTGAAGCCCCTTTGTTTGATCCTGGGGGCTCATAAAGCTGATGCTTACATTGTAGCATCTCATTGCCAAGCACCAGCTCATCCCCTGAACTGCTTGAGAGTCCCAGATATTTCATAATGATTGTTGGCTTCATCTTCAAATAGAGAAATCTGACCAGGTAGTGCTTGACTCAGGTACACGTGACCAAGAACCTCAACCCTGCAGATGTCCTTCTATCCACCAGTCATTTTGCACATTTCATAGATATAACTGGTTAATTACAGGACAGAAGATGCTGGCTGAACCTCTAAGTGTCCTCCTGACCCTGAGTTTCTGTGAGAGTTCAGCCCATGTAAAGTAAACCAACACCAGTGTGACGTGCATGTTGACATGAAAGACTGGACCACCACCAGGGGTCAGGTTGGGTGGACAGAGCCACATGTGGGGCTGCGTGAAGCATTCCTGTCCTCCCCACATGGTTCCTCATCCTTGATCTGACGCCAGAGAGTGGGACGCCCTGGCTGGTCCCTGCTCGGGCCACACCAGCTTCAATGCCAGTGAGGTGGGCTCTGGGCTCCACCTGTTTATTTTGCCCACTTTTCTCTGCAGGTGCAGTCTGTAATGGGACCTTCGATAAGTATGTGTGCTGGCCTCATTCCACTCCTGGAAATGTCTCTGTCCCCTGCCCTTCCTACTTACCTTGGTGGCGTGAAGGTAATAAGTCTTATTTTACCAATATCTAACATTTCCTTTAAGGCTTCCCTGGATAGAGCAGCCAGGGTTTGATTAGGAGGGGGCTCCAGATTGTTTTCTCCAGCCCTCTTCTCCCACGAAAGGTCTCCTCTTAGCTGTCAGTAGCACATCCTCCTTTTCCTCTCTGCTTCTTCTCCTATCTTCCTGCAAGTCTTCTGTGCCTGGAGGCTCTGCTTGTATCCTGGTCCTCTCTCCTTTGAAGATTTGAGAGTCCAGGCCTGGCTACCACAGACTTGGCTGCAGAGTTCTCGAGGGATGAGCTTAGAGGAAGAAGCATTAGAATGTAAGAAGGGAGAGAATAAGTAAGTAAGTAAGTGTTAGTTGCTCAGTCACGCCCAACCCTTTATGACCCCATGGACTGCAGCCCACCAGGCTCCTGTGTCCATGAGATTTTCCAGGCAAGGATACTGGAATGGGTTGCCATTTCCTTCTCCAGGGCGTCTTCCTGACCCAAGGATTGAACCCCAGTCTCCTGCACTGCAGGAAGATTCTTTACTGACTGAGCCACAAGGGAAGCCCAAGGGAGAGGACATACCGGCACAAAAAGACCAAGCAATGAGGCTGGGCCTGTGCTTTATGCTTCGGGCTTTAAACTCCCCTCTGTAGAGATGTGGAGCCACTGAAGGTGTTAAGGCATGAAGAGGTGGTTTGGGGGAGCTGACGTGGGTAGCCTGTGGCTAATGGACTGAGGGATGGAGGGAGATCACAAGGGCAAGTCTGGAAGCTCCTGCAGTGGTCCAGAAAAAGAGGAGGAGGATGTGGATTCAGGCAGAGGCAATGGGTTGGGAAGAAGAGGAAAGAGGAAAGAAAAGAACTGGAGGTGGAACAGTCAAGACTTGTCGTCAGAAGTGGGAACTGATGGACTAGAGGGTAGGACCCCACCCAGGGCCACAGAGCTTGTAGGAGGCAGAACTGGCTTGGTCCAGGGCCCTTTATTCTCCATGGCATGGCCTCTTGGGCGTCAGGAAGCTCCAGCTCTGTGTCTCCCAGCTGGGCTGCACCTTGAAGGGCTGTCACATCTCTGAGTCACCAGGGACTTTGGGTAAACACAGCAGACATTAACGGATTGTGGTTTGCTACAAAATGTAGAGGCTTCCGTGTTTTTCCTTCCATCCCAAATAAACAGTGAGGACGCTAACGAGTCCCCCGAAGGGGAAGTGAAAATTCCTCTTCCCTGGGATTTTTCCACAGCTTTGCAGTGAGAATGAGGGCCTTCCCACGTGCTCGGAGAGCGGGCTGCGTGCTCTGACCTTTCCCCTAGAGCTGTGTTTACTTTCAGAGAACTCAGGAAGGGCCTACAGATACTGCCTGTCTCGGGGTGCTTGGCAGACACTGGAAAACTCCACAGATATTTGGCAGGACAACTCCGAATGCGCCGAGGATGACAGCTTCAAACAAAAAGTGAGTTGGCTGGGCTCGGTGAGGGCGGATCTCAGGGCCCAAACCACCCTGTTCTGGGGCTCCACGCAAGGAGCCTGCCCCAGCGCGTCGGTCCCAGACTCACTTGGCAAGGTCCTTGGTCACACAAAACCGCACCTCCAGTGGCAGACGCAGCATGTCTTCTGCTGCTGGGCCGAGGCGTGAACCCCTAAGGAAAGACAAGCAGCGTCTGTGCTTGCTGCTCCTGCCGCCTGCCCACATTTCCCCAGCTGTTCTTCAGCTTCTCCTTCCCCAAAGTCACATTTCAAAGTCAACGTCTCCTTTCAAGCGAAGTCTTCCAAGGCCACCCCATGGGGAGTGGTCTCTCCAGCCTTGACAGCACCTGTCACTCTCCGACAGAGTGTCCTGAGGGAACACACCTAGTGTCTAGCTACAAGCTCAAGGCCAAGGGCCCAGGCAGCCCACCTTCATGTCCAGAGTCTTTGCTTCCTAGCTCTCTCTCTCTCTTTTTTTTTAATATGGAATTTCCATTTCTTTCTTTCTTTTACTGTTTCTAATTTTTTTAAAAATAGTTTTATTTATTTTGGCTGTGCGGGTCTTCATTGCTGAGCAGGCTCTTCTCTAGTGGTGGCAAGCAGGGGCTACTCTGTAGTTGCAGTACACAGGCTTCGCATTGTGGTGGCTTCTCTCATTGCAGAGCAAGAGCTCTAGGGAGCTCGGGCTTCGGTAGTTGTGGCACATGGGCTCAGTCGTTGCACCTCCCAGGCTCTAGAGAGTTGTGGCACATGGGCTTAGTGGCTCCTTGGCATGTGGGATCTTCCCAGACCAGGGATCGAACCTGTGTCTCCTGAATTGGCAGACAGATTCTATCACTGAGCCACCAGGGAAGCCCTGTTTCTAATTCTTAATTTTTTTAAAAATGTATTTAATTTATTCATTTTTGGCTGTGCTGGGTCTTTCTTGCTATGCAGGCTTTCTCTTGTTGAGGTGAGTGGGAGTTACTCTCTAGTTGCAGTCAGCCAGCTTCTCGTTCCTGTGGCTTGTTTTGTTGTGGAGCCCGGGCTCTAGGCACTCGGACTTCGGTGGTTGCTACTCCCAGGCTCTAGAGCACAGGCTCAATAGCCATGGTGCACCGGCTTAGTTGCTCCAAGGCATGTGTGATCTTCCTGGATCAGGGATCGAATCCATGTCTCCTGCATTGGCAGGTGGCTTCTTAACCCCTGGGCCACCAGGGAAGTCCCTTTGCTTTCTAGCTCTTCTTACCTCACCCTTCACTGCTCTGGGCCTCTGCTTCCGCATGCCCCAGCAGAGCACAGTTACTGCCCATGACTGCACGAGGGTTTAAAGAGCTGACAGACATCCGAGTCTCTGGATAAAGCCTGACCCCTTGTCACCACGACCTTAAAGTAAGAGTGCCGACTCCACCCCTAGGACCCAGCCGGGTCGCTGGGCAGTGAATGATCGTGTTTGTGGTTCACTTCCTCCCCCAGTGGGAACTGGCCGGTCCTCGACCCTCAAGTCTGTCACATCCTCCCATCAGGCATGAAGAGCCTTCCGTCACAGCCTCTCTATCTGCAGGGAATTTTTTCTAAACCTCTCTTTAACTTTATTCCTTGACTGGAATTGGCAGAATTCCATGTTCCCTAGACCATGTGACAGGCCACACCTCTTAAAGGTATTAAAATCATGCCTGCGGTTGGGTTGGATTCAGCTTATCTCAAGATTTTGTCTGACTTTTGTGACAACACCATGCTCTTGTTAACGTCATGCTGTGATTTGGGCAAACTGTGTACATTTCTTATCTTCCCTACTGGACAAAGCTGCTTGAGAATAATCACAAAGCCATCATCATATCTGAACAGCTTCCACCCTCTGGCGCAGTGCTGGTAAAGTGCACAGAACCTTCACATACAGTGGGTACTTCATAAATATTGAATGGTTCCACAGATTCTGAGTCAGTGGGGATGTGGTGGGGTCAAGGCGTCCATACTGATGGGGAGGTTCCCCAGGTGACTCTGAAGGGACGTGGTGATGACGAATTCACCAGCTGGTGTGAAATGCCTGCCACTTGCTTTGGGCTCAGGTCAGGCAACTGAGACCACAAAACAAGATTGAAAAGCTAAACTTTCCAAGACAGGAAGGAAAGGTTCTCTCTTTAGAGCAGTGAGGACACAGGCATTGCCTTCTCCTCTGCAAATGATCATATTTCTAAGAAATCAAATACTTCCCAAAATTTCTGGCCATGTTTACCTGTATTTCTAGTAGAGGGCTGAATGTTTGCCCAAACAAGGCTAGTGTTAGTAAGTCTCTGCCCTTTGGGGTTTTGGAAAATGAGATGTGTTATGTTCTTCCAACTAACAACACACTGGGGGTCTTTATGCATAGTAATTGGTGCTTTTTAAGGATATTGTGTGTGTGTGTGTGTCTGTGGGTGTCTTTCAAAACTGTACACACTTAATACCATTTCTGTCGTAGCTGTGCACTCATCATGCACGGTGGCCATAACTTGTACAGTTTGAAGTGTGACAACAAGCACCACTGATTCTCTAAAATTTCACAGATAGAAGATTGGTTCTTTTCATAGATCTTAGCAACCTCAGCATGTGATATTTTTTCTTTCTTTTTTAACTCAAGAGCTTTCATCTCTTCATTTAAAGGAAGCACATTATGACTTCTCTTTGGCACATCCAAATTGCCAGCATCACTACTTTTGGGGGCCGTTATTAGGTAGAATGGGGCTTCCTAGGTGGCTCAGTGGTAAAGAACCCACCTGCTAATGAAGGAGACATAAGAGACATGGGTTTGATACCTGGGTCAGGTAGATTCTCTGGAGGAGGGCATGATAACCCACTCTAGTATTCTTGCCTGAAATTCCATGGACAGAGGAGCCTAGTGGGCTACAGTCCATGGGGTCACAAGAAATCAGATGCAACTTAGCAACTAAAACCAATAAACTAAGTAGAATAAGGTCACTTAAAACACAAACTCTGTTGTACTAAGACAGTCTGGCTAATAACTGAGAGGGCTACGAAGTGACCAGAGAAAAGTTGATAAATTGGACTTTATCAAAATTAAAAACTTAGGCTCTTTTAAAGATACTTTAAAAATAAAATAAACCTATACAAAACTAGACAGCATATTAAAAAGCAGAGACATTACTTTGCCAACAAAGGTCAGTCTAGTCAAAGCTATGGGTTTTTTAGTAGTCAGGTATGGATGTGAGAGTTGAACCATAAAGAAAGCTGAGCTCTGAAGAATTGATCCTTTTGAACTGTGGTGTTGAAGAAGACTCTTGAGAGTCCCTTGGACTGCAAGGAGATCAAACCAGTCAATTAAAGGAAATCAGTCCTGAATATTCATGGGAAAGACTGATGCTGAAGCTGAAACTCCAATACTTTGGCACCTGATGTGAAGAACTCATTGGAAAAGAACCTGATGCTGGGAAAGACTGTGGGCAGGAGGAGAAGAGGTTGAGGTAATTGGATGGCATCACTGATTCAATGGCCATGAGTTTGAGCAAGCTCCAGGAGTTGGTGATGGACAGAGAAGCCTGGTGTGCTGCAGTCCATGGGGTCACAAAGAGTCGGACATGACTGAGCAACTGAACTGAAAAAAATAAAAAGGCAAGCCATAAAGGGGAAGAAAATACTTGCAAAACATGTATCTGATGGGTTTATGTTTAGAATATATAAAGATTTACAATTCAAAATTAAGACCAATGATCCAATTTAAAAGACAGCCAAATATTTGAACAGATACTTTACCAAATAAAACATACAGATGGCAAATAAGCACATGAAGTGATTCTCAACATCATTAATCATTAGCGAAGTGCAAATAAAAGCGCCATAAGACACGACGACATACCCATTAGAATGACTGAAATGTAAAAGACTGATTGCAGGAAATGTTAGTCGATTCCCGAGCAGCTGGCAGTCTGGTTGGAATGTAAACGGACACAGCTTATTTAGAAAACAGTCTGGCAGTTTCTTAAGAAGTTAAAGCACATACCATGCTACCCTGTCATTCTATTTCTAGATATTTATCTGAGAGAGATGAAAACCTGTGTCCACGTAAAATCTTGTACAGAAGTTTTCAGAGCAACTTTATTTGTGAAAGTTAAACTCTGAAAGCAATCCAAAAGTCCATCAATGGGTGAGTGCATAAGTAAATCGTGGTATATTCATAATAGGATACTACTCAACAGTAATACTGGTTTATAACGTTATTTAAGTTTCACGTGAACGACACTGTATTGCTACCTCTGTAAACCCTACAGCATGCTCACCGCCAAAAGATTACTTTCCATCTATCACCATAGAGTTGATCTCCTTTACCTAATTTACCCTTCCCTCTGCCTCTCCCTCTCTGATAACCACCACTCTGTTCTCTGTGTATACATGTTTATTTTTGTTTGGTTTGATCATTTATTTGTTTTGCTTGTTTTTGATTGTTCATTTTTAATATTCCACACACAAGTGAAATAATACAGTATTTATCTTTCTCTGTCTGACTTATTTCATGTAGCATAATACCCTCGAGGTTCATCCATATTGTCAAAAAATGCTGGCTGAGTAGTATTCTTGAGAGTCCCTTGAACAGCAGGGAGATCGAACCAGTCAATCTTAAAGGAAATCAACCCTGAATACTCATTGGAAGGACTGATGCTGAAGCTGAAGCTCAAATACTTTGGCCACCTGATGTGAAGAGATGACTCGCTGGAAAAGACCCTGATGCTGGGAAAGATTGAGGGCAGGAGGAGAAGGGGAGGATGAGATGGTTGGATGGCATCACTGACTCAATGGACATGAGTTTGAGCAATCTCTGGGAGATAGTGAAAGAGAGCCAGGCATGCTGCAGTTCATGGGGTTGCAGAGCTGGACACGACTGAGCGACTGAACAACAAAAACAACAAAGGAATGAACTAAGATACATACTATGATAAGGATGAATCTCTAAATAATTACTCTGAGGGAAATAAGCCTAACAGAAAATTGAATACTTAGAAGTTTCCATCTATAAACATTTTAGAAAATGCAAACTTGTCTCTAAGGGCAAGAAACGATGAGAGGAGATGAATTACAAAGGGCCACAAGGAAACTTTGGGGAGGTGATGGAAATGTTCATTATCTTGAATGTGAAAATGACATCAGAGATATAGTCATGTCCAAATTCCCCAAGGTTTATACTTTCAATATGTGTAGTTTGCTGTATCTCAATTATACTTCTGTGAAGCTGATTAACTTCTGTTAAGGTTATGCAGAGAAGTTTAGGCATAATCTAGCAGATAATACATATTAACTGTGGGTTCTTGTGCAAAAATTTATTCAGAAACATAATCTTGATGGCTATGTGCACAATGGATTGAGTGAGAAGGGATTCCATTAAAAAATCCCACAGAATTTCCAGTAAACTATCCTCTATTCACCATCGGGCTATCCTGGGACTCAGAAAATATTCCAGTGTTTAACTGGGTCTTTGTTTAAGGGATCATCTATGAAGAGTTACTTTAGGAGGGAGACATCGAGATGGAAAGCTGGCCCTGTCTTCCGGAGAGAGAGGCCCCTACACTGTAGGAACAGCACATCCAGGGGCAAAGAGCCTGTCTTCATTCCCAAGGCACCCTCTGGTCCTGGGCACAGTTCTCTTAGCATATCATGAATCTTGATGCATCACTGCTGGGTGGTGGGACCAACCACGGAGGTGAGACCCATTGTGGGTTCTTCACTCATGAAGTTTCCTTGAACTCTGAGATGTGCCAGAGGGCTATGGTGTCAACAAGTGTCCTCGGGTTCAAACTTAGACCCTTGGTGGTTGGGGGCATGGATCCAGGGGCTGGACGCCATAGCTGCCTGGCTTGCCAGTCATGTCTGCTCTTCCTCTGCGCTCAGGTTGAACACCGCACCTTGCTGTCGACACTGCAGCTGTTGTACACGGTGGGCTACTCTCTCTCCATCGTCTCGCTCTTCCTGGCTCTCACCCTCCTCTTGTTTCTTCGGTGAGTGGAACTGCTGCCTGCATGTGCTCAGGCAGGTATCCAGGCATGTGCTCATTGGCTCCCTTGAGAAGGCAGGAGACCAGGCTGGGTGATTTCATGGCTCCTCAGAGCTGGAGGGGATCCGAGACAGTCTCCAGTCCATCCATCCCATTTTTGTAGGCAAAGAGAAGGGATCTGGGAGGTCCAGGGAGAGGTACTGAGCCACCCTGGGTTGCAAAGCACAGCTAGGACTGGAACCTGGGGCTCCCAACTCTGTCTTTGTCTCTTTGGATTAGATGCTGCTGCTGCTGCTGCTGCTAAGTCGCTTCAGTCATGTCCGACCCTGTGCGACCCCATAGACGGCAGCCCACCAGGTTCCCCCATCCCTGGGAGTCTCTAGGCAAGAACACTGGAGTGGGTTGCCATTTCCCTCTCCAATGCATGAAAGTGAAAGTGAAGTCGCTCAGTCGTGTCCAACTCTAAGCGACCCCATGGACTGCAGCCTACCAGGCTCCTCTGTCCATGGGATTTTCCAGGCAAAAGTACTGGAGTGGGGTGCCATTGCCTTCTCCATTGGATTAGATGAGCTCTGCCCAAACTCCTAGTCCCTGCTCTAAATTCCTAGTCGTACATACCCATGACTGCCACAGCCCATTCTCACCATAGCTCCACTGGATGCACTATTTTTATGGACAAGATTAAGAAATTTCCCCAAGGCATATTAGTGAGTGGGAGAGCTGGGATTTTAACCCAGGACCCTCAGACTCCAATTAGCCATTAACCTTTTGAGGATGCCGGGCCCTGTTACATGCATTAAGTCATTTAAGTCTCTTTCTAATCAGAATTAAGATGAATTCTAATCCTTGGAGATTAGCCTTATTATCGCCCCCATTTTATGAGTGAGTTAACTGAAACAGAGGGAGATGAAGTGACTTGCCCACAGTCACACAGCTGGTGAATGATGGAGCCAAGATCATGAGCAGGTGGTCCAGAGGCTGAGCACTTTCATTCCTTTATTGTAGCGCTTTTCAGAATCCAAAACTGGAGTGCATTTTACTAAGTCATTTTAGAAGTCACTCAAGTGAGATACTTATAGACCCCTTAAGGAACCCTCCAAGGCTGTCTCCTGGTCTTGGTCAATTCAAGAACCTAATGGAGTGTAACGTGGTAGAGTGAGCGTTCAACATGGATGCAGAGACTTGGATGGAGACCCTGGATGCTGGTTCCAGAGCACTCCCACCTGGGCTGTGTGAGGTCCAGTCTGGCCCCACCTGCCCCCTCAATCCCATGATGTTCTTTAGCTCCTGGAGCAGAAAGCGGAGCCATGACCACCTGCCCCAGTGGGAGAGCAATTGTTGAATATCAGGAGAGAATTCCGCAGCCTGTGCCCACTGCCCTCAGTGACCACCTCCACTCACGTTCCCAAAGTCTCAGAACAAGGCCAGGAGAAGATAACTGCCCAGCCCCAGAAGAATTAACTTGAGCAGAGCCTGGGTCGACCATGTCTTCATTTTTGTCTCTGGCTCTGAGGAGAGCAAGACCCAGTCCCTGCCTAGTCTAGGGAGAAGAATGCATGAATCATGAAACACAAAGATCTGCTCAAATCTTTTTGGAAACGATAAAAGTAATAATAGCTCTAGAGAGAGGCAGGACTGGGCATGTGTCACACAGGGGCATAGGCGGGGCTCTGAGAACACAGTGATGGAAAAGGGCCCTTTTGCCTAGAGAGACCAAGGATGCAGTTTTACGTTGGCTGGTGCTGGAGGCTCCAGGTGGGTGAGGGAGGTCGTGAGAGTTGACATTTTCTGGGTACTTCTTAAGTGCCAGGTGCTGTGTGGGTACTTTTCACCCATTAACTGGTTGGATCCTCATGTAGCCTTTGCGACGAGTGCCCATGTTCTTAGAGGGAGTAGAGTCTTGGAGAGCCATATATGGACCTCAGAGTTTCTGAATCTAAATCTCACCTCTGGCACTTACTCCTCTGGGACTGTGATGTAAGTGATAGGAGTAAGGATGCCCTTAACTAAATCCGCATGCAAATAGCTTGGAGCGTAGCCTGGCATGTTATAAATGGTACCTGTTATTCTCCCCGTCTTACAGATGAGGAAAGTGAGGCAGAGAGAGGTAAGATCCTTTGCACCATCCATCCAGCTCTGCAGCCTACACTCTGAACCTGTGCCCTTTGGTGGCACATACACAGGTTTCAGGCACACACCTGTTGGTCTGAGCCATTCTTTTCTGAGGGAAGACCCTTGGTTTTCTCCCTGCCCAGAAAACTCCACTGCACACGTAACTACATCCACATGAACTTGTTTGCCTCTTTCATCCTGAGAGCCCTGGCTGTGCTGGTGAAAGACGTCATCTTCTACAAATCTTACTCCAAGACGCCCAACAGTGAGACAGAGTGGCTGTCCTATGTGTCGGAGGTATGTGCTTCCTCATTCCTGGGCTCTACCTGGTGGATCAGTCCTGGGAATCAGAGAGCAGGAAGGTGAGGCTGGGGAGTGGATGAGAGAGAGAAAGGGGTGTCAGTCTTTCTGGTAAGAGATGCATCACCTGATTTTTTTTTTAAAGCCAACGTCCCGAGAATGGGTTGCAAAAAGTTGGAGATGACTGAGCGACTAAGCAGAGCAGACAGTGCATACAACAAGAACACTGACCATTGTGTATGTACACTGTGCTGTGGTCTATTAAGTGTGCAATAGCACTGTGTATGAAAAAACTCTTGTGTCTGAGAGAGAGGGGAGTTCAGAGGCAGGGACTTGTGTGTGGAGGCCCTTCTCCCCTCTGCTGTGGTCCAGATGCTGAGAAACCTGGACTCACCCCCAGGTGCTCTGTCCTTTCCAGATTGCTGCCTCCTGCCGCTCAGCCCAGGTCCTCTTGCACTACTTTGTGGGCACCAATTACTCGTGGCTGCTCGTCGAAGGCCTTTACCTTCACACACTGCTGGAGCCCATAATGCTTTCAGAAAGGCGGCTGTGGCCCAGATACCTGCTGGTGGGTTGGGGTGAGTGACCTGAACTGGGGATCTGTCTGAACATGGGAGCCCAGTAGAGCTTTTGGTTGGAGTTGGAGGGACGTCTCTGGGATAGATAATTCCTCAATGACAAGAGGCTCTGAAGAGAGGGGTAGTGTGTGTGTGTGTGTGTGTGTGTGTGTGTGTGTGCATGCGTGCACATGTACACATGTGTGCATGCACCTGCATGTATATTTATGTAGATATAAGTGCTGTAGACCCAATACACATGTTCAGAAATTGGGAAGTTTTTGGTAGAGTCAGATGACATTCCTCCTAACCTGTCCCCAACTGTATTATCTACTAGGGCTGCCGTAACAAATGCCATAGACTTTGTGGCTTAAAATGCAGACGTTTATTTCTCAAGGTTCTAGAGGCTGAGAAGTGTAAGACTGTGGCACCACGATGGTTGAGTTCCGATGAAGTTCCTCTTCTTGGCTTGCAGACAGCTGCCTTCTTGCTATAGCCTCATATTGCAGAGAGAGAGAGAAAGCAAGCTCTCTGGTCTCTTCTGATAAGGACAGTAATCCCATCATGATGACCAGCCCCTACACACATGCCATCTAAACCTAATTACCTCCAAAGGTCCTTTTTTCAAATGTCATCACACTGGGGGTTAGGGCTTCAATGTATGAATTTGGGGGACACAAACATTCAGTCCATGGGCCAACCAAATCTCCAGGATGAGATCTGGAGCTCTTGCTGCCATAGATTCTTGGGGAAGTTGAGGTTGCAATAATCAGAAGGACTAACTCTGGCTTGGGATTCAGGAGGCTTGATTAATGTCTTTGGATTTACTCTAAGCTACTTTGTGACAGGTGGCAAATTTGGTCTCCTCTTTGCCTCCTGGTTTCCCAACAAATGGATGGCTCTGTGCCATCTGTAGGTCTCTCCAGCTCTCACAGTCCACAATTCTATGATGTTTGTTGTTTTATAATTTTAACCAGGTGTACTTGGCCCATCAGGGTGGGATGAGCAGTAGGCAAGTTTGGCCAACCAGCCCTTGACCCCATTTCCGTGTTTTCTCCCAGGCTTCCCGGTGCTCTTCGTTGTGCCCTGGAGCATTGCCCGTGCTCAGCTGGAGAATACAGGGTAGGTAACTCACTCTTTTTGAACTTCCATGACCTAGTTATTCCGAGATGTACTATGCTGTGTGTTCAGCCGTGTCCAGCTCTTGGTGACCCCATGGACTGCAGCCCACCAGACTCCCTCTGTCCACGGGATCTCACAGGCAAGAAGACTGGAGCAGGTTACCATTTCCTTCTCCAGGGGATCTTCCCAGTCCAGCAATTGAACCCACATCTCCTGGATCTCCTGCATTGGCAGGCAGGTTCTTTACCACTGAGCCACCTGGGAAGCCTCATTCCAAGATGGCCCCAATATAAGGAATACATCATTTTCCCAAAGAGAATATCCGCTCCCTTCCATTTGGGCCATCTAGAATATACTTAAGAATATAGGTAAAAGAATCAAAGATTTGTAGTAATTCATCTGTTACTCCTTGATCTATGGACTGCAGAATGGATGTTATGCTAGTAGGCATGAAAACAACATTAATCTCATTGCTCATCTTCATCAGAGCTCTTGGGTGAAGACTGAAAAAATGGTATGTGTAAAGATAGGAACATAAGAACAAGAAAAATGTGTCCCTGATTCTTATGTCTCAAATGAGATTGAAGAGTGGAGACACACAATAAGAAACTCAGAAGTTAAAAACAAAACAGGGACTTCCCTGCTGGTTCAGTGGTTAAGAATCAACCTTGCAATGCAGGGTATGCAGGCTTGATCCCTGGTCCGGGAACTAAGATCAAATATTCTCATATACTGCTCTTGTGTGACCAGGTGGATTGTTAATGAGCAGTAATATTTTTGAAAGGATTTTTTTTTTCTGAGTAGTTTACAACAGTGAGTTTAAAATTTTCAGTAACTCACATTGTAAATGTATGTGCTATCATCCACGCTTTGTTGTTCCATGTATAGATCACAGGCAGGGTAGCTCTAGTACAAGTTAGATTTTGGGAATGTAAATGAGCACTGGTTCCAACATAAAGTCACCAGCTGCATTAGCCCCCTAACTAGAGAGTCAGCCTGTCCCTTGAAGCTTTGAAACCAGGCATTGACTTCTCCTCTCTAGTTATGAAAGTCCTGGATGGAACCTTCTTCCAATGGAAGATTGCTTAGCCTACCTTGAAAATCTGTTGTTCAGTGTAGCCACCTTCATTTGTGGTTTTAGCTAGGTCTTCCAGATAACTCACTGTAGCTTCTGCACCGAGTGCTTGCTGCTTCCCCTTACATTTTCATGTCATAAAGATGGCTTCTTTCCTAAAGCTCATTAACCCATGTCAGCTAATTTCACAGTTTTTTTTCTGCAACTTCCTCAGCTCTCTTGGCCTTCATAGAATTGAAGAGAGTTAGGACCTTGCTTGGATCAGGCTTCGGCTTAAGGGAATGTTGTGGCTGGTTTGATTTTCTCTCCAGACTCTGACTGTCTCCATATCAGCCAGAAAGCTGTTTTGCTTTCTTATCATTTGTGTGTTCACTGGAGTAGCACTTCTAATTTCCTTCAAGAACTTTTCCTTTGTGTTCACAGCTTCGCTAACTGTTTGAGGCAAGAACCCTAGCTTTCAGCCAGTCTCAGCTTGTGACATGCCTTCCTCACTAACCTTAATTGTTTTTAACATTTGACTTCAAGTGAGAGATATGTCTCTTTCTTTCACTTGAACACTTAGAGGCCTTTGTAGGATTACTAACTGGATTAATTTCACTATTTGTGTCTTGGGGAATAGGAAGGCCTGAGGAGAGGGAGAGAGATGGGAGAATGGGCAGCTGGTGGAGGAGTCAGAAACACACATTTATTAAGTTCAATGTTTTATATGGGCACAGTTCACAGCACCCCAAAACAATGACCATAGTGACATCAAAGACCACTGATCACAGATCACCATAACAAATGTAACAACAATGAAGAAGTTTGAAATATTGTGAGAATTACCAAAATGTGACGCAGAGACACACATGACGTGAGCAAATGCTATTGGAAAAAATGGCGCCAATAGACTTGCCCTATGCAAGCTTGCCATAAACCTTCAATCTGTAAAAAACGCAGTATCTGCAAAGTGCAACAAAGTGAAGCATAGGAAAACGAGGTGTGCTCATATAATGAAGAGTTTATGTTTGTACGAACATGGGAAAATATGTAGAAGGATACACTGCAAGCTGTTAGCATGAAGACCATTTTTCTGGTTCACCAAAAAAAAAAAAAAAAAGTCAACACTATCAACCTAGTAAGAAGGGATTTGAGTCCTCCCTCCCCACACCAAGTGAGCCTTCTTCCAGGGAGCTTGGGGTCTTTACTGTCTCAACTGTAAGTCTTCTACTGCCCACTCTTTGCCTTAGGTGCTGGGGAAACAACAGGAATAAGAATATCTGGTGGATCATCCGAGGACCCATGATGCTTTGCATAACGGTGAGGACCACCCCACCCACCCTTTTCCCTCTCTGAGCTCAGCAGCTGTGGAGGACCCCACCCCCTTCCCTGCCTCCCATCAAATTCTCTGGCTCAGAAAGAACCTGGGCCAGATCCCTCGAGATGAAGATGCTGAGCCGTGGTTTGGATCTGTTGAACGAGAAGAAACAAATAAGAAACTCCTCTTGGGTGTTGTGTCATGGCAGAAGTAAGTGTGCCATATAATCTCCTCTCCCACAAGAAACTTCTTGTTTTGGTTCAGGACCTAAATCCAGGCTCACCCTCTAAGCCTCCTTCTCTCTGGGTTTTCAGACTATGTAAAGAAACCTGTAGTCAGCTCGGTGACCCCCTATCAACTGTCTTCGATGTGGACAAACCTTGGGGCTGCAGGGTCTTGAGTCATGGACAAGTCGAGGGACAGCAAAGCTATGGGCCTGGATTTCAACACCATTAGCAGGAGAGAGGGGAGACTAAGGAAGCTTTTTTTAGAGGGGGAAAAAAAAAAATATATATATATAGTCAATCACTATTAACGCAAAGCTGTGCTGAGGGTTAGAGTCAGTTGGTGATGCTACTCTGAGACCTTGCAGAGGAAGGGCCTTTATTCCTTTAAAAAATATATATTTAGTTATTATTTTTGGCTGCGCTTCTTTGCTGAGCGTGGGCTTTCTAGTTGCAGTGAGTGGGGCTACTCTGTGTTGCGGTGTGCGGGCTTCTCATTGCTGTGGCTCTTCTTGGCTCAGGATCTAGGTGCCTGGGCTTCAGTGGTTGCAGCACGTGGGTTGTTTTCCTTTGCTGTCCCATCTTCTCCTTCTCATGATGAGAGCAAGTCAGATCATAGGTATTGATTGAATCCTTCCTTGTTGTAAAAATGAGCAAGTGAGCAGATAAGAAAGAGAAATCCCCCTTCAGCCTCCCTTCACCTTCGGTGTGCCCTTCCTTCAGCAGGGCTCTTAGGAATGGAGTGTTTTAACCTAAAGGAGTAGTTCTAATGTAGGCATTTTAGTCTATGCAGCAGGAGTGGAGGGGGTTGAGGGGGCTGATGGGGTGGTGGGGAGGCAGATGAGTTTTGGGTTACATGACATCAAACTCTGAGCCCCCACCTTGCTACAACCACCCCTGCCAACTTGTAGACCCAGATCTGAGCACGGCAGCTGAGTGTTGCCAGAGAAACGTCACCAAGAACAGTACATCTGACCGTATGCATTCTGTGAGAGGCTTTATTTTCCTGGGCTCCAAAAATCACTGCAGATGGTGACTGCAGCCCTGAAATTAAAAGACGCTTGCTCCTTGAAAGAAAAGCTATGGCCAACCCAGACAGCATATTAAAAAGCAGTGACATCACTTTACTGACAAAGGTCCATCTAGTCAAAGCTATGGTTTTTCCAGTAGTCATGTATGGATATGAGAGTTGGGCCATAAAGAAGGCTGAGCACTAAAGAACTGATGCTTTTGAACTGTGGAGTTGGAGAAGACTCTTGAGAGTCCCCTGGACAGCAAGGAGATCAAACCAGTCAATCCCAAAGGAAATCAGTCCTGAATATTCTTTGGAAGGATTGATGCTGAAGCTGAAACTCCAAAACTTTGGCCACCTGATGCGAAGAACTGACTCATTGGAAAAGACTCTGATGCTGGGAAAGATTGAAGGCAGGAGAAGGGGACAACAGAGGATGAGATGGTTGGATCGTATCACTGACTCGATGGACATGAGTTTGAGTAAGCTCTGGGAATAATGGACAGGGAAGCCTGGCGTGCTGCAGTCCATGGGGTTGCAAAGAGTCAGACACGACTAAGCAACTGAACTGAACTGAATTGAATGCATTGTGTATTGTCTAGGGCTGGAAAAAGAGCCTTATATGTTTGGGATCCTAAGTGTCCCAAGTCTGGTCACAGAATCCAACAGGAGTTGGCTTGGTTCTTCAAAAATGTCCTCCTTCAGGACCCTGGTGGCAGAGTGGAGAAGAATCCGCCCACGAATGCAGGGCACGCAGGTTCAATCCCTGATCTGGGAAGAGTCCACATGCCACAGAGCAGCGAAGCCCGTGTGCCATAACTATGGAAGCCTGCACTCTAGAGCCTGGGAGCTGCAGCTACTGAGCCCACATGCCCTGGGGCCTGTGTGCCGAGGGAGGGAAGCCACCGTGACGACGAGAAGCCTGCGCACCATGACACAAAGTAGCCCCCGCTCACTGTGACTTGGGAAAGCCCGTACCCAGTAATGGAGACCCAGTGCAGCCAAAAGAAAAAGAAACTTGTTAAAAAAAAAAAAAAAAAGTCCTCCTTCAGCCCCTTTCCAGATGGTGTACAGATGAGAAACTGCCCCATCCCACTGTGACTGCTGAGCCCTGAGTTCTGGGGCACCTGGATGGATGGAGGTTCTGTGGTCCACTAGGCTGGTGTTTCATTCCATGTCAGTGGTCGATGCCCATTTTCTCTTGTCTGGTCTCTGGAAGACGCAAAGAACAATGAATCAACACATTCATCACAAACCTTCATTTCCTACGAGACAGTCCTGGTTGAAATTAATTCCCTGAAATATGTGCCTTTCCCTGTTAGGCTTACTTTGTAAGAAAAATGCTCAAGTTCAACAAGCCACTAAGCCAAGGACACAGCGTTTTCTCTTTGTGATGAAAAACAGATATCCCATTAAAGGGGATAAATTACTTGGTTACACTTAGTTTGCCTTTAAGTGTTCTGTTACTAAATATTCCTTGGCTGGGAATTTCCCTTCTCCCTGTTGGCTTGCAGATTGGATACATAGCCTCTTGCCTGAAACCCTGCCCTCTTAGCTTTGAGTATCGATTTTCCCCAGGCCAATAAGACAAGTAATAACAGGTACATGTTGGATTCTTCAGCTTGTGTTTCAATCTGTGGTTTGAGACAAGGACATCAGTATTGTGTTGGCTCAATGTCTATAGAGACTTTATTCCGTTAACTATAACCTGACCACCATCTCTATGGGCTCTTTCTCCATTGCATAGAGGCATTTTAAAGTCTTTTCTATTTTACTTATTTTTATTTAAAAAAATTTTTGGCAATGCCTTGTGTCATGTGGGGGTCTTAGTTCCCCGACCAGGGATCGAACCTGTGTCTCATGCATTGCAAGGTGGATTCTTAACCACTGGACCACCAGGAAAGTCCCTCAATAATTTTAATTAAAAATAGTCATGTAAATGTCTGTTTGCCTTTCTCAGATGGCTATTGTGGTGGGTGTCCCAGAACCAGAAGGATAAGTGACTCTTTAGAATCCTCTCCAGGCTCTCAGTTGAGATGGCCTTTGGGAGAGAGGTGATTACCCTGACTGTTAACTACCTGACTGGCTGACTGCCAACCTGCCCCATTCCATTTCCATGGTCAAGGATCTGATGGCAGGGTCCAGGGTGACCTTGATAGTCATAGCCACATAGAGTCCATCACTTATTTATATCTGCTTTTTTTTTCAAGGTCAATTTCTTCATCTTCCTGAAAATTCTCAAGCTTCTCATTTCTAAGCTCAAAGCTCATCAAATGTGCTTCAGAGATTATAAATACAGGTGAGTGGCCTGAGGTCAGTACCGAACAGTCAAAGTTTATTTTGACCCCTTCTGGCTATTCTGGCTAATGTCCCAGGAAGGGGGAAAATGGCATTCATATGTTTCTCTCCTGAGATGAGGGTGTCTGCAAGAGCCCCTCGGAAAAAAGTGTCAGGGTGTCATGTAAGGCTTTTGCTAAAGATCCAGGACCTTCTGGTCCCATGAAAATGAAGTCAGTGGTGAGTAATCAAGGGCACACACATTCCCAGGGGGAAACTGTGAAAAATGCCCCCAAGAGTGGGTGGTTTACAGGGATAGGAAAGAATCACATGAAGGGGAGTTGGACAGTTGCCTTATTTGAGGTAACAGAATAAAAGACGTAGTGTAACTCAGAAGCCCCTGGAGAAGGAAATGGCAACCCACCCCAGTATCTGTGCCTGGAGAATCCCATAGACAGATAAGCCTGGTGGGCTATAGTCCATGGGGTCACAGAAGACTCAGTCATGACATAGCAGCTGAACAACAACAACTCAGAAGAGAGTATTTGGGTATTTTTAAGACCTTGAGTCGGAGAAGGCAATAGCACCCCACTCCAGTACTCTTGCCTGGAAAATCCCATGGACGGAGGAGCTTGGTGGGCTGCAGTCCATGGGGTCGATAGGAGTCGGACACGACTGAGCGACTTCACTTTCACTTTTCACTTTCATGCATTGGAGAAGGAAATGGCAATCCACTCCAGTGTTCTTGCCTGGAGAATCCCGGGGACCGGGGAGCCTTGTGGGCTGCCGTCTATGGGGTCGCACAGAGTCGGACACTACTGAAGCGACTTAGCAGCAGCAGCATCAAGACCTCGAGTAATGTGACCACAAACTTTTGGAGCCCAAAGAAGTACATTTTTAACACAGTCATGTTTTCTCTGGGACTTGCTTTTGCTGCATCCCTTGTTCTGCTTCCATGGTGACTGCGGTCCCGTCTCACAGTGTCAGATCATGGGTGATTACTTACTTCTGTGTTGCTGTCAATCAAATGCTGAATGAAAGCGAGACAAAGGTCCCCCTCCCCTCCTCTTTTCCCAGTTATTCTACTTTCTATAGCATGAGTGTGCTTCTTGGGGATGCAGTGTTTTAACCCAAAGTTTTGCTCAAAACTTAAGAGATTTCAGTCCACGTGGCAGAGCAGGGGCAGAGATATGCGTGAGAGTGGCTATATAGCTGGACTTCTCCCTCTAAGGCCAGAAGCCACCCTGAGCCAGGTGTGCGGGGAAGGTAGTTTTTCATTTTTCCAACAGACATTCAATGAGGGTCTATGATGTGCCATCCCTGTTCTTCAAGTGAAAGGAAAATAGGATGGGGACCCCATCTGTGAGGAGCACACGTTCCAACTCGCCACGGATCGGAATGTGGGTGTAGAATGAATCAGGAGGGCCGATGCTGACCTTCATCCTGGACTGACCTTGGGCAAGTCGCTTGGCCTCCCCAGGTCTGCTTTCTGGTGTGTCACCTGGGAGAGTCACCCCAGACCCATCCTCAACTTGTGACGAGGGTTAAAGGAAAGAAAGAAAGTGAAGTTGCTCAGTCGTGTCCGACTCTTTGCGACCCCATGGACTGCAGCCCACCAGGCTCCTCTGTCCATGGGATTCTCCAGGCAAGAATACTGGAGTGGGATGAGGGTTAAAGGAGGTCCTAATTAAATGCAATGAATAGTATTTGCCTGGGGTTTCCAGACCCCAAGTCCTATCAGCCTAACCCCCTACCCTCGGGAGTTCCAGAAGCATAAACACATACAGTTCAGGACCAGGCAAATATATACAGTTGTTGGCTCAGATATTATGCAAACCGCCATTGCCCGGGGGTACTTGAGCTGGCTCGGACCACACAGAGCTATGTGTCTTTCTGGGCGTCTCTGGCCAAGCCTCCAAGTGGCTGACAGCCTCTCTGGCCCTTTTCCCAAGGCTAAGCCTCTCACCCGTCTCTGAGGGTGGAGATCCAAGGCTAAGAGCAGGGCTTCTCCCCTCTACCCTGGCTGGGTCCATTCACCGGGGAATCCTTTCACTAACCAGCCACCAGGGAAACCCAGTCACCATGAAAACCCATCAGAAGACAGCACTCCCAAGAGGCAGAAACAGGGGCAGACAAGTGTCAAGGCACCACCTTTCACACAGACAGAGTGTCTAAACCCTGCCAAAGCCCACCACGGACCACTGGGCTGTCCCTGAGCTGCAGACCCTCAGTGGCCCGTATGATAGCTTTCCATCCTGGCTGTGTTAAGCATCACCAGATAGCTGGCCCCAAAGCCCTGACTCATGAGCCCCTCCGCTGGATATTAGATTCAGTATCGAGGGATGGAGCCCCATCACATGGACTTCTTTTGGTTGGGGGTTGTTTTGCTGGGTCTTTGTTGTGGTGTGCAGGCTTTTGCTAGTTGGGGGCTTCTTGGGCGGGGGGCTTCTCTTGTTGTGAGCACAGGTTCTAGATTGCAACCACTGGACCACCAGTGTTCCCTGCCCATGGACTTCTTGCAGGGGAGTTCCTGGAAGATTCTGATACACAGTCAGAATACATAGACCATGGGACCAGATACATGCAATTTTCTGGTTGGACCATGGAAAGTATGTTTCTAAGCAGCCTGACATCCTCTTTTCCAGGCTCTTCTCTAGAGTTATCCAAAACAATGGCTCTCAAACTTCTCTGATCTTTGAAACAAAATTACTTATTTTTATCTATTTTCGTTGGATCTTAGTTGTGGCACACGAATCTTTGTTACATCATATGGGATCTTCCATTGCAGCACGAGGACTCTCTAGTTGTGTCTTGTGGGCTCTAGAGCACGCAGGCTCCATAGTTGGGGTGCTTGAGCTTAGTTGCCCTGTGACATGCGGAGTCTTGGTTCCCTAACCAGGGATCGAACCCACAGCCCCTGCGTGGCAAGGCAGATTCTTAACCACTGGACTACAAGGGGAGTCCCCAGGGAAATGTCCCTTAGGCCACCTTATTTTACCACCTGGTCCAGGGAATCCTGCATTTGCCCATCTTTCTGTCTGAGCAGTGCTAACTCCCTCATTTCTAAGTTCTGGGAGGGCTGCTTCCCGTCACCCCAAGGGGTCATGAGCACACTCAGCTCATACTGCCCTCCCCCATGTTGGAAGGTCCTCCTCTTCCACGTCCCCCCTACTGGGGCCCCTGCAAGGATGAGGAGAAGAGGGTGATGAAGCCAATGCATTTTGTCCAAACTCTGGTAGGAACAGTCCGGCCTCCAACTCTCCCAGGTTTTCGAGAACTTTCAGAATGTAGTTCTCACGATTTGGACCCCCTCCAGGAGTATATTTTAGAGAAGTTTAAATTAGACACACTTGAGACTCGCCAAAGAGGCAAGTTGCTAGGACTCCAGAACCTTCTGTAATCCTATCCCTCATCCCCCGGCTTCCATCATTCAAGCAGTAAACTGTAACCAGCCCAGCTGCATGGTCTGGCAAAGGACAACTGAGGCAGACCTGGAGAGAGAGCAGTGTCCCTGGATTGTGGACAGACCCCAGCAGACCCTCAGCCTGGAGGGAGTTCTCTGTTTCTTGTGGTTCCCAGCATGGAGGTGACATGCTCTTCCTAGAAAAATGATCTTAACTTTTGGTGTGATGTGTGGGGCAGGATTCTTAATGAACTTATAAAGGAGAATCATGTCTTTTTTAAAATTTATTTTTATTTTATTTTTTAAAGTACATATCTTTAAAAAATATATTTATCTGTCTTTGGTTGTGATGGGTCTTCGTTGCTGTGCCTGCAGATTTTCTCTAGTTGTGGAGAGCGAGGATTACCCTCTAGTTACGGTGCTTGGGCTTCTCATTGCACTGGCTTCTCTTGTTGTGGAGCACGGGCTCCAGTAGTTGCTCCATCAGTTCAGATCAGTTCAGTCGCTCAGTCGTGTCCGACTCTTTGCGATCCCATGAATCGCAGCACGCCAGGCCTCCCTGTCCATCACCAACTCCCGGAGTTCACTCAGACTCACGTCCATCGAGTCAGTGATGCCATCCAGCCATCTCATCCTCTGTCATCCCCTTCTCCTCCTGCCCCCAATCCCTCCAAGCATCAGAGTCTTTTCCAGTGAGTCAACTCTTCACATGAGGTGGCCAAAGTACTGGAGTTTCAGCCTTAGCATCATTCCTTCCAAAGAAATCCCGTAGTTCAGGCTCAGTAGTTGTGGAGCCCTTAGTTGCCCTGCCGCACGCGGCATCTTCCTGGACCGGTGATCAAACTGGTGTCCCTTGCACTGCAAGGCAAATTCTTAACCACAGGACCATCAGGGAAGCCCAGAACCATTTCTTAGTGAACTTATAAAGGACTTTCAGAAAAATGTCACAAATGGAAGAAAAATTGATCCAAGTCACTGAGATTGTGAGCAACCTGAGGGAGAGATGGCTTCTTTAAAAATAGTGACAACTAAATGTTATTGATCATGCTTCACATATCGGGTATGGTTTAGTCTGAGGGTTGGCTCCATGTTATTTAGTCCTTAAAATGGCAATGTTAGGAATTATTATTATTAATAATATTTTTATTATTATTTTAGCATTTCATATGATAGTAGTAGTAGTATAATCCTCATTTTTACAGGGAGAGAGGTTAAATAATTTGCCCAGGGCCACATCGCTAGTAATTGGCAGTGCTGGGATTCAAACCCCGGCCCCAGGTACTGTCTTCGAGTCCCACTGCCTTTGGCCCCAGCTCCTCCTCCTCCTCTCTGTACTTACTCACAAGAGTTGCTGCTGCTGCTAAGTCGCTTCAGTCGTGTCTGACTCTCTGCGACCCCATAGACGGCAGCCCACCAGGCTCCTCTGTCCCTGGGATTCTCCAAGCAAGAATACTGGAGTGGGTTGCCATTTCCTTCTCCAATACATGCATGCATGCTAAGTCACTTCAGTCATGTCCAACTCTGTGTGACTCCATGGACAGCAGCCCATCAGGCTCCTCTGTCCACAGAATTCTCCAGGCAAGAATCCTGGAGTGGGTTGCCATTTCATTCTCTAGTTGAAGAGCTAACCGACTGCAATAAATTAAACCATTAAAATAAACAAATGACTGTAGACGAAAAAGGGCATAAACACAGTTCATAAGAGGAGCTGCTATAGGTACTTATGGATTTTCATCCAAACAGAGATGTAAATAGTCTTTTGTCCAAAGAGAACTCAGAATCATATGAGGAATGGGAAATTCCTTTGGAATACGCACAGAGAGATAGCAGCTAGTAAAATGACCCAAAAAGTCATTAGAAGATGATCATTCCTTAACAATTCTTCCATGCTAAGTGTGGGGACCTTGGATTGGATTTTGGAATGTGAAAAGAACGTTATTGGAAAAGCTGGTGAAAATCTGGGTAAAGTCTGGAGGATAGTTATTGGCCACGTGCCAATACTGGTTTCTTAGTGCTGCCAAAGGTCCCATCATGGGTCTGTACAACTTAAACATTAGGGGAAGTGAAGGGTATGTGGGAATTCTCTGTGAGATCTTTGCTACTTTTCTGTAGATCGAAAAGTATTTCAAGATGAACAGTTTATTTAAAAAACATAATGTCATAGCATGGCCCTGAGAATAAGTCGATGATAAGACATGCATGAAAGTATGTGTTATTAAAATCCAAAATAGGGACTGCCATGGCAGTCCAGTGACTAAGACTCTGAGCTCCTCATGCAGGGAGATATGGGTTTGATCCCTGGTCTGGGAGCTAGATCCCATGTGCCACAACTAAGACTCAATACAGCTAAATAAATCTTTTTTTAAAAATAATCCATAAATACATACATACATATTTTAATATTTTTATACATAAATAAAGATTTTTTAAATAACTCAGAGTGAGGGTCAAAGATTCACACGCTTGCAAGGGCCAAACAGTCTTGGGTTGGAGAAACCGTGTTCCCTCTAAAGGCTGTAGATGACGATTGGCAACAAGGAATTGGGGCCCAGTCTGGCCAGATCTCCCTACTTTTCAAAAGAAGCTGAACACCTGGACCTCTTTGCTTGAAATCTCATTATTTAAGGGCGGCTCCAATAGCAAAGATCACTACCTAGCATAAGCAAAAGCTGTAAGCAGGTCAAATATAACCCATGGATACCAATTTGCCACCTCTGATTTAAGACACTCCTGGAAATTAGAGAAACAAACAAGCAAAACGTGAAACTCTTGACAGAGTTTCTGCTTGGGAACACCTTAATGTGGCTCAGCTAAGTGAGTGTGCACAGGTGGGTGTGGGAGCTCTACTAGGTGTGAGCTCGGCTCAGGAGGATCACCTAACTGGTGGCTGCATCTCAGATTCTCCACTCCTCGGTCCCAGGGCTCTGTCCTGGGACACTCAGCCCATGTTCTGGGGGTGGGGGGCGTCCCCCTCCTTGGTGACTCCTGCTCAACTCTTATTGGCTGTAGGTCCTTTTAGGGTACAAAGGTGAGGGTTTTAATTTCATTGATAACATTCAAATACAAGATTCATATAGATGCTTTCTCTTGGATAAAATTAAACCTCCCTGAAGATACTGCACATGGGGGCTGCTGACCCTCTCTGTTCCCACATCTTTTTTTTTTTTTTGACTTCAAGATGCAGCACGTGGAATCTTAGTTCCCTGACCAGGGACTGAACCCCTGCAGCGGAAGTACAGAGTCTTAACCACTGGACTGCCAGGGAAGTCCCTCCACATCTTTAACTCCATGGGGTTTTTATTCAGTGAGGAGAAACGAACCTTCTCCTAGTCTTTAAGACAAGTGACTTGGGCAAAAAAAAAAAAAAAAAAAAATTCATTACATTTAAGCTCTTTTTTCCCCAGATGTGTATCAGACAGTAGCTTTGTTTATGCCCCAAATGTGAGTCACCTTTACTCATGTAGTTAGTTTGAAATTTAGAAGCTGCTCAACAGTGAAGAGAAGTTGTTTCCAAATGTGGCTGCTTGATATCCCATGGGGAGTCCTTTACACATCCTCATTCCCTGGACCCAACCTCCAGAGATTTTGATTCAGGGGGTTGACACAGGACCCAGGAAGCTGTATTGAGAGCCAACCTATATATATATATATATATATATTTTTTTTTTTTCAAAGCTTTGTAGGAATTCTGATAGCCCATTTGGGAACCACCAGTATGCGGTACGGAATGTCTGGGTCGCAGCTGTGCATTTGCACGTGGGTGGTACAAAGCAATGTTTGTCTTTTTTGTGTAGAGTGTATACAACAGCGGTGTCCACACGGTGCTTTTTACGAGAAGGATCAGTGTCTCATTTCCTGCTGCCCTCGCTGTCAGGTTGGGAACAGCATGGGGACAGATGATGAAATCCTGCTTTAGTGTGCAAGGCCTGAGTGTGAGGTCAGAAGCCCTGCTTCCAGGCTGGGAGATACCACTTAGTGGCTGTGTGACCCTGGGCAAGTCATTTTCTTTCCCTTCTCTGGCTCTGTAAGGCACTGACGTTGGAAGTCCTGGATAGAGAAAGAAGTAGAGGCACTTGCTGGCCAGGCAATAGGGAACTTGTGTAATGTCCCAGGGGGACACCCATGTTCGTGTAAATATATCCATCAAACAAAATGTTAAGATCTGTAGGTATATCATAATCTGTATGGGGGAATCCATTCATCCATCTAATTCATGTTTTCTGAGCATCTTCCATGAGTCAAGTGTGGGGGTGCATCTGTGAACAAGACCATACTGGCTCTTAGGGCATTCCATGTATATGTACCCAAGGAGACAAACAGAAAAACCAACTATTTATCAATACAATTAGAGCTATACTAAAGGGCTTCCCTGGTAGCTCAGCTGGTAAAGAATCCCCCTGCAGTGCAGGAGACCCCAGTTCAATTCCTGGGTTGAGAAATTCCCCCTGGAGAAGGCATAGGCTACCCACTCTAGTATTCTTGGGCTTCCCTAGTGACTCAGATGGTAAAGAATCCGTCTACAATGTGAGAGATCTGGGTTCAATCCCTGGGTTGGGAAGACCCTCTGGAGGAGGGCATGGCAACCCCACTCCAGTATTCTTGCCTGGAGAATGTCTATGGACAGAGGAGCTTGGCGGGCTACAGTCCGTGGGGTCACAAAGAGTCAGACATGACTGAACGACTAAGCACAATCGGTACACAGAAAAGCAGAAAATGTTGCCTGTTCCCAGGGCGGCTTTCATGACACCTGTTCGGTTGTTACTTGCAGACTGGCCAAGTCCACACTGGTCCTCATCCCTTTATTGGGCGTTCATGACATTCTCTTCTCTTTCATCACTGATGATCAAGTTGAAGGATTTCCAAGACATATACGACTCTTCATTCAATTGACTCTGGGCTCCTTCCATGTAAGTAGATGTCTGAACAAGGACTTCTTGCCTTTGTAGAAAGCCTAATGCCTTTGATCCAAACAGACTCAGAATTTCAAGAGCCTGCAGGTAGAAAAAGAGTTCAAGTAATGGCAGGATTGATCAGCGAGGGCCTTTCAAATTAGGAGAGTGTGGAGAGGGACATGTTGCTTTAATCTTGCCAGCATGACTTGGTGACTACAAAAGGGAAAGTGGTTTGTTTCCTGCTCTGTAATAGTTGGTGTGACTCACAATCATTTTCTTTGCGAGTGTCAGCATGGAGTCTTTTATTAAGTGCCTATTTTTGCTGGGTTCTCCACAGAGTTTGTGCAAAATGAACAGTGAGTAGAGACCAGGAGGCTCTTGAACCTTGACAGTTATGTGGGAGCTGAATCTAGAAACAAGAGGCCAGCTGTGGTTGAGGTACCTAGGCATTTTGCTCATCCATTGCTTAAACTGTCATCCATTACTTAGTGGATTAAAATGACAGTCATGTTTATTATTTCTCATGATTCTGGGGGTCAGCAATCCAGGTAGGACATAGTAGGTCTGTTTCATCTTTCTTTCATGGGATTCATGGGCTTAACTTTCTAGATGACTTCCCCACTCATCTAGAGCCTAAGCTTTGCAGACTTGAATGGCTGAGGCTGGCTGAAGTGATTTTCTGTGCTGTGCTCAGCCATGTCTGACCCTTTGCAACCCCATGGACTGTAGCCAACCAGGTTCCTCTGTCCAGGGGATTCTCCAGGCAAGAATACTGGAGTGGACTGCCATTTCCTTCTCCAGTAGATCTTCCTGACCCAGGGATCAAACCCACGTTTCTTGCATCTCCTGCACTGGCAGGTGAACTCTTTGCCACCAGAACTGGTTTTGTTTGGGTCAAAATAAATGTCATTGAAGCCTCACATTCTCACTGTGAGGGAGTGATTATTCTATCGTTTTATAGTTGAAACATCTGTGGCTCAGAGGAACTTTTGCATATGCTAACAAGTAGCAGAGATGAGATTTGCATTCAGAGATTAAGCCTTGCTTATAACCACTGTGCAGGAGGGCTTCTCAGGTGCTCTGTGAAGGTCAGAACCAAGTTGCCTATAGCAGAGTCTCTTTTTTAGTATTTATTTATGTATTTGGCTGCACCTTGTCTTAGTTGAGGCATGCAGAATCTTCTGGTTGTGCCGTGTGAACTCTAGTTGCTGCATGTGGGACCTAGTCCCCTAACCAGGGATTGAACCTGGATTCCCTGCATTGGGAGCATGGAGTCTTAGCCACTGGACCACCAGGGAAGTCCCTGTATCAGAGTCCTGAAGCCACTAGCAGACACTGTCAGGTACTGAGAGTCTGTGGGCAGAGTGAAGAAAATGCTCCTGACCACTGCACACTCACCAGAGGCCAGGGAGACAGAGCCTGAGGTACGGTAGGGATCACTGGACAATGGCTCTTTTCCCCTTCTGTTAGAGCTGAATTGCATGTAGTTTTGAACAGAGAGCACACACTGATAATTTTTTGCATTTTGAAACCATGTTTATTTCAATCTTTTGGGGGGATTGCAAAGGCTATATAGTTTAGTCATTTGGGTTTCCTATGTTGCTTGGTCTTAATCTTCTTTAAAAAGTAATCCCAAACGAGAAATGACAACAACAAAACAAAAGCCCACAGCTGTTCTGTCAGAAGTATCTGGTGCCCTTTTTTCCTCAGAGAGCTTGATCCCCTCGATCAGCTGATCTCATGTACCCAAAGCCAGCTAAAGATCAGACACTCATGTGGGGTCTTGTGGGTCAGATTTCTGAGAAAGAATCCTAGCCTATCAAACTCTCTGGTGACTGGAAACATGTTTGGTCACCCGTTATTGTGTAACAAACCAGGCCCGATCATAGCTTGAAGCAGTAACTATGTTATTATCCTGAATGAGTCTGTGAGCTGGGCTGTCAGAGCGATCCTTTTGATACATGTCATCTTTGAATGAGGCTGCAAACATCTGAAGGTTGGATTGGTCTGGAACATCCAAGACAGCTCATTCACACGCTGGATGTTGCCATGGGCTGTCATCTGGGAGCTCTGCTGAGGATATGGATCAGAGAGCCTCCATCCTCCTCCACGTGGCTTCTTCATGTATCTTGTGCGCCTCGAAGCATGGCAGCTGGACTCCCAGAACAACCCCAGAGCAAGTGTTCTAAGAGGGAGGGCCAGAATTCCCAGAATGTCACTTCCCACCACATTGTGCTCAGAGGAGGAGTCACAAGGTCATCCCAGCCTCAAGGGAAGGGAAGATAAGATCCACCTCTTGATGTTCGAAGTCACATAAAGGGATGGAGAAAACATTGGGGCGGTCTCTGGAGACCAGCTACTGCACTGATCACTTGGTCCTGCAGCCCTGCTCCCCCGGAGCACTGCCAAGGAGGGTGAGGAATCAGATGGGCTCTCCAGAGGGAGACAGAAGCACACTGAGAGCCTCATGCCGGGGCAGAGGCTGCCCTCCTGAATAACCCTGTGCTCTTCCCTCCAGGCCACCGGGCAGAGGTGGGAGCTCAGGTGAGCAGGTGCATTATCAGGGGGCTGTGTCTTAGTGGCTCCACCACAGGAATCAGCACTGGACCCAACAGTTTCCTTTTCTTACTGCTTCGGCATTCAGAAAACGAAGATCATGGCATCTGGTCCCATCTGCTGCTGCTGCTGCTAAGTCGCTTCAGTTGTGTCCGACTCTGTGCGACCCCATAGATGGCAGCCCACCAGGCTCTGCCGTCCCTGGGATTCTCCAGGCAAGAACACTGGAGTGGGTTGCCATTGCCTTCTCCATTGTGTGAAAGTGAAAAGTGAAAGTGAAGTCACTCAGTCGCGTCCAACTTGTAGCAACCCCATGGACTGCAGCCTACCAGGCTCCTCCATCCATGGGATTTTCTAGGCAAGAGTACTGGAGTGGCTTGCCATTGCCATCGCTTCATGGCAAATATGGGGAAACAGCAGAAACAGTGACAGACTTTATATTTTTTGGCTCCAAAATCACTGCAGATGGTGACTGCAGCCATGAAATTAAAAGATACTTACTCCTTGGAAGGAAAATTATGACCAACCTAGACAGCATATTAAAAAGCAGAGACATTACTTTGTCAACAAAGGTCCGTCTAGGCAAGGCTATGGTTTTTCCAGTAGTCATGTATCGATGTGAGAGTTGGACTATAAAGAAAGCTGAGTGCTGAAGAATTGATGCTTTTGAACTGTGGTGTTGGAGAAGACTCTTGAGAGTCCCTTGGACTGCAAGGAGATCCAGCCAGTCCATCCTAAAGGAGATCAGTCCTGGGTGTTCATTGGAAGCACTGATGTTGAAGCTGAAACTCCAATACTTTGGCCACCTGATGCGAAGAGCTGACTCATGTGAAAATACCCTGATGCTGGGAAGGATTGAATGCAGGAGAAGGGGATGACAGAGGATGAGATGGTTGGATGGCATCACTGACGCAATGGACATGGGTTTGGGTGGACTCCGGGAGTTGGTGATGGACAGGGAGGCCTGGCGTGCTATGATTCATGGGGTCACAAAGAGTCCGACACGACTGAGCGACTGAACTGAACTGCTTTGGTGGGCGGGGGGGCTTCGCTCTCCCAAGGTCTTATTGCTTAGAGGATTTCATCAGCCTCCCACTGCTCTCAAGGGATCTGTGGAGAGACTACCACGTGGTGGTGATATATGGAGTGAGAGCCATCTGCTCGGGGGGCCGAGCCCTTCACACCTGCTTCATCTAGAACAAAAATTAACCAGACTCCAGGATGTTCCTCCAACCATGACTCGGGAACGTGAAGTGAAAGACATGCTTGTGATGTGGAATCCTATTTTAGCCAACTGATTAATGAGAGTCCCAGCACTCTGTTCTAATATCCTAGACCCAGAGGCAAATAACACCTGCCCTGCCAACTGCACAGAGCAGCTCTGACCCTCCAAGGAGACCGAGTGTGTGAGAATGGTAAACTGGTTGCACTGTGCCCCCTTTAGGAGCCCTAGAGCAGAGCCATTCTGGAGCCATGGAATAAAGAAAGGTGCCCGGGAGAAGGAAAATTCCCGGCCCCTGGGCAGAATCCAAACACGTGACTGATGTCGTGTCAGCCCGTGTGGCGATCTCTGGCTTCCCTGAGAACGAGCATAAAAATCTACCCCCCCCCCCAGAACAACATTTTATAATTCCTTTTCAAATCTAGCTCTGTTCCCAGCACCAAACCTCCCACCCTAGCAACAGCAGATGAGAGAAATGTTATCAAGAGGGGTGGAAGAGTCAGCCTACACCATGACCTTCACTCTCTGTTTGGAAATGTGTCCTTTGCTTGTGAGTCCTGGCATTTTATGATGTTCTTCCCATAAACACTCAAGCCCTTGGGTCCTGCACACATATGGATCTCCAGTGATTCAGACACACAGTCTAAGTCCCAGAGACTCTCGTGTCTCAGGGAAAGCCATAGCAGTACCGCTGAAACCCATCTCTTGACAATCTCCAGCCTCAACTTTTCTCTATGTTGGCCTCATCCTCAGATGGGATCACTCTGCGTGGCTGGGAGAGATGGCCTTGAGTGTCTCCAGACTGACTTTGACTCTGAAGTTGGCCAATGTGGGGAAGAGATGAAGCCTTCTTTGTTAGTGAAAAGAATTGTGATTGAGCCTGCTAGGGTCACATGACCATTTGAGCAGCTTATGGTGGTGATAGCTTTCATAGAAGATGAGGACTGCATGATTGACAGCCCTGCCAGAGCCCAGGGAGTGGGGAAGGGTCAGGAAAGGATGCAAGTTAGGCAAAAAACAAAAATAGTTTAACTGCCCACTATGGACAAGTAGAAATGGGACATTTGCCTTTTTCAGTATTTGTATAATTGAATAAATGATGTTGGGCTTCCCCTGGTGACTCAGATGGTAAAGAAACTGCCTGCAATGCAGGAGACCTGGGATTGATCCCTGGGTCAGGAAGATCCCCTGGAGAAGGGAATGACAACCCACTCCAGTATTCTTGCCTGGAGACTCCCATGGACAGAAGAGCCTGGCAGGCTACAGTCCATGGTGTTGCAAAAAGTCAGACACGACTGAGCAACTAACACACACACGCACATCATTGACCTATGACCACCTAAGCCAATGCTTTGGCTGATATGGGTGGTGGGTGTCAAAGAAAGAAGAGACCCCATGGAAATCCGAGTTAACATCACCAGTACGTACCAACTAGACTAACTCTAGTTAGCACAAGCGAGTAGCTGCCTGCCTCTTGTAGAAGCTGCTGAGACTAGGGCTGGCCTGCGGACATTCCAAGTGACCCTCAGACACATCTTCTACTGAGTAGAGCTTCACACCACCTCTTCCTTTCATTCCAGGGGCTACTGGTGGCCTCGCAGTATTGCTTTGCTAATGGAGAGGTAAGTTTTCTGTGCTAACTTCTAGCTTCCTGCGAGGCTGGGGCTGGCATCCTGCTGCCCCCTGGAGGGTTCAGTTTATATGACAGTGCCATGGGGAGACATGCAGTGACCAGCATGTGTTGGGACAAATGGGCACCTCGGGTGTCCAGTGGAGAGAAGAGGCAGCTGAGGCTCCGGGGACAAGGTGTTGGGGTGAGTTTTCTTTACAGAACCCAACCATGGTCCCACTGGAGCTATGCCAGGCAGGAGAATCAAAGTGTGATAGAGGGAACCAGCTGCAAGTCTAGAGTCCAGAAATTCGCATCAAGCCGTGAAGACTCACCCGCTTAGGAGCTGTGTGTTAGGTCACCATGGCTCTTGGAACCTCAGTCTGTAAATGGGAGTAGGAACAGTCCCTGCCCTGCAGTGTTACCCTGGGGCGCTGGTGGTAAAGGTTCTCTGCCTCGTAACAATGGTTACATTTATTATTGTTGCAGAGCCCCAGTCAGCTCTCTGCTCATTTGGAAAGAGGCTTGAAAGGGGGAAGGGCCCAGGCTGGAGCAGTTTGCTCCTGACTTAGGAGCCAGTGGGATTTCTAGCTCCCTTTCATCCTCCCCTCTCCCCACCCCAGGTTTAAATATTGATCTCTGCCTCCTTCCACTAGAATGTAAGCTGCTTGACAGCAAAACCTCGTCTGTCTTGCTCACTGCTGCCTTTTCTATATCTTCACACAGGGACCCTTGATTCATCAGGCAGGCCTCAAATGCCACCTTGACACAGTCCTTTTCTAGACACTGTTACCTCCTCCCGTGGTCCTGCTTAACAGCCTTGGGTGTTACTACCCTCTGCTCTGCTCAAATGTGTGTTTGCTTCTCTGTTCCTTTCCCCTAGTGAGAACACAAGTTTCCGTAGGGTGGTCCTGAGTAGCCACTCAACACGCATTTGCTGAGTGGATGCAGGATTCAATGATTCCCGGGCAGTAACCTTGCTCTCTTCTCGCCTGGCAGGTGAAGGCTGAGCTGCGAAAACAGTGGGCCCGCTTCTTGCTAGCCCACCACTCAGGCTGCAGGGCCTGGGTGCTGGGGAAGAACTTCCGATTCCTGGGGAAATGTCCCAAGAAGCTCTCTGAGGGGACCAACTCCGGGTCGCTGCAGAAGGCGCGGCCCTGGCCTGGTGGTGGGCGGCTCCTGCACTTGACCAAGGAGGGCCTAGGGGTGGCAGGCACCCCGCCTCATCAAGGCCACGCAGCCTGGCCCCGTGGCAGCAGCCTGTCGGAGAGCAGCGAGGGCTACTTCACCCTGGTGCACACCATGGAGGAGATCTTCAAGGAGAGTGAGATCTAGGCAGGAGCCCACTGCACCAGTTCCCACGGACTCCTGAGCACTTGAAGGAGGCGGCGGCCAAGCTGGATGGTGCAGGGTGAGCATCATTCTGGCACATCCAGCTCTCTCCAGCACCATGACTCTTTCCAGGCTTTCCCTGCTCCGTAGACAGAGGCTGCATACCCTCACCACTTCTGCCTGCCCTTGTCATCCACACCGCCCCTGCAGGTGTGTTTTCCAGAATGACCATTAGCCTCCCAGGCTGGCCCTAAATTCGCCTGAGGACTCAGAAAGATGTCTGCTCTGAAACAGAGGCCAGCGCTCACCAGGTATCCATCTGAAGTCGGGAGCAGGGTGTCCCAGGACCACCTGCCAAGTGTTTCACATGCAGAGTCTGACTCATTCACAGCAAAGATACTGAGAGCGCACCTGAGCACTTAGATGGCCGGTGATGGGACTTTTATAACAAGCAGCCCAGGCAATTCTGATGCAAGCCTACATTTTGAAAATCCAGGGCAGGATGTGCTGGAACTAGAAACCCCTCTGAGCTGGCCGCTGGTCCAGCGAGGCCTGTGGTATTCTGCATTCAGCGGTTAGGCTGTGACCTGCCTGCCCTCCTTCTCCGACAGTGCAGATCCCACTCCATGGAAGTTCTGTTTGACCCGAGACAAGCCCATCCTTCCTTGGAGCGTTGGCCCCAGCTCCCAGGGCCCCTCTGAAAGTTGCCATTGGTTGTTTTCTCGCCTTTCTGGCTCTACCTGCCTTTCTGAGTTTGACTTCAAGCGTTACTTGACTCTGCTGTGTTTGGTTTGCCATCAATGGCTGTACCTGCTTCCCTGGGGGGTTTACCCAGTGCTCCCCCTAAGTCCCCACTGATAAGAATTCTACTCCTCCTGTGGAAATTGATGCTAAGAGCCAGAGGGTACCCAGTTGAATGAGAGGACTATGGGTGATCTGGACATGTCAAGGTGGTGCTGAGGAGGGCCAGGGCTAGGGAACCCAGTCTGCCGATGGGGAATGAGTTGTGCTACAGGCCCTGAGTGGAGGATGTTTCTGGAGGCAGAGGAGGGCCCAGGCTTAGGGACAAATTCAGTGACTGAAACTGTAAGGCGAGAGGCTGAGGGAAGGTCAAAGGAGGAATGCGCTATGGAAATAGGGTTTTGGTGTTCAGGAGTGTTGCTTTTATTATATGTGAACTGTACATGAGTGGGTGGGTGGGATATATTGCTGTGGGGCCAAATCCTGCCTTATTTTAGGGGGACGGGAGGTATGATGCTTATCAAGTATGGTTGCCAGATTCAACAGTTAAAAATACACAATCCTCAATTAAATTTGAATTTTGGATCAGTGAATAATAGTATTGTCTAAGTATATCCCATGGGATATATTTTATGTGAAATTCAAGTCTAATTGTACATCTGGTACGTCACCTGGCAACTCCATTGTCAAGGACACTTGGCATCAGGACAGGGACCAGGGAGAGGCAAGTGAGGAGCGCAGTTCAGGTACAAAATTGAAGAGAGTACTAAAAATAAAAACAAAAACAAAACTCCACAACCGTCAAGTACTATTTTAATGCAATAAAAAAGCAACGACGATTCCGTGAGCTACAGCCCATGGACCATTCATAAAAATGATATTTTACTGGAACCAGGCCACGATGAGGGTGGAGTAAGCGGGACCATGAGATATAAACGCAGGGTCTGGTCCTGACTTTTAAAATTTTTGAGACACTTCCCCGGTGGTCCAGTGGTTAAGACTCCACGCTTCCACTGCAGGGCGTGTGGGTTCTATCCTGGTCAAAGAACTAAGACCGTACATGATGCAGAATGCAGCCAGAAAAAAATTTGGAATGTTTTGCTCATAATGGACATTTTAACATTAATTTTTATTTTAAAATGATTACATCAAAGTATTATCTTGATTACTGAGCTTTTGGTCACCCACCTTACATTTTGCACCTGAAGTGCCCATCTTCCCCTCCTCCCAGGCCTGGGTCTGCTCTGCACCAGGGGAAACTGAAGCATTGACCTTAGGCAAGTATAGAGCCAAGCAAAGGTTTCTTTTTTGTGTCCAGATTATCCACAATTCAATCCTTAAGATATATGCCCTAGTTTTTTCATTCTGTAAAAGTCTCTTCTGTTTCTCACTGGCTTATTAGCACCTAGAAAGCTGGACTGTGTGAATTCCTAGCTGGTTCCCAGCATAGCTGGTTGAGAACAGGTTCAGAACACATCCGTCAAAGGAAACAAAGATATGTCTTGGGAGCACTGGATGCTATTGAGAGTCAGTTATTCAGGGCCCGGCCATTTATAAAAGGGACTTTTAAAAGAGTGTTTGTAAATAAGTCCTCCCCACTCACTCCACAAATGGGGTGCCACACACAGACTGCTTGCTTTTGTTCTCCTAATGATTAAAATAAGTTTTTCAATTGGATTTGTGTTTTGTCTCTTTTCCATTGGTTTCTCACTGGAGCTGAAGGTTTCCACCCCTGGAGAACCTGGTGCACTGCTCCTGGCCAGGAATGGGGAAAAGAGCTGCGGTAATAAGCCTGGGGATAATAAGCCTGGGGGGTCCACTGTCTCAGGGACCAAGAGGAGTGGACAGAGGGGTAGGGGAGAGAAGTAGAGGTCAGATGTCAAAAGCGTAGAAGGCAGGTGTCTGCCTTCTCTAGATTGCTCCCTAGATCATTCACTTTGCTGTTGTTTTAAAGATCCTGCCTAGGGACTTCCCTGGTGGTCCAGTGAAGAATCCACCTGCCAGTGCAGGGGACACGGGTTTGATCCCTGGTCCCAGAAGATTCCACATGCAGGGGGGAAAATAGGCCTGGGCATCACAACTGCCGAGGGTGCCCTAGAGTCTGTGCTCCACAACAAGAGAAACCCTCCCCCAGCAATGATGAGTAGCCCCTGCTTGCTGCAACTAGAGAAAGCCTGTGCACAGAAATGAAGACCCAGCACAGCCTAAATTAAAAAAAAAAAAAAAATCCCACCTAGTGGGTCTCTATTCTGGCTTTGCAATTACTGGAACATTGCAATTCTAGAAACATTGATGGCTGGTGAGCCCAGAAGGCACACCAGCAGCCCGGCACACAGCTTGGGAAAGAGCACTGGAGTGAGGCCTTGAGCCCTTTGCTTCTTTCCCTAGGCCACCCTGGGCCTTTCTTCTCCCCCGAGATGGCTCCTGGGTGGCCTCTATGTCTGATACTGGAGGGGCATCTTGGGCAGCTGGCTTCTCTCCTTCTGCCAAAACCGCTGGACTAGACGCTGTATAGCCATTCCCACTTCCAGCTCTGATGCTGTGCGATCCCAGAATTCTGTCCTATCAGGTCCAGGTAAAAACTATTGAGGCATTCTGGTGTAATCAAAGGGGCTCTGGTTCGAGTACTAACCCTACTCTTACTTTATGGCCTCAGTGTCCTCATCCATACTCTGGGGATATTAATAATAACACCCCCATCAATGAAATAATGCCCAGTATCCAGCAGAATGGCTGGCTCATAGGAAACACTGCATCCTTAATTATTACGATAACTCTCAAGGCTGTCCTCCACAAAGAGCAGCACTTCTGGTGGCGGTGATTGAGCCTTTGCTGTTGCTAAAGCGAGGGTAATTCCCCCACACCAGCAGAGGGAGACTCCCCAGCCCCCGAGGGCTGCATACAGGTTGCTCAAGTGTCCGGAACATGTGCATATTTTTCTGACCTCGTCTTGGAACTTAAGGCTGAAGAATAAAAGAGCTTTCAAAACAACGAACACAATGATCTTGAGAACCCGCAGGTGGAGCTCCGAGGTGTCCCAGGCTCTGGAGCTCTGATAAGGGAGTGTGAGCCAATGGGCAGCACTGGGCTGGCTTCCACTCATTAGTGGACCCTAACCAAGCCACTTGCTGACTCTGTGGCTCCTTTTCCTTGCCCCTAAAAAGTAGGGGCTGCGGGGACATCTGTCTTCACCTTGCATTGGATCAGAGCTGAACTGGTCATCCTCCCCGAAACCAGCATCTCTCCCTGCTGTTTCCCACCTTGGTGGCTTCACCAGTGAAACCTATTGACATCACAATGAAAACCAGGTGAAAACCATTGAGGCATCTGGTGTAATCAAATGGATTACACTGGGCACCCAAGCCACAAACCTGGCTACTGACCATCCTTGCTCCTCCCTCTTCCCCTGAACCAGTCAGGTGGATCCTACTTTCTAAATATCTCCCAGCAGGTCGCGTTCTCTCCACCCCACTGCTGTTCCCCTGGCCCAGGCCACCTGGGCAATTATAGGAGTGTGATATCCAGGCCCCAGTCTTGCCTAATTTATTCCTATCCTGCGGGGGGTACCGGGGTAGTTCTCTTACAAACATAAATCCCTCCTACTTCCAACCCCACACAGCCCCCACTACCCCCATGGTGAACCCTAGGTCTTCCCCTGGCCTGCAGGGAAGTCCTTGCATGGTCTGGCCTCCCCCCGCCACCGCCTACTTTGGAAGCTTAACTCAGTTTGCTCTCCCCGCCTCCTCCCTCTGCTTTTGGGCTACACTGGCCTTCTCAGGGTCCTAGAACTTGAACTGCTCATACCCGACTCAGGGTCTCTAAGACACATCACTTTTCCACCCTCACATTTCCCCCACTCCAATCCCCTGGGTCTTAGTTGAAACGCCTCTTCATCCGGAACGTCTTCCCCATCCCTGAACAAGTCAGCCCCGCCTACTGTATCTTCCCACAATGCTTTGCGTGTCTCCATGGTAACCTCACCACCCCCGCCGGCTTCTTCAAGGTCTACGGTCCCCTCTGCACCCTGAGCCGTACCAGAACAGGGCCGTGTCTCTTTCCTGCAGCGCCACAGTCCCCACACCCTGGTCTGTGACTGCGACGGCGACACAGCCTTGTCCGTGAGGCTGAACCGACAGAAATATTTCCTTTTCCAGTCGGAGATTGACCAGTCAGCTGAGTGCCCGGCTCCTCTTGCATTTATTGGAACCTGCTTACCCAACAATCCACAAAGGAGCTTACATGGGGGCGGGGATATTTAGGGCTCCAGTGACCTATATTTAGGGCTCCTGTGACCTAATCCTGGAATTATTACGGAGGCCTGGGCTGGCGGGCTGGGGGGAGGGGAGGCGGGCTGGGGGGAGGGGAGGCGGGCAGTATAGTGGGCGGGACTTGGTGAATAGCTTAACGACACTTCCGTTTGGCAGGGAGGTGTGCAGGAGGGTTTAATGTGCTGTGGGTTGGAGGCCCTCCCGGCCCCGGGGGCGGTGTGTGTTTGTGTGCGTGCACATGTGTGCACAAGTGTGTTTATTTGAGAGGGGTGGGGAGGGAGGAGACCTGAGCAGTTGACATCAGGGTTTCTTTTCCTTCAGTTTCTCCTTCACTTTTTGAGGCTCGAATTGAATCAGTCGCAGAATTTCCTTATTGGCCAGGGTCCCTTCGATGAATTCTTTCTCTGTAAGTTTATCTGCAAGAGGAGAAAATAATACAGTCAGGATAGACTGTTTCCAGCTGCAATGAAGCTGATATTTGCAAGCATACCCAGAGTGGATGGCTCTATTATGAAAATACTGATCTCCTTGCCCCTGAGGACAACCCCACCCTCTAACTCTTTCCTAGGACCCCTGGACCTCCCGGTGAACCAACAATGAGAGGGTTGGTGACAGGCCCTGCAGGGTCTCCAGGAGGCTGGGCCAGTGCTGTATCTCTTCTGATTGGTTGGCGATCCTTTCCTAGGCATCTCTGCATCCCTAATCCTAAAGGAGATCAGTCCTGGGTGTTCATTGGAAGGACTGATGTTGAAGCTGAAACTCCAATACTTGACCACCTAATGCGAAGAGCTGACTCATTTGAAAAGACCCTGATGCTGGGAAAGATTGAGGGCAGGAGGAGAAGGGGACGACAGAGGATGAGATGGCTGAATGGGATCACCGACTTGATGGACATGGATTTGGGTGAACTCCAGGAATTGGTGATGGACAGGGAGGCCTGGTGTGCTGCGGTTCATGGAGTCGCAAAGAGTCGGACACGACTGAGCAACTGAACTGAACTGAACTGAATCTACCTCCCCCTTTGGGACAAGAAAGGGCTTTGCCCCAACTATTGAATTCAGTTCTCTCCAGTTAAATGCACTCACTAAGCCCTTCCTCTGTGCCACTGTATATGGGGCTGAGGTCATTGCAGGGGGCAGAGGGCAGGGTGTAACATGGAAGGGAGTGAGATAATGCCCCTGGCCTGGGGAACTGTTGGTCTGATGGGGAGACAGTCACCTGTAGAAATGACTCTGTGCTGTGCTGCGCTTAGTTGGTCAGTTGTGTCTGACTCTTTGCAACCTCATGGACTGTATGTAGCCTGCCAGGGTCCTCTGTCCATGGGGATTCTCCAGACAAGAATACTGGAGTGAGTTGCCATGCCCTCCTCCAGGGGATCTTCCCAACCCAGGGATCAAACCCAGGTCTCCTGCATTGCAGGTGGATTCTTTACTGTCTGAGCCATCTGGGAAGCCCAGAAATGACTCTGCTGCTGCTACTGCTGCTAAGTTGCTTCAGTCATGTCCGACTCTGTGCGACCCCATAGACGGCAGCCTACCAGGCTCCCCCGTCCCTGGGATTCTCCAGGCAAGAACACTGGAGTGGGTTGCCATTTCCTTCTCCAATGCATGAAAGTGAAAAGTGAAAGTGAAGTCGCTGAGTCGTGTCCGACTCCTAGCGACCCCATGGACTGCAGCCCACCAGGCCCCTCCATCCATGGGATTTTCCAGGCAAGAGTACTGGAGTGGGTTGCCATTGCCTTCTCCGAGAAATGACTCTAGAATGAGGCAAATGTTCCTCCCTGCTTATGGCGAGGCTCATAGTCCTGATGTACTAAATGCTCAATAAAGCTTGGCTTAGCTGAAGTGGGTTTCCATTGGCTTTTTATGTTCCAGGCCTTTTGAGTGACCTTAATCCTTCCTGGATTAGGATGCAGGTTCCTTGTGCAGGTCAGGGTGATGAAATGTGGGTTTTAAGGTCCCAGGTGCCCTATGAACCTCACTGATAGCTTGAAACTCCTACTCTCAGAAGCTGATTGTGGAGTGAAGCCTGGTCTTCAGATGGACCATGTGAAAACACAAGTCACCTGGCAGGAGTACCACTGCCTCCTGTGACATTCACTGGGGTCAATATTCAGGTCAGCAAGTAGCAGAACAAGGGATTCAGCACTTGCCAGACCCAGCAGGATGTCAAGATGGAGGTTAAAGAGCCAGAGGGGTGACATGCCACTGGGAGGCACCTGAAGCAGCCAGGAGAAGATGTTCAAAGGGGAGATGACGTCTGGGTGAGGAAAGGGAGGTACCTACCCTTCAACATTTAAGGAGGCTCTCACTTTCAGCATCGTATGGGCACAGGGCTGGCATCTGAGAAGGGGGGGTCTCCTTAAATCTTGTGCCAGGGCACCTCACATGCCTCACCCTAGTTCTGGCCCTAACGTCACAGATCTGGTTGCTAATCCACCTTCTCCCTGGACTGCAGATTAGTAGGGGCCTTCTTTAACATCCTCCATGGGTGTGTGACCTGGAACCCTGGTAAGAGACTCGCCCAGAGATCACAAACGGGCCGATACCAGCTCCTCAGATGTGTGTGGACCATGTAGTGTTTCATCAGTGGAGGCACTTCAGATTTTAAAAATCTCGATTGCTGGCTTCTCTTTAAAAAAAAAAAGCAGACGATGAGGCCCCAACGGCTCTGTATTCCTATGTGGTAACAATTGACCAGAGGCCATAAAACCAGGCAGGCCCTCATGCCCCAGTGTTTGCCAGTCCCTATTGCTTCATTGGGCCACTGTCCACTTCTCTCACGTTCATCGTCCCGGCCCCATTGGTCATTCGAGTTTGCAGTCCCCATCTGACACCAACCCCTCTCCTGTGTCCTTCCCGAGCTGGACATGGGCTTCAGGCACCAGCAGCCCCCACCGCCCAGTTCTGGAATCCATCACCGCTCGGTACAAGCTCACACTCCCCATTGGCTGCTCTCAGCCAGACTGAACAGGGGAGGGAGCCAAGACAGGTCAGCTCCTGGCAGAAGGGGGCCCGAGGACACACCCTCAGCTTCACCAAGACTTTCTTAGCCCAGCCCTGCAGTTTAAGACTTCTCTTGCATCTGCCCATAAGCCGTTCATCTGCTTTGCAGTCTGATGGCCTTCCCAGCCTCCTGAATATCTCTCCTCATTTACCCTCATAGCACCCCCCACCCCCATCAATCTCGAGATTGAATTGAAATCTAATTCCATCTGATGGTGCTTGGGGGTTGGGAGGGGGGACCCAAACTAATGTCCTAAAGTAACACCATATAAATTGAGATCCCGCTTACTTGGGATGCCATGCTAATTCTGAAGTGAGCTTTACCCCATCCCAGCCATGCAGAAGGCTACTTGTTTGGTTTAAACAAGTAAACCAAAGTGTCCTAAAATAACAACACAAAACTGGGCACTCCATTCAAAAAGAAAGCAGTATGCTTGCAAAGCCTCAAAACTTGTCATTTGTATACAAAATGATGGGCTGTTGTCTTGATTTTTCACTCTTTCTTCAAAGTGGGTTAACTCTGTCCAAACAAAAGATGCTTTTTTTTCTTCCAAAGCACCCCATCATTTACAGCCTATGTTTGCCCCCAGAGAATCTTAGGCAGTGGTGGAGTTTTATGAGCAGTGGGAGGTGGTGACATTTTTAGTCAGTTCCAGAAGGGCCCACAACTGTCTGTTGACCATTCTTCTGCTGACCACCTCGCAGTGGGAGGAGGGGTCCTCCGTCCCACCTGGTCTCTGGACTGGGTAGGGTCAATCTCACTGGGGTCTCTAGGACATAGCCCGGGACGGTGAAATCAAGAGCTGGGAAGGAGAAGTCACTCACCATCATCCTTCTTGCCAAAGAATCCCCAGATCTTCTCTGCTCGCTTTTCCGGAGTGTTCTCGTCTTCTGGGAGACGCTTTGTGTCCTCAGGGCTGATCATTTTGAAGATAGCCTGCACCGAATTGAGGGGGAGCACTGGTCAGAAGTGATTCTGGGGGAACCCACATGGCTTGAGCAGGACGCTGAGGTTAAAATGCAGATGCCCAGGCCCCCCAACCCATTGGCCCCGACTGAATCCTCCCTAGTTCCTGAGAGTGGGAGGAGTCATCTGTACTTTTAAGAAGGGGAAGGGAATGCGGGGGAGGGGTGAGGATGACTTTCCCTTCTTATTTTGTCCCTTTCTGCACAGTCTGAATTTCCTGACCATGCAGACATATTACTTTCATTGTATTAAAAAATGAAAATAAGAAATAAAAGGCTTCCTGAAGGCTGCATTTTGAAAACTGGTACCTTTAACCTCACTGCCCAGAAGTGCATCAGACGGCTTTTTCTGAATCCAAGTGGTACTTTGGTTGCCTAGCAGGCTGGCCTATGGTGTGTGTGTGCTAAGTCACTTCAGTTGTGTCCGACTCTTTGCGACCCCATTAACTATAGCCTGCCAGGCTCCTCTGTCCATGGGATTCTCCAGACAAGAATACTGGAGTGGGTTGCCATGCCCTCCTCCAGGGGATCTTCCCGATCCAGGGATCGAACCTGTGTCTCTTACATCTCCTGCATTGGCAGACAGGTTTTTCAGCAGCAGTGTCACATGGATTGCTTATGGTAATAAGGGCTAATGTTTGTGCCCTTTTCTAAGTGTCTTTACATGTAAACTCATGACAGCTTTATGAGGTGGGTGTTATTGGCCCATTTCACAGATGGAGAAACTGAATCAGCTGACTTGCTAGAATTCAGCCAACCAGAAGCAGAAAACTGGAGATTCTAACCCTGGCAAGTTTGGTTCTAGAACCTCTGTGCTTGCATCTCATGCTATTCCTAGAATGTCTTGGAGAGCATGGTAGGGGCTGGGTAAGGCCTCTGGAAGCTCCTTCTTTACCCCTCTGCTTAGGGAGGGTAAAGTTCAAGGGTCCTTGTCACTTCCCTCTACTCTAGCTAATACAGGAGCTGAGTAGACAATGTCCAGCAAAGCAGGAAGTGCCTTCCGACATGTGGTCAGGGAAAGGGACAGGGTAGTCTTGATGTGCCCTTTCAGCTCCAGGTTACTAGGATTCCAGGAGGCTGGCCAGACCCAGAGTGGATGCTCAAGGTTGTGGCTCCCCCATCTTGAGTGTCCCAGTTTGCGACCTAAGTGTTGGGACTTGGACGCTGTGGAGACACCAGGGAACCAGCTGGGCAGGGGCAGTAATGCCCATGGAATTAACCTGGAGGGAAGAGCAGTGGCTTTAGAAACTCCTTTCAGCTCCCTGTGCTGCAGCAAGAGAAGCAAGGGAGTCAAAACCCGCAGCTGAGGCAGCTGCCTCACTGACAGTGCTCAGAGCCCCGAGGTACCCGGCACTGAAGTAAGGGCTTCCTTAAGTTCCTGAGCCAGGGACCCATGGGCAGGTCGGAAGGCTAAAGGCTGAGAGTGACTGGCTGCCCATCACCCTGCTTCTAAAACCAAGGGCACACTGTCAGGGCCTCCAGGAACGGACTGAGAAAGAACCATTACATCCTCACCCTTGGGGGTGGGAGGTTCTGTGGTTTTCTGGACGCCCAGCTTGGTGGTGGTACATCAGAACCCTCAACAGATGACCGACTCCCAGGCCACTTACCTTGGACATGGTGAATAGCAGAGGCTTGGCACGCTCTTGCATAGCCTCACCTGTGGACGTGCCCTTCTCTCTCTGCCTCCCCACACCTCCCACCCTCTCCTTCCTCCTTCCCTTCCCCTCTACCCCTTCATCTTCTTCCTCCTCCTTTCTCTGAAGAATCACCAACTCAGAGGCCTCTGCTGGGCTTGGCATCCTTTAGGTAGTTCTGAGGAGGTGGTCCCTGCCACAGGCCACCTGTCAATCCAGGGAGCTTGCTCTGCAGGCCCCACCCAGAGACCAGTGAGGTTTCTACACACACCTGCCCCTAACAGGAGGCCCAAGAAGGAGTCGCTGACCACAGCTGCATCCTTGACTGTTTTATCTACGGTTTTGCCTAATAAAGGTGGAAGAATTGGGTGAATGAAAGTGGGATTACAAATGCCTCAAAAATTATATAAAAGATGAAAAATATTCTCTCTTTACAGGAGTGGGATTAGAGAAAGAAAGCAAGTGACATGGGTGGGGGTAGGGGGAAAATTCAATAAAATGATACTGAATGAAGGGAAAAAATGATATAATAGGGAAGAAATAGAAGTATCCTCGTTATCCAAAAATACAGGAACAGTTAAATAATTTTATGACATGTCTATAAGATGGAATTCTAAGCAGCTGTTAAAAACAATTGGATATTGAAAATATTCATAGTAAAATAGTGGCTGAAGAAAAGTATGATAAAACTATATGTGTATATGTCCTAATTCTAAAGTTGTTTTTAAATATATAGATAAAAGACTGGAAAGATACATGCCTATTTGTTGACAGTAGTTTTCTCTGGATGATGAAAGTAAAGGCAATTTGCATTTTCTTTTGCATAGGTTTATAAATTGCATGCATTTTATATTAAATAAAACTACTTTTCAAACACCTAAAAATCTTGGCAGATGATCTGATCCTGGGCCAACATATTTGAAACATGTTATGTCTCTAAAATGACTCGAAAGGGACATCCTTGGCTGTCCAGTTGTTAGGACTCGGGGCTTTCACTGCAGTGGCGATGGCCCCTGGTTCAATCCCTGTTTGGGGAAGTAAGATCCCAAAAGCCACAGGACCAAAATAAAATAAACATAAATACATAAATATATTGGGTTGGCCGAAAAGTTCGTTAGGGTTTGTCCATAAGATCTTATGAAAGGGACTTCCCTGGTGGTCCAGTGGCTAAGATTTTTGGGCTCCCAGTGCTGGGGGTGGGGTTGGTGTTCTACCCCTGGTCAGGGAACTAGACCTCATGTGCCTCAACTAAGACCCCCCCCCCCCCGCCCCCTGGAGCCAAAAAAAAAAAAAGAATCTGAGTGTGTCCTATTGGAGGTTCTGAAGGATGTTTTATTATTTTTAACACCTACTTATTTATTTATATTTTCTTAACTGCACTGCACAGCAGGTGGGATCTTATTTCCCTGACCAGGGATGGAAACCGTACCCCTCGCATTGGAATCACTGGACAACCAGGGAAGTCCCTGAAGAACGCTTTAATGAAGAAAGGAAGAATGATGGGAGGGAAAGAAGGAAATGGTAAAGGTAAATAATAGAAAATACCCAGATTCTTCTTCTCTAGGAGGAAAATGAAGCTGTGGGAATGTGCCCTGTGCTGTGCTTAGTCACTCAGTCGTGTCTGACTCTTTGCAACCCCATGGACTGTGGCCAGCCAGGCTCCTCTGTCTATGGGGATTCTCCAGGCAAGAATACTGTCCAGCCCTCTATTAATATTGATTTGTTGGAGACTCCTCCTGACCACGTTCTCAGAGTCACTGAGTCACCAACCTCGGGTGTCCACTCCCTCCTCCCTGCCAGGCCCCCGTGAGGAATTAGTAGCAGCCCAATTCCTCGAGACCCCCATCCCTCTCAGCCGGAGATGAGGAGGCTGACACTGACCGTGACAATCTCCAGCACCTCGTTCTTGCTGATGGTCCCATTGCCATCCACGTCATAGAGGGAGAAGGCCCACTCCAGCTTCTGGTTGGTCTTGCCCGCGCTGGTCATGTGTAGGGCAATGACATACTCCTTGAAGTCCAAGGTGCCATCGCTGTTGGCATCAAAGCTGCGGAACACGTGCTGGGCATAGGCCTTGGGGTCGGCCTCGGGGAAGAACTTGGAGTAGATGGTCTGGAACTCCTGCCGGGTGATCCGGCCACTGGGGCACTCCTTCAGGAAGGACTGGTACCAGGAGCTCAGCTCCTCCTCCGTGAACTTGGTGTTCAGCTGCAGCTCCTCCAGGATCTCCTTGGACAGGGCCCCACTCTTGCTGTTCCCCATGGGTGAGGTGGTGTGGGCCCGGCCGGGCTATCACTGCTGGGTGGATGGGAGCAATGGGGTCTCCTGGCTGCCGGGCTTGGTGCCGCAGGAGACAGTCGCACCCTGAGATGCTGATGGATTAGGCGGATTTGTGGCCGGGTCACCCCAGTACTTGGAGGGAGGAGGGGCCTGGAGCTTGCGGTTAGGGGAGGGAGGCGAGCTCCCAGAAGCCCCCTGAGATTAAAATAAAGAGCTGACAGCAGGAGGTCAATCCATCTTGGCCTTCTGGGAGGCCGGGACAGTAGATCAGAATCTTGAGACCTGAGGCCTCACCTAGGCCCCGCGGCCATCCCTACCTCACCCCCCACCGCTAGCTCTAGCTCTCTAAGAGCAAGGATGCTCCCTGCCTGTCTTCCGTTGCCCTAACTCTGAGAGTCTCTGCGGCAGGGGTGGTCCTATGATGCTGGGTTAGGAGTCAGGCTCTGGAACCAGCACAGGTTCAAACCTTAGCTTTGCAATTTACTAGCCGTGTGACCCTCTGGCGCATTTCTTTTTCTTTCATTTTTTTAAAAATTGGAGTATAATTGATTTACAATGCTGCGTTAGTTTCTGCTGTACAGTAGCGTGTGTCATCTGTAAGTGTACATACATCCCCTCCCTCTCAAGCCTCCCTCGCACCGCCCTCCCCCGTCCCACCCCTCTAGCTCATCACAGAGCACCGAGCTGAGCTCCCTGACCTATACAGCGGCTTCAGGCATGTTTCTTAACCTGTCTCTGCCTAGAGTTCTCTTCTAATCTTTCACCTCCCTCATGGTTTTCCTTAAATGTTGCCTTCTCAGTAACAGCAGCACCCCCATCCCAACCACCAGCAAGCCCCAACTGTTTATCCTGCGTGGTTGTTCTTCCTCTCGAGCACACCTTCTGACTTAGTGTTTATTTATTCCACGTGCTGCCTGGGATGGCATCAGAATGAAAGCACCGTGAAGGCAGGGATTCTGTTTTGTTCCCCACTGCATTTCCTTTGCATGAAGGGTACCTGCCAGCTTTGGGCCCTCAGTGACCATTCCTTGACTAAATGGGCATCGTAATAGCATCGCTGTTACTGTAAGCCTGAAATGAGTTAATATGTGCAGTGCATTTACGATAGAGCTGGGCGGTAGTAAGAGCCGAACACATGTTGAAAGTGAAAAGTGAAAGTGAAAGTTGCTCAGTCATGTCCAATTCTTTACGACCCCATGGACAGTCCATGGAATTCTCCAGGCCAGAATACTGGAGTGGGTAGCCTTTCCTTTCTCCAGGGGATCTTCCCAACCTAGGGATCAAACCCAGGTCTCCCATATTGCAGGTGGATTCTTTACCAGTTGAGCCACAAGGGAAGCCCAAGAACACTGGAGTGGGTAGCCTATCCCTTCTCCAGGGGATCTTCCCAATACAGGAATCAAACCAGGGTCTCCCACATTGCAGATGGATTCTTTACCAACTGAGCTATCAAGGAAGCCCTGAACACATGTTACCTTTTGCCAATATTCTTCTGTGACAGGGATCAAGAACTGCACTGCGAACAGAGGCCAGGCCAGCATGTGGAGTGTGTGAGTGAAGCCAGGGAATTAGGAAGGCAATACGGAGTGGTGAGGCCTATGTCCCACATGGCAGGGGCTGCCTCCATTAGAATGTAGTCAGATGGGATTATGGCCTGGTGTTACTAGACTTTTTGGTAACCCAAGAGAAATCAGAAATCAGATTTCCAGATGCAATTTCCAAACTGTGGGAGTGATTTCCAATTTTTTCAACAACATGGTGTGGGATAAATACAACTTACCTGTGGCTTGATTTCAGCTGTATATCGTTGGTTGGCAACCAAGCCTGGTGCCAGGAGCTGGAAGACAGTAGTATGTGCTTGCTGAGTGAATGAATGGACAAGAAGGAGCTCTGCCAGGGGAGGCTTCCACCCCTGTGGTCAGCTCAGTACCCAGTGTGGGCCTCAGGGAAGAGCCCTCATGAGTAGGCTTGTACCTGAAATCTCAACACCCGAAGGAGAGGCCACTGGTGCCCTTGCTTGGCTGAGCATCACACCTGGAACCCCAGAATCGCCATCTAGAATGGGAGAGAAGTCTCGGCTTTACCCAGGGGTGGTTACTACAAAGGGCTTTGTAGGGGGCGCTGGTGGTAAAGAACCCGCCTGCCAATGTAGGAGGCACAGGAGATGTGGGTTGGATCCCTGGGTTGAGAAGATCCCCTGAAGGAAGAAATGGCCACCCCCTCCAGTGTTCTTGCCTGGAGCATCTCATGGACAGAGGAGCCTGGCCGGCCACAGTCCGTAGGGCCACACAGAGTCAGACACAACTGAAGCAGCCTGGCACGCACACACAGTAACTGCAAAGAATAAAGCGCATAACTGCAAAGAATAAAGCGCACAGTGTGCAGGCAGGTGACTTAGGGTTTGTATCCTATTTCATAAGAGGCTAATGGCAGGTCCCTGCTGCTGGGAGAAAGACATCCACCAGCCCCCGCTAATGTTATGCAGGAAGGACCCGGAAGTTCAGGCTCAGGTGTGCTGACCCACTCCTCCTCGTCGCCCCACCCACTGAGGGTCCAGAGTGCTTCTCAGGAGGCCTTAATGTTAGATGTGTGTGTGTCTGTGTACTTACTATTTTTTCCATCAGTTTTTGATAGCATAGTCTTTCTTAAAAGGAGTGGTTTCTCCTTTTCTAGGCTTTCACTAGCCCGCAGCAAGGCATTTGTTCTCAAGAGCAGCTAGAAATAGGACAGTCATCAAACAAACAAAACCCAAGCCCTGAAAATGAAGTCAGACGCCTCCACCCTTGCCTCTGAACCTGGTGTGCGAGGATTAGAAGTGCTTCCTGGGTGTCCACACCGAGCCTGCAGGTGAGACAAGGCCAATGTCACAGGAAGAAACCAAGCTCTCGTTCTCAAGGAGTGAGCAGAGTGGGCAAGAAGCTGTGTTTCTCAAGGTGAGGAGCTGGGTTGCCATGACAACAAAGAGGCTGTGGGCCAGGAGACAGGACCCCGTGTTAACACGGAAGGCAGCCAGAGCCCCCAGCCCCTCTGCCCCTCTCAAGAGCAAGGAGCAGGTGCTGCCCACACTCTTCAGGTTGCTGTGCCCAGGAGGGCCCGACCGTGGGAGGGGACCACAGGCAGCTGTGTCGATGCTGAGAGAGGGGTCATGACCTGGAGGTTTGTTTGAAAACCTGCGTAAACATCTTCTATCAGAGGGAGAGTTTATGTTCCTTAGCCAAACAAGTTGTTGGAGATGATGTATTGTGAGGGGATTTGTTAAGTCTAAGCTGGGGCCATAAACTGTCCCCGAGCCCCAAAGACCACTTGGGGAGAAGCCCTCGTCTCTGGCCAGTGCATCTGTTTGTGTCTCCCCCTCCCAGCCTGGCCTTGACTGAAAGACACACACTCTTCCCAGAGGCTGGCCCTGTCCTCTCCCTAAGCTGGGAGCCCCGTAGCCCCGGTCCCCCTCCCCCACCTTCCCTTGCTGTGAGCAGAAGGACAAGAGAGCCCTTTGACCCTGGTCTGGAAGCAGAGGGGAAAGAGGGCTCAGAGAGGGTGAGTGGGAGGCAGAGAATGGGAGGAACGCCTCTCCCATGGCTGTCTCCATCATGGTAAACAGCAGTCTGTCCTTTTGGTTGCCTGGACCAAAATCCTTGGAGTCATCTCCTGTGCCCCTCTTTCTGTCACACCCCACTTTCGAGCCACTCCAAACTGGCTCGAAACCACGTTGGTTCCACTTTCAAAGCACTTCCAGAATCTGACCGTTCTCCCCACCTCCTTGTGGCCACCCCTGCAGGCACCGTCCCCTGTCCCTGCATTCTGGCTGCCCTGCTCCCCTTTTCCTACAGTGAGCTCTCCAGCAAGGAAATCAGGCTGTGCGCCCTCAGCTTGGATGGACCCCAGAGCAAAATCACAGGCTTTCCAAAGCCTGCAAAGCTCTGCAGAAGCTGCCTCCTCCCCGTCACTGTGTCTGCTCCAGCCAACTGGCCTTAATGAGGTGCCTCCAGCCTTTAACAGGGCCACCTCCTCTGCCTGGAATGTTCTCCCTTCCAGCTACCTGCTGGGCTCCCTCCCAGGTGTCCTTGACTTTGGTCAAATGCCACCTTCTCAATGAGGCCACTCCAATCACCCTATTTCATGTTGCCACTTACCCACCATCAGCCTGAAACCCTCCCCCTGCCCTTTTGTCGTAACACCTATCATTTTCTACATACACTCTATATACCATTTTGTTAGCCTGTCTCTTTCTGCTGGAAAATAAGTTCCAAGGTGAAGATTCTTGATCTGTTCCCATCACCAATGTGTTCCCAGTACTGAGAGCAGTATTTGGTATTCTGTGCGTGCGTGCTAAGTCATTTCAGCCGTGTCTGACTCTTTGTGACCCTACGGACTGTAGCCCACCAGGCTCCTCTGTCCATGGGATTCTCCAGGCAAGAATACTGGAGTGGATTGCCATGCTGTTCTCCAGGGGAGCTTCCCGACCCAGGGATCAAACTCCTGTCTCATATTAAGTTTCCTGCATTTCGCAGGTGAGTTCTTTACCACTAGCACCACCTGGAAAGACCCTGGCATACAGTGGTGTTCACTAATTATTGCATGGATGGGTGGATGGGATGGATGGGTGGAGAAAGGAAATAATAGCCAGGAGCCCCTTGTGTTCATAGGGACAGAAGGCTCCAGGGAAGGGGACTGGGGCCAAGGGTTTGGTCTGGCAGCATGATACCCATTGGGGTGGGGGAGGCTCAATGCCCACATGCTCGTTGTCCCTCTGCTAAGTCATTGGGGGTAAAATGATCACCCAGCTCGGGAAGGACACTGAGCCCATTTGTGCAAAGAAGAGTGTGGGAGCCCTCCAGGAAAGAGGGTCGCCCAGTGGGACGACATGGTGTCTCTGGACAGTTTATTTTACACAGGACGAAATCTAAGCATCTCAAGTGTACACACAGAGCCAAAGGAGGAAAAAATGAGAGCATTTAACTTCCTGAAAATGCTTTATAATAATGCAGAACAATTATATAGAGCAAACGCCTTCAAAATTTAAACATTTAATTTTTCAGCATTAATACACACGAATGCTATTACGGGGGTGGGGTTGGAAGGGCGGATTATAGCCTCTGTAGGGATCAGAGTTTCAACAGTGTTACTTATAAATTATAGTACATCAACTTTATTTACCGATCTAGGCAGCCAGGGGATGGAAGGATATACAACGTGGAATAAACACATTCATACCGGGATGAGGAATGCTGGAGGAGACACAGCTTTTTAACATTAAAAATGTATAAAGTATTTAGCAAAAGTTACAGAAAACAGAGCAAACAAGCAAGTTTATTTTGTTAGAAAATCCCGTTTTCATGGGGTTTGCTGATGTGCTCCTGTCTGTGAAGGGGCTTGTTCCTGCCCCATCGTCCCCTTCCTAAGGGAAGGGCAGAGATACCGATTTGGGGCCCCGTCCCCAAGGATGGCATGTGTCCCTTTGAATGACTGTCCCTGGGTCCACACGGCTGCCTGGAGGCCCCTGTCCCAAGAGCTGGTCTCTTGCTGCATGCAATGCCAGTTGAAGAGCACTTCCACTCGACGGACAACAAACGCCCAGGTCCCGGGAGAGGATGTGACAATGACAGGTTATGGGACGAATGAGAGCAGAGTGGGGCCAGTCTGGTGCTCTTGCCCTGGCTCATTATGCTTTCCTTCCTCATCACCACGTCACACCGTCCCCATCAGAGTACCCATGTGCCTGACCCTCTGCCTCCCACCACTGCAAGCCCGTTAGGGATGCCCCATCACACATAAAGGGTCAAGTCCCCTGAACAGCACAGAGATCCAAAGGCATCACAGCCCCTCTCCCTCGGAGACACCTTCCAACAAGGTCCCCCAGTAGCCATGCCCCAGCATCTAGAAGGTTCAGGGGAAACAGAACATTGGTTTTTGTCACCTTAGTCTCACCAAGCCAGGAAAGAGGGGTTGGGTCCCCCACCTTCACAAAGGGCCCGATAGAAATTACTCCAGTGGGGGTGGGGTGGAGTGGGGAAGATGTTGAGAGCCCCCAGGCCCCCCTCCCCCAGAAAAAAGAGGCATCCTGGCAGCGGGGGATCCTGTGTTGTGGGCTCCACAGCCCACACCGTCACCTGGCTGGACCCAAGGATGTCTTCTGTTGGCTGGGAGAGGTACCTGGTTGCTTTCCGGGGCTCAGCTTTCACTGAGCAGGGCACAATCAGGACGTAGCTGGAGGCGTCCTTACTTTGGGGATCTTGGCCAGAGCTGACCAGCATCAGCAGTTCGGTGTGGTTTTCTCTCTGCCACCACCCAGGAGGGTGCAGGCATAGATCAGGTAAGCAAGGCTAGGGCGCTGACAAGGACCTTAAGGGAGGGGGCTCTGACACCATGCCTGTTTTTGCTCCTTGGAAGTGACCCTCGGGATATGGTGTCAAACATCAGTGGATGAAAGGTAATGGCTTCTGCTTTCTTTAGGAGTCCGAGGAGGAGGAAGTACCTCATTCTCAACAGCTCATGAAACTGTAAGTTTTTGTGTCTAAAAATCTTTTTAGATTTCTCAGCACCCGGGGCCCCCTCTCATGAAGGTGTGAGGTGACAGCATGCACAGCTGTGCCGAGCGGACCCAGATTAGGTATGACGTGTGCATTGGGCACAAAACTGGAAATGAGAACGGAAGGAGACAGAATGCAGCAGCTGGAGGAGGCCTGGGAGAATGTTCTAGAATAAACACCTTCAGTTTGCAGGTGAAGGAAGATCCAGAGAAAGGTGGTGCTGAGCCCATGGCCAGCCCCCTGCTTTCTCACCCACACCCTCTCCACCCACCTCCCACACCCCTGAACTCTCACCAAATGGCAGGGACTGGGCGAGGTGAAGGGAGGGTCCCAAGGAGCAAGTGGATCTACCAGCTGAGATACCAGCTTCAGGGGGCAGCAGAGACCCTGTCCGCCATCCCCGCCTCCATCCCCAGCAGCTCTCTGCATTGTGAAAAACTTAAGTGTTAGATGCCCCCCAAACTAAAATGACTCAAAAAAAGCCAAGTGTAAGTCCCAAGAACCACTGGATGCAGCTGGCTGGAAGTAGCTGTGCAAACAAGCTCAAGACTCCAGGTCAGGAGCTTCCAGGAAGACAACTTGTGTTTTTAAGAGCAAGGAAGCAGTGGGGTACACCCATTCAATGGACGGCTACTGGGCATTGCAGGGAACAAGCTAGTGACATCCTACGACAAGGTGACTCAGAGGCATCAACCTGAGCGAGGAGGCCAGACTCAAAGGCTTCTGCCTATTTCTATGACACACTATAGAAGGCAGATCTGCAGGGTCAGAAAATCCATCAGTGGTTGCCAGGTGCTGGGGCTGGGAAGAGTTGATGGACATCAAAGGAGCATGAGGGGATGTTTTTGGAGTGATGGAAATATTGTGTTGATCTCAGCAGTGGTTACTAGACCGTGTCAAAGTGTTAGTTGCTCAGTCGTGTCCAACTCTTTGTGACCCCATGGACCCCATGTGTCCGCCAGGGTCCTCTGTCCATGGGATTCTCCAGGCAAGAATACTGGAGTGGGTAGCCATTCCCTTCTCCAGGGGACCTTCCTGATCCAGGGACTGAACCCGGGTCTCCTGCATTCCTGGCAGATTCTTTACCATCTGAGCTACCAGGGAAGCCCCATAAGACTGTGTAAGTTTGTCAAAATTCATTGAACTGTATCCTTCAAAAGGGTGAATTTTCTTGTACGCTCATGAACCCCCAATTTCGAATGTCAAATATCTCAATAAACTTGGAAAAAAAGGCAGTGGGACAGGAAGGTTTATGGAAATAATGGTATGCTGGCTAAGGAAGTGTGCTTCTGATCTGTGCCCCACTTAACACTGGTCCAGGAACTTTCCCTATCTACATAATCACCAGTAGGTCTGCAGAATCCTGTATAAATTCTCCTTGTCAAGGCCATTCACCATTGGAAGTAAAATCACTTAAACAAGCCGAGGTCTTTGATGTCCTTGGAATCTTATGGCTTGCATTTCCAAGAAGGGACTTTGGCTCTGCCAAGATTTCTTTGCTTCCATCTCCTAATCTAGTAATTGATTGGTTTCCACAAAGGGAATACAAACCCCTGGTTCCTGAGTATACACAGGGTTTTTCTATTTGCTTCAGTTGTTAATCAGCCTCAGTGAGGGAAGAAGTGTTTCCCCCTCAAAGAAATCCAACCCACCCTTCCCTGCTCCCCAGCTGACACAGGTGTTGGGTAGATTAAAAGGAGACCCAAGGTGCTCCCATGGGAAGAACCTCAGGTCACCCATCCCTGTGGGTCAGCTGGCCAGTGCTTTCCAACGCTGATCAGAAGCAATAGAAAAAAAAAAAAAAGAGAGAGAGGGACAAGCAGCTTATCCTGGAGGTTGTCTTGGTAACTGTTTGTCTTAGATTCTATTCTAAAAATCAGGCTTTCACAGATGAAACAAAGTGCATCCGTGTCTCCTAGGTAGAAGGGGCTCACCTGTTCTCAGAAATGGAACAGTGGATGTGCTCACGAATAACCTGGAGTCATTCACCCTGAAAAAAGCCAAGCATATCCTCTTATAACCTAAATACCCAAACCCAAACCAACCATGAGGACAGAGCACCACTCTGAAGATGACTCTCAGACATGACTTCCTCCCAACCATAGGGACAGAGGCCTGTACTCTCAACTTCAGCCCTGCTCGTGATTCGCTATTCAGTTCACAGCTCTCACTGGCTGGCCTTGGGCTTCATGCTTCCTCTGTGTAAAGCAAGAATTATTTAAAACAAACAAATCTCTCAAATTTGAGCTGGATGTGAGCTGTGAGGGTCTAGTGACCCCATGATCGTACTCTTGGTACTCTCTGGTTCTTCCGTCCTTGGGTAAATGCCACACGGCTTATTACAGGCTAGCAGTAGGTTAAACGTGGAAGAGGTGCAAGGCTCTCATTTCCCAGAAAGGTCTGAAAACATGCGCTTGTCCCCATGGAGAACAGAAGGGCTGGGGGATGGGGCGGAGTTCCTGGCTGGTATGCAGCTATGGCTGCAGTACTGTATAATACCTGGCTTGCCCCAAGTGTCTGCTGATTAGATGAGTGAATGAGAATCAGTGAATGAATGAAGAGCTATCAGTACAACAGAGGGTATCTCTGCAAACCCAGACTCTGCAGAGAGTATCTGTAGGTGAATGCCAAGGTTACTCATCTGCAAGACCCTTGGGGAAAAGACGAGTCTACGCAAAAGAACAGATCATTGGTTTCCCTGATGACAGATAGGGCTATATCTTGTTCCTAGATCTTTGCATACTGCCCAGGCTTAGCTAAATGCTTGATGAATGAATAAAGGAGGGAAGAAAAAAGGAAAAGAAGTATATGGGGGTGCCTAACGAGACTGAGGGAAAAGGGGGAAAGCATGACTTCAGAAAATAGACTGGCCTACATGAGGCCAACTCAGGCTACCCTGAAAGAGGCGAGAGCCCCAGGGAATAACAGAAGACTCGGGAATCCTCAGATGGGGATGAGAAAACAAAATCAATGAGCCACATCACACATGAACGTATCTATGTTAACAAGGCTATTGGCTTTGAATGTTGGAAATTAGTTGAATCCACAAATTAGTTGACTAAGCCACGAAGCAGTTACTACTAGCACCAATCTTTTTTTTTTTTTTTTTAATCAAGAAACCAAGAAATGATAGCCCCAAATGGGCAGCTGGTGTCACAGCCCAACCCCAGACGAGGAGGAGTGGTTCTCCACACCAGACACAGATCTGTCCTGGCGGCCTGCATGTTAGTGAAGGCCTTCACACTGACCTTTCTGGTTGGGATGTTTTGAGAAGAAAAGTGGCAAAGCTTGGTTTGCTTTAGGATATTCAGCATCTTTCTACTATCACTACGAGGGCGCCATACTGACTCAGAGAAAGGGGTACCAAGAGATACAAGAAAAACGAGTCATCAGTTACCAGCCTGGACGATGGAGAGAGAAAGACCAGTGAGTTATCCTCTTAGATGGCTGCCCTTATGAGACATGAGTCCTGTGAACCCAAAGTAATCAATGGGAAAAGTGAAGAAACACGGGTTCTTAGGGTGTGGGCTCCAGGCTAGAATGTGCCCCTTGCAAGCTGTCTGACCTCCTCCAGCCCTATTCTGCTTCCAGTCCCCTCAAGCCAATTCTCAAGATTTAGTATGTAAGCGAGAAAGTGATGAGTGAGGACCCGGTGGCTTCCCAGTCAGCTCAGACCAGGCTTTCCAGGGAAAAAGGAGATGGCAAAAGGGCAAGGGGGCACCAGCCCCAAGCAGGGGCTGCAGGTGGGGCTTGGGAACGTGCAGAAGGGGCTGAGAGGCCAAGGTACCCGACTGCCTGGATGGTGACATGTACTGTGGCCACGACAGTCTGCAATGCCTGCGTGGTGCCCGCCAATGAGAGCCACACACGGAACGGCAGTCCCAACTCCACCGTGCACAGGCACATAGAACCACCTGCGAGGTGACAGAGACTTGTCCCAACCCCTCCCTGACGTGAGACTGACTCAGCTCCCTGGGATGGGCGAGGGTGGAGGAGGGGGCTTCCCCGAGGAAGCGGCTGCAGGTTGGGTGGACTGGGATGTCTGGAAAGAGCACGTGACATGGATGCCTGATCTAACAGGCACACGATTCACTGCTCCAACTTGGGGTGAATTTGCTGAATGAGGTAGTTTCATCCTGACCTCTCCAGGCAGGGTCAGTCTGGGAAAACTGGAGCCAGACCTTCTTCCCAAGACTCCCATTGGTGAAAACTAGCAGAGAAGAGCCAGGATGTAGGCCCTCAGAATATTCAAGGCCCTCAGAATATTCAAGGGGGGAAAAAAAAATCAAGAGGGAGGGCTGCTGCAAAGGATTCTGGGTGCGGGCTGCTGTGCTGAACGGTGGCCTTCTCTCCATGACTCTGATCCTGACACTTGGCTTGGAGACGGAGACCTCCCTCCCCTGCCCCTCCAAAGGCCTGGAGACAAGGAGGTCAGTTGGAAGAAGGGCCGTTGGGCTTCCAGGGGCATGAGCATGGGACACAACTGCTCTGGGTGGGGAGGGGACCCCTCTGGTACTCAACAGGGACCACAAAGTTCCAGTCTCGGTTTATCCTTGGAGTGGCAAGCGCAGCACGGGACTCAGGGGGCTTCAGCCTCAGAGACAAGGGCAGGGCTGTGGATCCATCTTCTCGGCCTGGGAACACCGGGGAGCTCCCTGTGGGGCCATCTGGGCCGCCCTTCTGGCATCACTGTCCCCTCTCCTCAGTGGACCAGGAGAGCAGGGGGAGGGCAGTGCCACTCCCGACAGCAGGCCCCCCCGGCGGGAGCGCCACCTCCTCTCCGTGGGACCCCCAACCCCTCCTCGGTAGGACCCCCCGGGCCGTGCGTCTATATCTCCATGTCCACGGGGCGGATGTTGCCCGTCTTGTGCTCTCTGACCCACAGCTCCCTGTCTTTGGCTGGGTCCACTTTTCGAAGCAGTTGGTCCACAGGCTCGACTGTCTGCAAGGGATGGAGAAAGAGGACACAGTTGGAGGCAGAGGTGGAGTCAGGGGCGTATCCTCTGAGCTACGCCACTCACACCCTTGCACCCGACACAGCAGCTCCTCTAGAGCATTGTGGGGTCCCAGGGAGGCCTGTGTGAGGGACAGACCTGGGGGCTGGGAGAACCAGGGGTGGGGAGATGCAGAGCTCTGGCCTCTGCTCTTCTTCCCCTCATACACATGACCCTCCAGACCACAGGGTGGGTGAAAGGGCAGGTGGGCTCAAGAGTCTATGACCCGTTCCTCTTTTCACGTGTCCCCCCGTTTACCACCTGAAAACAGGTTTATTGAACTTTAGCTTGAGAGGTTTTGAATAGCTCCAGCATTGTAAGAAATCCAACAGAGGAGGCAAGGTCACCTCCAGCTATTTTAACCATCATAACACATCTATGGGGTGCGCTTGGGATGGAGTAACGTAGTTGCCCAGGGTAACTGACACGTCCATCCCAAGAGGTCCCTGCCCACCCTCAGGACAGATTCCTCCATAGCAGCTATGTAACCTGCCACCATGGCACAAAGGCCATGGCTCCCCCTGGCCCAGCATCCCCCAGGGGCCCCACTGGTCTCGACCTAGGTTGGAGAACTCACGCTTTGGTTGAACATGTCCGTCTCGTGCCGCAGCTGCGTGTACTGGCAAAGGTGCTGCCGTATCATCTCCACCCTCTCCACCTCCAGCCGCTCCAGCTCCTGGCGAGGAGGAAACCCACAGAGACCTCTGGGGGGTGTCCCTTCAACCTGGGGACCTTCCCCCTACACGGGTCCTTGACCATCCTAGAGGCAAAACACAGATGCTGCCCGACTCCCTGGGGTCTGGCGAGGCACCCACCCCATATCTGGGGGCGAAGGTATAGCCAAGGATGCAGTAGCTGCTGTTTCCTGAATCTCCTTCTGCCAGGCATGGTGGGTACTATGAGCTTTCCATGCATCGCTTAATTGTCCTCATCATAATGTTAAGAGATACAGGTTCTGTTCTTACCTTTTCCAAACAAGGGAATGAACACCTCGAGGGGTTACATCGCTTGCCCAAAGTGACAAGGAATTATGGGAGCAGTGGGATTTGCACTTTTGTGCATTTCTTTTTTTTTCTTTTGGCTGCACAGGATCTTAGTTGCGGCATGTGGGATGTAGTTCCCTGACCAGGGACTGACCCCAGGCCACCTACACTGGGAGTGTGGAGTCTTAGCCACTGGACCACCAGGGAAGCCCCCTGTTGTGCCCTTAATCAAACTTCTGCACCGCTGCAGCCCCAGGCCCTGACAGGGCTGAGAAACAAAACACGTGCAGGAGCTTCTGCCCTTCAAACTCTTGGGGCTTTGTCCCTGGGCCTCTGCTGAGTGGCCTCGTCTCTGTCCACCCTGAGTGCTGAGGGACAGGCCGGGGAGGCAGAAGGGCCAGGAGCGGGGTGGCCAAGGCCACAGGGAAGAGCAGAAATTTGCTTTGACTCCTAAATGGCCCTGCTTCTTTGGAATTTAGGGGATCCGGCCACTATTCTGTGTCCAACTAGGTCACTGCCCAGGTGATTAGCCGGGAGTCGGGGGAGTAAGCAGGAAGCTTAATTAGGAGATTAACCAGGAGGAAATCTAGGCCACTGTCCCCGGGGGAGGCCTCTAATCTGCTCTGGTGGGCTGGTGCCTGCAGAAGGCAGAGGGTAGTCCCATGCTGGATGGGCAGATGGACAGGGGTGGCTTGGGGCAGAGGGATGGTGTGATAAGCACTTGGCAGGACACCTCCTTTCTCACCTGGCCCAGTGGCCCAAGTGCCAACCCATCTCACCATCTACGCAGTGGGTGCTGACTTCACAGAAATACTCAGGAGAGCAAAGAAGTGGTCCAATGCCTGTTCCCCCACCCCTGGTCAGAGGCCTCCCCCACTGCCCCAACCTCACCCATCCACACGTCTCGCAAGGCTCTGTGATTGTAGACCCTTAATTCTTCTGGGGGAAGGAAGGCCCACATTTCCTACAACTTGGCTATTTTTCCTAAATGGACCACTCTCTGCTCGGTTGACCCTGACCCCTCAGGACGATACAGCAAGAGCCCATAGCTGCCTGTGTTCACACAGTAGGAAGTGCCAGAGCAAGGGTATGAATCCACATGGCCTGGCCTGGAGATAAGCTCTCAGTTTCAACATTAGAGAAGATCTAATGACCATCTCTCACCTCCACCCATCGACCTCACGTCCACCAGCATCCACCCATAGCTTCCTGAGCGCCCACCCCTGCGGGGACATGCTTCTGCATCTCCAGTCACTCACCAATGTGGTGGTCACCATCTCTTCAAACCACTTGGACTGGGCCTGGTTGTAGAGGTCCACACAGCGCATGAGGTCATCTCCTGCAAAGGGCCAAGGCCACTGTCACTCACCAGGGCTGCCCTCTGCCACCTGTACCCCACGGCCGAGGTGATGGAGGCAAAGAAGGGGCAACCCAGCATTATCAAAGACTGGCTTCAGAGCGTGCACCTGAACTTGACTCCAGATGCCAAAAACTCAGGAAGGCGGTATGTACGGTGTGGGTCGGGGTACTCCGGGGACCCCTCAAGTCTATCATAAGCCCCAGAAATGCTTCCTCCTCTAGAGATGGCAGTTTGATTTCACATTGGCAAGTCCTGCTTGGTTGAACAATGTGTCTCAAGCAACTCGGTACTAGTTACAGAAGGGAAGTTTGCACACCACGTCCATCCACTGGTGTGTCTGTGTGTCTCTGTGATTGTGTGTCTGTGTGTGTGTACAGGCAGCAAGCTGTCATTCTGAAACACAAAAGAACGTGTCTGATGCTTTATGGCTCATTCATGTACAATAATGGTATAAAAACAGGCACCAGAGTTTACCACACCAATGCCAGGATACTGGCTACCTTGGGAAACAGAGAAAGGGTCCGGGTGGGAAGGGATGGGCTCTTTCGATAGCATTTCTTAAGAGAGACATCTGAAACAAACTATTCTATCTTGATGGCCAGTGTGTTCTTTTATGTAATTGTATATGTTTGAGACAGTTTATAGTTAGAAAGAAAGCAACCTGAAAGCGTTACTAAGGTCCTGGTACCCTAGACTCTTGCTACAAAGAACACAATTTCTGAACCAGAAGCACTGGTACACCCTGGATATTTGCTCCAAATGTGATCTCATGATGTTCCCCAGACAGGGCGAATCAGAAACGATTTGCACAAGTTCCTTGGGTGATTCATGTGTACATCACAGTTGGAGGAGCACAGGTCGGTCTGCATAGAGCTTCCTGATTATCACAGGGTTCCAGAGAAAGGAAGACACCAGGGACTTCGCTCACGATGGGAAAACTCATGAGTGAACCCAACGATAATGGGTTAACCCTTCAAAGGGATCCCTAGAATGGCATCACTTGCTCACGTGTATTCAGATATGAAAGCGAAGGGAAGTGGGGGAGAGTTATGCCCAGTGCCTGGCTCAGGGTCTCCTCCCCAGTGAGCCACACCATTATCTGGGAGCTAAGCCTTGAGAAACAGAACCCACGTCAAGGGCTTGGTTCATTTTGCTCTTGGTCCAAGGCCAATGGCTGGGCCCTTGATCCCAAGAAGGACTGAACTGGAGGGAAGAAAGTGGATATTTCACTGCAGTCACAGTCCCACCAAAAGCCTGGGCCTGACTGTGGGTAAGGTCACCCTTATAAACACAATATGAAATTCCCAAAGCTTTATTTGTTGATCCTGATGTTGAGAACATGCTTCACGAACCTCTGCAACATCAGGAAATAAAGTAGATGAAGGCAGGTGTGTCTCTTCCCTATGCAGTCCAAGGGTTTGAAATCAGACCCTTCTGAACAGTACAGGTTAAGGACACGGATTCTGGAACCGGATTACTGGGGTGTCATATAGCTCTACTGTTTACTAGCTGTGCAGCCTTGGACCAAGTTGATTCACCTGCCTGTGCCTCAGTTTCCTCATGTGTAAAATGGGGATAATAACAGTACTTTCAGAGAGCCACAGTGAAGATTAGGCAAACCAAGAAAAAAAAATGAAAAAGAAATACAAAGAACAAAATAAAAAAATAAACCACTTATGAAAAATATTTGCAATTCAAATGACAAAATGTTGATTTTCCTAACATAATCCCTGTCAATCAATCAATGAGAACAAGACCCGCCATCTGACAAGAAAATGGAAAGATAATATGAGTGAATCATTTTAAAAGTCACAGATGATTTAAAAGTCTATTTTTAAAATGCTCAACTCTACTAAAAAAGCAGTGTAAATTAAATTAGAAACAAAATACTATTTTTCACTAGATAGCTAGGATATCAAAATGAGACAGGATACAGTGTTGACAAGAGTTTAGGGAACAGGCATTCATAGAGAGTAGGCATACCCATCTGCAAAGCAACTTGGAAACATCCATCAGAATGAATACAAGCCTCTGACCCAGTTACACCCCCACATCCTGGCGACATGCAGACACCCCCCCCCCCCCCCGCAGCCCACAGAGAGGCATTTATAGTAACAGCATCGCTGGCATTGACAAACACTCTGAAACCATCTGAGAGTCCTACAAAAGTCCATTAGGGGAATGATGAAATACATCTGGATACAATCATATACTTGCACGTTATTCAACTGTTTAAGAAATCTGATGTACATAAATGGATGGGTAAATAAATTGACGATGAAACAGACCTATCTCTAAGATACATCTATTAAAATGTAAGTTCAGAACAATATAATATGATATGTATATACATTTAAAAACATTTAAAAAATTAGGGTGTGTCGACAGTGACTATATCTGGAGAATAAGATTTTATATTCTTATGTGTTGATTAAAATATTTTGTCAAGCAGCAATATTGTTTTTGTAACATAATTATTTAACAGTTTCTGTAGTTAAGCTAATTTAAATGTGCCTCTCCTCTCCTTGAGTTTTCTTTCCTACTCCCAACAGGTGTAGCATGGCTTCTGTTTCTACTACTGTGCTATTAAAGATTTTTATATAAATGTTGCATTTATATTACATTATTCTGTTATGACATCTTTACATCATCTTATTTCCAAATGTCCCTAAGATGCTGTTTTTCATCCTTTAATGAACTAATTACACCAGGTTCAACAGAAGTTGGGGTGAAAAAGATTTAGAGACCAAACCATCCAATCCAAACCTTCTCTCACAGCACATATTCTAATCCCAGAAAGCAAAGTGCTTTACCTTTTTACCTTGTACACTGCGAAACTGGTTGTTAAGCTATATTGAAATTTTTTTAAAAAAACTTTCTTGCTGATTTTTCTCCCCCTTCCTTGTGCATTAGCTAATTTTTACCTCTAGGTGGAAGCAGAAGCTGACTCACAGGAATATTTTGGAGAGACTCTGAAATATGGTTCTTTCTTTTCTTTTTTAAAAATATTTTCTTGGCTGCACTGCAAGGCATGAGGGTTCTTAGTTATCCAACCAGGTGTCAAACCTGCACCCCTTGCGCTGGAAGCGAGTAGTCTTAACCACTGAATTGCCAGAGAAGTCCCTGAAATACGATTATTTCTTTAAACAAAATGTCAGCCTCTATTCTGGGTCAGAAGTCCATCACTGGAGGAGAACCTTTGGAGAACTAGTACCCGGGGAGGTGGGGCAACTTGGCGGGTGGGTGGGGTTTGCACTTCAAGGAACTCCAGGCAGGGGCAAGACCCCTCAATTCTAGGTCCTGGAGGAGTCTGCCCACCACCTGACCAGAGACCCTGGGCTTGGGCCAGAAGCAGCCCTCTCTGGGTAGGGTGTGGGGAGACCCCTCCCTCGCCACTGCTTCCCGCTCCACAGCCTGCACCAGTCTCACCCTGTGGAACGCATATTCCCAGGCACCCCATCTCCCAGCCTCTCCTGTCCATGCCTCTGGGACCAGGTGAGGACAGAGAGGGCAGCAGGCGACAGGGCAGCACTCACCCGCCTGCGTGGACTTCCTCCGGGCCTTCTTGATGTCCTCCTCTGTCTTGTTGCTCAGCTTGATCTCCAGCTGCTGGGTCTTCATCTCCAAGTCTCTCTGCCGCTCCGTGAGGGCTTTTCGGGCCTGGGGTCCAAGGACGTGGAGTTAATCACAGGCTCAGAGACAGCAAGGGCCCACTGGGCCTGGCCTCCTATTTTAGGTTGCTGTTCAGTCGCTAAGTTGTTTCTGACTCTTTGCAACCCCGTGGACTGCAGCACGCCACACTCCCCTATCCGTCACTATCTCCTGGAGTCTGCTCATCATGTCCATTGAGTTGGTGATGCCATCCAACTATCTTGCCCTCTGCCACCCCCTTTTCCTCTTGCCTTTATTTAATCTTTGCCAGCATCAGGGTCTTTCCTAGGTAAGTCCTTTCTTTTCCCTGCTTTGGTAAATGAGGCTACAGGGGTTCCGTTAGGCTGAGTGGCCAGATCAGCATCACTCAGCCAGCTGGGGACCACACTGAGGCTGCAAAGCATCCTTTAATCCTTGGCCTAGAGCAAGCCCCCCAGAGCATGTTTTCACTGGAGCATGTACATGCACTGGGGACCCAGGCAGTCCTGAGACCACAGCTTCTCCAGGGAGGCAGGGACCACAGAGATCATCGACGTCACCTCCCAACAGTGCTCAGCAGCTGGTGACACCAGCCTCCCCCTTCTGGGGTGGAATGGGCCTGTCGGTGCTGGGCACTGGCAAGGTCTAGGGTGCCCGCAGAGGTAACACGGTCCTCTTCTCCCGCACCCCTCCCAAAGGCGCTGGGGTCAGCCCCGGGGGGAGACCTCTCTCTGCTCCATAACTGACCATCAGAGCTCCCAGCAAGGTCAGACCACCTTGGCCTCTGGGAGGGGGGTGGTCCAGTCAGGAGGGATTCTGCCAGGTGAGACCCAGACAAAGGGGCCCTGTGTGGACTGGCAGTACATCCAGGCTTCAGGACCCTCAAAATCAGGGTGTATCTTGTCTCACATTCTACAACCCCAAGGCAGGTGCAGCCTCTCCCACACTCACCGGGAATCTGAGCACCAGGGGAAGCACACACGTAACCTTCGGCCGGGGTAGGGGGTTCTCACACTACCCCGCAACCCCAGATCTGGCTGCAGGGGGGACAAACGCCCCTGCCAGGGCACATGGAGCCCCTGCCGGCCCCCAGCCCCTGCTCCCTCCAGCAGGACCCCTCCCACTCCGCGACCTGGGCCCTCACCTTCTCCACCGCTGCGTAGCGGCTGGCAAGCTGCTTGCGGAGGTCTGCGATGTGGTGGTCACACTTCTTCATGTCCTTCTTGAAGTTCTCGCGGAAGTTCATCAGGGGCTTCTCCACCTCGCTGTGCAGCTGTCGATGGGGGAGACACACTCAGGACCCGGGGGGCACAAGCTATGAGAGGAGGGAGGGGGTGCTCTCTCCCACCCCGTGGGTGAGGATGGATATCATCTCACAGGGAGGTCAGAGACACGTGGTTGTGGTATGCAGTTGAGGAAGTCACCTCCACCGGCCAGGCCCAGGGTTCACACCAAAGGATGGGTTAGTGCCTGGAGCCCACCAAGTCCCTGTGGGCACCCTCTTCCTGTGTGAAGCCCGCAGAGCCTCCTCCAGGGCTTTGCTCAGATGTATCCCTTACTTTCTAAACTGGGAGCTTTGGGGACCATCCCTGTGACCCCAAACACTCAGCCACTATCACAAGGGCGACATTTAACCAGGCGATCTCGGGTCGGTTCTACTTATTGATCATCTACCACGTGCCAGGTGCAAGGACCACAGATGATGTGCACGTGGTCCAAATCTCCAGGAAGCCATGGTGGGGGCTCACAGGGACCCTCCCTGGGCTGTGCCCGCTGGTCAGCGCGGAGGCTGGCGCACCCCCACGCCACCAGAGTGGACCAGCCTTGCACCTCTAGGGCCAGAGAAGGGCCCTTTATGCTCTGAGAGGCGCTGGGTGGCATCAGGTTTCCCAGCTTTCTTTTCTTTCATTCCTCTTTTCCACCCCACTCTCTTTGGAAGGAGAACTGTTACTTAAAACTTTTTTTTGAGGGTACGAACATGAGATGTATGTGACAACAGATAAATATGGACCTGCTGTGGTCAAAGGCACAGTCTAGCGGCCTCCCTGCCCCTGACTCAGCTTCTCAGAGCCTCACCCACCCTGTCTTGGCTCCTAAGGCCCCCAAAATAACCTCTAGGACCTCCTTACTGGCCTCCTAGGGCCCCTGACTTGGCCTTCCAGGGTCTCTCAACCTCCACTCTTCCCGCTGGGAATCAGAACTGAACCTCCCTGGATGGATGACATGCCAGCTCTGGGACTTCTCTCCCTCCTCACCAGGCTCTTTCTTGCTACATTACCTTTTCTCCAGAGGCCTCAAGGATGGAGGTGCTCCCTGTACCAAACCACTGATTACATGTTGACTCTGAACTCTAGGAGGGTGGAGGCCATGCTGGCTGGGCCCCTGTTGTATCCACAGTGCCTGGCCGGAGCTGGTACACAGGGGGCCCTCCTGCACTACTCAGAAAAATGAGATTTTCGGGGCCCGATGCTCTGGGTGACAAGATGATGCTTTGCTGGTGGGTGACCTTCAAAGTCTAATGGAGCCAGGGCTGCACTTCCACCTCTCCCCTCATGTTGGCTGTAATGTCTGCTATCATGTTTTTGAGCCCTGGGAAGATTCCTTGCACAGGAAAACACCCCCATCTGGTGGCAATCTGTAAGATGTTACCAACTTAACTGCTTTTGAGACCTAGGGAACCCCCTCCCCACACAGATTAGGCACTGGGGGAGGAAGGCGAGGGCTGCACAGTTGGCTGCCTTGGGAAACTGCTCCTGGTTGTGGGTCTATATGGGTTAACTTGGCTTGTTGACCCAGTAACTCTGAGCTCTCTTTCTGAGGCCCTGGACTGCGAGTGATTTCCATATATTCATATGCCCAGGAGTGACCTGCAGAGACTTGTCAATCCTCAGGATTTCTCTGTCCTGGCCCCAGACTGTGTGGTCTGGGGAGGGACCAAGATCCTGCCCAGACCCCCAAGGCTCTCCCCAAATTCCAAATGACATTCTGGAAACATCACACTACTGGCTGTTAGAAGTGATTCAATCCCATGGATTGAAGACCCACAGAAACTCACTCTATATTTTAAGTACTTTAACAAAAAGGCTAATTTTTTAAGAAAGTTGGCTAGATGTCTTTATACTCATTCTTAAGTTTTAAGCATTACAGGCTAACCAGGAGGCCAAAGTCCTCCACAGAAGTTTGTCCTTATGAGCTTGAACTGGCCTGGCTTGGCTGCAATAGGCCATTGAAGCCATTCAGTTTGCCTTTCAGAATTTCTGCCCCTTCCTTCCACGTCACTCATCAGAAGAGAGCAAGAGAAGTCTCAGGTTGGAAGGAATTTCAGACACCACAGGAAGACCTCGGAGAAACTGTGGGTTGGGTGACGGACTGCCACAATAAAGTGAGTGTCACAAAACAGTGAGTGTTGCAATAGAGCAGGTCACATGGATGCTCTGGTTTCCCAGTGTGCACGAGAGCAATGTTTTATACTACACTGTAGTCTATTAGGGCTTCCCAGGTGGCTCAGCGGTAAAGAATTCGCCTGCCAATGCAGGAGATGCAGGAGATGTGGTCCCTGGGTCAGGAAGACCTCCTGGAGGAGGAAATGGCAACGGACTCCAGTATTCTTGCCTGGAAAATCTCCTGGACTGAGAAGCCTGCGGGCTACAGTCCACAGAGTTGAAAAGAGTCGGTCATGACTGAGCAAGCATGCATGTAGTTTATTAAGTGTGCAATAGCAGTGTATCTTAAAAATGTTCATGCCTTAATTTTAAAAATACTTATTACTTGGATTTCCCTGGTGGTCCAGTGGTTAAGACTCTGTGCTCCCAAGCCAGGGGGCACGGGTTGGATCCCTGGTCGGGGAGCTAAGATCTTGCATGCTGTGGGTACGGTCAAAAGAAAAATATTTATTACCAAAAAATGCTAACCATCATCTGACAATGCAGGGTTGCCACACATCTTCAATTTGTAAAAAAGAGACACTAAAGCCAAGTACTATATAGAACAAGGATGCCTGTATCTGGTCCCGTGTTTCTCAAACAGTGCATTGCTAAGAGCTGTGAAATGGTTAGTGGATCAGGACGGCTTTTTGATGAGCATAGCCCAGACATGAAGAGGAAACATCAGAGATGTTTTAGCCACATACGGGGGTATCTGTATGTGATTATCTAGGTGTGGATACGTGTGTGTTCCGGGTGGCCATGGAAAATGTATAACTGGGTCACAGTCAAGTCAGTTTCAAGTCTCACTGATTTGGTCCAAACACTTCACTTCACACTTGAAAAAAATGGAAGCCCAGAGATGCTAAGTGGCTTCTCCCAAGATCACAAAGCTTGTGAGTGATAGCACTGATAAAAAATCATTTTTTTATCATTCTCTTGAGGCCCTCTGTGCCCCCCAAAAATCTTCTGGCTGAATACATGGCCTCGATTGCATGATTAAATTTTCTCCCATCGCAAGGAATTTTTCTATTCTCTCTTCCTCACCCAGAAGCAGGTATAACTTCCTTTATACAGAGCAATCTTATTTCTTTAATAGTCTGTTGCTTTGAACAATGGCTCGGGCTAGGAGACTTAGAAAAGCCTAAGATCCCTGGAATGAAATTGCATTTCTTAAAGAGCTCTTGCCCCTCGACACAGAATACTCAGGAAGGACATTTTCAAGGAGCCTTTTGGAGCAGATGTTAAAATGGGTTTTGCACATGTGGAGCTATATTTATCTATGGTGGATGGATAGTCTTTTCTTTTTAAGGAATTGTCATACAATCACTGGGCTGCTACTATGGCTGCCTGAGGCCACCAACATTGACTGATGGGCTGGAGGCAGCAGACATTCTTATGGAAAAATCTATGTGTGAATTTTGTGTGAGTATTTTTCAGAAGCCTCCCATCAGCTAGATGAAGTCAGCTCTGAATTAAAACATCCCGGCATTTGGAAGATCAGCCTGTACCATGGTGGACAGTCCCTAAGAGAGGGCAGTGTGCTTCAGCACAGAGTTCTGGGTTTTAAATGCCACTGGTCTGCCCAGAGGAAAGGGCCAGGGGTCAAGGCTCCAACCCACTCAGTCTTCTCCTTTGTTTCCTCAATAGCTGAGCCCACTTGGCTATGTGACCACGGGCTGTGACTTGACCTCTTTGTTCCTTCTCATTTGTGAAACGGCGATGTTGTCTTGCATTATGCCTGATACAACTGAGGGAGATGAGTTACATCCTGCACATGAAACTCATGTAACCGTGATACTGTGATACATGGGGTTGGCTGTATATGTTAGGATTTTCCCATGTCCAGAAAATCCCAAATGGACTTTTTGGCCCACCAAATGACAACGTGTTTATTTTGCTCTTCATCCCCGCTCCTGGCCGGAACTCCTGGAGCCTTTGTAATTTCCTAAACAACAAAGGTGCTGAGAGAGCGTCTTCTGCTTAATATTTGGTCTTTGAGCCCAGTTCTGACACCAACTCCTACATTTCTTAGAATTTCTTATGAGACGAGTCTTGGTGGGCTCCTGGATGAGGGTTTGTCACCAAAAAGATCAGGCCATGATTGGAACTTTCAGCCCCTTCCTCTGATCCCTTGGAGGGAGAGGAAAGGGGCTGGAGACTGAGTTAATAATTATGCCTATGTGATGAAGGGCTTCCCTGGGAGCTCGGCTGGTAAAGAATCCGCCTGCAATGCAGGAAAGCCCAGTTCGATTCCTGGGTTGGGAAGATCCCCTGAAGAGGGATAGGCTACCCATTCCAGTATTCATGGGCTTCCTGGTAGCTCAGATGGTAAAGAATCCACCTGCAGTGAGGGAGACCTGGGTTTGATCCCTGGGTTGGGAAGATCCCCTGGAGGAGGGCATGGCAACCACACTCCAGTATTCTTGCCTAGAGAATCCCCATGGACAAGGAGCCTGGTGGGCTACAGCCCATGGGGTCACAAAGAGTCAGACACAACTGAGAGACTAACACACAGCACATGTGATGAAACCTCCACAAAAGTCTGAAAAATCACAGGGTCCAAGAGGTTCTGAGTTGGTGAACACACCCACGTGCTGGGATGTGCATCCCCAGCACCATGGGGACAGACACCTGCACTCAGGACCCTTTCTTACCTGACCCTGAGCATCTGTTCATCTGTGGCCTTTATCATACCCTTTAATATATAATAAACTGATGAATAAGTGTCTCCCTGAGTTTTGTGAGCTCTTCTAATAAGTTACCAAACCTGATGAGGGGATCACTCAAAACCCTGATTTGCAGCCAAGTGGGACAGAAGTTGTGAGTAACCCGGTGACCCACTACTTATAACAGCCGTCTGAAGCAAGGGTGGCCTCGTGGGACTGAGTCCTTAACCTGCAGGATCTGATGCTGAGCTCGGGACAGTTAAGTGTCAGAAGTGAATTACACTGTAGGACCTCCAGCTGGGGTCAGGGAATTGGTCAGTGTGGGGAAAACCCAGACATTTGGTGACTAGAAGTAGTGCTGTGAGTACGTGTAAGAATTTGCTTAGTCGTGTCCGACTCTTTGCAACCCCATGGACTGTAGGCCACCAGGCACCTCTGTCCATGGAATTCTCCGGGCCAGAATACTGGAGTGGGTAGCCATTCCCTTCTCCAAGGGATCTTCCCGACCCAGGGATCGAATCCAGGTCTCCTGCATTGCAGGCGGATTCTTCACCGTCTGAGCCGCCAGTGCTGTGAGCAGCAGTAGTAAAAAGTAAGATTATAGGAGAACTGCATGGGGGAGGGCTCTGTCTCCCAGTGAGCACTTCACAAATGACTGAGAATCGGGGGCCTGCTGATGGGGAGAAAAGGCCACCAGGATTCCCGGGGATCCAGCAGGTGACCATTTAGAAGCCTGCAGACTTGGCTCCCAGCCTCGATGCTCACAATGCTCACGACACAGCCTCACCATTCATCTCACGGTCAATGGAGGTTTCTACAGCCGCAGAGATTGGAGCTGCCGGGGGTTAGGAGAGCAGAAGGGAGACCTAGAGGGAACATTGCTGTGATCTACAGCTTAAAAATAACTCACTGCTCTGTATACAAGGTTCAAAGGCGACTCGTTTACGGGGCTCCTTTCTCTGCCAGTGCTCGAGAGGCAATTTCCTTGTGAAATGGTTGGTGTCTAAGGTTAGTGTGCCCTTGTTGGTGCAGGAGTTCTCACTCACGTTTGGGTGTCAACTCCCTCTCGGGGCACCAGCATCCTTCAGGAGCGGGGAGCTGGTAATGGCACTGTTTCTCCTCCCAGCTCCGCTCTTTATAAAGCTCCCTCGCACATCTCAACTGTATGAGTCATTCATTCTGCCCTTGGTGTGCAGAGAACCATCATGGGGCAGGGTGGGGAGATATGGAAACAAAGCCAGTTTCCTGTCCCCCAACAGTGCAGAAAGCCCAGAAATGCAACTGCTGTGGGAAAAGCACTAGAAAAGAGACAGGACTAGTGAGTGCTGAGCGTGGAAATCTCGGGAAAGAGCAGCCATCTTGGGGGATGCCACCTTCAAGCAGTAAAGGAGGTGGCGTACCCCTCAATTTTAAAGTGTGGGCTTATAGGCAACTCTAATCAATGTCCTGCGCTAAGCCATAATGGAAAAGAAAATGTAAAAAGAATGTCTTTGAAAGTGAAAGTCGCTCCGTCATGTCCGACTCTTTGCAACTCCATGGACTATACAGGCCATGGAATTCTCCAGGCCAGAATACTGGAGTGTGTAGCCTTTCTGTTCTCCAGGGGATCTTCCCAACATAGGGATCGAACCCAGGTCTCCAGCACTGCAGGCGGATTCTTTACCAGCTGAGCCACGAGGGAAGCCCAAGAATACTGGAGTGGGTAGCCTATCCTTTCTCCAGCGGGATCTTCCCAGCCTAAGAATCAAACCAGCAGGGTCTCCTGCATTGCAGGAGGATTCTTTACCAGCTGAGCTATCAGGGAAGCCCTAAAAAAAAAGAATGTCTATGTTGTATATAACTGAGTCACTTTGCTATACAGGAGAGATCAGCACAGCATTGTAAATCAGCTATGTGCTGTGCTGTGCTAAGTCACTAAGTCGTGTCCAACTCTTTGCAACCCCATGGACTGTAGCCTGCCAGGGAATTTCTCCAAGCAAGAAAACTGGAGTGGGAAGCCATTCCCTTCTCTAGGGGGACCTTTCCAACCCAGGGATCGAACCTGGGTCTCCTGCAATGCAGGCAGATTCTTTACCGTCTGAGTTACCAGGGAAGCCCAAGCCTCACCATAGCCCAGGGTTAAACTTGGAGGAATTTTGTGAGTTGATTAGTAAAGAACAACCAGTATTAAAACTTCAATGGTCTAAACTTAAAATTAACAAACTGTATTAAAAACAAAGGTAACACATACCCTCATACCCTCCTATTAACGACACCTGACGATTATCTGCACTCTTGATGGATGTGTATGGCTTTCGATGCTATTTTGTTGGTACAGGGGAGCAACCATCTATTGCTAGCATCTCTTCCTGACTCTTGAAATTTACACCATGGAAACCAGGCAACACCACACACTGGAGCAGCAGCTGCACATGTGTGTATAAGACCAACCCAGGGAGGGGTTACCTTGGCAGAGAACTTGAGGTGAACTTCAGCCTCATCTGCAAGGCTCTTCTTCACCTGCGCCCACGCTTCTCCCAGGGAGCTGCAACACCAAGGAGACGGTGAGGCTCGTGGACAGACGCACTGACCTCAGGGCAGAGGCCACAGCCCTCCCCCCATGAGGCAGGATGGTGGGTCTTGACTCCGAGTCCCTGGGGAACGTATGATGCCTGAGACCATGGACTTGGATGAGGAGGAGGTCGGGCACAAAACAAACTTGAGTACCATGCCTTGACCTATGGGACTGGAAAAGCCACCCCCAAACGAGCTGAGCATCGCACAGCTGAGAGAACTGACTGCAGCAGCCAGCTGAGTGCCTGGGAAGTGTCCAGAAGCCCAGAGGACTAGGCAGATGGGGCTGGTGGGGGGTGTCACGAGGGCCCTGATACCTGTCCCATGACTGTCCCCTGCCTTCCCGTCACCCTCCCTGGTTTGTTGTTGAGGGGTGCAAACACCTGCTGGCAAACAAGGAGGGAGAATGGGTGCCTTTCCAGGGAGAAGCCCTTCTCTAACAGAAGGTATCACACAGCCCTGCCTCCAGGCAAACCTCCAGTGGCCTGACTTCTGGGGGGGCGGGCTAAGATGGACCATCTGGGTCTAGGGGCCTCCTAGGGCTGCCCACACAGCTGAGAAGGCTCGCCATCCCCATCTTCAGGAACATGGCCTCCCGACCCATGCTCTAGAACCTATTCTGGCCAGTAATAAAGCCCCAGTGCTGCCCACAGCCAACCAGAGAATGGCAGAGTCCTCTAAGCTAAATTGCTTTTCCACTTGAAAGAGATGTTCCGAGTACAAGCAATCTCCCAAAGTCCCCTGGACTTTTGAAAGCATGCCCCTACGCTCCAATCTCCCTGACTGAGAACTCTTGAACCTCTCTGACCTTCCCACTGATGCTCCTGCATTCTTGCTCGAGACCTCTTCACCCAGCCAGTACACCAGGGCTGAACGGTCAGTTGACTTCCTTTCATCAAAAAGCCACTTCCCCCAGAGAATTCATTAAACTCGAGTGGCAAAACCTGATTAAAAGACAGCCTGCTGCGAGGCTTCTGGGTTCTAAGCTGAGCAACCAGCAGCTGAAAATTACCCAACAGAACAGAATGGATCCCTCTGATCAGAGTCCAGGCCTGTCTGGTGGTGGTGCTGGCTCAGGCCAGGGTGGGTGTTTACGGGAAGTGCCTGACCGATTTTATCTAGGAGTTGGACAGCAAAGAAAGGTCCCCTTGGGTGATTCTGGCTGGGGGGCCCACCTGAGAAGGGATTGGGAATTGGGATGATGCAAGCTGCTGACGTCTGTCTTGGCCTGAAGGGCCTGAGCTCATGGGAGCTGGGTTGGGGCCATGCTGGGTGGCCTGTACCCTCACCTGACTGGGCAGATGGTTAGAGGGCCTGGGGTGGGGAGGAGGAGGGAGTGGAAGGAGTCATGAGAGTCATACAGATATGGGATCAGAATACCAGGTTCAGAAAAAGATTTATCCAAATACGGGTGATCTATGTGCAATAAAGATGCCAAGCATCTTCACGGAGAAACGAACAGCCTTTCAACACCAGGTGCAGAGACAACTCTACATCCACAGGGAAAAAGAAATCCTGCCCCTGACCCCACGCCACGCACACAGGTGACCTCCAGATGGATCACACAACTAGGATAAAAGTCAACTGCTCACAGCAGCAGTCCTGGGGAGAAGCGGGAGCTCCATGACAGTGAGGTCAAAGGGGGCGTTTCTCCCTGCGGCGAAGCTACTCACCAGCCTGCGGGAGATTTGAACAAGAGCCCAGAAGCCCTGCTGGTGCTGAGTGTTTGTAAGTCAGCTGTTAGCAAAGCACACGGTCAATAACTGGCCCAGGGATGGTGACAGTGACCTGAGACTGTCATCTGGACTATTGGGAAGAAAGGCAGAAGCACAGTTTCACACTTAGGGCCATGTCCTTGGCCCCACTGCTGGGTTGGGCCCCCACAGGCAGGAGGACATCACTCCAAACACGTGGACGGGCCTATCTGAGCTGGTTCAGCCCCCTTGCAATATCTTAGCCAGCCTTGGAGCCACATCACAACTTAGGAAAAAAGCCATTTAGAAATTCTCTCATTGAAGACTGTGATAAGAGGTTGATGGGAAAAAACAAACAAACACCCCAAGACATAATTTCTGTTCCAGAACACCATCTGGGGCCTACTAAATCAAAATCCATGTTACTGTCACAATTACCAACCAGGAAAGACCAAAATCCTTTCCACACAGGACAGCAAAACTGAAGGCAGGATTCATCTCCTGATTCTGTTTATTCTGTACACACCCTGTGGAATCTGAGGGCAACTCAAGTCTCCCCATCAGCATCTTCCTAGGCTACCCTACATCTCTAGGCTCCAGCGTCATGCTGTGAAAGTTTCAGGTGGAAGGGCTGACGGACAAAGCCATGTGTGAATGCAAAGCGGTGGGGCTGCAGGTTGTGAACAGGGGCCCGTGTGCCTCCTGGAAGAAGCGTGTGTGTGGGAGCGGGACGTGGGTACGGGGCTGATGGGGTACGGGTTCATGGCTGTGTTGCAGACGAGCAATGCCAATCCATGACTGTGAGTGTGTGGTGGATTGCCCGTGTTTGTGGCTGCACATGTGTACTGCATGCTGGTGAGGCCTGACTCTGGACTCGTGTAGCCGGGAGCATATGCCATGTGCATGGGCAGGATGGAGTGTCTCTGGCAGTGGCCCAGGCTGAGGAGGTGGAATTTCTTAGGAGCAGTAGCGCAACACGGCAGGGCGTGGGAACACGTAGGAAAGCCCCATCCCCAGTTCAGAGGGGAGACTCCCTCATGGGTCCCCTCCTGCCCTGGTCCCAGACTGGGTACATGGAGCAGGAGGAGGCTGGAGGCAGCTTCCCTGATGTCCCTGGAAGGGACACTGGCCATGCAGGGCGATCCTGTGGTTTGTGGCCTGCTGCGTCCGTAAAAACCATTCCAACCTCTTGGCTGCATGGCAAGCCCACGAAGAGGCCCTAATCAAAGCTATGTTTGGTTGGCAAAGCCCTGTTCCCTGGAGAATTCAAGCTATGAAGGCAGATTCGGGCTTGTTCAACATCACGGCTCTCTGATGACTATGACAGAGTATCTTCCATCCCTAGGAAGTCTCTATTTGAATCTTCATAGGAGGGATTCAAATAGAGACTGCACTGCAGGGAGGTCAGACTAGAGAGGGGACTTCGGGGGGCCTTTCAGCTCTTACCTCCTGAGATTCTGGTTTTGTTTTGTGACTGAGGGGAAATTCACTTAACACAAATGTAACCAGGGGATTTCCCTGGTGGCCTGATGGCTAAGACTCAGTGCTCCCAATGCAGGGGAGCACTGGGTTTGACCCCTGATCAGGGAACTAGATCCCACATGCCGCAACTAAGATCCAGCACAGCCAAAGAAATATTTTCTTAAAAATTAACCGCTTCAAAGAGAACAAGCATTTACTACATTGGCCATCCTGGGCAACTACCACCTCTATCTAGTTCCAAAGCTTTTTTTATCAATATCATCTGTGATGGACTGAATGCTTGTGTTGTTCCCTAAATCCATAGGTTGGAACTCTAGCCTGCAGTGTGGCTGTTATTTGGACATTTATCTGTTACTCTAAGGAAGTAATTAGGGTTAAATGAGGTCATAAGGGTGGGGCCCTGATCTGATCGAATTTGTGTCCTCATAGGAAGAGATACCAGAGAGTTCCTTCTCTCTCCTCACCAAGGGAAAGCCACCTGCCACACAGGAGAGAGCTCTTATGGGACACTAACCCTGCTGGCACCTTGACCTTAGACTTCCCAGCCTCCAGAATCGGGATTAATTAAATTTCTGTGGCTTAAGTCATATGGCTTAAGTCACTCAGCCTATGGTATTCTATTATAGCAACCTGAGCAGATGAACATACACCCCAGAAGGAAACTTTGTACCCATTAAACAGTTGCTCCCAGTCCCCTTTCCCCCAACTCCTGATAACCACCAATCTTCATTCTGTCTCCATGGATCTGTCTATTCTGGACATTTATAAATGGAATCCTATAACATACAACCTTTGCATCTTGCTTCTTCCACTTAGTATAATGTTTTTGAGGTTCATCCACATGGTAATGAGGATCAGTACTTCATTCCTTTTTATGGCTGCATAACATTCCTATCCATATAGCCAACGTGGACAGACTAAAATTAGCTTATGCATTCATCCTTGATGGACATTTTGGTTATTTCCACTTGGTGACTATAATAAATCATGCTGCTATGAACATGTATGTACATATATTTGAATATCTGCTTTCAGTTCTTCTGGATATAAACCTAGGAGTGGAATTGCTGGGTCCTGTGGGAGTTCTGGTTAGTTTTCTGAGACATTGCCAAACTGTTTTCCATAGCAGCTGTGCCGATCTGCCTTACCACCAGCAGGCTGAAACTATGTTAACATATGGAGCTCAGAAGGCAGCAATCTACCCCCAACTAGGGACTCTTCTGTGGCCAGAAGGGTGGGGCTGGGCCTCCCCTAGCCAAGGTCCCACCCACGGAGGTCTGGATGGTCACTGCTGGAGGGTGAGGGAAGCCTGGGCCTAGGCTCACAGGAGAGATTCTAACCAAGGGGCCAGGTGTGGAATCCTCCCACATCTAGTTTCTTGCCAGCCTGCTCTCAGAGACAGGGGAGCAGGGGTGGGCATCTGGAGGCTGGTTCCAAGCTACTGGGGAAAGGGCAGAAGGGGTCCTGGCATACTCCAGCATCTGCCAGGAGGCCCTTGGCTGCTAATGAGTAAATAATGTGGAAGCACAACCTTGAGCATGGATGCCCACACCTGGAGTCATGGCTGGTCAACTGGAGCCGTGAATGCCCACCTTGAACCAAGAATGTTCACCATTAACCATGAATGCCCACTTTGAATCATGGGCACCCACCTTCAGCCAGGTGCATGGAGACCTCACCATCCATATGGGACCATGGCAATGACCAGTGATCAGTGAAAAGGGATCCTCCCCTTTCTTGAGTGTCCCTCCCCCTCCCTACCCCACTCCCTGTTCCTCCTACTCACCCCTCCTCCTGTGCGGCCAAGGAGTTCTGAGAGAGCTTAGCTAAGTTCTTCGCATATTCCTCTTCAATCTTTATCCTGCAAAGGGAGAAAACCCAACATGTCAGCTCCTCAGAGCTAGACCGTGGATCTGACCTGCAGCCTTGCTGCTCATTAACCGTGTAAAGACCATTAATCTGCAAGTACGTGGCTCTTGTCTTTCCACCCGACTCACAGTAGGTGCTTAATATGAGCTGAATGAAGGAATGAAATTGAACCTCGATCTGCAAAGTGGGGGATTGGTGCCTGTGTGAGGATGAAAAGTGGTCATCTGCATAGCCCCTAGCACAGGGCTGGACACATGGCAAACACTTAAATGAAGAGATGTAATTGGTAATGGACCACGGCTGCCCTGCCCCTAAGTGAGAGCTCTGGCGTGAGAGCCTGCAAGGTAGCCACAGCCCCTAAGAAGCAGGAAGAGAACGCTGTCCATGTTCTCCCAGCCCTCAAGGCCGCCAACTTCCCAGCCTGCAGGGTGCAAGCATCTCCATGGAAACCAGTGGTGCCCAGCAGATGCCACATCCCCAGAGAGGGAAGTTGCCTTGGATTTCACTTCCAGCAGGCCCTTGACACACTTTCAAGGCAGCTCTCCGGGGAGGGGTCTGTATTATCTGCCACAACTGTGTAAAACGTGTTGTCATGGCATTAGTCACTGTCTAAGCGGTCCCCTGAAGAGCCATGTTTGTGATGACCAGAGCCGGCCAGACGGCTGGGGCCTCAGAGAGGCCCCTAGTCCATCATCTGGGAAACGAAACAAACCCAGAAATGCTCCCAGGGCTGCAGCATTTGCTTCTTGGCTTCTCAGGAGCTGAAGCGTGAAAGGATGTAGAAAGAGCAACCTGATCGAATCTCCGGGCAGCATTCGGGGGTCACGATCACTTCCCACGTCAGTGCTGAGAGGCCCAGTCTCGGTCCTTCTCTCACCACCACCTCTGCCATCTCCACATCCTCCCAAGCCCGCCTCCCTCGCTTTCTCTCTATCCAGCGAGTCTTTAGTCCCTCCTCTCCCCAGGAGGATGTGGACGGTCAGCCTGCAGCTTCCGGCCAGGAGATCTCTCGAGAAAGCAGATCTAACCATGTCAAAACCACGTCACACTCTTAGCTTCAAAAGTTCAGCAATGCCAACTGTGTGTACCGGGCACGAGGCCTGTCCTCTCCAGGGCTGATGCCAGCCTCGCTCCCCTAAGCTGAGGTCACGTGCTTCACCGGACGGCTGGCCTCCCACCCTGGCCCAGCTCTTGCTTCTGCACCTCAGGTCCCACCCCTCCTGGCTCTGAAAGGTGCCCCTTCGAGACCCTAGGTGGACTGAGAAGTCTCAAGAGTCCACCTGTCCCAGGGAAGACCAGGGTTCTCGCAGGTATGGTTCCATTTATTTATTAATGTGACGTCTTTATGAAAGCATAAACCACAAGTATGTTCAAACTTGGCTTTTCTAGCCATTTTCCTCTTGGCCTGGTGTCTACTGTTTTCTGACACCTGAACTACACAGTATCTCAATTTCCTACCTGTTTCATAGGCCATAAAGCAAAGATTTGATTCTATCTATAGAAAATAGGCCTCCTAAAGGAAAGCAGGTGCTTTAACATACCACAGAATTGTTACTGAATTACTGTTGCTGTAAATAAAAAAGAAACATTGGGACTTCCCTGGCTGTCTAGTGGCTGAGACTCTGCACTTCCAATACAGGGGGCGTGGGTTCGAACCCTGGTGGGTGAACCAACATCCCACATGCCTCTCAGCGTGGCCAAAAAAAAAATTATTTTAAAAATACATTGCCATTTACCGTAAATATTTCCAGTGTGCCTTTGAAATTCCAGATATGAAGTTGTGTGTATGTATGTGTGTGAGGGAGGGGGGTAAGCATATGTGTGTGAATGTGCAGGTAAATGTCAGCTTAACAGAGTCTCATAACTTGGGAGAGCCTGGGGAGGGAGGGAGATGGAGAAGGAGCTTGTCACTATAACTTTCCCCACTTCCATTAGGCTGAATTCATCATTCCCTTGGCTTTGCTGATGGCTCAAGCGGTAAAGAATCTCCTTGCCAATGCAGGAGACACAGGTTTGATCCCTGGGTGGGGAAGATCTCCTGGAGGAGGAAATGGCAACCCAGTCCAGTATTCTTGCCTGGAGAATTCCATGGAAGAGGAGCCTGGCGGGCCACAGTCCAGGGGGTTGCAAAAGAGTCAGACATGACTGAGCAGGCATGCGTTGTTTCCTCATCTACACACAGGCAAACCACTATTATACTCTGCTCTTATCATAATGACCTGACCTCTCCCATCAGACTGAGTTCCCTAAAGGCAGAGATGGGGGTAGGGGTGGGTGTTTCTGGATGCCCAGGGCTGGGATGTGGTTTTGACTCAAAAATGAACAGAAGGTAACATTCTCCTTTTTTGTTACATTAAAGAACAGTGGCTGTGCATGCACAGATAAGCAAAGGAGCCAAGCAGTCTTCATGGCAATATATTATGGAGTGGTGGGGACTGCAGCAAACTGGAAGCACAGGCTCCCAGCACACGGGCAGCTGCTCCTCAGCTCCAGGCACTGTTGCATGAGGGAGGCACAGCCACGGAGCCAGACTTTTTGCTCTCCCCAGAGAGGTCAGATATGCAGATTTTAATGTGAAATCCACCAGTTTTTAACATTGGTTTGAATCTTTGAAAACACTACATAGGCCAAAGCAACACACCTGCTGGCCAGACTTGTCCCAAGGCCCGTGAGTCTGACTCCTATTTTGCACGTCCCTTAGTGCAGAGCTGGGTGTGCGGGGCTCACGCCGGGCTCAGGGACCACGGTGGGTGCCATCACCAGCCCCGGAGCAGGGAGGGCCCAGGACTCACCTTTCCCGGATGAACTCCGACATTTCCTTCTGCATCTGCTTGCCCTTCAGCTGTTTCTGCAGCAGCAGTTCAAACCCAGCCACCGTGCCGTTGCCTTGGGAGTCCTTCTTGTCAGCCTAGGAGGGAGAGAGAGGCAGGAGCGCTTAGGGACACCGGCGTCTGGAGCTGGGATGAACGGAGTGTAGGGAAGACAGACCCCAGAAAAGACCCTGTTGTTCTTCATTCGCTCAGTCGTGTCCGACTCTTTGTGACCTCATGGACTGCAGCACACCAGGCTTCCCATCCTTCACCATCCCCTGGAGTTTGCTCAAACTCATGTCTACTGAGTCAGTGATGCCATCCAACCTTCTCATCTTCTGCCACACCCCTCTCTGCCTGCCCTTAATCTTTCCCAGCGTAGGGGTCTTTTCAAGTGAGTCGGCTCCTTGCATCAGGTGGCCAAAGTACTGGAGCTTCAGCTTGAGCATTAGTCCTTCCAATGAATACTCAGGGTTGATTTCCTTTTATTGTCTGGTTTGATCTCCTTGCAGTCCAAGGGACTCTCAAGAGACCCCGAGTCACCTGCTAATAACCCTGACCTCAGCCCGAGAAGGAGGACGAGGGCAGTAGTCTCAGCCGCCCCAACTCACGCCCCTCCCGGCGCCCTTGCCCCAACGTGCTCCCGGATGCTTGAGCCCTGACCACTGCAGCCGCCCCACATCTGGGCCTCTCAACCCCTCAACCTAGAAATGAAGAAAAGGAAGGGCAGGTGGCCAAGAACACAGGCTCCAGGTGGCTGCTTGGGCTGGCTAGATCCTCTGCAGAATTTTAGCATCTTGACTGAGCTGGGAGACAGTGGATAACCTCGGGGGCAGGTACCCCCAACCCTGAGCCTTGCCATCCACTTTAACACTGGCCAGGCAGTGCCATCCTCCAATGCACATGCCTAAAAGATCGCAGTGACTTCTGGGGAGAAGCTGGATTGAAGGGCCACTGCCAGAGTGGAAAAAGGCAGGTTTCCAGGGTTGACATCTCAGCCACATCACAGTGCAGCTGCTCTGGCCATTGAAAACTTACTCCAAGTACATTTAAGATGTGTGCACTCCATTGTATGAATGCTACATCTTCATGAAAAAGTCAAAGAAAAATTATTCAAAACACTTAGCCCCAATCCACCTCCCAGAAAGGATGGACAGGCTGAGCAATTTGTCCACACTGGGAAAGCCGGCCCAAAGAAGTGGGCTTTAAGGATTGTGTCAGCAGAGAAATTTCTGTGAGAAGAAAAGGTCTTGATGGTCAGGGAGACAAAGCCCTAGGGTAGGTATCAGAGTCCCAGGAAAGCCTGAATCGAGATGGAAGCAGGATGGCACTGACCAGGATTGCCCACTCTCCAACCCCTCTCCCTCCACTGACCTCTGGCTCCCAGGGTACCCATTCCTGGAGTCTAAGCTGGTCCACTTCCCATGCTTGGTTCCTGTTCCCTTCTTTTTGGATGACATCTCCAAATTCAGCTCCTCCCCTCTATCTCCACAGCTGCCACCGTCTTCCCTGGCCTCCCAGAGGCTAAGGGGCACTCCTGCCTTCCCTATATGACACGTGGGGCTTCCTGGGTGGTGCCAGTGGTAAAGAAAATCCACCTGCCAATGCAGGAGACGTAAGAGACACAGGTTCAATCCCTGGGTCTTGGAGGTCCCCTGCAGGAGGGCAGGGCAACCCACTCCATTATTATGCCTGGAGAATCCCATGAACTGAGGATCCATAGGGTTGTGCAGTTGGACATGACTGAAATGACATAACATGCATGCATGTTCCAAGGCACATACAAACCAGATCACATCCTGTTCCTGTTTGAATCCTCTACCATCTGTTTATACTGCAAACAGAATAAAATACAGCACACTGATGGAGCCTATGAGGTCTCATACACTCTGGTCCCTGCTCATCCACACCCCTGAGCTCTTTCTTCACCATCTCCAGGTGTGTCTGTTGCCAGAGCCAGAGTTCTTCCTGCAATATCCCCACCCCATACTCATCTCAGAAGATCTAGAAGAAACACAGATGGGGCAACAGGAATCCCTGGCTAGCTTCTAAAGTGCAAGAGGTTTGGTAGGAAGACAAAAGTGACTGTTTAATATACACTTGGTTAGCAAATCTAAAAAAGGGTAGATAATCCATTCTGCATGGTGGATGAAATTTTATAAAGTTTTTCTTTTTTGATTTCTGATTCCTTGGGGCCTTTGCAAAACTTTATTTTTTTAGGTGTACCATTGGTGATGGTGATTAAGTCACTCAGTCATGTCCGATTCTTTGTGACCCCATGGACTGTGGCCTGCTAGGTTCCTCTGTCCATGGGATTTCCCAGGCAAAAACACTGGAGTGGGTTGCCATTTCCTTCTCTAGGGGATCCTCCAGACCCAGGGATTGAACCTGTGGCTCCTGCATCACAGGCAGATATTTTACTGCTGGGCCACCAGGGAAGCCCCAGTGTATGATTACTGGTTTTTAATATATACACAGGTTGTACAATCATCACCACTGTCTGATTCCAGAATGGGGTGATTTCATTTTTAAAGCCCTTGTTAACTTTAAAATACAAATGTCCAGGAGGACTCCAAGAGTTTCTGAGTAGGACTCGGCATCTGTCAAAAGATGTTTAATTTTGGAAAACTACACATAAAATGTATCATCTTAACCATTTTTAAGTGCACAGTTCAGTGGCATTAAATGGCAACCCACTCCAGTGTTCTTGCCTGGAGAATCCCAGGGACAGGGGAGCCTGGTAGGCTGCCGTCTGTGGGGTTGCAGAGAGTCGGACACGACTGAAGTGACTTAGAAGCAGCACTGTTGGGCAACCATCACCATCATCCCATTCCAGAACTTGCTCATCTTGCAAAACTGGAGGTTCCCATAAGTAACACAGTGGAGGTTCCCATAAGTAACACAAAAGCTCTGGAACCACAGAGTTGCTCACGCTGGAGCTCCCTACAAATTCCTGGTGACTTTGATAGAGACAGGAAGGCTGTCGGAGCAGCACTGTCCAAGATCACCTTCAAGAGCGACAGAACAGGCTGGAGCCCAGGTTCCTTTCGTGGAGTTGACTTTGGTCTCCTGTCACTGCTGAGCAGCAAGGTGACCCTCCAGCTTACTTACATTCTGGCTGGAGTTTCCGTTTTGCCCTGTGGACTCTCTGAGGTTTACAGAATAATCTAGACTCCAAGTGGGTCTTAAGTTTCCAGCCTCCAGTGCTCAACTGACTGCCAGCTGTTAGGATTCATCTGGAGAAGTTGCTTTGCTTTGAGCTCAAGGCTCTTCCCGCACCTCTCGGGTGCTCACTCCTGGTCCCTGGGACCACAGGACAAGGAACACCGAGCACCACTTACCCAGAAGTAGTCACAGTAGCTCCACTCGGTTGGTTTCAGCAGTTGCTGCTCCGGCATTGTGTCTGGGTGAGGGAACGTCACGCAGTTTATCTGGAAGGCACAGACAGGAGAGAGCACAGCTTGGTTAGAGGGTTAGGAGAAGCTGGGGAGGCTTTGGTCCCAGGACAAAGCACTCAAGCAGTCTCCCTACAGGGCCAGCTTGGTCGAGAACATGCACTGGTATCGTGCGGTGGTCAGCATTCAAATGAGGGGTGACCGGCATTCGCCCCCACCCCACAGGGGCTGGAGTCAGTCCAAGCCGTCTTAGAGAGCAGTGCAACAGGGCTTAACAACACAACCAATGTCCAGAGCCCTCCACCAGTGACCCTGCTTGTAGGATTCTCCCCTCCTCCTGCACGTGGCTACAGGGACTTAAGCACACGGTTTTTACCACAGCTATGCCTACACAGCAAAAGGCTAGAGCCCAACTCTACTGGCCATCAGCAAGAGAATCATTAGAAAGTATGAGAGACATGGATAGGAATCATAACCATGGTGAAAGGCCCAGTGAGACATTCTTCTGTACTGATAAGGAAGGTGCAGGACAGTGTTAAGTGGGTGGGTGACTGGGGAGAAGAGGTGGAATAGTATTTAGGGTTTGTTGTCTTAGAGTTAAGAAAAAAAAAAAAAGGAAGGAGGTAGGAATAGATCCAAATTTGGCATATTTCTGGGAGGAAACTGATGACATCATTTGCTTCTAGGGAAAGGAATTAAGTGGCTGAGCATCCTGGGTGAGAGGTTACCTTGTGAATTTTATCTCAGGATATATATTCTATAAATGTATCAAATTAAAAGATACCTGCTCCTTGGAAGAAAAGTTATGACAAATCTAGACAGCATATTCAAAAGCAGAGACAACAATTTGCTAACAAAGGTGAGTATAGTCAAAGCTATGGTTTTTCTAGTAGTCATGTACAGATATGAGGGTTGGATCATAAAGAAGGCTGAGCGCTGCAGAATTGATGCTTTCGAATTACCGGGCTGGAGAAGACTCTTGAGAGTCCCTGGGACAGCAAGGAAATCAAACCAGTCAATCCGAAAGGAAATCAACCCTGAGTATTCATTGGAAGGACTGATGCTGAATACTTTGGCCACCTGATGCAAAAAGTCGACTCACTGGAAAAGACCCTGGTGCTGAGAAGGACTGAGGGCAGGAGGAGAAGGGGGCGGGCGACAGAGGGTGAGAGAATTGGATGGCATCACTGATTCAATGGACACGAATCTGAGCAAACTCTGGGAGACAGTGGAGGACAGGGGAGCCTGGTGTGCTGTAGTCCACAGAGTCACTAAGAGTCAGACACGACTTAGCAACTGAACAGCATGCATTCTATGAACAAAGAGAGCTGAAATGAGAATCCCGGGTGTGTGCCTGGGGCTAGCTGGCCCAGGAGAGAGCAGTGCAGAGATTCCTGGGCTCTGTCTCGGACTTTTCTGCTGGAGCCTATCTGCAGCACTCCTGGCTTTCCCTGCTTGCAGCTGTGCCTTCGCCGCCGACCCTGCTGATGCTACTTCAAGCTCCGCATCTGCTCCTGGAGAGTCTGCTAATTTGTTCTGGGAGCTGTAAGGCCTCAGGAAGGCAAGGCCTAAGCCCCGGCAGTCTTTAACCCTCATCACAATCCCAGCAACTGCTGAAGTGGGAGTCGTCAGACGTTCAGGGGGAGAACAGTGCAGAAAATCCCCGAGGTTCTGAATAGAAGCCAGAAACTCCATTGCCAGAAAGCCATGGAAACAAGTGTGGGGCTGCACGTCATGGAAACTGCAGCTCAGGCTGTGGGGGGTGACCAGCCTCCACATTCAAAAGCGGGGTAGGCTGGGGAGGGTCTGTCTGTGCGGGCGGGGAGCAGATTCCTCTCAGCTCCCGCCAACTGCTGTCAAGCTAGAATGAAGAGTCCAGGCTTATCAGCTTATGTGATGACTTGACAGTAGTGGAGAATGAGGATTTATACGTGAAGTATCTCAATGCTTGAAAGTGAAAGTGTTAGTTGCTCAGTCATGTCCGACTCTTTGTGACCCCATGGACTACAGTAGCCTGCCTAGCTCCTCTGTCCATGGAATCCTCCAGGCAAGAATACCAGAGTGGGTTGCCAGTCCCTTCTCCAATGTTGGCAATTCACTCATGGTTAATAACAGCAACAACAACCCCTTGCAAGTCAAAGCAACTCCTCTGCCAGTCGAGTCAGGTCCATGGGTCCCCAGCTGCAGCCTCTGGTTTAGGGGCTCGGGGGTGGCTGGAAGTAAATCCAGTAAATCCCCCTCCTGCAGTCTAGGGGGGAGAATCCAGGAGAAATTCCAGCCAAGGAAAGAGCCCCCTCTTCCCAGAAACTAGCATGTGGCCAATGTAAGGGCAGAGAGTCCCGCTCTGGAAGGAAACATGATGCAAGAGGCAGGCCCATGGCCAGGGATGATCCAGAGAACCCTGGGCAGGGGGACACGGAATGCCACCAAGGTCCAGGTGGGTGCCAAGGCAACCCCGGGGTGGGGAGCTTCCCCCCAGAGCCCGTCCCATTGCCACCCGAGGCATCACTGGCCTGCAGTCTCGGCAGCCAGACAGCCTCTTGACACCCAGCTCAGGCAGTGGGTCTTCCCAAACCCTCTTTTCAGGTTGACACCCCAGAGAATGTCCAGAGGGGAGTCTCCTTCTGGAAAGCAGGGCCGGATTCCACAGCCTCACATGGTCCCTATTTCATGTTCCAGCTTTTCTTGCCTCAACAAATAATGATGATCACAGCCCGTCTTTATTTTGTTTCATAATGTAGCCCATGGCAATTGAAAGCAAATGTAATAATGACAAACGAACTATGACATTGCACTAGGCATTAAGAATCATGGAGTAGGAGGTTGAAGGCACGCAGAGGGGATATAGAGGTCTTCTAGAAAGTGCTGTCCAGGGTCTAGAAGGCAGGGGGGATCCCACAAAGTGTGGCCCTGTAATCATCACTGAAGGAAAGCTAATGGGGCTGGGGGAGAGGGCTTGTGGCTTCTGCCACTCTGAGGGCACCAGCCCTCAGAGGGACTGGCCAGTGGCCCCCGAGTGCCCGTCTCCACTCAGTCAACCCCGATTTTGGCATTTCTCCAGCCCAGGAATCTCACAGGAATTTTCCTGAATCCTCGCAGAGCCCTGCACCCCCTTGGTGGGCATCTCCAGAACTGCACCTCACCAACCCTGCTGTGGAAGGAACTTGTAAAACTCGTGGAATTCCTGGAAGAATTCCTGCCAAGAGCTTTGGTGGTTCTTCACTTCATCCTCCCAGCAACCCCACGAGCTGGGTCACTGGCCTCATTTGATTAACTGAGGGTCGCAGAAGTATTTGCATCCATGAGGCTGTACCAGGAACACTTGCTCGTCTGCGGTTCATGCAAACCTTTGTTGAACGGCTACCTGGTGCTGCGCACTAGGGTAGATCTTTCTAGCACTTTGCACGTGTGCATTTGTATTTCTCCTGACTGCTTGTGTAGCATCTCTCTCTCTTTGCCAGAGAGGAGGAAACTGCCCTGCTCCCTGCTGTGTCCCAGCACAGCCACAGGATGGGAGCTGTCAGTGTCTGTCAGTACAATGAACAGAGCCTAGAGACAGAAGGGGTGGTCTCTGCCCTCGATGGTTTTACAGGCTGATGAGGAAGGCAAACAAGGAAATAATGAGTAATTGCAAACTTCATCTGTAATGGTGGAGCCAGGGTCAGAAGCCAGCCAGGAACACCTGGCCCTTAACCTGCGTCACACGGCCTTCTAACACGCTTAGATGTAACTATGCCAGGTCCTCATCCAAGGCAGGGGTGCAAGTAGGAAGGGGTGCTGGAGGCAGCAGAAGATGCCTTCTACCCTGTTCTGTCTGCGGAAAGTTCCAGGGGTCCCTCTCACTCTTGCTCCCAAGATCATTACCCTCGACCAGCAGCGTCTTCGCTCAGGGACTGACTCCAGCCCCCAGTAACCGTAGTAACACCTGCTCTGCTCCCAGTGGGCCCACTAAGCAGCTGGGGTTCCACTAGAACAAGAGCAGCCCCCAGAATCTCTCTGGGGGGCGTCTTAAGGGGGGTACAGTCGCCACAAAGGCATCCAACCATGGTGCGAGAGCTGTTGAATACAAGTGCAACCCAGCCAAGGCGCCTCCTGCGGGGAGGCCCGGCATGGAGGCCTCCCTGGAGGCAGAGGCCGCCTTCAGCACAGTAAAGATGGTGGTTTTACATCTAAATGGGCCCTGAACTTCCTCCTTTGCTGTTGTTTAGTCACTCAGTCCTGTCCCACTCTTCGCACCCCATGGACTGCAGCACGCACGCCAGGCTTCCCTGTCCTCCACCATCTCCCCGAGTTTGCTCAAACTCAAGCCTATTGAGTCGGTGACGCCATCCAACCATCTCAACCTCTGTCACCCTCTTCTCCTGCCCTCAATCTTTCCAAGCATCAGGGTCTTTTCCAATGAGTCGGCTCTTCCCATCAGGTAGCCAAAGGATCGGAGCTTCAGCTTCATCAGTCCTTGCAGTGAATATTCAGGGTTGATTTCCTTTAGGATGGACTGCTTTGATCTCCTAGCTCTACAGAATTTCCTCCTGGAGAGAGGCTAATGGGGAGGGTATGTAAGAGGCAAAAGCCAGACCTAAGGAAGCAGAATAGAAATGCCCCCTGGTGCATACACATCTGGCCTCCAAGCTCCCACCCAGGGCCCCAGGCCCCAGGGGGCCACACCAGGAACCTGAGGATCAGGGGAGCCCAGACCCCTCTTTCTAGGGCAGGAGTGTGGCTGGCTGGCTTGGCTGTCATCTGCTCTCGAATCCTCTAGATTTTATGCATGATGTTGGTGCCGAGGGCTGTGAACTGCCATCACCGCCCGTCACTTCCAATCAAGCCCACTCACCGCCAGCCCTACCCGGGGCTCCATTGCTGTCAAGCAGCGCATGTGTCTGCCTCTTCAAAACCTCTTCCAGACCCAGTGGGGTGGGGTGTGTGGGGGGAGGGGGGCAAGCCAGAGAATCAGAATAAACCTGGGTCCTTGCATCTCAGCCACATTGGTAGCCAGACTCAGATGCCTGGTTGTATCCGTCATTGCCACACAGGTCTGCAAATCTTTGCTCCTAGGGTCAGATCGTGCGAGAGGACCCTCACCCCAATCCCACATGCCAGGAAGAGGGAGGCTTGGGCCCGAGCTCCATGCTCCCCTCTCAGACCCACCCCTGCAACACTGCCCCCCAGGGAAACCATGAGCTCTGCAGGATCAGGGCTCAGAGGAAGGAGCTGCGGGTGGAGAGAGAGTACTCCCGGGGAGGGAGAGAGCGGAGGTACAGAGGTCTTCAGCCCCTCCGGCCAGCCAGCGAGGACACCCACCTCCAGTCTGGAGATGAGCAGGGCCCTTGGGCTGGCAGCCGGCAGATCCAGGTTCACAGCCAGGGGGCTCTGTTCCTCACTCTGGCTGTGCCCCTCCTCAGTCGCCCCAGCAAAAAGTCCCTAAGGCTTGAGTGTTTATTTCAAACCTGGGGGGATGCTGATTACAACCCAAACTTTATAGCCTCACCCTGGAGGGACCAACCTAGGAACCTGCATTTTAAACAAGTACCCTTGAGGCTCTGGATGAGAGGCAGTGATGCAGGGCAGTGGGAAGGAGGAGGGAAGGTGGTGAGGCAGGGATGGAGGAGTTGAGTTGCCAGGAGACCCAGGGCCACACCCAGCCCACACAGACAAAGCCCTAAGCTCTGAGCGAAAGGCAGACCGAGGCAGGTGAACCAGGCCCCAGCCCGTGAGAGGCACACCATCACCCAAGGGAGGCATAACCCTCTGCTTCCCCCTTTTCTCTTTCACTCTCCTTCTACAATGCTAACATATTCCCTCTCTTGCACTTTCTCCTCCCTATTTCAGGAAACTTTAGAAGCTCCTACTTTGCCCTAGCACCCTAAGGGCTTTTTGCAAAATTCACCTATGGGAGGTCTGCCCAGGGGGTGGGGTGGGGGTCTCCCACACCCTGCCCATCAGCTCCAGTAACAAGGAAACTGTCGCTGGCCCCACCCTGAGTCACCTGGTCCCCCACCTCAGGGGGCAACTTCCAGGGGGACACGGCCGGTGATAAGAGTTCGGGTCTCAGATATATGCTTTAATATACAGTATTTGTTTATATTGGATATTAACGCATGTATGTGGAATCTAAAAAAAACGGTATAGGTGGTCTTATTTGTAAAGCAGAAATAGAGACACAGACATACAGAACAAATCTATGGATACCAAGGCGGAACAGGAAGAGTGGAAGGAATTGGGAGGTGCGGATTGACAGCTATACACTACTGATACTATGAATAGAACAGACGACTGCTAAGAGCCTCCTGCAGAGCTCAGGGAACTCTGTTCAATGCCTTTGCTGACCTAAATGGGAAGGAAATCCAAAACAGAGGGGATGTATGTATAGATATAGTTGATTCACTTCACTGTTCAGCAGAAACTTAACATGACTTTGTAAAGCAACTCTACTCAAATAAAAATTAATGAAAAAAAAAGGGGCACAGGTCTCAGCCCCGATGCTTCCTAGCTGTGACCTTGGCTGAGGTCCTGCTCTGTGCCTCAGTTTCCTCATCTGTAAATAGGGCGACGAGGAGACTGGTGCGAACTGAGCACCTACTGTGTGCCAGGCTGTTCTAAGGGCTTTCCAGGTATGAACTCACTCCGTCCTTACACCATCCCTAGGGCACACACGCCCACCATCTCCCCATTGTGCAGACGGGGACACTGAGGCACAGAGAGGCCAGGAAAGCTTCCCCAGGTCACTGTCCAGCTCAGAAGTGCTGTGACTGATACCCTGGCTTCAGAGTCTAGGTTCCCCATCCCCACACCCACCTTGGTCCAATCACCCGCCCCTCCCTCAGTGATTGGAGCCTAGAATGGGTGCTCAGAAGCCTAGTGGTGCATAATAAATGCACATGCAGTGGCAGCAATTATGATTGTTACTGTCACTGCTTGCCCACTGCTTCTTCCTCCAAAGTGGATGTGCAGCCTGCATGAGCCGGGTCAGGGGTCTCCCTGCCACTTCCATCTCTGAGGCTGTGGGCAGCATGGCAATGGGCCTAGGGACCCATCCCCCGGTCCCAGCTCTGCGGCACTTGGTCAAAACCGCATACCCGGGACCACACTTCTTCCCATCTCCAAGTTCTGGTCTGTCTGAGCAGACAGACAAGTTGTTTCTCTACGTGGAGGGATGTTGACATTCAGTGCCAGCTTTCCCCGAGCACAAGGCTGATGTGGGGCGGGGGCAGTGGGGAGGGAAATGGGGGGAGGTCCTCTTCAGCCTCCACGGGGCTGGGGGGCCGGTGAGTCTTGGCGGGCTTTCGGCCCTGGGAGACTGTGTAGCTGCTCTAGGCAGAGGCTGCCTGCTTCCCCATCAGGAACTCTATTCTTAGGGCGCTTTCTCTTGCTTTTAACTTTGATGTCTTCCAGAAGTTACCCCGCACAAAAGCCACCCTGCCACGGCTGTAATTTACACGTCACGTCACTTGCTCAGAGCACAGTCCACCCCCTCCCACCCACTCCTGCACACCAGCTTCCCTTGCCTGCCCTGAGAAAAATGGTTTTGCATTATTCCGAGCACCATCCTTCCACTTATTTGCCTGGAGAAAAAAAGTGAATAAGAAATCAACAGAAGGGCCAGGGCAAGGCAGGGGGTGGGGGTCGGGGGCAGCAGGGGGTGGTGGGAAACTTCAGCTATGTCCAAGCTTTAGAACTTCCCAGATTCTAGGCTGGGCATTGCTTCCACTCAGAGGTTCACACTGCCACGGCAACAGCCCAGCTGTGGACCAGAGTCCCAGCCTGCCACCCCACCTGCCGCGCGGGAGCCACTTACTGTGATGGTGTTTTCCTTGCTCTGCTTTTTGCTTGGTGATGAGGATCCCAGGTTCTGGGGAGAGAGGCAAGAAACATCGTCAGAGCTGTTCTCCATATTGGACACCCTTTTTCCTTCGGGTTCCCTGAAGGTGGAGGGATGGGTTAAAAGCCCCGTGCCAGGGAAGTTCGAGGATGCTCCTTCAGCTGTTGTTAACCCCTAAGTCACCATGTTCTGGGAGAGGGCAGGCAGGAGCCTTCCGTGCCCTGGCTTGAAGGCGAATTGGAGGAAACCTCCCAACAGGAGCTCTGAGAAAACTGCTCCAAAGCAGGTCTGCCTCCTCGTCTCCCCATCGGTGGCTGGGAGCATTAACCCTTCAGTTGCCCTCTGCTGGTAAGCAGTTCTGAGAGCTGTCTCCACCTGCAGAATCCATCTGGGAGTACAGAGTTAAGGCGGACTGTGGGCCACCATCTCCTGGTATGGGATTCAGAACAAGACATCTTATTCTGAATTCCCCACCTTGTCCAACATATCACACCCTGGATCCATGTACCATGGACTGGGGTGCTCGGCCACACCTCCGTGACTTGTCACCCTCCCTACCCCAAGAGCAGGGAGGCTGTGATTTCAGCTTCCATTCCGACTTTGGGGTTGCCTTTTGGGGTCTTCCCTTTGCCGGCAAGAAGACCCTCATCCTAAGGACCACTGGGCCCACTGGACCTCGGCAGCTTGCCTCTAGATCCTGGATGGCCCTGGAATGGAAGACTCAGGATTGCCAGCTGAAAACACCACACTGATCCTAAGAGTCTATGGCCCTGACGGGGAAGGTCAAGCCTGGCTCTTTGCTGTCCCATCAGCCTTTACATTAGGGACTGAATAGGGTCCCTGAGCAAGATGTGGGATGTGCCCTCCTGTCCTGAGCCACACGTCGAGCTGGGAAGCAGGCTGGCCCCTAGGGCACTGCGGCAGCATTGCATGTGTGTCCTGGGACTCACAGCCTTATTCTGTCTCTAGTGGGATGGAAGAAAGTGGCTGCTAGGCCTTTACAGGGAAAGACCCAGAAAAAGCATGGAGGGGCTTCTCTAGCAAGCCCCAGGGAACCAACAGCTCCCACCCCCAGGCCAGCACAGCCCTGGATCACCCAGCAAGATGAGTGTCTTGTGGGGGTGGGGGGGAGCCAGCCCCTTCCTCAGGAACCCAACTGCTCATCAGGCAAAATAAGGAGCTTAAGGGAGTTCCTGCCCACGGTCCCCTCACTCCCGGACTCTTCCCCACCAGATCCACGATCAGTCCCTCACTCCCACCCAGACCTACCATGTCCGGTAACTGAAGTCCACTACTCAAGACTGACATCCCTGGACTGTCCAGCTCAAAGGGACCTTCATACGTCATCGTTTCATAGACGAGAAGATGAACTCACTGGCCTCGACATCCCGTCGAGTTAACTCGGCTCTGAGCCTCAGTGTTACCTGTTGCCAATGGTCCTTGAGCTCTGGAGGCATCAGATTAGCTGAAGACATGCCCCCTGAATCCTCCTGACCCCAGGAAGTTACTGGCATCACCATCATTGTACAGATGAGGACACCGAGGTCTGCAGACACCAACGTGTCCAAGGACGCAAGGCAGGTAAACAGAGCAAACCTACACCCAAGCCCGAACGACTCTTTCCTGCCTCCCCACCCCTCCACTTAGAAATCCGGGACCATCTCTTATTTTTCCAGGTGTCTCTGCAGGGCCAAAGAAACATCTCTGTCACCCATACACACTGACTTGGGGACCGCTGTGTCCGAGGCTGTCTGGGATGATGCTGGACACAGAGGTCACCCTCCTCTCCAGAATCTCAGCCAGGACACGAGGGCAAGTAATAGCACTGTGAGGTGGGGGTGGGGATGTTCTAAGTCCGGGTGCCGGTCTCTGCCCTCCTAGCTGTGCAGTTTTGGCTAGGGCTGCACACGGGGGTCACAGGGTCCTTCGGGTGGTCTCATGTCTTTGCTGCTGGTGACCTGTGCCTGTTATTTGAATGTCATGTACACAGACATCACATACATGCACATAGACACACATACTCACACACAGACACATACACCCTGAAGCACTCCACTGAAAGGGCCCTGGTGGAATGACATCTCAGCCACGCTGAGAACACCTGCTACAATTAAGTGGCTTCTCTCACCCAAGTACTAACCGGGCCCAACCCTGCTTAATTTCCGCGATCAGATGCGTTCAGGGTGGCATAGCCGTAGACAGGAGTGGATTTTAATATGATGCCCCACTAAAAGGAACCCAGGCTCCTTGGAGAATCGATTAGTTCCAAAGGCCAGGTGGACCTGGAACTCCTGTGCCAGGAGGTAAAAAAAAAAGTGTTAGACAAACGGTGTGACCTAACAAAAGGACACAGACTCTAGTTCAAAGGGGCTTCCACACCCAAATTTGGGACCACTGGAGCGTTAATATGAATAATAACCTCAAAGAATTACTCCAAAAGGTGGACGGAGGAGGGGCAGCATTTTTTTTTTTTTTTTTTAACAGAGGAAGGTCTAGAAAACGTATGCAAGGAATTCAAACATGACCACTGGCAAAACTCAGTGTCAAAGACTCAGGCCACAGCCATCAGGGATGGTTGAAAAGGCTGAGAGAAAAGGCTGCTAGGAGACAGAGCGTGTGCGTGGCCTGACACTGTCACCCCACTGATCTCACATACATGTGTATGTGTATATACATGCATTTGCTGCTGCTACTCAGTTGCCAAGTTGCGTCCGACTCTTTGTGACCCCATGGACTGTAGCCTGCCAGGCTCCTCTGTCCATGGGATTCTCCAGGCAAGAATACTGGACTGGGTTGCCATTTCCTCCTTCAGGGGATCTTTCCGACCCAGGGATCGAACCCAGGTCTCCTGCTGAAGTTAAATGATTGGTCCATTGCTCCTGTATTATACTATTCATTCTACTCTTATAAATGCTTACAAATGTCCATAACAAAAGTTTGTTTTTTTTTTTTTTTTTAATTTCTCTTTCCTATGATTCTAGAAGGTTTTTCTCCTCTTTTTTTGAAAGCTCTGCCCAGCCTGGTTTCCTGGCCTCACCTGGGCTGCTTGGCTGGCACTGTGAGGACCCATCAAGGGTGGTGACAGAGGAGGCAGTGCCCGGGAGACCATGGTTGGTCATTCCCAGCTGACTCCACAGGCCCCTGGCTCTGTGATGTCTTCCGAGCCTGGTCTCCGTGCGTGTGAAGAGTCTGGCTCTCATACTCTCAGCAGGTAGAACCCAGTGTGAAACCTCTCAGTGGCTCCAGCACTACTGAGACAAAACCCAAGCTCCTCAAAACAGCCTCGAGGACTTCTCTGGCCTCCTCTTCTGCCTTCCCCACACTTGCTAACACAGTAAACCATAGTCCCGCTTGGCCTCTACGGCTTTTTCAAAATCATTGCCTCTAAGCATCCACATATGCTGTTCCCTCCACCTGGAATGCTGTTCCCCTACCATCATTCTCGACCAAGCTAAACCTCTGCTGATTTTTCCAGTCTCAACTTTTATTAAAGAGCCCATCTCCAGACATTTCCACCACCACTTGGTCAGGTCTTTAGAGCACACACTCCCCTCCAGCCCCATCACTGCCAATATGAAATCAACATTTGTCTCTCTCCAGCCCCAGCTACTAACCTCTATCAAGTGAAAGTGTTAGTCACTCAGTCATGTCTGACTCTTCGTGACCCCCATGGACTACAGCCCACCCAGCTCTTCTGTTCGTGGGATTTTCCAGGCAAGAATACGGGAGTGGGTAACCATTCCCTTCTCCAGGGGATCTTCCTAACCCAGGGACTGAACCTGGTCTCCTGCATTGCAGGCAGATTCCTTACCATCTGAGGCACCAGGGAAGCCCTAACCCTGACAAGACAAGGGCTTTATCTGTCTATGACTCAGCACCTGGCAAAGAAATACATGTTCAATAGAACATGAGCTATTGACCAAGTAGGGAAGGAGGAGCCCCACTGAGTAAATGAGCTCTCAGAATCTCACCTCTTCCTTCATCACACACTGTCTCCTCCAACAGGTCCCTTAAGTTTCCAAGCTCTTGGTCCCACTCCCTTTCCTCTCTTCTGCATCTAAAGATAACCTTCCTGGGGAACAGTTCATGGAAAGCTAAAACAGTTGGAAAGTGAGTCACAAGAGTCTAGGCTCCGGTGGGCATATTCCTTGCCTTCTCTGTACTGGCAATAGGGATCAGTCAGTCAGTTCAGTCGCTCAGTCGTGTCTGATTCTTTGTGACCCCATGAATTGCAGCTCGCCAGGCCTCCCTGTCTGTCACCAACTCCCCGAGTTCACTCAAACTCATGTCCGTCGAGTTGGTGATGCCATCCAGCCATCTCATCCTCTGTCATCCCCTTCTCCTGCCCCCAATCCCTCCCAGCATCAGAGTCTTTTTCAATGAGTCAACTCTTCGCATGAAGTGGCCAAAGTACTGGAGTTTCAGATTCAGCGTCATTCCTTCCAAAGAACACCCAGGACTGATCTCCTTTAGAATGGACTGGTTGGATCTCCTTGCAGTCCAAGAGACTCTCAAGAGTCTTCTCCAACACCACAGTTCAAAAGCACCAATTCTTGGGCGTTCAGCTTTCTTCACAGTCCAACTCTCACATCCATACATGACCACTGGAAAAACCATAGCCTTGACTAGATGGACCTTTGTTGGCAAAGTAATGTCTCTGCTTTTAAATATACCATCTAGGTTGGTCATAACTTTCCTTCCAAGGAGTAAGCGCCTTTTAATTTCATGGCTGCAATCACCATCTGCAGCATAGGGATCAGAGAGGGCTAAAAATCACCATAGTATAATATCATATAAGAAACGAATTGCCAGTCCAGGTTCAATGCAGGATACAGGATGCTCAGGGCTGGTGTACTGGGATGACCCAGAGGGATGGTACGAGGAGGGAGGTGGGAGGGGGGTTCAGGATGGGGGGCACGTGTACACCTGTGGTGGATTCATGTTGATGTATGGCAAAACCAGTACAATACTGTAAAGTAATTAGCCTCCAATTAAAATAAATAAATTTAAATTTAAAAAATAAAATAAAATCACCATAGCCCTGGCAGGCAGGCAGGCAGGGGACAGGCTCGGTGTGCTTCTGCCAAGGCCAGCATGACTAGTCTCAGTCTCTGATCCCCTAACCTCCCATCTAGTGGGTCCCCTGCATCCATCACCCAGGTAGCTCGCCCCAGGGTTGCACACTTGCAAACTTCCACTGGGTGGCACCAGATTGCCATCACCTATGCCCAGCCTTTCAGGTCTCCTGGAGCAGGGGTGGGCACTCTCGGGGGCTGCAGGGCACCCAGCCATTCAGTTCCACCCACGATGGTACAGACACATTTCTGGTTTCCATGAAGATTACACATGCCTCCCCACCCCCAAACCTGCCCAACATTCTCATTTTCTTGATTAGCTTTCTCAAGGAGGGGCAGCCAACAGGCAGTAGTAAAAGAGCATAAGAGAGGTGTGACAAGGTACTGTATCTACCCTGACCCAGCATCTCAAATGGCCATGTGTTCATTTACTCACTCATTCATTCATTCACTCTTTCAATATTGTGCGCATGCTCTATCTATCAAAGCCGCTCAGGAGCGTCCAACTCTTTGTGACCCCATCGACTGTAACCCATCAGGCTCCTCTGTCCACGGAATATTCCAGGCAAGAATACTGGAGTGGGCTGCCATGCCCTCTTCCAGGGGATCTCTAACTCAGGGATCGAACCCACATCTCTAGGCTCTCCTGCACTGGCAGGTGGATTCTTTACCACTGTGCCACCTGTAGTATTATTAGGTGATGACTGTCATTAATTACAGTTGACAGCCTGGGATGGGGGAGTAAACACTGAGCTTGCTGAAGTGCGCTTATACATATTCTGAGGACCATTTATTGGTAGTGCTCTCTAAATACCAACCCTTCTTAACCTATTTCTATGACTGTTCTCTGGTGCCTTTGTGGACAGCCAGCTCTGCAGGAACACGAACACTTCCACAGCCTAAAAGGCTAACACAGTGCTGCAAACTGGTGGACACATGTATTTTGTTCTCTCCGTGTGCTGCACTATTTATTGTTACTCTGATGATACCTCACCTTCTGAATGTTACCATCCAAAAAAGGAAGACATGGGATTCCACCTGTCCTGAAGCAGCCCTCAGGCCAGGGTATCCAGAGCTGATCTTTCCTGCATCCCCAGCACCTCACCTCTAACTCTTTGTTTCTTAGTTCTCATTGTATCTGCTGTCTATAAAAGTAAAATGTGTTTATTTTAGAAAATTCTTAAAATACTTAAAAGTCTAAAGAAAATAAACATCACCTTTGACCGAGGTTTCTCAACCTCAGCACCCTTCATCTTTTCATCTGGGTAATTCTTTGTTGTGGGGCTCTCCTGCACCTTACTTAGTAATAGCCCTGGTCCCACTGACTAGATGCCAGTAAAACCCCCTGCCCAGTTGTGACAACCAAAATATCCAAACATTGCCCAATGTCCCCTGATTGAGAACTGGACAGAAACACCAATGCTTGGGTTTATTTTTTCATCCAGTCACGTGTCTTCATATATGGATGGACTTCCTTCTCCCAAACAAGATGGACCATAAATGCAGCTTTGGGACTTCCCAGATGGCTCAGGAGGTAAAGAATCTGCTTGCAATGTAGGAGACAGGCAGGAGATGGGGCTTCCATCCCTGGGTCGGGAAGATCTCCTGGAGGAGGAAATGGCCACCCACTCCAGCACTTTTGCCTGGGAAATCCCATCGGTAGAGGAGCCTGGTGGGCTACAGTCCATGGGATCTCCAAAGAGTTGGACACAACTGAGCGACTGAACATACATACATATATGCAATTTCGTTCTGCTTTTTTATTCACTATTATGGTCTCCGCATTTTCTTAAATCAGTACATTTTCTCCAGGAGAATGTGTTTCCATGGCTGCATGGTACTTTGGCCAGACAGACGCTCAGTGCTGTTATCCATTTTACCCATCCCGTTACTGGACAGTTAGGCTGGGTCAAGGGCTGTATGCTTGAGTGGACAGCTTTACACAGATCAAAATCCCTGTGCCTATTCCAAGAACAGATGTCTGGAGGGAAATTCCTGGGTCAAAGTCTTAACGGCAACACAATGTCCAACTGCCTTCCCAGGAGGTTATAAGGATCAGGATACATGTTGCTTTAAATGATTAAGTAACAACTTAAGAGGGTTTCAGGATGGGGGAGTCATGTGTCATTAGAGAAAGAAAGAAGAATGACGGGGGAGGGGCTGAGGGGGCTGTTTCCAATATCCTTCTAGCTGCTGAGAGACCACGGCAGAACTTGGACTGACAACACTCTGCAGTTGGGTGGCATATGAGCTTCATTTCGAACAGACTGACAGGCTGTGTTGAAACGGGGGCTCTGCAGGAAACACACAGAGCCAGGGCTGTGACGTGTGCTGTGAGCAGAGGATGAAGGGGACACACATGTGCTGCCACGACTGACTGTGCCTGGATGCTCGCCTGTCAGGACACGGTCCCCCTACCTGAAGCAGCAGCATCCCCTGGGGGCTTGTGAGAAACAGAGAACCTTAGGCCCCTCCCCAGACCTCCTGAATCAGATCTGCATTCTAACAGGAGGCCCGGGGTGATGTGTCCATCCATCAGTACGTATGGAACCTCGCCTCACACAGATGTCCCAATTCTCCTCCAGAGTTTGAACTGAACGGACCTGAGCCCAAGGCTCAGCCTCCTAAGACAAGAACGTAATTAGGTTTCTGAGGTTTCTCGCCCCATATACCCAGGTTGGACGACCAATTTGCATGTCAGGACCGCTATGGACCTCCGCTGGAGTTTCCTATGGCTTCACTCTGTCCAGGTATAGTTCACCACCTTTTGGGTCCTAACACGTGCTCTCATGCCCCTCTCGCCTGCATTTCAGCTAAGTGTCACACTGGAGCTGCTTTGACCACAAGGGCTTTCCTTCCAGGACCAGCACACAGAACCCACTGCTGTTGACAGCAAGCCACTACTGTTATCCCATCACCACCACCACCATCCTTGGGGCCTGGCATCTTAACTCCTGGAAGGGCTGGTCTGGAGGCTTCTGCTTAAGGACATCTTGTGGATAATTCATAGATGGACCACGTAAGACCCGTCCCCAGTTCCTCAGACACAGCTTAAGGCCACTGGAAGAACCTGGCATCGAGTCCGGTCTGACCACCTGGTAATCATGTCAACCTGCTTGAGTCACGTATCTGGTCTGAGACTCTATGGCCACATCTGTAACACAGGCTGACGCCTCCTTCCTACATTTGTACAAGTGTCGGCTGAGATGACAGGTTGGGAATCTTAAAACACACTCCCATGTCCTTCTATCCTGCAGCTGCCCCTCTCTGGATGATCAAATGTGACAAAATGTTTGACTCAGTTTTACTCTGGGTGAAGTCTAGGGGTAGGAAAGGGTCACGCAGAGAAGGAAAATGGCCTGGACTCACCCATATTCTTAAAGTGTTGGGAAATCTGGACTCCATTAGGAATCCAGACAGCAGGATGGAACCTTCTGCCCCAACACAGAGAGGTTATAATCCCATCCCTGTCAACCCATCAAAAGCATCCTCAACTTCCAAGGCAGTCCAGTGGTTAAGACCCCACATGTCCACTGTAGGAGGTTCGGGTTCGATCCCTCAAGCTGTGTGGCATGGGACGAAAAAAAAAAAAAAAAAACTACCATCTTCAACTTCTAGGGAAAACCAAACCACAATCACACCATCTCTCTTGCAATCATGGTACACTGGAATGACCTGGATACCAACCTCTTCCTACCTGGGGCAGGACTGGGCTATAGCTACCTGGACCCCTACAGTGTCCCCATTCTAATGATGCCTCCCTGGACCTACCTAAGGGCTGCCCCTACATCCCGGAACAGGGCCCCTTACCTGGGAATCACCGGTGGATTTTCGGACACTCATGTGGGCAGTCTCGGGAGGGTGCGCTGGGGTCCCTGACGTGTGGTATCCATTCACTGCGGGGACAGAAACACCACTCAGATGCTGCTGCGCTGGCCACAGGCAGGCCCCTCCGACCTTGCAGACCACAGCGGGCAGCTGAGGCCCCTTCTCCCACCTCATTGTCTACCTCTGAGGGGTCTTGCACAGCCAGGACCACCTCTCTGGCTCTCACTCCTATCTGTGGTGCTGGAGATGGGTTGAGAGCATCTCCCAAGTGCCAGCACCCAACTACTGATCTCTTGGGGGATCTTTTTGAACCAAAGAAAAGAAAGATGCTCAGTAGGAGGAGAGGCATCACAGTCCAACAGTCATCGCCAAAAATAACCTCATCGGCTGTGATCTCTGGTGCGGATCAAGGGTCCAGTCTCTCCCTAAAGTCAGGTGGGGACACCCCCACCCTCCGGCAAATCACCGCCCCCTCAACAACTCCCCGCCCAAGGACTTCCTCCCTGAGGACTTCCTCCCCCTCCCCTACTGGAATGTCAGTTTAATGACAAGAGAACTGGCCTCATGGGTTTCTAGGAAATTTGGCTTTGCTAATTAAGAGTTAGGGGATCATATGACAGCCTTCATGAGTCCTGGTTTTGCTAAAATTAAGACAAAAAAATATTCAAGGCTCTAAAAGTCTCTATGACACTCACTCATGCTCCCAACATGAGCTGATACTCCTGCTCTTCAAAGGAGGATAGGGAGCCCTGGTCTGCAGTATTTGCCAATTTCTATGGCCTCAAAGCTCCCAGGGGGGCCTATCTGAAGCCCCCAACACTGCTGCCTGGTCCTGACATCACACATACACACTGAGGCCCACGCATCCTCAGTTCCCAGAGGCGGTGCTGCCCTCTCATGGATACAGTTATTGAAGCCTCAGCTTCTGCATCTGTAAAATGGGAACACTTCTACCTAGTCTCCAAACCCACTCTGTTGGGATGAAAATCCACACCTGCAGAAGGGATCCGTTAAATTATAAAACACTTCATGAAAAGAGAATGGATGAATTCTCTTTTCACGAAGGTCCTTAATCTAGTGGCCTTGAGCCCCAAGCTTGTATGATCTCTGGACACCAGGAAAGCCATCTTCCTGACGCCCCAGGCTTTGGAGGATTTGCTACAACACATACACTGCAGGTCAGCCTGAAGAAAGATGGACACACTGATGTCCACTCGTGGGTCTTGCTGCCAGAACCCAACAGAGAGGGAGGAGGAGGTAAAGGAGGAGGGACTATAGTTATGACCATTTGCCCATTCTTAGGGCAAGGGCCAGGGGCAAGCAATGGGGTGTGAAGGCCATGCCACGGAGAGCCCTTTTCATCCTGGGGGTGTGTCCCCCATTCTCCACCAACTGCAGGGAAAAATTCAGGGCACCCGTGAGCAGAGATGCACTCAGCAGATTCCCGGGGTAACTGGGTCTCTCCTGATCCGACAGTTGGCCGGGTACTCTGGAAGAAGGGTGGGCACAGACAGACCAGGAAAACAAAGCATTGGCCACACAGCGGGGGCCCAGGGCAGTGGCTTAGGACACAAGAAGGAACAACAAGTTAGGTTCACGTGGCCAACCATGCTCCTGGTCTATACTCAGGGCCCTCAAGAAGCTGTTGATTCTATCCAAGAGTCCTCTAGGTAAAAGGCAGGGGTGGGGGGTAGGATTCCAAGGGCATCACTGAACACTGAGGCCTCAGAGGACAACCTACTCAGGTTGGCACAGGCCGTGACAGCAATGGCAGACTAGACTGGATAGATAAATACTACTTATGAGGCAGTCATAACATTCCAGAAACTTAACTTCTCAAGGAGCCCGGCACTAAAATGGACAAAACGCAAATGCTGGAGAATTCGAAGGCAACAGTAGGAAACCTTAATACTGCTTTCAGTCTAGGACTGATTTCGTGGACAAAAGTCAGGATGTGGAATGTCTCAGTGATTTAATTTAAACGGCTGATTGAACTAGATGGATTAAACATCATACCCTATAAACAGATAATCTCTTTTTACTGAGAAGCCACGGTACATTAAAAATGTTGGGCCTACTTAAGCCATAAATAAAGTATCAATAAATTGCAAAAGGCATAAATAACACAAGATATATTCTTTGACTGGAAAGCAATAAAAGTAGAAATAATGAAAGAACAGACAGACAAGGTCCCTATCTCTCCCCCTACCCTGACCCGAGAAGCTTGGACATTTAAGAGAATGCCCTCTTAAAAAATAATCTCAGGTCAAAGAGCAATTTCAAACTATAATTACACAATATTTTGAAAATAATGAAAAATAACATATCAAAACAAATGGGAAAGGGCCTGAATTATATTTGGAGGAAAATTCATAGCCTTAATTATTGCATTACCAAGGCCAAGAGAATAAAAATAAATGGACTAAACATTCAGCTCAAGAATTTAGAAAAAAATTTAAAAGCCAATAAAATTAATCCAAGGAAAACATGAGACAAGGATATAAATATGGCAAGAGAAATTAATAAGTTAGGAGACAGGATGATATTAGCAACTCTGGCTGGTTGAGGGGTTGAAGGGTAGAGAATGACAAAGATAAAAAAGGCAGATCAGCCTAATTTGAGAGTGAAAGAAGACACAAATGCTTAAAATTGGGAATTAGACTGCAAACAGAGACTTTTTTTTTTAATGCAAGAGATTTGATCTGTAGTTCTATGCTAATAAATACAAAACCTTCCATGAGATTCAAATGATCAAAATGATTTCAAAGAATACCAGAGACACCAAAACAAGTAAAACATTTGAAAAAGGACCTCCCTGTCAAAAGACATCAGATCAGATGGTTTTATAGGGCAAAGTCATTCAAACTCTTGAAAGAAATATATAGGCTTACACTGCACAGTATAAATACACCTGGTGACTTTCTCAGTTTATTCTACAAAGACAGCATTGCCCTGATCCTAAAACCCACCAAGGACAAGAACAAAAATGGGACCACAGTTCAGTTGACTACGAAAATGAAATATGAAAGCTCTTACCTGAGCAGGCCTTAGTTTAGAAGCAGTCACTACCTTTAATGCTACTGGGTCCTTGTAACCCAAGGTGGTCCCCATCTTCTTGAGGGCAGAGTCTTTCTGATCCTCGCTTTCTCCCACCACAGCATCCCCCCCAAAAGTGCACCCTCAACATGCCCTTGTCCCGCCTGCAGCCTCCCCCAGACTGGCGGCCCCCACGCTAACAGCGGCCAGGAACCATCTAATGCAATGGCATTTGCCCCTAATCCATCCCCTTGTTCTCGCTTCAGTTCTGGCCTGTCAGCGGTTGGCTAATTACCACTCATGTCAAAACAATTACTGGGAAAGAAAAACTAATTTTCCATTCAACCATCTCTCCCCATACAGCACCTCTCCTCTAACACCCTGTCTCACTGCATTTTACTCCAACGGTCCCCACACCTTCATCCTTGGGGATCTGAACCGTTACAGCTCGCCTGAGATGGTCCCGATGGGCATCCCCATGCCGCTGGGCCCCCTGGCTTACTGAGGGTGAGGTCAAAACTGAACACGGCCAGAGGTGGGTGCTTTAGAGGCCTCCAGCCTCCCAGGGGTAAAAATGAAATAGAATATAGTCAAAGATCACTCATATCCATAAGGACCATAATTCAGTTGGGGATACAAGAAAAAAACATATATAAAATACCAAATTCAGCTGTTTTTAAGATAAGAAAAGGGAACAGAAAGCTCTATCTAGTAACTTTAGTAACTTCAAACACAAATAGAAACACACACACACATACTTCATTCCTCTTTATGGGAAGTTAAACAAAGAGAGGGCTCTCTACAGTGAGAGAAGGGGGCATATAATTTGTAGAAAGGAGAAGTCATTTGCTGGTGGAGCGGTGGATAAAGAAACGGAAATAAGACCAACAGAGAATTGCCAGCATCATCTGCGGCCCAGAACTCACCCCCTCCCTATAACTCTGACTCCATTCCCCAACTCCAATTTGCCATGTAAGATGGTTTATTCTCCAAGCCCCAATGTCCAGGTCCTGTTCTCTAAAACACCCTAAAGATAAGACTTAACTCTTCCAAACAAGAAAACCAGCCCTGGATGCCTCCAGCAGGTGTGGCTCATCTCCTTTGTCTCTGGAATAAACAAGTAACTTCTTTCCTCAATGTAAAGCCATCTGGGAAGCCCCTGTTCTGGAAATCCTTCTCGCCTCACTCCTACGGCATCTGAACCTGGAGGAACAGGGTATCTCCCCAGGCAGGTGACAACAACCAATTCTGCAGGACATTCCTTGTAAGCGACCTGCAGTGAAAGTAAAGGGCAGGATCTGACGGTAGGCCTTTTTTAAATATGCCGATGTGCTCTGTAAATCTCAATCAAGGCAGAACCATGGCAGTCCCAAGCTTACAAGAACAAAGAACCAGGATGGGTGGGGGGGGGTGCCAGGAAAGCAGAGGCGCTGTCATGGAACCCACTTTGGGAAAGGCAACTGGGGCTGTGGGAAAGTAGGTTTTAAGTCAGGTTACCGAGGCCAATACCCACGCCAGACTGGTGGGTACCATCCCTGCCTCGCTGCCCCACTATGCCCTGTGTGGCCTTAAAAGGATGCTCTTCATCATATTCACCTTCCCAAGTGTGTGCCACATTTGGCCAGGTCTGTCTAGGGAAGAAGTTTTACATTTATAGCCCTCTGGTCTGGAAATCCTTCTGTTCTTGACATTTCTGTCTGACTACCCAGTCCCCACTGCCTCCCCGGTTGTCTAAGATGTAAACTGTATTTCCCCAAAGAGAACTTACAATCTATGTGTCTATGGATGTGAAAGGTTGGAAATTTGAGTCTATTGTCCTGGTTATCAAAGGTTAAACAGGCCTTTGCAAGGGCCCCCAGGAAAGGAACGCCAACAGGGGCATGTTTCTCAAGGAACAGGTGGAGCCGCATGCCGTTCCCCTGGGGTCAACAGTGATTCCTAGTTGAAAGCCTCGGAAGCGCTCTGGGTCCGGCAGCTTGTATCTCTGCAGCGGGCCAGGGTCTCCACTTGCTCCTATGTGGGAGGGAAAGGCTGGCTGGGGCTTCCTGATCTGGAGAAGAAGATGTGTTGGGGGTGAGGCCTAGGTTCTGAAGCCCGTTTCCTGGGGTGCTCTGCTCATAGGGGGGCACAGCTGTCTGCGTGTACTCAAAGGCGGGCCCTCCCTGATCAACAACAGACCTCACTCCCTCCCCTGCAATCTGGCTTTCCTCGGCTGCTGGAGGCAGGCTGCTTGTCCAAGCATGACCCCTCAGCAGAGTCAAGCCCCAGGCTGGGCAAAGCCAGAATCTGAACCCAGGCTTCCCAACACCCCCACTCCCAGAGCAGCTCAATAAGTGACAGATTTCCTCCATCCCGAAGGGAAACACAATGTAAGTTCAACCCACGTCTGTCCGGGCCTAGAAGCTCAGAAAGGAATTCACTCTCCATGCATGCCTGCCTGCTCTGTCATCTGATAGGGCAGCCACCAGTCACAGGTGGCTATTCAAATTCTAACACGTTACATTTAAATATAATCCAAATGCAGGGTGGTACCCAGGATGGGATCCCAGAACAGGAGGACAACATTGAAAAAGCTGGTGAAATCAAATGAAATTCAGACTAGTTAATAATACTGTACTACATTGATGTCTTAGTTTTGATAAATGGACTTAAGTTATGTAATGTGACATTAACATTAGGGGAGCGACTTCCCCAGAAGTTCAGTGGTTAAGACTCCACCTTCCAATGCAGGGTGCCTGGGTTCCATCCCTCGTCGGGGATCTAAGATCCCACATGCCATGTGGTGTGGCCAAAAAATAAATGAATACATAAAACATTACTGGAAACTGAGTACAGGCTATATAAGAACTCTCTGTACTGTCTTCACAATTTCCTTTTGTAAGCCTAAAATTATTCTAAAACTTGAAAAGTACTAAGTTAAATAAAACGAAAACTTCATTCTTCAGGCAGAGCAGATATATTTCAAGTATTCGGGAGCTGCATGTGGTCAACGGCTACCATACTGGGTAGAGACAGAACATTTCCGTTAGGGCAGAAAGTTCTAGAGGTCTGTGCTGGCATCCACTGGACCCAGCAACTCTTACCTGAAATTCCCAGAACTTTATTTTTAACTCGTGTTTTCTTTCCATCTGCCTATTACTATTTCTCTCCATATGAATCATTATTGCTGCATGGCATGTTAAACCAGCCCAAAGATGGTTTGTAATACATGCTGCTGCTGCTGCTGCTGCTGCTGCTAAGTCGCTTCAGTCGCGTCTGACTCTGTGCGACCCCATAGACGGCAGCCCACCAGGCTCCCCCGTCCCTGGGATTCTCCAGGCAAGAACACCTGAGTGGGTTGCCATTTCCTTCTCCAATGCATGAAAGTGAAAAATGAAAGTCAAGTTGCTCAGTCGTGTCCGACTCTTCGCGACCCCATGGACTGCAGCCTACCAGGCTCCTCCACCCATGGGATTTTCCAGGCAAGAGTACTGGAGTGGGGTGCCATTGCCTTCTCCTTAATACATGCAGTAGTTACTGAACAGAGCCTTCGGTATTCTGTTGGGGTTTCAAGTTGACTTGCATGGACCCCACTGGGAAACCCTGGCATTAAATACTTCTAATAAAGTTACTGAATAAACACAGCTCCCACTGTGATCCAAGAGGAGGCCACACACTTTCCACACATGGAAAGTCCTGGGTCCGGTGCTGACTCAAAGTGGCCCCCAACATTCCAAGAGTGGAGTCCAGATTGTGGGGAGTGGGTACTGGGTGTTTCAGGTCTCTCCCCGGCTATAACCCGGCTGCTGAGCTTCAGGCATCAGACAAACCTGGACCAAGAACAAACTGGCCCTGTCCACAGTGGTCCTGCCAACCCTCTTCAGAAGCTCAACTCAAGGGTAAACCTGAGGGAACTCCCTGGCAATGCCAGTGGTTAGGATTCTGGGCTTTCACTGCCGGGGGCATGGGTTCAATCCCTAGTCGAGGATTTAAGATCCTGCAAGCCAAGTGGTGTGGCCAAAAGAAAAAAAGTCAACCTGAGCCCCAAGGTCGCCTCCACCCCTCTGCCTCCTTGAAGGGGCATTATCTAAGCTTGGCTTAGCTGGGTTCACTTGTGGTTCCCACCCATATTCTTCCTGGCCTGTTTGTCCATGACCTTCAGGAACGACCATATGGGATGCTTGTAGTCAGTAAACGTGGTTGTTTTCCTCCCACATCATCCTTACGCCCCCACCCACCTTGCAGGTAACCCCCAACCCCATCACTGCTAACCAAGAGCTGCCCAGTGGCTTCAAGTGGGGAGCTGCATGGAAAGACAAGACACCTCCGCTGCTTTTCACCCCCTATCCCAACCCTCACACTCAGAAGGAAATCCCAACAATACCTTCCTCTGGACCCTGACTTCCCCCGCCCCCATCACCTACCACCCTTCTTCTTGTCCCCCACCCTCCAGCCACACGGGTCTGCTTTCCATTCGCAAATGTGCCAAGATCACTTCCACGCCAGGGCCTTTGCACCCGCTGTCCCCTGGCCCAGAACACTCCACCACCACCCTCCACACACACCGTCTCCTCCTTGTCTTTAAAGCTTGACCTAAAGTGAGGCCGTCCCTGATGCCCCAGTCATCTGTCCCGCTGACCATGCAACGAACATCTGATCAAGTTCACATTTGCCTGTTTATCCAACTTGCCCATTAGCATGTAGCTCCTGGGACCAGGGACCCCATAAGTCTGGCCTGCCTGAGGATGTACCCCCAGTACTGAGAACGATGTCTGCACATTCTTTGAATGGAAAAGCTTCAATTCCATCACTGCTGCTCTGCAGAAGCAGGAGCAGAACAAAAGGGGCTTCAATCCAGGGCCCTGAGTGGTCTCCAGGCAAGGCGCCCACAGCCCCAGGAACTCGAGGATGGGGATGGTCAGCTTTTGAAGCAACCTCATGTCTTCATCAAGTCTATTTCTCTCTCCACAATAAAAATCAATCTCCTGAAAGCTGCTTATAAAACTGAAAGAAAGAATGGCTGGGAAAATCCTGGTGCTGCTCCCCTGTAGGGAGAAATACCAACCTAGCTATTGCTTTATTTTTCAAGATTCTATTTAAAAACCAGAAAAGAAGATGTCAGGGTATCACAGATCCTGCCTTAGCCTCACTAGTGGGTTCTCTTCTCTTCCACCCCAGAGGGCGGATGGAGAGTTGACATGTGTGTTCACGCCCCAGGGCAGAGAGGACCACAAATCACAGCCATGGAGGGCTGGACAGGACCTGAGCCGCATCTTCCTCCCGTTTATAAGTGGGCAAAGTGAGGCCTGGCAAGGAGCAGGGATGTGCCTGAGACCTCAATCTAAGGAGCTGCAATGTCACAAATCTAAGATGTCACTGGTTGTTAGAGGCACACTTATTTTAAGCACTAGCGAGAAAGAAAAAAAAAAGGATGCTTCCAATTAGACTAGGACACACCACTGATTTTCAAGATATTAAAACTGGGAAATAAAACGTGGGCCTGAGGACGTCTCTGGTGGTCTAGTGGTTAATACTCCGCACTCCCACTGCAGCGGGCGCAGGTTTCATCCTTGGTCAGGAGGATGGCACATGCCAGGGTCAAAACAATTAATTAATTAAATAAAACTGCTATCTTCAAATAAATCTTAAAAACAAAACAAAACCAACCCAAAAACGTGGGTCTGAGAATCCAGAGCTGGGGTCCTGCGTGTTTTGTGGCTGCTTCTCATTGTCATAGGCTGTAGTCCATCGTCTGACCCCCGAGTAGTGCTGAGCTGAGGTTCTGAGTCCTTCTAGAACAGAGCTTCCGAGCCGGGCACTGCTGACATGCACGGCTGGACAGCCCTCTGCGGTGGGGCGGTGCTGTCCTGTGTACTGTCGGGGGTTGAGCGGCATCCCTGGCCTCTCCCCATTAGATGTCTGGAGCACCACCCCCTACTGGTGACATCCAAGAATGTCCCCCGGAAGGCAAAATCACCCCCGAGTTGAGAACCACTACGGACGGAGTCAGAGTAGAGAAGCCAGAGAAGAAGCTGAGCCAGAGAAGCTTAAGTTTGATGTGGACAAACACACACAAGGACAGAAACACCGAGTTAAATGGGGTCCAGTCCAGGCATTCTCCTAGCTGATGTGTGATCTCCAAAGGTGGAGAGAGGAGGCAGGATTTCCAACTCTATTTGACTACAAAGCCCTTTCTGGCAGAGACCTGGGAAGGAGGTGCCCCGGGCTGCAGGGGGTTGAGGCAGAGGAGGGAGGTCGGGGGCCACACTCTCTGTCTGATGCCCTGCCCACCCTGGCAGTTCTCCCTGGATCTGAGCCTCTCCCCACAACCCCCCTTCTGGGGGCTGGCTCCGTCCACAGCAAAGAGGGGACAGGATGCTTCTGGGGACGGTGCCAGGGGCAGCAGGCTTCGGAGAGCTGACCGCACTGACCTAAAGGGCAAGCTTTCCAAACTGGCTCCGGCACAACCCGGCTGTGCAGGGTTATCACCTGTCATCTCACACGCCCCAGCCTCTCCCTGCCCGTGTCACATCCCTGTCCTGCTCTGGGGACCCCCCTGTGGTTGCAAAAGACAGCTGGGTTTCCTCTCTAGTGTCTAGGTGGCCTGGAGCCAGCCAGGATAGAGGGCCACACCTCACAGTATTCACACCAGCATTTCTATTGTTAAAAAAACACAAGAACAGCAACAAAAGACAAGGCAGTGTGCCGGGAAATGCCTATGGTCATATGACCACTAGGAAGGCTAACTGGCCCCATTTCTGGGGACTCGGTCTGAGAATGTAGCCCTGGCTGCATCCCCAGGAAACCAGGAGGAAATGCCCCATTTTTCTGCCCCACAGGGGGTTCCTTCTTAAATTTAAGTTAAAAAAAAAAAAAAAAGTGTGTGTGTGTGTATATGCATATATACACAAAAATATAAATAAAAACATTTTAATAGCCTAGAAGAACTTTTCATGAAAAGCAGCCCCCCATCCCTTCTATCAGGCCTCAGATGATTCTCCAGGTCTATTCTGCCACCACTTCGGTTCTGAATTCTGCTGACGGTAGTAATCTTTATGTGTGTGAGTGCTAAGTCGCTCAGTCATGTCCAGTCTGCAACCCCATGGACTATAGCCCACTAGGCTCCTCTGTCCGTAGTATTCTCCAGGCAACAATACTGGAGTGGGTTGCCATGCCCTTCTCCAGGGATCTTCCAGACCCAGGGACTGAACCTGTGTCTCTTACGTCTCCTGCATTGGCAGGTGGGTTCTTTACCACGAGCGCCACCAGGGAAGCCGAGCAATCTTCACTAAATAATGCGCTGGCATCACATTTTGATTTCTCAGTGGTGGAGGAGACCTAAAGACGCCCTGTTAGGAGTAAACATCTGCCTCCTTAACCTCTACCCCTTGATGTCTTCTGAAACCACGTGGAGTGAATCTGCCGCTGCTCAGGTCCTCACGCCGGCAGACAGGCAAGAGCTCTGCTGCCTCACCTCACCCAGCCATTCCCCTCCTCTAAGCACCCGAGGGGAGTGAGAGAGACCAGAGCTGCAGCTGGCACTGCCAGAGTGAAACCATCCCACAGGGCAACAGCCTACGGGACCTCCGAGCCCTCGAGACCCCTCCCGGGTTTGGCCCATGAGATCCACAGCCAGGTTTCAGATCCAGGCTCCAGAAGCTGGGCCTCTCCCATGAAGGTGCATGTGAGTGTGGTCCATCCCGATGCCCTGAGATAGCGTGTGGACAGTACCTGTTGGAGGCAGAGAGCTCCTGTGAGGGCCAGGGCTGGCTGGAATCCCAGAAGAACTGCTGGGACGCTCCCAGGTGGTCTCTGGTCAAAGAAAGAAAAAAAAAAGAAAATCGTATTGAGAATTTCCTCGGGCAGAAGCTCTGAGTGTCACGGAGCTGCACTGGATCACCTGCTTCTTTGACTCCAGGAAGCCAGAATCTGCCTTCTGCTCCCATATAATTGTCTCTCCTGCCCCCCAGGGCAACAAAGCTTCTCTTTATTGGGGACCCTTCTCCATGAAGCTGGGACCAAAAGGTGGCCTCCTGGTTGGGACCCTCTGAAACAGTCCCCAATGCCCCTCCCTTCCCCCCTCACACATCTCCACTTCAGTTCCTTATCCTGGAACCTCAACTGCCAACTGGGCATCACTCCCCAAATGCCCACTGTCATCTGAAACCCCAAAACCCAGAGGAAGGAGCCCTGGGCAGGGGTCTGGACAGAGACCCAGGTTCTGTGTCTTGTGAAGATGACTCCCTTCCTGCTTCTCCAATTCCACACCTTGTGTGAATTACAGCTGCTGTGTTTGATCACACACTTCTCTCTCCTCTGATGCCCAGCCAGAAATAAAGCTAATATTGTAGCTATACGATCAGCCCCCAAACGCTACTTCACCCATTTCACAGCTGTGAGCAAAGACTTCTCATTAAGTTATCTACTGAAAAAAAAAACACAATGCCTTCTCGGGACTTCCCTGGAGGTCCAGTGGTTAAGAATCCCCCTTCCAATGCAGGGGACACGGGTTCAATCCCTGGTCGAGGAACTAAGACCCCCACATGCTGCAGTTAACCCTGAGCTCTGCAACTACTGAGCTGGACTTCTGTGGGTATCTTTCCAAAACAATTAAAAGGGCCGACAGCACAGCGGTTGTTAGTTGCTTAGTTGTGTCCGACTCTTTGTGACCTCCATGAGCTGTAGCCTGCTGGGCTCCTGTGTCCGTGGGATTTCCTAGGCAGGAATAATGGAGTGGGTTGCTGTTTCCTTTTCCAGGGGATCTTCCTGACCCAGGGATTGAACGTGGGTCTCCTGCATTGCAGGCAGATTCTTTACCATCTGAGCCACCAAGTAAAAGCAGTGAGTCTAGAGCCAAATGCCTGGGTCTAAACGAGCTCTGCCTCTCATCACCAGGTTTGATCTTGACCAAGCTCATCGTCCCCTTGGTGCCTTAGCTTCCTCCTCTGTAAAATGAGACCAAGAGTGGCATCCACCCAAGACAGCTGCTATGTTCATGCCAAATGCCCATTTACAAGTATTTAGTGTCAAGTTATTGTTAAAGTTAATCTGATATATGGATATGACATTATTGAATCCAAAATTCGATTACTGAAAATTCAATTGTTTCGAATATTAAAAACAAAAACAAGCACAACCTTCCCATAGCTTCTCTCAGCTGAGATTCGAGAGAACTGGGGTCTTTGCCTCAGTTCTGCTTCTCATCTGCTGGGCAGCCTTGGGCAAGTCACGCTATCTCTCTGGTCCTCTGATTATTTACCTAAAATGAAAGGGTTGGGCTGACTGGTCTTTTTAGGTCCCAAGACTCTTGCCCCCAGACTTTGATCAAAACCTTGAGACCCACTGTTTGGACTTTAGGGTTTTATGGCTCTAGCAGTTGGGTGGTAATACGGCTCTTTCACGTCTTAAGGGAGAGAAAATGGGGGGAGCAAGGGAAGCTGCGGGGAGAATGTGACCAGGAACGAGAGAGCAGAGGGATCTTCCAGGAGGGACAACCAGAGGGCAGGCTCAGTGGCCTCCCTGGAGGAGGACGGACACCTGGGCTGGAGCTGAGAGCACCATGACCTGGAGACTGTGTGAAGACCACAAGCCTGCTCGGAGGTCGAGGGCAGTGCAAAGTGGTCTAGGCCTGGCCGCTTGTGACCTGTGACCTTTGGAAGCCACCTGTGTTTTGTTTTTCTCAACTGTAAAATGGGGATGAAGATGGCACCTAAACAGGGCTGTAATAGCATGAAGCAGGATGACAGGGGCACACAGTAGGTGCCTTATCGGAGTTGAGTAAAGCAAACAGATCATGGAGGCTGGATGTGAAAATGCGGGGGAAATTCAGATGTTAAAACAGCCTCCCTACAACATGAGGTGGGTTCCCCTTGGGACCAGACATAGCCTGCAGCCTCGTTTCCAAAAAGACCTTCCTTTCTGCTGCCAGATCGGCCTGACCACACTGCTGCCTGCACGCCCACAGCACCCAACTCAGGCTCTCTCCTCCAACCTGGCCCCCCGCGGCTCTGGGGACCAACCTTCATGGCTTCATCAGCTCCCCTTGGGTCCCCCCACCCACCTCCAATCAGTTCCCAGAGCCTAGAGGCATCCACCTCCATCACATTCCTCATTCCATCTCACCCCTAACATGTCTCCCCACTTGGGGGTCAGCACTCACCTGGAGAGTCCCCTGTGGAGCCCTTTTCAATATGGCACAGAGAATAAAGTCCAAACTTTGCATCCACCCCCACCCACTGCCCCACTTCTCAGTCAGCAAGGCTCTAGCACAGGCACCTTATCTGTCTGTCCAGAGGGATCCACGCTGACCTCACTCCAGCCCAGGTAACACACTCACTGGTCTCAGATCGTCTTTGCTGTAGCTGTTCACACACCCCCAATCGCCTCCTGCCCCCCACTCTTGGTGTCAGAATCCTGTCCATTTGTCAAGTCCCAACAACAATGCTTCTCCCTCCATGCAGCCCTCCCAGGGGTCTCCAGACCCTGAAATCACAGGAAGATGCTGCCTGCAGTCAGAATCCCGCTCTACATGCTGGATTCCAAAGGAAGGCCCCGTGCCCTGCACTAACTGACCTGGGTCACTCACCGGCCCCCAGAGGCTGGAGACCCTTATCCCTGTAAGGACTGAATCTCTCTGCCCAACCTCTGCCAGGGCTCCATCATGGACAATGCAGATGCCTGAAGGATTCCACCCAGTCCACCTCCTGGTCTTGGCCAGCTCGGGTCAACACAAAACACAAAGCCACTTCGAGCCTGGGGCAGGAACGGGGCCAGCCCGGGCATACATCTGGAGAGAGTCCCTGGGGCTCTAGCTGAATGATCTCATCCGCAGCAGGAAAAATTGCCCCAGATGACCACACCACCCACAGGGAGGAAGCCATTCCCAGGTCTTTTCCTCTAAGAGACTCCCTAATCTATTTACAGCACACCAGGCTCCTTGACGGAGCCAAAGCACCAAAGCAAAACTGAAATGGCAGCTTGGGGCTCAAGTTACCCTGGACTGGGGCCCCCTTGAGTCCTCTGGGCTTCCATTCTGGGGCTCTAGGTCATTTCAGGTGACCATCCAGACTCCTAACAGTTGCTCCCATGCAGGTCCCAAAGGCCCCAGGGGGGAGCGGGGGGAATCAGTGAAGACAGAATGGAAGGAGTGAGACCCTCGCTTGGAAAACTTCTGACCAATTCATGAGAAAACATGTTTTATTTCTAAAGGCAATTCTAACTCAATTTGAACTTTTCTCGCTGAAACCAGGGAATCCAGGCACACATAAATGAGCTGACTGCTGAGCGTGGATCAAATCAGACCAAGGGAGGTTGCTATTCCAGCCAACCACGTGAAAAGCCAGAAATTTCCACTTCCCCATTACAGCAGCTGCTCTGTGTAGAATAAAACTTTTAGAGAGTGTGAAGTTGAAAGGTGGAAAGTGATGTAAATCTGGTTTCAGAGCACAGATACCCCCTCCTTAAAATAATCATCATAACTATTATTATGATGATTATTTAAAAAAAAAAAAAAGCAAGGCAGACGTTATTAACTTTAAAGTCACCTCTAAAGTTCACCTCCCTTTGTTAAGGCAGCTTCCTGCATGCAGTATAGGTATTGGGAGAGTCAGTGAGCCCCTGGACCTAGGCCACTGGTCTCGGTGATCGGCCTACGGTGGATCTGTAAGCCTTGCCCCCTCCCTGCTCGCCCTCCACCTCCCACCCTCTACCTCACACACCAGTAGACTCCTGGCTCATGACTGACTCATTTTCTTGGCGGGGTAGTGGCTCTCTGTTGCCCCCACTGGCTATCAAGTGAAATAACCATAGGTACCAGCCGAGGACTTCCCTGATAGCTCAGTTGGTAAAGAATCCGCCTGCAATGAGGGAGACCTGGGTTCAGTCCCTGGATTGGGAAGATCCCCTGGAGAGAGGAATGGCTACCCACTCCAGTATTCTGACCTGGAGAATTCCATGGACTGTATAGTCCATGGGGTGGCAAAGAGTCTGACAAGACTGAGTGACTTTCCCTTTCACCAGCTGAGGAAGAAATGGGTTCTGGGGTCCTGCTCACACACAGTATGGATGCCCTTGGGAGAGACAGAACACGTGGAAACAGAAGGACACAAAACCTTCTCGCAAACAACCTCTCTCAGGGAATTTTCTGGTGGTGCAGGGGTTAGGATTCTACACTTGCATTTCAGGGGGCTGGGGTTGGATTCCAGGGAACTAAGATCCTGCAAGCCATGAGGTGCATCCAAAAACCTTTCAGAATTGGAAGGAGAAGTGGACATGTCTACAAAACTGGGTTCACGAGGACTTCGTTGTTTTAAGAAAGGAAAGAAATGCAAGGGAACCTGGCCTGGGTGTTTAATATGTTGTCGCTTTGGCTGTGTCAGACTCTTTCCACCCCATGGACTGTAGCCCTCCAGACTCCTCTGTCCATGGGATTCTCCAGGCAAGAATACTGGAGTGAGTTGCCATGCCCTCCTCTGGGGATCTTCTTGACCCAGGGATCGAACCCACATTTCTTATGTCTCCTGCATTGGCAGGCAGGTGCTTTACCACTAACACCACCTGGGTGTTTAAAAACACCCCTCAAATATTCTAAGGCAACCTGGAGGTGTTCCTAAGAGCTCAGGGGTCACACAGAGGTTTGCATCTCAGGTCCACCCCTTGTAACTGGGTCCTCAATCTTAGTTTTCTTACAGTGAGGGCTTCCCAGGTGGCGCTAGTGGGAAAGAATCTGCCTGCGCATGCAGGAGATGCAAGAAACAGGTTTGATCCCTGGGTTGGGAAGATCCCCTGGAGTAGGTAATGGCAACCCACTCTAGTATTCTTGCCTGGAAAACTCCATGGGCAGAGGAACCTGGAGGGGACCTGGAGGGGTACAGTTCATGGGGTCACAAAGAGTTGAACACAACTGAGCATACAAAGTGGGGTAACACGATTGTAGTCTCGTGGTCCTGCGATGAGCAGCCAACGAGCATATACAGCACAGTCTCTGAGACAGAGGAAGCCCTCAAGACTTTAATGACAAGAATAAAACAAACCCCTCTCCATTCTTTCCTTCCTTCCCTCCCTCCGCCTCCCAGCTTCCACCCCACCAGCTCCTCCCGCCCCACTCTGCCCCATCCACCTTCACAGAGCACATCTCCCAAAGGGAGAGCAAGGGCAGGCTCCCTCTGTGATGCTGACAGGTTAGAGGTGTGAGAATGCACGTCAGAGCTGAAGGGGGTCCCTGAGTTAACCAGAGAAAGTTCCCTCCACGCGGCAGCCCACAGGCTCCTTATGCAACCCTGTGATCTGGGCGGGGCAGGGGTCCTGATGCACACTTCATAGGTGATACAGAGGCCAGTGGATGAACCAGTGGCCCCGGCAATGCCCTGGCCCTTTGATACCGGCCTGAGCCAAGCTCTGGACTGGCTCCAGCTGGCTCAGTCCTGCAAGAGCGGGGTCGGGAGCTGCCAGAGAAATTCTAGTGGGAGGAGATGCGGGGCCCACCTGGAATACTCTGAGCCTGTCCTTCAATCCCTTTAGGATCCCCAACCTCCTCATAGAGCACAGACTCGGGCAAACACAGCAGGAATCCCTGAACTTGAGCCAGCAGTGACGAGGGCTGATGCCACACAAGAAGAAGGGTGTCTGGTCACTGAACCAACAGCTGTGGGCAGCCAACTGCCAGCTCACAGATATTATGATCCCTGCTGTGTGGCTGAGAAAACTGTAGATGGGTCCTGAAAAGGAAATCGCATCAAATCAAAGCCTGGACACTCAGGACCCAGGCCCTCAGCACAGTGATTTGGTAAAGCTCCAGGCCTGTTTCCCAAACTTGGCCTCTTATCAGGATCATTGGGGGCCATCTGCTGAAGCCACAGATTCCCAGACCCTGTGCCCAAAGGTTCTGGTTTAGCAGATCTTGGGTGGAATCCAGAAGTTAGCATTTTAATAAGTAGTCTCAGGGATTAATCAGATGTGGGAAAAACGGGGTAGAGTCCACAGTAAAATCATGACAGGAACCAGCCAGACTGGGAGGTACCCGGATGAGACACAAACCCCAGGGGAGGGGTCAGGTGTGATCACTGCAGACAGTGACTGCAGTCACGAAATTAAAAGATGGGAAAAAAAGCTATGACAAACCTAGATAGTGTATTAAAAAGCAGAGACATCACTTTGCCCACAAAGGTCCATATAGTCAAAGCTACCATTTTTCTAGTGGTCATGTACAGATGTGAGAGTTGGACCGTGAAGAAGACTGAGCACCAAAGAATTGATGCTTTCCAACTGTGGTGTTGGAGAAGACTCTTGAGAGTCCCTTGGACAGCAAGGAGATCAAACCAGTCAATCCTAAAGGAAATCAACCTAGAATATTCATTGGAAGGACTGATACTGAAGCTGAAGTCCCAATACTTCGGCCACCTGATGCAAAGAGCCCACTCATTGGAAAAGACCCTGATGCTGGGAAAGATTGAGGGCAGGAGGAGAAGGGGGTGACAGAGGATGAGATGGTCGGGTGGCATCAATGACTCAATGGACATGAGTTTGAGCAAGCTCCAGGAGATGGTGAAGGACAGGAAAGCCTGGTGTGCTACAGTCCATGTGGTCAAAAAGAGTCGGACATGACTCAGTGACTGAAAAAAACAACACGAAGCAAGACGTGTGACAGCAATGTATGGAAACTTAAGGAGCCCTTGGAAATGCCATGTCCATCCTGATGTTTTAAAAATATCAGGATTATAATATCTGTGCGCAAAAGCCTCTGCTTTGGCCTGTGGCTTTATTATCTATTTTAGCTTCTGGGAGAGCCTTATGAATCACACAGACCATCACAAACCCTTTAGCACGACTGAGTCCTTAGGGTTTTTCCTAGAAGAGGAGCCGATGAAGAGGAGAGGGTAGAAAGCATTGTAGAGAAGGAAGCCCAGTGTCAGGAGAAGGTTCTAGCCTGTGGGCAGGCTGCAGAAGGAAGCACTCCAACAGGGCCTGGCCTTCCCCAGGAAACCTTATCTTAAGCTTCTGGGGCAAAGTCCTGAACTGGAAAGATAAGTTTTACGCAATCCTGGTCCCAGGTGCTTGGCGTGGATGGAGCTGGCAGGTCAGGGCTAGTGGGATATTCTCAGCCCGGCTGGGACACTCACGGTCCTGTGTTTTCCCCACCAGCATCACTCAGGCTTTCTGAACCCTGTGAATAGGCACGAGGCTGGGAAGGGGCGCTGAGAGCTCAGAGTATTGCCCCTGCCCTCGGGGACTTGGATGAGCTCTTCCTAGCTCAGCTGCAACACTTGCTTTCAAATCCAGTCCGCCCAGAGCTGTGCTCCGAGGGCTGGGACTGTGTCAAACAAATGCCTTGCTGTTTCCCTGGTTGCCAGTATGCAGGCAGTCAATAGATGTTTGATGAATGAATGAAGACTCAGTTCAAAGCCCTGTTAGAAGTCAGTCCAGTTACACTGCCAGTGGCTGATGTTAAAAATGAGTAAGTGCATATACGTGTGTATAGATAAAAAGATACACAGAGGACAGAAACAAAGAAGGGCCATGGAGACCAGAAAGTGAAATTCAAAGTGTTACTTGTTCAGTCATGTCCAACTCTTTGTGACCCCGTGGACTGTAGCCTGCCAGGCTCCTCTGTCCATGGGATTCTCCAGGCAAGAATACTGGAGTGGGTTGCTACGTCCTCCTCCAGGGAATCTTCCTGACCCAGGGATCGAACCCACATCTCCTGCATTGCAGGGAGATTCTTTACCCTCCGAACCATCCATATGGAGAGCAGAGAGAGCACCAATTCCCCCTCGCAGACTATGAAGCACAAATCAAGCCAGTTGCCCAACCCAAAAAGAGCCCAGAACATACACAGGTGGGTCACAGGAAAGCAATTACAAATGACCCATAAGAAAAGATGCTTCCTCTCAGTCAAAATTGGAGAAGTGCAGTCTAAGACACTTTTTTTCCCCCACCCATTGGATCTTTTTCTGCTAAATGGCTGCTAAAGAGAAAAGGCAAGTCTGCAGAGAAAAATATGTATGAAATCAACCCAGGAACCGACATCATGAGATCCCAGAGACCCAGGACAAACAACGCAGCTGATTTTTCGGTTCTTAAGTGGGGGCTTTTGTGAGATACCCCATGTCCTTCTAATAAAGGTCTTTTATTTTTTCCCCATAAACTGTTCAGGTGGGCTTCTATTTCTCTACAAGACAGTCTCTGCCCACCTACAATCCCCAAACGGCACTGCCCTGTAACAACCAACACCAGTCCCAGGGCCATTAGATCCACATCTGGAACCTCTTTCTGTGACCAGGCTAAATTGTGATGTCTTAAGATGCCCTCAAGTAGGGCTTCCATAACCTCTCCAAGGGGGGTTAAAAAGTCACAACATTCAACTATTCAGAAGCTTCTCTACCCACGAACTGGTATTTTCCACTCAAACATCATCTTTTTGCTTTGTTTTCTGAGAAACTCAACATCTATGGACTCCCCTTGCTCTGCTTTGCTAATGCAGATTTAGAAGACTTTCCAGTAAAAGGTGTGACTTTACATTTTATAAATAATGCTCAGAACCACTGAGAGTGTTGCTTTTCCCAAGCTGGAAGAAACTGTCAGAAAGAGCTCTGGTTATTTTGGGAAAAAGGAATCAGCAATCGTCTCCGCGAGGTGTAGCCATGAAGACACTTCCAAGGCTGCTGGGCCCCTGGGAAAGGCGGGCCAGCCCCCAAGGCACAAGCAGCCCCAAAGCACCTTCAGGTGCCTGGTCTTTATCATGAACCCACACTGCACAACAGGTATAGAAATTCTGGGCGAAAGGAGCTCTTCTCAAACATCAAGAAAGGGCATTCAGGGTAGAGAGGACGACACAGGGTAGAGAGGAAGAAATGGGCAGAGTTGAATCTAAAAGGCACATCTAGTTATTGTTGTTTAGTCACTGAATCGTGTCTGGCTCTGCGCGGCCCCTGGACTGTAGCCTGCCAGGCTCCTCTGTCCATGGGACTCTCCAGGCAAGAATACTGGAGTGGGTTGCCATGCCCTCCTCCAAGGGATCTTCCGGACCCAGGGATCGAACCCGTATCTCCTGCATTGGCAGGAGCTACCAGGAGAGTTTCCTCATCCAGTAAGGGAGATGCTAAAACGCTGGGAAAAGGGGCAACCTCCTCCAACTTTAGATGATCTGAGCGTCACCTGGAGGGCTGGTTAAGCCCGAGATTGCGGGGCCACCCCAGAGGGTCTGATTCAGGGGGGCTGGGGGGAGGCCCGAGACACTGCGTTTCTAACAAATGCGCAGGTGATGCTGATGCTGCTGGTCTGGGGACCCTACTTTGAGAACCGCAGACGCAGACTAAGACAAGGAAGAACAGAGTTCTTTGCCACAGTTCACATACAGGGGCTGCTGATAAAGCTGTGGGGGGTGGGGGGATCCAAAAAACCTGTTTTGAAAAGTACATCAAGCCAACCCACGAATTACTTCTGACTTGAAAGCATCCACTGCTTACCCTTTCCCCCCAAAACAAGTATGTTGCTGAAAACCGCAACAGATAGTGTAATTGGCCTGAGAAATTCAGAGAAAGAAAAAGTGAGTCTCACTGCGAAGATGCTCTGAAAGCAAAGAAGAAATCTGTCAGGATCACAGATGTTCAGGTTGTTGTGGAAGCCTCTTAAGGATTTCCACTCCATCCTTAAAACCTGCTAGTTAAGGTGGCTTTGCGCTTGCACACCTGGTGGGGGTGGGGCTTCCCTGGTGGCTCAGTGGTAAAGAATCTGCCTACCAATGCAGGAGACATGGGTTTGATCCCTGGGTCAGGAAGATACCCTAGAGGAGGAAACGGCAACCCGCTCCAGTATTCTTGCCTGAGAAATCCCACAGACAGAAGAGCCTGATGTGCTGCAGTTCATGGGGTAGCAGAGTTGGACACAATAGCTTGCAATAGGAATTCATGCTTCCTATTCATCAAAGAGTTGAGCCAGCTGGGTGGGATATTGTATCAAAAAATGCTGTGCTCCTTGGCCCCTTCTGTCCTGCTTCCCAAGGCTTCCCTGCTCTGTCCAATCTGTACCTTTTTCTGCAGCATCTCCCCCATTAGTACATGTGAATTTTATACAAAAGCAGCTGAAAGCAACTGAAGTCTTTATCTGTAGCAGGGGATGACGGGGGAGGAACGGGGGGCAGGGAGGGAGAAAAGAAGAGGGAGGAAGGAGAAATGGAGAGGGAGGAGGGGACAGGGTCCTTGACTCCTGCCTAGCACACACCTCCTTCCATGGCACAGATCATGGGGCCTGGCATTCTTGGATGCTTCTTGCACCATACAAAAAAGACCAGGCCCCGTTCAAGCTCCAGTTGCGCATCTCAGCTCCAGAAGAGTCCCCAGAACACAAGACCACCTCTGCACAGGAACTGAGGAAGGCGGGATGTTATGCCAGGCTGGACGCACAGATAGGCAATAACCACAGCCGGCAGGAGGGCAGCGTCTCATTTGACAGGAATGTCCAGGAGGCCCGCTAGGGGCAAGGCCCAGCCCATGATCTGTCCAAGGACAGCAAGATCCTTCAGTGGAGGCTCCCAGAGCCCACGCCCAGCCCAGCATCCCGCTCCTGGAGAGCACGGGCAAACAACACTCATCCCGCTCCACTAACTTTTCAGCCTATTCTCCTCCCACGCCTCCTGGAAGAGCATTGCCTACTCTGGATTCCAACTTGGACCGAAACAACAAGAAGCTGTTCCCAAACTCCAAGATCTTCCTCCAGTGATGAAGGTCTGATTGCCGGGAGCCATGCCAACTCTCCGTACAGAGGCGCATCCCCAAATTTCAAGGGGGTGATGAACACAGTGGTTCGGCAATTCCTGGTTGCACAGGATTTCGGAGTTGGAAGGGACCTTCAGGGGTCTACTTAGGCAGCAAAGAGAATGGGCTGCAACCCACGAGGAAAGTCTCCTTCAGTGATCTCATCTCCACCAAGAAGCGCTCACGAAGTCCTTTGCATTGTGTTCGCCCACACCGCCCCTGCAAGGAGCAGTCCAAGCGCATAACTGGAGATGGGCACAGAGGAGGCACTGAATAAACACTTGTGGCTTGATAACCAATCCACGTGGTCCTGGCCCACTTGCTCATCAGATATAAGCTATGGATAATTTCCATTTTTGCCAAGAATCCCACTGACTCCAAGGGACCTAAACCTTTCAAGAGTATCGATGGCTATCTGTGTCCAGACTGCCCTTCCCTGTGTACCCCAACTTCCTGCTGCAGCCACATGAGCCCACCTTACCCCCCAACACACACATGGGCCTTACGGAAGACCCCGAAGGCAGTGATTCCTGCACTAACATGTCAGATGCGCACAAAAGCTCCAGGTATAAGACAGAGTGTGGGATGAGTCTGACAGATCCTTGTGGAAGTGGGCCAGTCTTTTCTCTCCAGATTCTTTAATCTCTTGCCTGGTCCTCTTTCATAATCTCTGATTTCCAACTGTATTTATAGCTTCCTGACTTTATGTCTAATACCAGTTCTCCCCTGCAATACTCATTGTAAATCCACAAGGCTACGTCCAAACGTAGGTCAAAGCTCAAGCCCACACAAGCACTGGACACATAAGATGCTTGAAGGAAGCAGACTCTCGAGTCTAAGAAAAATCAGGAGTGATGGCGACCTGCTCAGATCCATCCAGTTGTGTTCAGGCAGGAAGGTGGGTTGAAAATCCTCACGCTTTTTCAAAAGGAGACAAGTATCTGGGTGCTTATGAAAAACCTCCCAATGTTCAATGTTGGCAGTTCATTCAACATCTTTAAGGGTGGTGCATACAGAATGAAATGCTTCTGTGGACAGCTTCTGGCCTCAAGACAACCCACTGTGAGACACTGAGTCTACCTGAATCTCTGCAGAACAGCTCACTGGGATGGAGGTGAGGTTCTGACCTTGTCTTGCCGCCCGTCACCACACTCAGAGGCACTACAACACCACTGCCCTAGAAATGGAGTCATCATAGAGCTGCACTTCCTTGAAGGCAAGGATGGTGTTCATTCTGGCTAGATGTCAGAGTGCTACACAGAATGGGAAAATGAAAAATAGAAGCCCCAAATTCTTTGACTTAGTTGCAGCTAGAAACAAAGTTGAAACTAGAGCCCATGGGTCTTGTTGTTTTTTAATGACAAAAACACCAAGATTCAAAAAAAATTCTTTCTGAGCTATTGACTCAAAAGCTTTGAAATTATAAGACCTGCCACTACATCCTGTTCTGAGGATAAGTGTAAAAGCTAGAAATAGCCTCAAGTGCGCTACCCTGACGACACATAAGGATATAGACACTAGCCAGTGAAGGGCCCTTCCTGGTAGTTTTATACTCATTTGGTTCCCTGTCACTGTAAAACTGAGTTGTCTTCAAGTAGCTTTTCCATGACATTATACTTTAATTACAATAGTTTATACTCATATAATCTTCCACCTTGGGATTACAACACATGTTTACTTGTTTGAACAAAGCCATATTTTCTCAATGAATTTCCGAAAGAGAAAATTGGATTTAAACTGACTCAGCAGGACTTCCCTGGTGGCCCAGAGGATAATAATTCGCCTGCCAATGCAGGGGACATAGGTTTGATCTCATGATCTCACATGCCATGGAGTGGCTAGGCCCATGTGCCCCAACTACTGAGTCCACAGACTGCAACTGCAGAAGCCCTTGGGCCTAGAACTCTGTGCTCCAACCCAAGAGAAACAATGAGAATGAGAAGCCCACGTGTGCAACTAAAGGGTCAGCCCCCTCCTCGTTGCAAGAGAGAAAAGCTCGCATGGCAACGAAGACCCAGCACAGCCAAATAAAAAAATAAATAAATAATTTATTTAAAAAAACACAAGTACATAAATAAATACATTGACTCCCCAGGTTTAGAATATCTGATCCACTGGCCATGCTGTCCTCAATCTAGTTGTCATCTTACAAGTCAAAAAGAGGAGGTGACTACAAGAAAACACTTAAAAATATAATAAGCAGAAATTTTCACTCTTTCCAAATAATAGATTCCAAGCCAGTAGGTTTAGCAGTAGGTCCGGTGTGTTGATGTTTCTAGACAAATTCCCTCTGTGATTCTGTGTCCGCCAAAGTCTGGGAATCAGGCAGAGGGAATGTTCAACTGGGGCATCTAAGGACTTGTTTTGGAAGGACACCAGGAAAGTTACCAACTGGTCCCCTCCACAATACACCTGTTTTTATCGTGATACAGCTCATAGACCATGAAACTCTCTCTCTAAAAGCATCCCTCACAGGGGCTTTTAGTGTATTCACAGAGATGTTCAACCACCATGACTATCTAATTTTAGAACATTTTCATCACCTCAAAAGGACACCCATGAGAAATCACCTCTCCCCCCCTAGACCCTAGAAGCCACACATCTATTTCCTGGGTCTACGGATTTGCCTGTTCTAAGCATTTCATATAAATGGAATCATATGAGACACGGCTTTTCATGTGTGGTTTCTTTCACCTAGCATGATACTTTCAAGGCTTCCCATGCATAAGGCATACACCCACTGGTACTGCATCCCTTTTTACAGCTGAAGGACTTACCAGTGCAAGGATAAGACCAGATTTTTTTTATTTTGGATATTATTTGGGTTGTTTCTGGCCATTATGAAAATGCTGCTATGAACATTCATGTATAAGTTTTTGTGTGGACATGTTTTCAGCTCTCTTGGATAGGTATCTAGGTGTGGAATTGCTGGGTCATGTGCCACGCATTCTTTTTTATTTCCTACCTGAACCATTTGCTACTAATTTGTGGTTCCACCTAACAGCCAATAAGTCAACATCTTCAAAGTAACATTTTGTCTTCCTGTCTCCTTTGTCTTTTGATTTTTATGGGACTTCAACTTACTGGCAGTGTGAACGACTGTCTAACCCACTTGGCATTTGCCAAAATTCTAAGAGATTACTGGTATGAAAAACTGCTGAGAAATAAGATGTGTTGTATAATAAAGTGTTACAGTAACATTACAAATTAAAATGAATTCTTGGAAAGGAAAAAATACAACCCCCACAGAAATAGATTAATAGTAAGATTTACAGTCTTGATCAACAGCCTTTACCAAACCAGTCAATCCTAAAGGAAATCAAGTCTGAATAGTCACTGGAAGGACTGATGCTGAAGCTTCAATACTTTGGCCACCTGATGTGAAGAGCTGACTTATCCGAAAAGACCCCGACACTGGGAAAGACTGAAGGCAGGAGAAGAGGGAAGCAGAGAATGAAATGGTTAGATAGCATCACCAACTCAATGGACATGAACTTGAGCAAACTCCAGGCCACAGCGGAGGACAGGGAAGCCAGCCCATGGGGTCACAGAGTCAGACACGACTGAGCAACTGAAAAATAACAACAACCCTTCCATTAAGAGAGGGTCTGTTAAAGAAAAATTATACAGCCAAAATAAAAAACATGAAAACACACACACAACTAATTCAATCAACTGAATGTGCCAAATAAACGCATCTTTTTAATCTCACATTTGTTCAACACAGATGGATAGATGAAAACAGACTAATGTTTTCGGATGCAGAAGTTTCTTAGGGCAACTTTTATTAACTGAGAATTATCAGAGTTGCTCTCTCTGGGGAGTTAGAAAAGTACCCAATTATTTGTAACAAAGAAAAGCTCAGAGAATGCTTTTAAAAAGTGTTCTACTGGAAAACTGATCCGGAAACTCACATTAGCTCCTGGTGTAATAAAGTTAAGTGGGAATCTACTCATTTAAAGAAAAATTAAAACCAGAAATCAAGAAAAGTGCCGACTATTTGGCAAATGAATCCAAAAGCTCAAATCCTGGTTTAATCCTCCAAGCTGGGCTTGCAAACATAATAAAACGTTTATACATATGAATTCTTTGTCAAAAGAGCTTAAAAACAACTCCCAGCTCTCCTGGGTTTCAGCTGACACTCTCAAAAGACAGTGGCATTTCTCTTAAAAATAAAAGTTATTTCAGATTGTTTTTCTACTAATCCATGAACTCAGTTGTCCTTTTTGCAAATTAAGTCACCACTGCCCATGTTCATCCTCTTGGATATTGAGGCAAAAGGAAAAGACTACAAGACAGAAGATGTAGGCATAGGTTGGCCAGGTAACTGTGACCAAGTCCCTTTACCGCATGGGGGACCCGCCTCCTCATGTGTAAAATGAATGGGCTCTATTTGTTAGGCTGGGGAATCTCAAACGTTTTCTTTTAAAGGCCGGAGAGTAAATATTTTTGGTTTTGTGAGCTATATGGACTATACTCAACTCTGCCATCTTCAGGTAATAACAAACAGCCTTAGGCAATAAGACAATAAGAGAGCACAGCTGTGTTCCAGTAAAACTTTAACAAAAAAAGCTGCAAGTTGTACAAGCCCTGTGGATTGCCTGTACAAGCTGTACAAGGGCTATAGGTTGCCAACCACTGTGTCCAATGATTTGGAAGGATCCCCCTAGGATGACTGTGGAGTAAAAGTCATTGGTCACAGAAAGACTAAACAATCAAGTCATCCAGGTCTGACAGTACAGAGATGGGTAATGCTGCAGGAGCCTCCAGGTTTGGACTGACATGGAGCTCTTCCTCACATTTCCATTAACTGTCTCCTTTTACTGTGGTTAGACCTGACCATACGCCTTGGGCTTAGCAGAAGCACCACTCCATGGGAGTGGAATGAAGCTTTCTGAGAGGCTGCTGGGGACAGATGATACAACCCCAAAGTTGGGGGAAGAGGCGGAAATAGCTCTCCCAAGTGGAGAAGGATGGCCCACGGGGAACAGGAGCTAAGAAGAAGGTGCACAGATAAAACCCCTTGCTCTCCCGTGGACTACGCAAAGGCAGGGCTCCTCTCTGCAAACCTTGCAGAGATGTGAACATAGCTGCTGAGCGACCAGTTCACTGTCAGCTCAGGGTTAAGGCTAGCCAGCATCACACGGGGCATCTTCTTTTGCCTCTCTTCCCCTTCTCACCCATCCTCACCACTTTGGCCTTGAAAGTGAAAGGTGTTAGCTTAGCTGCTCAGTCGTGTCTGACTCTGTGTGATCCCATGGTCTGTCCATGGGGTTCTCTAGGCAAGAATTCTGGAGTGGGTAGCTATTCCCTTCTCCAGGGGACCTTCACAACCCAGGGATCGAACCCAGGTCTCCTGTATTGCACACAGATTCTTAACCGTCTGAGCTACGAGGGAAGCCAGCATCACAGGGCATCTTCTTTTGTCTCCCTTCCCCTTCTCACCCATCCTCACCTTTAGGCTTATACCTCCTAAATAAGGTGTTAATACTTAATCCTTGTCTCAGGCTCTGCTTTCTAGAGAAACAGGGCTAAGGTGCCTCCCAAAAGATCCTCGTTCTTTAGAAATGAAAGACAACAGAGCAGTGTAACTATCAGATTTAGAGTATACGGAAATAAGAAGTCAAATACTGACATACACTAAACAAAACTCATCTTGGCCTTCATTGTGTGCAGTGTGCTAAGTCACTTCAGTTGTGTCCAGCTCTTTGTGACCCCTTGGACCACAGCCCACCAGGTTTCTCTGTCCATGGGATTTTCCTGGTAAGGATGCTAGAGTGGGTTATCATGCCTTCCTCCAAGGGATCTTCCCGACTCAGGGATTGAACCTGCGTCTCCTGCACTGCAGTCAGATTCTTTACTGCTGAGCCACTGGGGAAGCCCTTGGCCTTCATTACTGGCTGGAAATACCCCTTCAAAATCCAAATGGTAAAATATATCCCACACAATATCTAAAAAGTCAGCATCTCTGCAAAAAGAAGACCTGAATACCTAGGACTGTAGCACTGTGAAGTGATTAAACATGCATATCTGGCCTTCCAATTATACACAGAACAAAACAATTTTGTGCTATATTTCTTGAAATGCAACTATCTGTTATACAAATAAGAGGTCTCCCTTCACACTCGTTTAGATTCTTGAACAGACTAGTTATTAACAAGTCAAAATCCAGAAATTAAACACAACCCTCATTTTTAGCAACTGAGTCAACTCTGGGTGGAATGGAGCACTTTCCAGAACAGCAGAGCATGAACAGCTTCCTGATACCAGAACCCCCAGGGTTCCTGGGCCTGAGCACAGGACCACCCAGCTTGACAAAATGCTTTTGGGAGCCATAAACTGTGAGAAGATGAGGGGAGATGGGGGCTTCCCTAAGTCTCATGCTCTGATGGTCTTGCTGAGTTTGGTGGTGTTTTAGTCACTAAGTTGTGTCCGACTCTTGCAACCCCATGGACTGTAGCCTGCCAGGCTCCTCTGTCCATGGACTTCCCAGGGAAGAACACTGAAATGGGCTGCCATGCCTTCCTCTAGGGGATCTTTCTAACCCAGGTGTCAACCTGGGTTTCCTGCATTGCAGGCAGATTCTTTACCAAATGAGCCACCAGGGAAACCCAAGTTTAAGCTGAGTTTGTTTATATGAAAACAAGAGCATTAACTTACCCATCAAAAGTTAGCCATCTGGCCCAACACCATTTATTAAATAGTTTGTGCTTTCTCTAGGGATTTAAAATATCCCTCCACCATGAATCTGATCTATATTTCAGTCTGTCTTGACAATCTTTTCTCCTTTGCCTTTCATGACATTGCCTTTTCAAGGATACCTCCCATCTCTAACAATTCTTTCCAAGCCCACTCTGTCCCTCCCTTAAGCATGGTTCTTCAGGGCTCTCTTCCTCCTGGAGGCTTGCCCTGGGAGGGAACTCCTGATTTCAGTTCTTTGCTGATTCTGGGCTTCACCCATGCTTGTGCAGGTTGGTTCCAGAAAAACAAGGTCAGGCCAAGGGGCAATTAGGGGTGAAATCCATCCTGCTCTCTGCCTGCCATGCTGTGAACCCACAAGACTCCCCAGAGTCGCATCTTTAGCCCAGATGACCTCTGAGTCATGACCCATCCATCCAACATGCGCTGGCCATCTCTCCCTGAATGTTCCCTGGGAACTGCATGCTCAACAGGGCTTCATCTTCTTTCTTCCAAGGCCATTCCTCCCTTGAATCCCCTGTTCTCACCACATGGCTCCAGCACATAAGGCAGAAAAGGAACCTGTGAGTTCTACCTTCCAGGACCTGCCATATCCCTCCTGACATATCCCACCTCCTCTTCTCCAGCCACAGCTGCTGCCGTGGAGCTGACCTCATTACTTCTCATCGAGTCTGCCAGGCCTCTGCTCGCCATCCTCTGACCCCTCACTCTGCAGCACAAGCAAGCCTTCCACAACATTCCGAGATGTCAAGCCAGCGCTCTGAATCCTTCCATCGCTTGCCATGCCCACAGGGCAAAGTCCCAACTCCTCCTCACCCAGAGGAGGTCTTTAGTGAATCAGACTCTCAAGTCCCTCTCTCTCTGCTCCAACTCATCAGCCTTCCCCCGGCTGACACCACAGCTAGGAACACCTAAGTCAAGTAGCGTTGTCCTTTCAAAGACTGGTCTGATGCCCAGATAAAGCTGGTGGCCCCCTTCAATGAGCCCCCAGATTTCCACGCTAACACCCGCAACATTATTGGTTTCCGGTTTCTCTGCCTTCATCAGACCTTCCATCTTTGAAGGCAAAGACGGCCTCTGCTCTGATTTTGCAACCCCATAGCCCAGCATAGCACAGCAGCCGGCCCTGGGACAATTCCCAGGCAGAAAAATCCTAAATGGATTTGAAAATAAGCAGATTAGCCAGAGCAAGGCAATACAAATGTAAATTGGGCTTTAAACTCCTTACATTTGTATGTGGTGTAAAAACAGGGACAGCATGTCTATTGCACCCCAGCACCCCCTGGGAAAGAAGTGATTAGGGATTACAGGGACTAGGAGAGCTTGGAGCAAATGAAGACAGACAGGAAGAAGAGGGAAATGGCTCGTGGTGGCTGAGCACAGGGGGTCTGCTTCCCTGGCAGTGGTGCCTGGCTCTGGCCTGAGTAACATGCCGGCAGAGATCCAAGAGTTGGGGCAGAAAGGTGGGTGCAGCCCGTTTGGTGGTGAGGAGACACAAATGCCTCCAGGAGTCAGGGGGTCAGATGAATGTAGGTGTGAGAAGACCGAGAGGCTGCTTTCAGTACCTTCCTGCAGAAAAGGGGGTCAGATTCAAAACTTTACCAAGCAGTCCAACAGCCAGACAAAACAGGACTGAGGTCCCAGAGAGAATTAGAAAGACATCTGGTCTTCCCAGTCCCTTAAAACTAAAGAGTACAACTTTTAACATGACCCTGAGGGTCTGCACGATCCCTCCAAACGTGGCTAATGTTGTCATCATGCTTCCCATCTCGGCTGAAGGGTACCTCCTCCTCCAGGAAGCTTCCCCTGACTTCCCAGGGTCTCTAAGGGACATGCTCTCAAAACACCATGGACTTCTCTCCTTCACAACCCTTCTCACAATTGTAATTAAATTTCGATTCATTTAAAATCTGCTTCTGGGAATTCCCTGGCAGTCCAGGGAACTCGGGGCTTTCACTGCCAGGGCCCAGGTTCAAGCCCCCAGTCAGGGAATTAAGATCCTGCAAGTTGCACAGCCAAAAAATAAAAATAAATTAAATAAAATCTGTTACTACTATAAGAAGATCAGCATTTTGAGAGTCAAGGCTGTTTTTTATTCTTATACCCCAGCATCCAACACTCTGCTTGGAACATATGTGAGGCCCAAAACATGCTTGTTGCGTGAACAATTCAATCAACCACACAAATGAAAATGAATTAAACAATGAATGAATAAAACTTGCATGTATACTGCAGGAGGTTTTTCAGCATCCCTGGCCTCTACTCACTGGATGCCAGGACATTCCCCAGTTGGAACAATCAAAATTCTTTCCAGACTTGCTCTCTGGGGAACAAAATTGTCCCTATTGAAAGCCCCTGTTTTCCTGAATTGTTGAGTAGATTAAATAAAATTACTTACGGCTAATTTAACACATTTTGACATGTAATAGGTACATAATAAATGTAATTATTGGATTACTGTGAGCATTTGGGAGAGAATGGGGAGGGGTGAGCAGGGCAGGTCCTACTGGGAATGACAGAGAGCCCAGAGAGGTGTCACCTGCCAGTTTGGCCTGTGGACCAATATATGTTATGTCATCATACAGCTTGGGAACTCCTTAGCCAAGATCAGTTTTTATATTTTTAAATGGTTGAAAAAAGGAGCCTATTTCATGACATGCAAGCTATTGAAAATTCACATTTCAGGGTCTAAGTAAAGTTTTATCAGAACACAGCTGCCCCTATGGGTTTACCATCATCTATGGCTGCTTTCTGGAGAAGGCAATGGCACTCCACTCCAATACTCTGCCTGGAAAATCCATGGATGGAGGAGCCTGGTAGGCTGCAGTCCGTGGGGTCGCTAAGAGTCGGACATGACTGAGCGACTTCACCTTCACTTTTCTCTTTCATGCATCGAAGAAGGAAATGGCAACCCACTCCAGTGTTCTTGCCTGGAGAATCCCAGGGACAGCGGAGCCTGGTGGGCTGCCATCTATGGGGTCGCACAGAGTCACACACGACTAAAGCGACTTAGCAGCAGCATGGCTGCTTTCACATGACAATGGTGGAGTCGAGTAGCTGTGACATTGACCCCATGGGCCTCAGAGCCTAAAATATCTACCACCTGGACTATCAGAGAAAAAGAGTTTGACCCCTGGTCTAGAATCTCTTGTGATCACTATCTTCCAGGACCCAGTGGCATGACATCTGGGCTTCAGAAAAAAGCTGTCTGCCCTGCCTGGTAAAATGCGACCTAACTATCCCCCTAATAAAGAGAGGGCTAGTTGAATGAAGGAGAGCATATATCAGCAGTGGACTGTTTGTTACACGGTTGTTTTTTAAAAATGAGTTGAGATTTTGAGAAAGCTACTTCTACCCCTCTGCTCCTTTGCAACAGGAGCTAATTCAGGACAAGGATGGAGCCAAATTCTTGATGATCTCAGGGTCATATGGCTCAATTTCTGTATTTTACAGATGGGGAACTGCACATAAACACACTCTCCTCCGAAACTTCAAAGTCTGATAATCTGATAACAGTACAAAGCGGCTCACATGTTTATTTTGAGGAAGACTCTTTCTGATTAGAATGGTCAGAAGGAGTTCCACTTCCTTTTTTCTAGAAACCCCGGTTAAGTCTTCAACTAGAACACCCCCTTGAGCGGAAGGCCGAGTTGCCAGGAGATGTAAACAAACCAACCACCCCAAGTGGCAGTTTTCAGCTGCTTTCTCTGTTGCTCCCTTGAAACAGCAGCTGGCTCTTCTCTCACCAGGTCCCGACTGCAGGTTCATTAACATAAACCATATCCATGGCCCCGTCAGGTGGGAGGAGGTGGCTGTAGTCAGGCAGGCACAGATGAGGGAAGTGAGGTGTCAACAGGTGCATTCAGGTAAGATTTCACATTCTGCCTTGGCACAGATTCCCACCAAATCTCATTTTCTGGGTTTCCATCCTCTCTGTTTTCTTATAGCAACTGCCCTGGGGTTAAGAGACAGAGCTGATGGCTGGCTTTGCTCTGTCTGGTCCAAGACGACAACCTACACATCACTCTGCCCACCTTGTTATATAGCTCCTACCGCTTCTCCTTCTATGACCCTTCTTGCAGGTCACTCTACGGCAATGAGCTGGGATCCTGGAGTCATTCTGAAGGCTCAGGATGCCCACAATTACTGGGACAAAGAGAAGTGATCTTGACTCAACTCGGAAATGCATGTGGACCTCTCTTACTGGTTAGAATAAACCCATAAGTAGCCCCAGCCTTTCCCAAAGAACATCCTAAGAAACACCAGCAAGTGAGATACTTCAGGGAAGAGAGCCATGCTGTGTTGAAATCACAGGAAAACCCCACTCTTGTAACCCGTTTGGGTATCAATCAGCACATTCCAAGCTCCCAGAAATCATGCAGTGGCTTAACCTGTTTGATTTGATTTAAACCAGCTGTGGACTACAGATCCTTACAAGATCCCAGCTTGGAAAATATGGTCCCAGACCATGAGGTTGGGTTCCACAAAGATGCCAGGTTACAAAGATGACCCCAACCTTGAAGGACGGGCTTCCCCACCCTGGTTCAACCTCCTGCCACCCAGGCCTGGGGGAAGGAAAGATATCCTGGCAGCCTCTGAGGGAGAGTTCGAAGGAAAGCTCTAAAGCCCAGGAGGTGGAGGAGAGAGGTGCCCCTCCAGACGGACAGGACCCCGGGGGCTGCTGTAAGATGCTGCCCGGAGCAGGACTCACCATTGGTGGCCGTGTTGACATAGTAGCGCCGGCCCTGAGGGGACAAGTAGCTTTGCCAGCCCGGTGGAAGGACAACAGTCTGGCTTTCCTCTCCCGGCGGAGGGGGGACCATTCCAGGCTTCTGTGGAGGAGGAAAGAGAAGGTCACACACGTGTGGCATTTTTGCAGCTGTCTCTCAACCGGGAAGTGAGAGGCAGATGAAGTCTCCCTAGAATGGCTCGACGCTGGTTGGGGTTGGGGGTGGTGTGGTGGCCTACAGGCCTCCCTGGGGGAGGTAACAGGCTACAGGTGTGATTATGGAGGTTGCCTGAGCAATGACGGGTGAAAAGCACTTAGATTTTCAGAACCACCACAGAAGGGACAGCTCCCCCCATAGGATGGGGGGTGGAGATGTGCTCAATGAACATGGCTGGGGTTTCTCTCCTGGGCCCCTAGGAAACCACTCACAGGGATGCTGCACCTGCCTGAGGGGGTGGGGGGTGGGGGGTCACTGGAATCTGAAACTCTCCGGGACCACCAAATAGTTGGTTTTTTTCTAGTCAAATGTCTAAATGGCAAAGAGAACTGGGAAGCTGAGGTGAAACTGGCTTCTTCCTTTCCACAGTATGCACTGATGTGTGGTTTAATTCTTTTAACTAAGCGTGACAGTACTTTTCTTTAAAAATAAATAAATAAGGTCAGAGAAAAAGTACACAACAGAAAAACAAGATAAAGACACAAAGGCTAAACAGAGGTGATTTGTAGTGGTAGGATTATGAGGAATTTTTTATTCTTTTCTTTTTGCTTATCTCTCGCATCTAAATTTTTGTTAATACACACACACAACAAAAAAGTTGTGACCTAAATAAAGAACATTGAAAAATAAGAAAAGAGGGCTCAAGTTAGCCTCTCAGACAATTGCTATTCCTTGTGAAGAAAGTAAGTTGACTAAAATCAGAATTCCAGCCACACGAGGAGAGGTGTGGTGAATTTCTCAGCAAAGCTGGATCCTGTTCAGAAATATTAAAACTCATCAGCTTTTAAGTGCCCTCAGAATCCTCCAGCCATACCAGAAGAGGCAGGTTCTGGTCACTGATGACCACTGTTTGGGAAAATAAGAGATTGAAATTGAGCAGTAGAGACACTCATTTCCCAGACTGCTCTCAGCTTCTCTGAAGCTGCAAAGTCTCATGCTTCTGCTTCCTGCGGTGCCCTGCACACCCTCAGCGGGATGGGATCAATTGTAGTTGCTCTTGGGACTTGGGGTAAACACAGCCTCCCTGTGTCCCTCCGTGGAGTGGTGGTGTATGTTTCATTACAAATGTTCACAGTTTAATTAAAAGCCTTCCCCTATGCCCTAATGGCTTCCGACTCCCACACCTGTTAACTCACAGCACCTCTGACTCTGTGCAGAAGACTGGCTTCTAGAAGAACTTCCCAGGGCTAGACAGCAGCCAGGAGGCCTCCTCCTCAGCAGAAAATGTCCACTGAGCCCAAGCACACAGCTTTGCATGTTTACCTGGGTGTCCAGACACTGCTTCAGCCCCTCCCAGATTGGAAAGTGGTAAAAACACATGCAAACCCTATGATGAGTATTGTGTTTTGTGTATAAAATATCCCTCCTGCAGGAGATGGGCATGTTGGCTGAGTGGAGGTGGGAGTAAAACAGAGGAGGGTCAGAGGGTTGGCTGAGGAGAGAAACGTTCTTTTGTGGGGGGGCCACACCACGCAGCATGCGGGATCTTAGTTCCCTGACCAGGGACTAAACCCACCCCCGCTGCATTGAAAGCACAGAGTCTTGAAAACCAGACCACAAGGGAAGTCCCAAGAGAGAAACCTTCTAGAACCAGGTTGCTTCTGCTTGACCCAAAGTAACTTATAGAATCCATGAAGAAAGGCCGGATTGAAGCTTGTCTAAATAACCTGGTAAAATAATGAGAGATTTTTAAGAGGTATCAGAAATGGATGTCATCAGAAATACATTGCAGAGGAGAGACAGACCCAGAAGCACAGTGAAAACCAGTCCTCTGGTCTCTGGCTCACCATCCTGACTCAGCCTCTTAGCAGCCATGTGACCTGGGGAAATGACTCAACCAGCTGTCTGTTGCCACATCTGTGAAAAGGAGGGTGGCGATATTAGCCCGGTTGTGGAAGACACCGTGGAAATTAATAACACACTAGCCACCAAGGACAGTACCTGTCACCTGCTGTGTTCAATAAATGGGGGTTCCCAGAGGAAAGGGGAGCCATTCAAGGCTGAGCAAGACCAAGCTTCACAGAGCCTCTGCCTCCTACGATGTGAAGTTCAGGGGCACGTACCTGGCCTCTGCCCCACCGTCACCGCAGATGGAATGTCACCATTCACAGTCACTTCCCTGAAGTTTTTATTTCTAGGACTGCTCAACTTAAAAGGCAAACACAGACCTGCAGGGGAGGCTGGCGGGTTAAGACACTGACTCTCACACTCTGGTGAGATGACCTCTCCTGCGCTGGGCTGGTGGGGTGAGTGAACTGGACCTTCGTGCCTCTGGGTCCCACCTGTGAAACAGCATCAGTGATGCCTGTCCTGTCTCCACAGCTGCGTGGTGCTGTTCTCTTTAGAAGGACTAGTGAACTCGCCTAACTCTGTAGGGTCAGAAGAAGCCCGAGTTTCCATCTGAAGACACTGATGACCAAGGAGGGGCCATGACCGCTCTGAGGTTGCCCCCATCCAGGAGATGCAGGGCCCTCTGGAAGGTACCTGGAGAGGTCTCCTGGATGCTGAGCCCAGAAGGTAGGGGTGCTGAAAGAGGGGACGGGGGCACCTGGGCCAACATGGCAAAGATGGTCTCCACCTCCCCTCTAACATGGCCACGGGGCCCCGCTCCGCACGCCATCTGGCTGTGTTCTGCTTCCACCTCCCACCCACAAGGCAGGCACAGTTCCCTTGTTGTCTCCCTTCTTCCAGAGAGAAGTCCCTCCTGTTAGCTGGTTTAAAGTAAGTCAGGAATCAAAGATGTGCGGACAACTGGGTATATCAAGAGAACTGAAAACAGCGCTCAAACACAGACTTGTATACACATTCACAGCAGCAGCATCTACAATCGACGACTGGTAGAAACAACCCAAGTATCTGTCAACTGATGAACAGACCAACAAATTCCCCTCTGTTCATGGGATTCTCCAGGCAAGAATATTGGAGTGGGTTGCCATTCCCTTCTCCAGGGGATCTTACTGACCCAGGGACTGAACCTGGGTCTCCTGCACCGCAGGCAGATTCTTTACCATCTGAGCCACCAGGGAAGCCCATGTGTATCCATAAAAAGGAAGATTTGGTCATCCAAAGGAATAAAGTATTGATATACATGACAACACAGACGAACCTTGAAATGATGCCATGTGAAATAAGCTAGCCACAAAAGGCCACATACTGTATGATCCTATTTAAATGAAACATCCAGAATAGAAAAATCCTTAGAGATAGAAAACAGATGACTGGTTGCCAGGGGGTTGCGGGGAGGGGAAAACAGGTACAGGGACTCCTTTTTGGGCATGATGAGAATGTTCTGGAATAGACAGTGGTGATGGTTGCACAAAACTGAGAATGTGTATGTGTCACTGATGATAACTTTTATGTTAGGTGTATTTTTTTCTTTTAATTGGAGTATACTTGCATTGCAGTGTTGTGTTAGTTTCTGCTGTACACCGAGGTGAATCAGCTGTATGTATACATACATCTCCTCCCTCTGGGCCATCCCAAGCCCACCCCTCTAGGTCATCACAGAGCACCCAGCTGAGCTCCCTGTGCTTTATTCAGGTGGCGCTAGTGGTAAAGAACCCATCCGCCAATGCAAGAGACACAGGTTTGATCCCTTGGTGGGGAAGATCCCCAGGAGGAGGGCATGGCAACCCACCCCAGTATTCTTGCCTGGAGAACTCCATGGACAGAGGAGCTTGGTGGGCTATGGACCACAGGGTTGCAGAGAGTCGAATGCACGCACACAGGTACAGGTGTATTTTAACACACACACACACACACACACACACACAGAGTCGAATGCACGCACACAGGTACAGGTGTATTTTAACACACACACACACACACACACACACACAGAGTCGAATGCACGCACACAGGTACAGGTGTATTTTAACACACACACACACACACACACACACACAGAGTCGAATGCACGCACACAGGTACAGGTGTATTTTAACACACACACACACACACACACACACACACACACACACACACACACACAGAGTTGGCCTTGCCACCTGCAGGCCGTCATTTAAGTGGCCCAAACCACCATTATCTTCTTGTGGTTGCAGAGGGCCAGGCCTCCTGGGAAAGCTTCCCCAGAGCAATCAAGAGGATTCAGCATGAGGAACTACCCAGTAATTAAGGTCTCTGCCAAACCTATACTTCTAATTAGTTTCCTTCCAACTTAAATCCTTCCCTTCCCTTCCCTAGTCCTGTGGCTTCTCCCCTTCCATTTCAGCAGCTCTTTCCCATGGGAATAGGAACTAGACACAGGGGTGAAGGGTGAGGTTGGGGGCCACACCTACAATGAAGATGATCAGAAGAAGTGGGAATCAGGGGAGATGAGACCAGTTTCCTCCAACTCAGAAATTCTTAACCTCATGCACAGCACAGCTTTGTGGGAATCAGGAAATACCGCCTCTTCTCCAGATGGGCTGGCCCCGAGTGCAAGCCTGGGTTTGGCCTCCCTTGACCTCACCTCCTCCCAACCTGGGCCCCCTTGTTCAGTATAGAACCTGCTCAACGGTATATGACGGCCCATCCTCTGAGAATCTAAAGCAAATTCTGGCTCTTCTGCCCCCCACCCTTCAAATGAAGACACGTGTCTACCTACTCACTCATCCTATTTCCTATGGAACATGCAGAGGTTCCAGACGACTTCAGAAGCCCAGTCTAGAAGGTCCTCAAGAAACATCTGGGCTCGGACCCCACCAGCAATCACCTATAATGACTTCCACTGCTTGCACCAAGGACTGAGCCAGGTGCCTCACACACTCATCTTCAATCATCACCACAAGCCTGCTGCAGAGATGCCATTTTCTTCCCCCATTTTAAAAGGAGGAATCCGAGACTCAGAGAGTTTAATATCTCACCCAAAGCTGCACAGCTAATTAACTGGTGAAACCAAACTTTACAGTATCAGCTTTATTCGAGAGATTTCCATCCAGTAACTCAGATCCTGGCTACCCTCAGCCCATCTCTCCCCAGCTGTCTGTGATCAGCTTCGAATCTTCGCCTGGACCACCTGACATTCCAGATCCCACCCGAGGAGGACCGCACCCCAGCCTGATCCTCCTGCCTGTCTCACGGTCTCCAAACGAACATATGCCTCCCCAGGAGATGTGCAGAAATATCACCACCCACGTGCAAGCAGTCACGTTCCCCGTCTGTGGGCTGACTTCCTTGTCTCCTTACTTAGAACAACACAACAGAAGAAAATTTTCCTCTTAGTAATGGCTACTGATTCCCCCTTGGGGTGGGACGGGGAGAGGGGCAGAAGAGCAGGTGAACAAAGGGAAGTCACCCAGAGATTAAAAACAAATCCCCGCTACAGCAGTGTTTCTCAAAGTGTGGTCCCTAAGACACCCCATCCATCACCTGGGATGTGGGTTAAAGTACAGATGCTGGAGTCCTGACTTCAAATCAACCTTGAGCCTGGGAAGCTACCTTTTAACATGTTATCCTTAAGTCTCATGCTCAATGAACTCAGAAGAGAGGGTCTGCAGCTTTCCTGAGAGGGAATGATGGAGAGAAACGATCACTTCTTAAATCAAAACTGGGAACAGAAAATTAACAATTTATAAAAAGACAGTGTTTGGCTTCCTGGCTATGTATGAAAGAAAAGACTCCTAGCCCCTAGCCCAGACCCTTCAGAGAGACTATTTTAAGAGAGACCCAGTCTCCCTCTGCAGCCTCCAGGCAGTACAAACCCCAACACTCAGCTCCCGGTAGCCTCAAGTTCAACCCGGGACTCTTCGCCCTTCAGGAGACTTGCAGGAGCATCTTGCTCTTACCTTCCACAGATGTGAGCAGATGGTCCTCCCTGGTGGTAACGGGTGGTCGTCAGACACTCGATTTTGTAGTCGATCAGACAGGTTTAAGGTCCCCCCATTCCACGTCTTATCACACCCCAAACCCAGAAGCAATAGAAGAGCTAAAGAAAGGCATATCCAGGAGCCCCCACCCCCCACCCCCCTACACCCAGATCTATATATAACAGTGCTGAAGTTGTCAGCCTAACGAGCCACTTTCTGGCAGTCCTGTTGCCATGGCAATGACTGCTAATGAGCCCAGAGCTGTGATTGGCACTGCCTGAAGGCTTCTCCACAAAGAACTCTGCAGCAAGTTCTCCTTTCTCAACCACACGGCCAGCTGGGACACCTGGGGGCAGCCGAGACATGGCCAGGGGTGCCTGGGAGCCATAGGTCCCGGGAACCACTTTGTTACAGGTGCGCCCAGAGCAGTCCTGAACCCAACGGCCCAGAGCGGCCTCTACTGTCACTCAACATGGGCCAACCAATTAGAGACAGGGCTGCAAAGGAGCCACCAAGAGGACCAAGACCTGGTCGGGCCAGAGACTGGAGACTCAAGTCCAGCCCACGCCTTCTGCTGACATGTGTTCAGGGTGGAGAGAGCCCCACACAAAGCTGGGAACGGCTACCCAAGGAAAGAGCATCTTTGGCTACGGGTTAAGAAACCAGGCATGAAGTGGGGCCCCGCCTTCTACACTGCTGCCGCCAGCCCACAGGCTGTGTCTACGAGAATTCTTGGCACCTTGCCTCTATCTCACAGGTGAAAGTATTGCTCTCTCTGGCTCTGGCAGCCTTTCTGTCCATGGAGAGCAACTCACAGACACTAACTGGGGAGGAAAGGGGGACCCATGACAACAGCACAGGGCATTCTGGGAAGTGTAGTCCTCACAGTACTTTTATAGGCTGGTGGGAAGAGGATGGATGTTGACAGCATGTTCATGGTCTTCGAGTGGATCTTCTAGGGGTTAGAGATTTGGAGACCTGGCCAGAGTGAAGGGGAGGAGGAGGAAGAGGCAGAAGAGGTGGTGGAGGAGGCGGCGGCAGAGGGGAAACAGGTGGAAGCAGAAGAGAGGCCACACAAGAAAGAAACATTCAGGAAGGCAAGGCCACGTCCATCTTGTTCTTACCTTTACTCTAAGCTCAGTATTCAGAATATTGGATGGATGGATGGACAGATAAATGAACGGAAACTGGGAACTGTAACAGAAACTAGGCTTCAAACAGATTTGAGAGGCTTTCTCACTAAACAAGTAGAGAACAGCAGTCCAAGCAATGTATGTGCCAGTGGTAAAGAATCCGCCTGCCAATGCAGGAGATGCAAGAGATCTGGGTTCGAATCCTGAGTTGGGAAGATCCTCTAGAGAAAGGAATGCCAACCCACTCCAGAGGAGCCTGGCAGGCTATAGTCAGCGGGGTCACAAAGATTGGGACATGACTGAGCATGCACATGCATGTGTGCACGCACGCACGCACACACACACCCACCCATGAACACATCCCAGCTCTTCATGGGTCTGACTGAACAGACTGTTCAAGTACAGGGAGGTGGGGAGACCAGATAATACAGTGTTTTTTCAAGTGTAGGAAATAAACTGAGGAACAGCATCCGGAAGCCTCAGGAGCAGCACAAATTTCTACTCATGAGCTCATCTGATCTCCAGAAGAAAAATTCCAGGAAACCATTGAGTGACCACAAAAGAAGGCAGGAATGTACAGCATTTATGCTACGAAAGTCATAAGGAGAGAACAAACTAATGAAGAAAAGGCAAGTTTGTTTAAAAAAGTGATATAAAAAAGGGACAGAATGTGCTCAAAACTGTACGGAAAATTAAAAGATAGTGACAGAAGGAACAGCCACACTGGTTGCAACAGAATATAAAATCAGTATTGCAAAAAGGAAAAAAAAAAAAGAATCAGTTATGGACAAAACAAACTGAAGATTTTTTTTTCCCTCCCGGAATGCAAAAGGAAATGGGAAAACATGAAAACGGAATCAACAGAAGAGCAGGCCAAGGTGCTAGGTATTCCCGAGGAAGAAGCTAGAACAAAAGCCAAAACAGAAAAGAAACTATAAACAAAGATTTCTGGGGTTGGGGGAAAACTTTCCTCAGCTCAAAGAAGACACACAGGAAGGTCCTGTACTGCTCCAGGCAAAATGGGATTTCAAAGCCCAACAACAAGCCGTCACCGTCTAACAACACATTTACACAGCAATGAAAGGATAAAGTCCTACAACCCTTTAAGTGGGAGGAGGAGGAGGGTGTCTCCAGTAAAGGAGCACACATAAAGAGGCCCTCAGCTCCTCTGTGACCACGATTCCAAAGACACCTGTGGATCGTTATGCAGAAGATGCTGAGGCCATTCTATGTGGCCACTATGTCACATGTCCCTCACTATGTCACTTTGCCTTTCACGAACGGAATCGCTCAAAATACATCGCTCTACCAATAAAGGCTCAGGATGTTTACCAATCAAGTGCTTAAAAGGTGCACTCCAACTTCTTGTCTGCATCAGCTACGTTCCACAATCCCCCCACTGAACCCGCCACTGTTCTCCATCCACCATGCTGCTAGAGGAAGCATCACACCGTGGGTGAGACTGGTACCGCTCTGAGAAGTGAACATCGGTGCCATGGGGGCTCTCTCCCGGCACCCACAAAGCTGCCAGCCCTGGGCCCGGAGGCTGAACTACTTTGAGCATTGCAGACTGTCTCCTGAAGACTTAGTGAGGGTCCCGGGAACTCTGAATATCCATCAGCAAGCCCCCACCCCACCCTCCACCCAGTGCCTCCCTGGGGGCCCATCAATTCACTGGGCATGTTTCTTAGGACTGAATAGGCAGAGGACACAGAACAATCAACTCTGTATTTTCTGACCCTGAAAAGGAAGGGAGTGATCTGGTGAACCAGGAATTTTGATGAACACAATTACAATGTAGCCCATGCAAGGGTACAGGAAGTCAACTCTCACAGGAAAACTTGCTCAACTGGAAACCATGGGGTCTCCAGCAGGGCAAGGATGGATGAAAAGCTTTGCAAGCAATACCACAAATTATGAGAATGAATTGGATGAATGAACCCTCCAGGTTCAGAGGCCACTTCATGGCCTTGCAGTGTCCGGGGGCCAAGCAGTAGAGAGTAAGAAGGAACGGATAGTGTTGGAAGTGGCTTCTGTACCAGCCCTGCACACATTCTTACATGAGCCCCACTTCACCGACCCTGGAGGAAAGACATTATTGTTGCACCTTCCACACAGATATAAACCAGAAGAGTCAATTAACAGGGTTTTAGAAAAGACAATGAAAGAGATGGGGAATTCTGAGCGGCTGGTACTTTTCCTGGGGCACCATCCAGTATGGCTGGGATTTGAGAGGGGCTCACTCCTCAGAGTCTCCTGGGAGAATCTCCACATTGACTGAACAGCATCAACGTGCCACTGAATATCACAATCCCTCTTGCTGCTTACAGACGAGTTTAGGAGCAGGAAACCAGAGTCCTTGTGGCCATGCTGAGGGCCACGTGGTGGGGAGGAGGGGGATGGGGGTTCCTGTGGGTGCTCCTGCAGTATGGAGAATGCTCCAGGAGTAAGACAGAAGCCACAGTTGTATCCCCACCTTGGAGTCTGGAGGGGCTTGGGGAACCCCTAACGCCTGTCCCGTGTCTCAGGTGTGTCTCATCCTGATGTTTCCGCGCTCTAAAGGACAAGGTGGTGAGCTCCCGGCAGCCGGTTCTAACTTCTGAGCAGGAAAAACCCAAGTGATTCTGCTCCCCAGATTGTGATTCACAGAGACATTTTATTCAAACTCAGCTTCCTGATGGGCTGTTGAGAATGTCGGCTCCCTTCCTCCCACCCCTCCCCTGACAGATTAAAAATAGCAGGGGCTGTTCTGAGATCCTACCTCCACTTTGGGAGCATCAGCAGAAAACACAGGGGTCCAGGCTTAGAGAAGCTGCATTCCCAGGCAACGAGCTGTAATTCACGTGGTCCCCTTTGCCTCCCTGGACTTCTTTCTCTTCATCTGTGAAACCAGGGGTTATGAGCCCTCAAACAGTGGGGTTCTACACCCCAAGGAGCATCTTTCATAACAGAGCCCAAAACTGCCATGAGGGAAATCTCAAGGCATTTAAATGACTGGCGCGAACTTGCAAAAGCCTCCACCACATAAACAAGAGAGATGGCAGAAACCTCCTGAAGAGGAACATAAATGTTCATGAAACTCCCCTCCCCCCCTTTTTATGCACAATTTCCCCTCAAACTCCTTTGGGCTCCAGAGGCAGAGATCTGAAACTCCTTTGATCTAGAACTACTGCTTCATTCTTGCAGACTAGGGATTGGTGGGAAAGAGAACAGTGAAGTGATTAACAGCAATTGGAAATCATTAAATTTATGCCTAGGACTTCCATGGTGGTCCAGTGGTTAAGACTTCACCTTCCAATGCAGGGAGTATGGGTTTGATGCCGGATTGGAAGGAAGATCCCAAATGCCTCGTGGTGGGGGCAAAAAAAAAAAAATCAACACCACCAAACAGAAGCAATATTGTAACAAATTCAATAAAGACTTTTAAAACCATCCACATTAAAAAAAAATTCTTTAAAATAAAAATTTATGCCTAAACTTCCCAGGGGACTCAGTGGTAAAGAATCTTCCTGCCTAGCAGGAGACACAAGAGATGTGAGTTTGATCTCTGGGTGGGGAAGATTCCCTGGAGAAGGAAATGGCAACCCACTCCAGTATTCTTGCCTGGGAAATCCCACAGACAGAGGAGCCTGGCAGGCTGCAGTCTACCAGGTCGCAAAGAGTCAGACACAACTTAGTGACTGAACCACAGCAGTTGGATAACTGAATTGTGGGCAATATACCTGAAACCTCTGTGGGGAGACTGAACCCGGAATTCTCCTTTTTCTGCCACAGGTCACTGTTCTAGCCTTTTCGTGGCTGTAATGTCTCTATGTTTCAGAGGAAGGAGTTGGGGTAAAGTTTAACACTTCCCTTAGATGAGATGGTTGGATAGCATCATCAACTCAACGGACGTGACTTTGAGCAAACTCTGGGAGACAGTGGAGGAGAGGGAAGTGTGGCTGCGATCCATGGGGTTGCAAAGAGTTGGACACGACTTAGGAACTGAATGACATAGTTGTAAAGGATCTCAAAATGCATCCTAGAAGAAGATCCGGGGGTCGGGGGGGGAGGCAAAAAAAAAAAAAAAAAAATCCCAGATTTTCTATACTACTTTATAATGACATCAATTATCCCATTCTAGAAGGTACTTTTGCAGGACATTTGAGGCTCATCCACATGCAACACCCTCCCTAGGGAGCTCCTAGTAGGGTGAAGGCCCTTCTAGATGATTCCAAGTCCAGTTTCCCTTCACAAAGTAAAAAACCTGGGAAAAAGAGAATTTTGCCAACACTTGGTATTGGAAAGGGAAAAAATAAAGGAGAAAAATATAGCCTTTCTTCAGTATTAAGGTGCAAAACCCTAAAATACTTTATGCCGTTCCTGGCACTCTTATAAGTTGTTAAGACTCTGAAGAAAACCCCATAATCAAGTTTCCCAAGCATTCTGTTCTGTTCAAAATGTATTTTAGAAGCTCAGAAGTCAGTCAGGGAGTTGAAAGTCGCTAGTCCGGGCAGTCAGAGGCTTGGGAACCTCATGAAAAGCAGCCTGCCTGCCAGAAAAGGAGCTTCAAAGACAGGTGACACAGTTGCTGCCCACAGCTGCTCTGGGGCAAAAGCGGGCTTCCTCCGGGAGAGTTAGTGCTGTCTAAAAGGGAGGCAGAGTAGAGCTCACCAGGGCACAAAGGTGAGGGTCTCTGATGCTCTGTCTGTGGCCGAGATCAGGATGATCCAGCTTCATGGATGCTGCTCTCAGGACCACAGGGACCAAAAGGAACCTGGGGTGACCAGTCTTCTCCCCGTAGGGACGAATTCCAGTTACTCTGCAGTGCCAACCACGTGTGCTCCCAATGATTTCAATCAAAGACTTCCAACTCTGTGAACTTGTTCCTGGTGATTCCTAATGGGCTCAGAACCATGAGCACCAGAGGGAGATTAAGGCTAAGAGGGGCTGCGACTGTTACTGTGAGTCAGAAGGGGTGTGATTCCAACCAACCCAAGTCAGCTGCCATTTCTGGAGCCTTAGCTCCTGGTGCCTATGAAACTAGACAAGTGGGACATCCGAGGACATGGCTGTTGAGGTTTGGAGTCTACCACCGCTCTCGGGGCATCGTGAATAGAATATGGACCCAGCACGGCCACTGTCTTGCTGTGAGATCTTGAGCAACATACTTCATCTCTGCTGGTACGGAATTTCCTCATTTCAAGAATACGGAAGTTGGACAAGATGGTCTCCAGGGCTGAGTTTGTTTCCGCTTAAAATATACAGCCTGATGCTCAACGATCCTAGATGTTAGTGTAACTCTTTGAGGGATGTGCCATATTTGTAGGAGGGAAAAAAGTCATGTTCAAGGGTAGACATGGGATTCAGAGGTATGAGAGCCTGGAACGCTGCCTTAACCTCAAACACCTGCGCTTGTGCCTCGCTGCCTCGGAGTTCGGTGATTCTGCCTCTCACCGTGGGACATTCTAGTGTCCTGATGGCCCATGTCCGCCCCTTCCCTGTCACTCTTACAGCCACACATGGTTGCTCTCTGTTTTGCCTAAAACCAGACATCCACCTGGTGTCTTGAGATTCTAGACATCAGAAGTTAGAATTCGCCCCACACCCAAGGCAGGCTCTGGAAAAATAGTTCTGAACCTGCCAGCAGACAGTGGCCTCTGCTCACCACTCACTCTGTAACCTGCCAATGGCTGGTGCCCCACACACCTCGTTCTCTTGCCAAGAGCTTTACCGGGCTCCTCCCCGCTCCCTGAATGCCCTTCAGTGTTCATCTCCTTGCTAATCCCTTCTTCCCTGTAAACCTCCCTGCTGCCACCCACAGACATGACCAGACCCGCCCAGCGCTCTGCAGCCAGGTCCTGAGCGACGGTAACTGTCGGCCCTGGACTGACAGTGTCTGGGTTCTTTACAACGGTCCTTCTCCAAGTGTGGTCCCTCAGCCAACAGCTGGGGAGTCCTCTGCGAGTTGGTTAGAGACACAGGGTCCTGGGCCCCACCCTAGAGCCAGGCTCTCCATTGCGAAGGTCCTGGGGCAATTCAGATGCACTTTTGAAACCAGGTCACATGACCAGTCAGAGGCCAACTAGCATCATCTCTCCTCCTCCTTACAGGTGCAAGACCCTATCAGAAGTCATGCCAAAATCAGAGATGCTGGTTCTGACCCAGTCAGGGGGGTAGAAAGTACTGGAGGAACATCCATCATCTTTAGGGCGGTCACTGCAGCGGCCACCAAGCTGGACAGAAGCAACAAGCCCAACCTGGAACCCTAGTGTCAACACTGGCTTAAATGGGCAGACACCCAACTACCTTCTGGGGACCTGTATCCTTTAATGGACTTTTATTGCCCACTGTCCCAGCTGGAGCTGGGTCATGGAGTAGGGGGTTGGGGGGTGGGCAGAAACCAGGATGTGGGAGAAGTTAGGCAATGGAGGCAAGACCTGAACTCTAATCCCCATCATAGAAAAACTCACGTCATCACACTGTTTCTCCGTCACACTGAACTAAACTGCCTTCCCAGGTAGCAAGATGGAGGCAAGACTTCCTTTCCCCCAACAAACATTCCCTTTTCCGTCTTTTCCCCCTCCTTCCCAGCTTTCTCAAACATCAGCCCATACCTTCCCTTCCCCCCATCACTCTGGCCTCAGACCCATGAAAGGTGCCCCTGACACTCCAGACTTGTAAACTCAGCATTTGGGAGCCTGTATTTCAGAGAGTTCTCAGAACTGCCTCTCTGCAATGACGAACTCATCCCAGAAACATGCACAGAAAAGCCAGCTGCTGACACATTGGCAGGTGAGAGGGATCGAGTCTTACCATCGGAGGCGAGCTCATCTTCTCTGGGGGCTGCTAACTCAGGATCCTGTGTGAGGTCTCCGGGCTGCCAGCTTCCTCACCATGGGCCCCCTATGCAGGAAATGAGGCCCAGGCGGGCAGCTACCCCAGGGTCAGGGCTCCGAGCAGCCCGGAGGATGTTCCTGTGGCTTTTCACACTGCTGTTCTTTCACAAAGAACCCACTACATTGCACAGTTCCTTCCAAATCTGCTCCAGCGCTTGTGAGGAAATTAACGATGCATTCTGGACTTTCCAGATGCAAAGGGTCTGGAGGCTTGCTTGCTTTCTTCTTTTTTTTGCACTCTCTCTTTTTCCCCTTTCTCAGCTAAAAAAAAAGTTGGCTGAGGTCAGGACACACAATGGCCAAGCCTGTGTCACTGACCAGTTGCCTCCCACCCCCAGGCCTGTGGACAAGAGCTCCTTTGTCCACTGTATTTTAGGCGGGACTCCCTGGGTCTGCCCAGGCCCTGCAAGGGAATGTTCCGCCAACTTCTTCCCAAACCGAAGTCACGGCTCTGGCCCCGGCTCCGGCCCCAGCTGTGCAAACCCAAGGCCAGATAAAAACCAACGTAAAAAGGATGGAGAATGCCCTCCCAAAGAACCATAGTATTACACCCGTCCAGGGCTGAAAAGCTACAGCTCCCAGAGAAACAAGATGAGGGTCCTCTGCCTTCACTCTGCCCTTGACACTCCCAAACCTGGACAGACAGAGGATAAAAGAGGAGGCGATGCCAGGCATCTCAGACGAAAACAGCCTGGGGACCAGAGATCTGTTGGTTTCATGTGAAGAAAGGACTGGACTCCGAGAGCAACACTGTCTCCAACAATGACATGAGTTTGGCAAGGACTTGGCACCTTGGTGAATCTTCCCTGTCACTCCGCTTACAAAGCTTTTTGGAACAGCTGAAGGTTTAGCACTTACAAGTGCCCTGCCTTTCTGGGTTCGCTTTCAGATGCAAATCTTAGGGATTTCAGAAACTGATTCTTGACATCGAAGTAAATATGGTTTTCCGGAGGGACTGAGGTCCCAAGGACTGGGTCAGTTCATATCAGTTCAGTCGCTCAGTCGTGTCCAACTCTTTGAGACCCCATGAATCGCAGCACGCCAGGCCTCCCTGTCCACCACCAACTCCCGGAGTTCACCCAAACTCATGTGCATCGAGTTAGCAATGCCATCCAGCCATCTCATCCTCTGTCATCCCCTTCTCCTCCTGCCCCCAATCCCGACCAACCTAGACAGCATATTAAAAAGCAGAGATATTACTTTGCCAACAAAGGTCCGTCTAGTGAAGGCTATGGTTTTTCCAGTGGTCATGTATGGATGTGAGAGTTGGACTATAAAGAAAGCTGAGCACAGAAGAATTGATGCTTTTGAACTGTGGTGTTGGAGAAGACTCTTGAGAGTCCCTTGGACTGCAAGGAGATCCAACCAGTCCATCCTAAAGGAGACCAGTCCTGGGTGTTCATTGGAGGGACTGATGCTGAGGCCGAAACTCCAATACTTTGGCCGCCTCATGCGAAGAGCTGACTCAATGGAAAAAAAGAACTGAGTGGTTTCCTGTAAATCATCACTTCTTCTCTCAAACACATGAATGAAGTGTCTAAGCAGGAGGTTTCAATGCCCACCCTTGGTTGGGGCTGGGACATCAGTACTATTGACTAGGGACACAGTCTGATCAAGGTCATGTCTTTTCTGGTTCACTGCTTACTAGCTGAGACACACAGGGCAAGACCTCTAAGCTTTGGTTCCTTCAACTGTAAAAGAGAGAGAGTACCTCTCCCAAAAGGTTGTTGTGAGGATTCAAAGGGGAAGAGAATCCATGTAAATACTTAGCACAGTGCGGGGGAGATGTGAGTTATTACTGTTGATGTTGTTACTATCAGCAGGGGCTGAAGGAGTCCGCGCTACAGCTTCCCTGGACACAAAAGGTTTAGACTCAACAACAAAAAACAAACAACCCGATTTTACAAGCATATCTCTCTAAAGAAGATACACAAATGGCCAATAAGTGAGTGAAACGACATTCATGTCTCTAGTCATTAGGGAAACAGGGAAATGCAAATTCAAACCACAATGAGATAACACCTGTTGGGCTTCCCTGGTGGCTCAGATGGTAAAGAATCTGCCTGCAATGTGGGAGACCAGTGTTCAATCCCTGGGACAGGAAGATTCCCCTGGAGAAGGAAATGGCAGCCCACTCCAGTATTCTTGCCTGGAGCATCCCCTAGACAGAGGATCCTGGCGGGCTACAGCCCATGGGGTCACAAACAGTCGGACACCACTGAGCACATGCATGCATGCAGTCTAGATATGGGCTATATCTACATATGTAAAATGGTCCCAAACCAGCCACTAAAAGAAGTGAGCACATATCCAGAGGTGAGGGTCCTCCCTTGGCTGCTGGATTATCTCCTTTCTGTGGCTGGGAGGGAAGACCAGGCGCAAACCTACACCTTGAGCTGTGGGACCAGCCATGCCCTGAAATACAAAGCAAGGTCCTTCTCTGCTCCTGGAAATGGGCTCCCACCCAGGAGAAGATGAGAGCAAACTTCATTTGCACCTAGACAGCCAAGACCCTTACCTTCAAGCCCTCTGGGGTTGATTTTTTTAAATGCATGTATTTATTTATTTGGCTGAGCTTCCCTGGTGGCTCAGATGGTAAAGAATTTGCCTGCATTGCGGGAGACCTGGGTTCATCCCTGGGATGGGAAGATCCCCTGGAGGAAGGCATGGCAACCCCCTCCAGTATACCAGGACTTAGTTTCGGCATTCAGGATCTTCGATCTTCATTGCAATATGCAGGATCTTTAGCTGCAGCATGCAAACTCCTCGTTGCAGCATCTGGGATCTAGTTTTCTGATCAGGGATCGAACCTGGGCCCCCCTACGTTGGAAGGTGGATTCTTAGCCACTGGACCACCAGGGAAGTGCCAGCCCTCTGGTTTTCTGGGATTAAAATGGCAATGGACGCTTTTACAGCCCATGACTTCTTGTTTTTATAACAGCAAAGAGGGGACCCTTTTCAGGCCATTCAGCCCCGATGTGGCTCTGACCTTGCACCACAAAGACAAGCTGATACAACCACAGACAATAATGCCTTGCTGTAGGCAACACAGAAATCACCATCAAGGTGGTTCTCCAGCCAGAGGCAAGGGGCCCTTCTGGACCATTATAATCCAGGAGGTTGATCTGCTCTGACCTGAACTAGATAGAGTAGAAATAAAAGTTCTGCAGAGATTTTGGTCTTTAGGAATCACCCAAGTTAACATTTACTCATATACACATTCTAATAGGTTTCCTGTTTGGGGTTATCCTAGCATTCAATCCAGAAGTCATATTTCTTTTGCTTTACGAATAGTCCTCTACCAGTACAGTTGGCTGTGAAAAAGCATAAATTGTTCATTTCCTTCTGGTCCCTGAAAATAAGTATGTCTCTACCTATGGAGCCCCATGATCCAAAAGCAAAAAGACCCACAATCATTTCCACCAAGCTTCATTTTCCCCAAGTTGAATGGAGTTAGATGCAACCAACCCTCCTGTAATTATTCTTTTTTTCAGTCAAGTTGAACGCTGTCAACCAAAATAGGCCACGTTTGCTGAGGGACCCCCGTTGGACAAATTGTGTTGTCTTGTAATGATAATTAATAAGAAAGAACATCTGGGGATGGTGATGACTCACTTTTTCTAAATGCTTCAGAGTGATGAAGGGAGAAATTATTCACCAGCCTGTGGAGTCTCTACAGAACAGGGTCTCAAAGACACACCCACCCCATACGCAGCCCCTTGGCTACCTGATCCATCAAGCAACTAATAACTACTACTGCTGCTAAGTCGCTTCAGTCGTGTCCGACTCTGTGCAACACCATAGATGGCAGCCCACCAGGCTCCCCGTCCCTGGGATTCTCCAGGCAAGAACAATGGAGTGGGTTGCCATTTCCTTCCCCAATGCATGAAAGTGAAAAGTGAAAGTGAAGTCAAAAGCTCAGTCGTGTCCGACTCTTAGCGACCCCATGGACTGCAGCCCACCAGGCTCCTCCGTCCATGGGATTTTCCAGGCAAGAGGACTGGAGTGGGCTGCCATTGCCTTCTCCGAACTAATAACTAATCAAGCTCATAAGTAATCAAGTTACTAATGACACCTTCCTGAATGCTGTGGATGATGCGGGCAAGTATTATATGTAGGAACTGACTTCTAAAAATTTGGAAGGTTAATAAGCCACAGACAAACACAAGTGTTAAAAAAAAAAAAAAAAAGAAGAACCATACAGAGGAGTCTGTAAGGAGCGCCAACTGATAAGCTGGTGAACAATAGGATCTTTCAGAATCCAGAGGAGGGCAGAGCACTTTCATCTGGGAGGCGGAGGGGCGGCTCCTCAGAAGATACAGACTTTGCTGGACAGCAGGGATGAAAAGAAGGGCTTGATCAGAGCAGGAAGACACTAAGAAAGAAGTAGAATAAGTTTTGGTAACTGATGAGACGTCAGGAGAAGGAGCAATAGTAAAAGTCGACTCCAAAGGGAGCAAGGGAAGCTAGAACCAGTCGCACTGTGATCCAGCCCTTAAGAGCCATTTGGGGGGTTGTGGTGGAGTCTGTTGTTGACACGTCCAAGTTCAAAGTGATCACTGGGCAGCCGCGGTGAGTCTAGCACATGGAACTGGAGCACCTGCATGGAGATGGTGAAATCCTAAAGGTCAGAGGTCCCCAATCTCCAGGATCTAAAGCCTGATGATTTGAGGTAGAGCCAATGTAATAATAATAGAAGTGAAGTGCAAAATAAACGTAATGCACTTGAATCATGCCCAAACCATTCCTTACTCAAGTCTGTGGAAAAATTGTCTTCCAGGAAACTCTGTGCCAAAAAGACTGGGCACTGCTGCTCCAGGTCAACGCTGAGTTCATGCAGAAAGGATGCACAGGGGAACCTACCGGGGCGGGAGAAGGGGGTGTCGCATTCAAGTCGCAGAAGAATGCATCCATCCCACCTCCATGCCCTCCATCTCCATGGGCTTCTCTCAGGATTCTTAAAGGTGAAGGAAAAAACCCAGGTCTTAATCTGTTTCCCCTCCAAACCAGCCCAATGCCTCACATGCAGGGGCTACATGACGGGGAATGAACGGATGCAGGTTCTGAGAATCAGAGTCACAGGAAATGATGTGGAGGGGATCTTAAGAAGAAATGTGGAGTTAAGTGTCCATGTGAGATAATGAAAAAAGTGCTTGCTGACTACAGAGAGGCTATTTCCCCTGCTAATCTCAGAAAGAGGAATATGGAAGTAAGGTGGGTATGGAAATCTGAACACAGGCACACAAGATGTCAGTGAGCCTGAGGATGCACAGGGAAGCGAGGGAACATTCAGAGAGATGTCGCTCAGAAGAAAGCAAGAAAGAGGATGTGGCTGAATGTAGACAGTGGCCAGCCCAGCCTATCTGGCCACACGGTGGCTCCTGTGAAGTGATTGGCAGCCAGTTCCTTGCATTCAACATGGTGGGGTCCAAGGCCCCTCGTAAGGGAGATGTGTCCCCATCATAAAGGAGTCCCCAGATCATGTGGACATAATCAGAAATGGCACCTGATTTGTCTAAAAGGCCTCCTAACAGATCCAGTTCTAGAACTATGGGATCCCCCACTCAGCATCTCCCAAACCTCAGTCACTCACATTCTGCTATCAAATCTTTTCCATCATCATGCATCAGCTACACTATGATTTACTTAATTGGTGGGTGGTGGTGTTTTGCCTGCAGAGTCTTCATTGCAGGCTTCTCTTATTGTGGAGGACGGGCTCTAGATCGTGCGGGCTCAGTAGTTACAGCCAAGTGGGATCTTCGTTCCCCTGACCAAGAATCGAACCCTGGTCCCCTGCACTGGAAGGTGGATTCTTAGACACTGGACTGCCATGGAAGTCCCTCCTTAACTGCTTTTTTACAGACTTACATGGAACCTGAATTTAGCCTGGCCCAAAGCAATAATATCTAAAAACCATGGATTTGATTGGGTTTGGATTCTTTTTTATATTACACAGCGAAATCAGTGGAACTTAAAAACTTATCTCCTAAGTTTTCTTAGGAGATAAGAAATGATCATCATCTAAGATTATTTTGTATATCCTTAGTTGTAAACTCAGCCCAGTTGGAGAAACATACTCTCAGGCGATGTGTAAAACTAGTACACAGCATCCAGGCAGTGGTTTAGGAGGTTCTTTTTTAAATCCTAGAAAACCAAACTGGAATTCTTCAGTAACCACATAACCACAACTGCAGGAATGAGGGCCCTGGTGTGGGCCTGAATCACCACAGGGAGGACCAAGAGGACAGTAGAGGGATGCAGGGGACTTCCTGTGGGAAGGGGCATTGGCAGAAGCCCTGTGAACACCTCTGTCAACCTTGGGCTAAAGTGGCAATAAGAAGAAAAGATAAAACCCACCCAAGCTATGAAAAATCCAAAAATAGTGGCAATCGGAATCCAAGGAAAAAATCCTCCAGAACCTTTAAGATGCTTGCTCCTTGGAAGAAAAGCTATGACAAACCTAGACAGTGTATTAAAAAGCAGAGACATCTTTGGCCCATTTTTTGATTGGGTCGTTTATTTTTCTGGAGTTGAGCTGTAGGAGTTGCTTGTATATTTTTGAGATTAGTTGTTTGTCGGTTGCTTCATTTGCTATTATTTTCTCCCATTCTGAAGGCTGTCTTTTCACCTTGCTAATAGTTTCCTTTGATGTGCAGAAGCTTTTAAGGTTAATTAGGTCCCATTTGTTTATTTTTGCTTTTATTTCCAATATTCTGGGAGGTGGGTCATAGAGGATCCTGCTGTGATGTATGTCGGAGAGTGTTTTGCCTATGTTCTCCTCTAGGAGTTTTATAGTTTCTGGTCTTACGTTGAGATCTTTAATCCATTTTAAGTTTATTTTTGTGTATGGTGTTAGAAAGTGGTCCAGTTTCATTCTTTTACAAGTGGTTGACCAGATTTCCCAGCACCACTTGTTAAAGAGATTGTCTTTAATCCATTGTATATTCTTGCCTCCTTTGTCGAAGATAAGGTGTCCATATGTGCGTGGATTTATCTCTGGGCTTTCTATTTTATTCCATTGATCAATATTTCTGTCTTTGTGCCAGTACCATACTGTCTTGATAACTGTGGCTTTGTAGTAGAGCCTGAAGTCAGGTAAGTTGATTCCTCCAGTTCCATTCTTCTTTCTCAAGATCGCTTTGGCTATTCGAGGTTTTTTGTATTTCCATACAAATTGTGAAATTATTTGTTCTAGCTCTGTGAAGAATACTGTTGGTAGCTTGATAGGGATTGCGTTGAATCTATAAATTGCTTTGGGTAGTATACTCATTTTCACTATATTGATTCTTCTGATCCATGAACATGGTATATTTCTCCATCTATTAGTGTCCTCTTTGATTTCTTTCACCAGTGTTTTATAGTTTTCTATATATAGGTCTTTAGTTTCTTTAGGTAGATATATTCCTAAGTATTTTATTCTTTCCGTTGCAATGGTGAATGGAATTGTTTCCTTAATTTCTCTTTCTGTTTTCTCATTATTAGTGTATAGGAATGCAAGGGATTTCTGTGTGTTGATTTTATATCCTGCAACTTTACTGTAGTCATTGATTATTTCTAGTAATTTTCTGGTGGACTCTTTAGATATGGAATTTAGAAAGATGGTAACAATAACCCGGTGTACGAGTCAGCAAAAGAGACACTGATGTATAGAACAGTCTTATGGACTCTGTGGGAGAGGGAGAGGGTGGGAAGATGTGGGAGAATGGCAATGAAACATGTAAAATATCATGTAAGAAACGAGTTGCCAGTCCAGGTTCGATGCATGATGCTGGATGCTTGGGGCTGGTGCACTGGGACGGCCCAGACGGATGGTATGGGGAGGGAGGAGGGAGGAGGGTTCGGGATGGGGAACACATGTATACCTGTGGCGGATTCATTTTGATATTTGGCAAAACTAATACAATTATGTAAAGTTTAAAAATAAAAAAAAAGAAAAAAGGGATTAATAAAAAAAAAAAAAAAAAAAGCAGAGACATCGCTTTTCTGACAAAGGTCTGTATAGTCAAAGTTATGGGCTTTCCAGTAGTCATGTACAGATGTGAGAGTTGGACCATGAAGGCTGAGTGCCGAAGAAATGATGTCTTCAAACTGTGGTGTTGGAGAAGACTCTTGAGAGTCCCTTGGTCTGCAAGGAGATCAAACCAGTCAATCCTAAAGGAAATTTCACTGAATATTCACTAGAAGGACTGATGCTGAAGCTGAAGCTCCAATACTTTGGCCACCTGATGCAAAGAGCTGACTCATTAGAAAAGACCCAGATGCTGGGAAAGATTGAGGGCAGGAGAAAAAGAGTGAGGATGAGATGGATGGATGGCATCATCAACTCAACAGACATGAGTTTGAACAAAGTCCGGGAGATAGTGAAGAACCGGGAAACCTGGTGTGCTGCAGTTCATGGGGTTGCAAAGAGTCAGATATCTGACACCTGACCTCACCTTAGTGGCTGAACAACAACAACCTTTAAGGCCAGTGGAGTGAATGGAGAAAATCTTACAAAGCACAGACTAATTGTGAAAGGGGAAACAGCCCTTTACACCTTCACTGGTCTGTGTCTAATCTGAGATGCACTTGGCACCCTCATCATTCTGGGGTCCTGATGTGATACACAGGATCTGCACCCACTTGAGCACTGAACAGCCAGCCCCTGTGGCTCAGAAGCAGCCTGAGGGCTGCTCCTCCTTTTCCACCACCCGTTTCAGCACAGAGATGCCCAGAAAATGAGCCAGCAGGTAGTGCAGGCAGGTGCAGGGGCCTGGGAGGGATGTTGGTTATTGGGAGAAGTCTGGATCCCACAGGTCAAGTCTGGAGGGTGCCCTGGCAGCAGTGCGCGGGGATGGGGCCAGGATGGGTTTATCATGCCCTCCACCCATTCGGAAGAGCAGAGAACCAGGCAGTACAAGACAATGCAGCAGGTGACGGCCAATCTGCAAACAAGGACCGGACTGGGAGATATAAGTACACCACTGAACCTGCAGCTGAGCAAACGTGAAAAGGGATTCCACCTTCCCCCAAGTTTACAGAGTGCCAAAGCCTGTGACAGATGATCTATATACTCTGTTGGTATAACGCAGAGTCTACATAGATCCTGCCTTGTTAAGAAAGTTTAAACGGAGGGGAAACACATGGGAAATGAGTGAGGAAACACCATCCCAAAGGCTCAAAGGAAGAGCACATCTCGGAAAGTAATTCAAAAAGTAATTTAAAATGGCAGGAAACTGCTAGAATGTAAGAAGCTGTGACCCCTTAGAGAGGAACAGAAAAACTGTAATGGAAAAAAACAGGCAAAACAGAAAGGATGACGTAACGAAGAAAAGGGATGAGGAAACGATTATATGAAAACTGCTCATTTAAAGCCACATGAGCAGCTGTGGATAAATAAAAATATTAAATCAGTAAAGTGCAAAGTAAACTTAAAAGGATCACCCAAAACTGAAAAGCACAGAAAGCAAGGATATAATGAATCAGTGTAGGTTTAAGTAGTATTCCACTAGAAAAGACCAGAACAAATATATGAAAATCAACAATCAATGACAAAAATCATGCACACCAACAAGCACAAGAAAAATGCTATCAGGAAATCAGTCCTTCTCCAGACTTTTCCTCTGCTCCTACTAACAGAGAACACTTCCCACTAGAATAAAAAGCTCCATGTGGGGAAGGCTTTATTTCGCTCACAGCTCATCAGGGCCTGGCGTGGACCATCTGAAAGTGCTAGAAAACATATCCCACTGAGGTCAAAGTTTAATGAGCATCACCATGGTTTTGTTCATCCCTGTGGGTGTCTAATAAACATTTGTTGAGTGATGGAAAAGACTGAGCTGTAAATGTGAGTTTCTGTCCAAAAAGTTAAGACATTCAAGATGTACATATCCAGCTGAGTTATATTAATATTTGTCATGAAAGGAACAGGAATGTTCCTGTAGACATGCAAGTTGAAGACACCACCCACTTACTCTCCAGACATTGAGAGAGAAATCAAAATTAAGAAGATGCTGCCAGGGGAATAACCATATAAATGCCTTTTTTTTTTTTTTTAATGTGGACCATTTTTGAAGTCTGTTGAATTTGTTAGAACGCTTCTTCTGTTTCATGCCTTGGCTTTTTGGCCACGAGGCACGTGGGATCCCAGCTCCCTGACCAGGGATCAAACTTCCACTTCTGCATTGGAAGGCGAAGTCTTAACCACTGGATCACCAGGGAAATCTCCTAGATGCATTCCTTAGTGCTGCTGCTGCTGCTACTGCTGCTGATAAGTCACTTCAGTCGTGTCCGACTCTGTGCGACCCCATAGACGGCAGCCCACCAGGCTCCCTGGTCCCTGGGATTCTCCAGGCAAGAACAATGGAATGGGTTGCCATTTCCTTCTCCAATGCGTGAAAGTGAAAAGTGAAAGTGAAGTCACTCAGTCGTGTCTGACTCTTAGTGACCCCATGGACTGCAGCCTACCAAGCTCCTCTGTCCATGGGATTTTCCAGGCAAGAGTACTGAAGTGGGGTGCCACTGCCTTCTCCTTTCCTTAGTGCACTGACCCCCAACTCAGAAATCCAGCAAACTGTGCAGTCTGGGGGACTGTCCAGCTGCAGGGTTTGGTACCGAGTATTTCCCTTGGTCCTCCTCTGCAGCTTTCCTCCCACCCTGGAACTATGATACACGTTTCTCCTCCAACATCCTTTACGGCCAGTACAGACGAAGCCTCTGGCCACATGTGGGGCACATCAGTAACTGATGCCACCTTTTCTGTCCAAGCACAAGCCGATGGCTGGGGGGAGCAGCTACTGAAGCTTTGTGGATGCTGCGCTGGGAGACACACCCAACAACAAGTCATTGTTTCTTCATCTACCACGGTCCAAGTGATGTGGGAGCATCACAGGGGCCACTTTCTCTGCCAAAGAACTTGGGTTATGATCTTCTGCACATTCAAAACTCACACTGAATGAACCAAATCTTCCTCCACACCCTTAAACAGGGAAGACTCATAAACCCCTCAATAGCCAATGTTTTCCGCCATCAAAACCCTCTTTTATATCATCTTCTCTGAGTGGTTCCAGTTTTAGAAATGAGAGTATGCAGCATGATCTCAACCACGGAAAATAACGCTCCCCCCAACTCCAAGCAGAGCACAAAGGAAACACATGAAAATGTTACAAAGGCTCTCTTTGTTTTGCGGGATTCCTCTGGCTGTTGCAATTTATTTCATCACGTTCAAAATTTAGAGTTAATTTTAAAAATTAAAAATTCTTCTTTAAAGATGTAGTCGTAAATAGTGCCTTTCCCCCCAAAATCAGCATATACAATGTTAAATGTACCATATGATCCCAATTATGTAGACAAATATGCACAGCAAAGAAAAAAAACAGAAAAGAATGCTAACTATTTTTTCTTATTTCTGCATTTTCCAAGTTTTCTATAATGAGCATATTCATTTTAAGTGCATTTAAAAAAACGCTTTAACTTATTCCATTACGAGTTAATGCATGCATATAGCCTTATGAAGAATATTTAGATAATATTTGCTGATAAAATCTCCCTCGATATATCCCATCTCACTTATTGTTGTTTTAGTCGCTAAGTCGTATCTGACTCTTTTGCAACCTCATGAACTGCAGCCTGCCAGGCTCCTCTGTCCATGGGATTTCCCAGGCAAGAATACTGGAGTGGGTTGTCATTTCCTTCTCCAGGAGATCTTCGCAACCCAGGGATCAAACTCGAACTTCCTACATCGACAGGCAGGTTCTTTACCACTGAGCCACCAGGGAATACAAAATATTTAGATAACATTTGCTAGTAAAACCCCCCTTGACATGTCCCACCTCATTTGCCATCCCCTAAAATGAAAACTATTTATCAGATTAGGGTTCATAGTGTTATCTTTCAAATGACAGGGAGATTTGGTCGGGGGGGGGGAATGTCTTTATTTTTAAGAAAATGAACTAAGACAAAATGAGCAACAGTAAAGAACTTACTCAACCAATGCAGGGCTAACACAAAAATTAAGAGATCAGAAGGACTGTAGAGATCACTTAATCTCATGTTGCCATTTTACAGATGGGGAAACTGAGGCTCAGAGGCAGACTGAGGTTGGACGCCAAGCCTCCTCCTCCTTGATCTTTGGCCCTAAGCCTTGGTGCTAATGTTGCCATCAGGGCTGGAGAACTAGGTCTGGCCAGATGGCATGGCAGAAGCCAAACCCCACGTAGGACCCCTCCCCAGGCTGACCCCCACACGGCTCCATGCAAGAAGACCTTTGCCAACAAGTCTGGCTCTCAGCTCAACCATGAGCCACTTCCCATCTGTTTGTGGCCAGTGAGCCCCCGCAAAGGGGGGGTGACCCGGGAGGAAACATCTGTGCACACAAAGAGGAGTCATAAACGCACTTGATTTTCCCTTTTGGCAAAGCCTCTTCTGCTTATTTTTTTTCCACTCATTGAAATGCAAAGCTCCATTCCAACAAGGAGGCCTGGAAGATTCCAGAGGCTTCGAGGAACCACAGCCTCCGCTCCGCGACAGGGGCTCCCTAAAGAAGGTTATGCACGATGTCTGGGCTGTGGACACGGATAAGAAAGAGAAGAGGCAACCCCCACAAACCACACGGATGGCCACAGACATGCCTCTGCTTGTCCTTAAACCTAGCTTCTCACCTTCAGCCAGGGCAGAGGAAGTTCAAGTGTAAGTTCTACAGCGTACCAGCCATATAACCTCAGGCAAGTCACTTCACCTCTTTGAACCTCTTTTTCTTTTCCACATGCAAAAATGGAAATACCACCACCCCCTGCACAAAATTCTTGCAAAGACTGAATAAGAGGGCCAAAATGATGGAAGAAACTTTGTAAGTATCAGCTGTACTTCCATACTGTTCCATCCCCATGAAACCACTGAGCAACCTTTAGGAGACTCATCAGCTGAGGTCCCCAATGCTGAGTCACTCCTGCTGCACAGCTTGCGGGCTAACCTCTCAGAGTGACACCATATGACCTTCCTGACACAGACCAAGCTCGCTGAAGGACAAAGAGGAACAGCACGTGACAGGGAATCAGCACGCTCCGTGGGGCAAGACTAGGATTTTGGAGACCAGCAGAAGGGGCCAGTAAAATCTGTGGGGCCTCGAAACACCTATATCACCAGGGTTCCTGGGAAGTTGGTGACCGCTAGCAAATCAGATCAAGAAACAGACACGGCCGTGCACAAGAGCTGTGAACCCACCTACACAAAGCCCTACACAAGGGCCTGGCAACCTTCCCAAAGGGGCCCGCGTGCGTCTTCATTTGAATTGTTGCCATCAGCCAGGACACCTGGAGAGAATGCTTCCAACCCTGACTTCAAGCTCCTAAAAATGAGACAGGTTGGGCTTCCCAGGTGGCACAGTGGTAAAGAATCCGCCTGCAATGCAGGAGATGCCAGCTTGATTCCTGGATTGGGAAGATGCCCTGGAGAAGGAAATGGCTACTCACTCCAGTATTCTTGCCTGGGAAATTCCATGGACAGAGGAGCCTGGCGGGCTACAGTCCATGGGGTCACAAAGAGTCAGACATGACTGAGCACACGTGTTGGATAACAAGGAGGACAAAGGACCAGGTCTCTTTCCCCCCGCAAAATCGATTCCCTCTGTCTGCACTTCACCATTTGTCCTTATCTTCTCTGGAGCTCTTCTTGCTTAAGCACTGTCAATCCTGGGTCAGTAACATATCTATTGTGGCTTATGTGACCTTTACAAGAATCCTGGGAGAGAAGTATTCATTTTATAATCAAATCATTTTCATTTTAGAATCGAATAAACCAAGGTCTTACCACTAACAAGACACAGAACTGGTTTGAGCCCAGTGTCCTGTCTTCAAGGTACATGCTTGCCCACTGACCCCAAGTCATCTCCCCGGTTCCTCCATGAATTAAGGCTCATCCTGGCTCAATGCTCCAGCCAGCATGGAGATCCATCTTGCTCTGTCTGGTGGGCCAGCCTTCTCACTTCTTGCTGTCTCCCAGGAGATGTCCCCCACAACCCCCACCCCACCAGCCCATCTTCCCTCCCCCTGGGCTGGTCCTCTCATCACTGCCACGGCTGCCTTGTTCAGGGGTTGATGATGAGTGGTCGCCACGGCTTATTCACCCGAGGTTCCTGAGAACATGAACAGAGTCCTACTCAAATCTGTCCCCAGACAAAGAAAATGCACCCAACAAGTATGGCTGAATCAATGGAGCTCCTTCAGTCTCCGAGTAAGACTGTCAGTCCACTAAGAAAGTGGGTTTCTTAATTTTCCAGGGTCACCAGGACATGAAGGGGAGGGTAAGGGGAAGAGAGGAAGGAGGAAGGCAGAAGGCAGAGGCAGACACACAGCCCATGTGTTTACCTATTTTATGCTGGGAGGGCTCTTACATACCACACACTGCAGGGGCCCCCAAATCATAAAGGAACAAAATGGGCCAGGGGCAAAGAAGGCAACAATGGCTCAGTCAGGGTCTCTGAAACAAGCATCTCACAGGCCTAGTGCCCTTCAAGTAAAGGCACTTGGGAAAAAATGTACTCTCTTGGCTCACTTAGGCTGTCCACTGAAGTCATTAAAGCCTTTAACCAGAGAGAAAGTGGACAGAAGCCAAGTGATCAGCTATGATGACAGCAGCCTGAGTTACCAAGGAGAGAGCTGAAATATACATCTGTGATGGGCTCTTACCTCTGAGTGTTAAAAGAATTGGTATATTATTAACATTTCCACCTAAGGACTCCCAGCCCATGAATGCCTGGTCACCTATGATAAGTTTCAGCCAATCTGGGCCCTCGTCATGTCATTCATTCCTGGGCTTTGTTTGTTGGGGTCACACACTGCTGTTTCCCTGGGAAGACAGCCCAGTGACTATGCATCTCCCCAGGATGGTCAAAGGCATTAGGGCTCCTCACCACGATTGCCCCCAATGGGATGCAGAGACGGAAGTGCCGGACAAAGTGCTGGGATATGTGGAGATTCTGGAGCCAGAAGAACCCCTCCTGCCCTCAAAACATGCACAAGACTCTGCCTGGAGTGGCGTCAGGTGAAACCTTCAACTCCTTCTCTTTGGTCAGGGATCCCTGCCTTTCTTCCCTTCTGGGTCTTAAAAGGATGGAAAGTGACCACACAGGGTGCTGGAAGCCTGTCTGTGCTCTGAGCCTCAGAGCAGTGGTCCTCAGCCTTCAGCTTCTTCAGCAGGGCCATCAGAACACAGACTGTTGGGCTCCACCCTCTGTGTTTCTGAATCAGCAGGTCTGGGCAGCACCATTAATGACCTGCATTTCTGAACAAAATCCTAAGGGATATGACTGCTAGTTTAGGCATCACACTTTGAGAACCACTGATTTCAAGGCAAAAAAAAAAAAAAGCACATGTTCTAAGTCTATTCCTTAAAGATTCATCTTTAGGAGACTGATACATTCACTTTCAAAATAAGATTCTTTAGTATCTTCTTGGTAACCACTGGCCCTCTCACTTTCCTTCTTTTCATACACATGGGTGCAGGGTCTATTTCCTATTTCCTAACCCTAAGAAAAACATCACACAAATACTGGCAACGGTCTCATTATAGCTTTCAGTGCTGGCGATCAATAGGGATGGGTGGGGACTGGGTCAAACTGGAACACCCTCCATCATCATCAGCATATTGATGTCATGCAGGACAGTGGGCTCAGTGTCATCAAAACTAGTCACTTTTTTTTTTTTTTTTGCAAGAGAGGCTGGAGATTTGAATTCTTACTATAAAATCTGTAGATTTTTGGAGGTTGGTAACCAACTCAACAACTTTTAAATGAAACCATGGGCAGAAACAAAAAACCACCACCAAAAGCCCCTGGAGTTTTCCCACTGGCCACCAGTGTGTAGCTCCTGGTTTTAATTGTTGTGGACCTGCCTAAACAGTCATTTGAAGAGAGGGTACCCTCGTGTTAAAGAACTGAATACCACCATCCTAGACTAAAGGTATAATTAGCACTTTTACCCTGTATTAGGGCTTCCCAGGTGGCTCAGTGGTAAAGAATCCGCCTGCCAATGCAGGAGACACGAGTTCCATCCCTGGGTTTGGAAGATCCCCTGGAGGAGGAAATGGCAACCCACTCCAGTATTCTTGCCTGGGAAAAAAATCCCAGGGACAGAGGAGCCTGGCTGGCTACAGTCCATGGGGCAGCAAGGGAGTCAGACATGACTGAGTGACTGAACAACAAAACCCTGTATTAGTCACCCTTTTGCTAAGACCTCTTACTACTAAGACACCTGGTGGGTGAACTGAATACCAAATTCCGGGGTATCAGGACACAGCTTCCAAGGGCTGAAAACGTGTGACCAACTACATCTCACCCAGAGCTGAGCACCCCAGCCTGGCTCCAACCTTCTTTGGAAGAGAGGCATGGGATGAGGTTTGGGAACCAGAAGGGTGGACCCTGGAAATTCCATGCTACTCTGTCTATGGAAAAATGGTGCCTCAACAGTTGATGAGAAGGTTTGGAAGGGGAGGCAGTGAGTAAGGAAGCTGATATACAGCTTAAGGAGAGAGGCATGCATCACCAGCTGGGCAGGGAGGCAGAGAAGGCGTTCAGAGGCAAAGCCAAGTATGGAGCAGGAGAAGGAGAAAGTGAACCAGTACCACAGCCTTGGGGAGGACAGATGCACATCCATCGGGTATAAAGGTGGATGACACAGCTGTTAGAGTGAGCAGAGATCCACCTCCTCCATGGGATCACACACACTGAGCAGCTGGGGAGCCAGAACTCTGGAAGCATGGTGCCTGGGGATGAGGATGGCTGGATTCATTCCTCGCGTTAAGCAGTGCAGAGCTCTGCAAGGCTCCGGGGCAGGGGAATGTGTGTTTTGGGACCGCTGGGGAGGGAGCAGGGGGAGTGGGCAAGGATCACAGGTATCCTTCTCAATCTGCCCAAAGGGAACTCTGCTCTCAGGTCCTGGGAGAAGGGGATGCCTTCTGGTCCCCTGGTCCCCTGACCTCACGCCTCCCAGCTGGCCTGTTTGGCCCCATCTGAACTGCCCACTGCATCACCCCAGCTTCTCAAGATAATGCTTGCGTGGGTTCTCCCCACTGAGAACCCATACTTCCTCCTTCTAGCTCTTCCTTGAAAAGGACATCCACTCCCAGCCACCCACAGGAGACTTCAGGCTCACTGGGTCACCACTCCAGGCCAGCAGTTGTTGTTTTTTTGTCTGTTTTGAAAGTTTGACCCAAAGTAATAAGCACATTTTATTTCACAACCCAATATACATGCAAAGCAAAAGTTTCACGAGGCAATACTTGCTTTTACCACACGCAACGCACTCTGCTGTTTTCCCCTCTTTTCCATGCTGGCTAATACAGGTTATAGACACAAGGTGGCTAGTGATGCCTGCTTTAGTAAACAAACACTGCTTTATCTGCTCTCAACAGCTCCTCTTTCTAAATTCCCCACTGGACACCTACCCCCCCACTCTCCATCATAAATTCCTGCAAGGGATTCCCTCACTTTGCACTTTCTTGGGCCGCCCAGAGAGACATGCAAGCTCTTCATTTCCAATCTCTCTGCCCCAGACTGTACACCACTTGTGGGCACCCAGGATTACTGTACACATTTCCTCTTTTCAAGAACAGAGTTGGTGCTTTGCTGTACAGTAGAAAATAACACAACATTGTAAAGCAACTATACTCCAATAAAATTTTTAAAAAAATAATAAAAAGAAGAGTTGGGAATTCCCTGGCTGTCCAGTGGTTACGACTCTGTGCTTTCACTGTTATAAGCCCGGGTTTGATCCCTCACTGGGGAACTAAGACTCCACAAGCCACATGGTACGGCCAAGGAAAAAGAAAGAAAGAAAAAAGAACAGGGTCCAAGCCTTTGGATCTAGCGCACTTAAAATATCGGTTGAATGTTTGATATCATGGAAGAGGGTGCCCAGATGACACTTTCTAAATGATGATAAAATTGTAGTGCGTTTCAAGGCATGTCCGAAACCCAATCTCCAGCAAAGCCCTCTGCTGCTGGCGGCAGCCTCTCCCTGTCACTGGGGAACGGAGCCGCGTGGATGCTCGTGGTTTCCAGGCCCCTCGTCCTCAGAGGCATGTACCCCCACGAGGGCCCCAGTGTTGTCGCCGACAGGTCCACACCAGCTGGGACACTGACCGTCCACAACAGTGCTGGGGAAGAGATGCCCGTACTCCCTGGGGAAATCCAGCCTCGGAAGAGTGGACACAGTGGTCACATGGGAAGTGGCTGAATCTGTTGAATCCAAGTTTTCCAGACTCCAACTTCCATGCTCTTTCCTGAAGCCTTAATGGCTTCTGATCCTGTTATGTAATCCTGGGTTCCTTACATGCCCCCCCAACTTGTGACTTAAGAAAGAAGCACCCTCGAGTAATGGGCCCCCTCTCTGCAGCCTGGTGTGTATACCCTCAGCCATCCTGACCCCATGACAGAAGTGCCCACAGGAGGTACGGGTACCCAGGTCAGAAGATCCTAGGGGAGCTGGTTCCCGCCCCAGTCTCTCTGACCGGCTGTGTGACACGGGCAGAGCGTGTACCTCTCTGGGCTTCGCCCTCATCTAGAGGCGAGGGAGGTGAACCAGCCGACTCCCAAGGTCCCTTCCAGGCTTCTCCTGACTACTCTACCTGTACCACGTGGAGCCACCCAGCCCCAACAGGGAAGGGAGAAAAGGCTAAAGAGAGGAGGCGAAGTTCCGGACCAGGGAACCCAGTCAAAGTGAAAACAAGGAAAACTGACGCAGCACTCAGCTCACTGCAGACACCATTCTGCCCAGAGGCTGGCTCCTCTTTCAGGAGCCTCAGGTCCCCCGCTGGCCCAGACTTGGTGAAGGGAAGAGGAAGGGGGAATTTGTGGGGAAACTGAAGACTCACACCGCCCCCACCCAGCAGGAGGCTGTCCAAGAAGGACTTGCCTCCTGGCTTTCCGAAGGTGTGGCAGGTGTGGGGGCTGCCTCCCCCACTCCGCTCTCACCCTGCTCCAATGAGCTTCGAGCATCTGCCCCGCAGACCAGTAGCACCGCCCTGGGTGCCCACTCACCTCAGCCCCACAGACCCTCCTCTTGCAAAGCTGACCCGCTGGTCATTTTCTGCCACTGTCTCCACATCCGCTGCTTCCCCGTGGCATCAGCTAATTCACTGTGCAAAGCAGCATTTATATATAGAAAGTTGCAGCCACGCAGGTTAGCATTAAAATAGAGACTTGACGTTGCTGTGGCAACCAAACAAATGATATTCAAAACGAAAGTAAGTATTCTGCAATCGGGTAAGCATGTCCACAGCCTTCCAGGACAGCTGTGCCGTTTCCCCCGCGAGGGTGGGTGGGACAGCTCAGCAGAAGGGCCTGGTCCTCCATCAACCTCCTCCCTGTGAAGTCACCCCTCTGCTTTCAGCTGTGGCCGTGGCCCTCTGCACAAGCTCCTTCTTGAAGCCAACTCCTTACCCAGAACAGACCTGAGGCCAGGACATTGAAGGGGTGCGGTGACCCTGACCAGGTGTGTCTATCTGCAGCTCTACTCCTTAAGGACCAAGGGGAAGCAGCCTGTGTTATTTCTAAGGAAGCTTCTGGAAACAAAGGTGGCTTCTGTCATCTGTCGGCCACACGCAATCAAGAGGCACCAGTGAGCTGAGTGACATTTGGCAGGCAGCTTCCCCTCTCTGAGCCTCAGTGTAAAAATAAGGGGGCACACTACTATATGTAAAATTGATAACTAATAAGGACCTACTGTATAACACTGGGACCTCTACTCAATATTCTGTAATGGTCTATATGGATGAAACAGAGTGCACAGATGTATAACTGACTCACTTTACTGTGCACCAGAAACTAACACAACACTGTAAGTCAGTTAACTGTGTCCTCGGTAGTGTCTGACTCTTTGTGACTCCGTGGAATGTAGCCCACCAGGCTCCTCTGTCCATGGGATTTTTCAGGCAAGAATACTGGTGGGTTGTCAATTCCTCCTCCAGGGATCTTCCTGACCCAGGGATCAAACTCGTGTCTCCTGTGTCTCCTGCACTGGTAGGCGGGTTCTTTACCACTGAGCCACCATAAAAGTTAAAAAGAAAAAATAAGGGCAGAGGGGATGAGGGACTGAAGAAGCAGCTTAGTCCCTCCTACCTCTGCAATTCTAGGATGTGCATCTTGTCTCCTTTCTCACTTCTGTTTTTTACTTTCCTTGTTTCCTTCGTCCCTGGACATATGCCTTAACCCTGCCACATAAGCCCTGATATGTCTACAGCCCCCATCTCACACAGGAGCTCCTGGTTCCTGGTATGGCATGTGGAACAGCCCTCCACCAGTGCTGTTCAGCACAGCCACCACCCAGAATACTCACAGCCATTAAGTCAAAAGGTATGGATTCTGTTATTCAAGGAGCCACCAAGAGCCAAGGGGCCTTAGACAACTCTCTGCGCCTTTCTGAGACTCGATTACGTATTTCAAAATCAGACATGATCTGCAATGACTAAAATTTAAAAGATGGACAATATCAAGTGCTGGCATGGATGCAGAGCAACTGGAAATCTCATCCATTGCTGGTGGGAATGCAAAATGGTACAGCCACTCGAGAGCAGTTCAGCAGTTTCCTACAAAGTTAAACATATACTTACCAGATGACCCGGCAATCCCACTCCTAGGCACGTACCCCAAAGAAATTAAAATATAGGTCCACAGCAAGTCTTGTACACAAATGTTCATAGCAGCTTTATTCCTAAGAACCCCAAACTGGCAACAACCCAAAGGATCTCAGCAGGTACTAAAGAACAAACTATGGAACATCCATGCAATGGGATATTACTCACCAACGCAAAGGAACAAGCTATCGATATATGCCACAACCTGGACCCATCTCATAGATATTAAGAGGCCAGTCTCAAAAGGTTACCTGTTGTATGATTCCATTTGTATGATATTCTCAAAAAGACAAAACCACTGTACAAGGATGGATGACCCATGAAGGGTTAGGTCAGAGAGGGGATGAATGCAAAGGGAGGGTAGGAGAGAAGATCTTAGAGTGATGAAGCTCTTCTATATCCTGGCTCAGGTGGTGGTCATATAAGTCTATAATATGTGTTAAAATTCACAGAACTGTATACCTAAAAAGGTCAATCTTATTGTCTAGAAAAAACTAAAATACATGCTACTTTCACCTTGAAAAAGAAAAAACAAAACACAGACAATGATGCTGTCTCCTTATAGAACAGATCATTAGTGGGCTCCTCCCAAGCAACAGAGATACAGTGTACAGCATAGGGAAATATGGCCATTATTTTGTATTAACTTCAAATGGAATATTTATATCTATAAAAATATTGAATCAGTATGTTGTATACCTGAAAATTATCTTTTATAAACTAAAATTTATAATTTATTATAAAATTTATTTATATTTATAATTTTAAAAAGGGAGGGGCCCTCACCAATAAACTGTAAAGTCCTGAGAACTATTAGTTACTGATACCGCTTTTAATTACAAAGAGCCTCTTCTTGTTTTAGACGAATAGTTCTCCACCTTGGAGCAGGAGCAGCAGCATCACCTGGGAATCTGATCAGAAGTAGAAACTTTGGGGCATCAACACAGCCCTCCTGAATCAGAAATTCTGGGGGTGGGGTCCCACAGTCCGTTTCTGACAAGCCTTTGGGGTGAATGGTTCCAATGCATGCTGAAATTTGGGGACCACTGGCCTCCACACATCCATTAGATCCATCTAAGGCCAGTCCATCACAGATCCTTCTGGCCCTTTAATGTCTAAAGTACAGATGCAGACAACGCCTTTTTCCACCTCCTCCTTGCTCACTGACTCTTCCTCTTTTCCCCCTCTCCCCGTCTCTGCCTTTATTCTGCCCCCAGGCCAGCTGTTGCCCTGCAGGGAGGAGCAGGGGCCACAGCTCTAACTGACATGGAATCACACGTCCTGTTGGGATGCCTGGAAGGAAGAGTCACTGTGACCTCAGTCTTGGGAGGAGCTGGGAGGATCAGGGAGGGGCCCTGGGCTGCACACAGGGCTGCAGGCTCTGCAAACACTCTTCCCTTCTGACCTGGCCGCCCACCTCCTACTCTCAACTCCTGGAGCACTGCTCCAATCAAACCCTGGAAAGGCACCACGTCCCGCTTACCCCAGAAGGACAACTTCAAAGCTGCTTCACATAGACCCTGGCTCCGAAGCCACGCAGAGATGACGGATCACAAAGGCAAAATCAGAACCATATGGACTTCGTAGTCGGCAAAATAAACAGAATTACAGCATCAGGGTTGGGGAGAAGGAAACCGGGGTCTGAGTGTCTGGCCCAGAGCCCAGGTTTGGTGGCCCCCAGCACGGGCTGGGCTCCCTGGCCTCTCCTCCCCGCCCACAATGCTTACAAACAGTGCTGGGGCACCCGGCGTGCTAGTCCTCCTCACCGAGGACTCTATGAGCGAGGCTGCTTCAGCTGACATTTACTGCATTTTTATATTCTCTTTTATGGTGCACTTGAAGATAGTTCAACTTCTTTTCTAGTTTTGCACAAATATGCACAAGCACACTCGGCCACTGGTGACAGCACCAGGAGCCTCGGGGAGGGGTTGGAGGAGCAGCTGTGGCCCCCACTGTGCTTAGTCGCTCAGTTGTGTCCGACTCTTTGTGACCCCACGCACTGTAGCCCCCCAGGCTCTGTCTGTGGGGATTCTCCAGGCAAGAATTCTGGAGTGGGTTGCCATGCCCTCCTGCAGGGGATCTTCCTAACCCAGGGATCGAACCCGGGTCTCCCACATCGCAGGTGGGTCCTTTACCAGCTGAACTACCTGGGAAGCCTCACCCCTGCCCTCTTCTACACCAATGGTCCCTTCCTTCCAGAGACAACCATGCTGGGCATACAGCCAATCGTGCTGGGTGCACCCACTCCCGGCCTCATTCGAATCGCGGAGCAGAGAAGCTCTTCCCCAGTTTCTAGGGAAACAGCATGGTGGTTCGAGTGGCCAGTGTTTCTGAACTGGGGCAATTTTGGGGACATCTGGCAATGTCTGGGGACATTTACTGGCTGTCACGATGGGGGTAGGAGTGACCGGCAGGAGTATCGGTTCCCTATTGCTGTCCTGACAAATGCCCACAAATTCAGTAGCTTCAGTTCGGTTCAGTCACTCAGTTGTGTCCGATTCTTTGTGACCCCATGAATTGCAGCACGCCAGGCCTCCCTGTCCATCACCAATTCCCAGAGTTCACTCAGACTCATGTCCATCGAGTCGGTGATGCCATCCAGCCATCTCATCCTCTGTCGTCCCCTTCTCCTCCTGCCCCCAATCCCTCCCAGCATCACAGTCTTTTCCAATGAGTCAACTCTTTGCATGAAGTGGCCAAAGTACTGGAGTTTCAGCTTTAGCATCATTCCTTCCAAAGAAATCCCAGGGCTGATCTCCTTCAGAATGAACTGATTGGATCTCCTTGCAGTCCAAGGGACTCTCAAGAGTCTTCTCCAACACCACAGTTCAAAAGCATCAATTCTTTGGCGCTCAGCTTTCTTCACAGTCCAACTCTCACATCCATACATGACTACTGGAAAAACCATAGCCTTGACCAGACGGACCTTTGTTGGCAAAGTAATATCTCTGCTTTTGAATATGCTATCTAGGTTTGTCATAACTTTCCTTCCAAGGAGTAAGCATCTTTTAATTTTATGGCTGCAGTCACCATCTGCAGTGATTTTGGAGACCCCAAAACTAAAGTCTGACACTGTTTCCACTGTTTCCCCATCTATTTCCCATGAAGTGATGGGACCAGATGCCATATCTTAGTTTTCTGAATATTGAGCTTTAACCCAACCTTTTCACTCTCCACTTTCACTTTCATCAAGAGGCTTTTTAGTTCCTCTTCACTTTCTGTCATAAGGGTGGTGTCATCTGCATATCTGAGGTTATTGATATTCAGTAGCTTAAGGCGACACAAATTTCTTAGAGTTCTGAATTTCAGAAATGGGTCTCACTGGGCTAGATCCAGGGTGTCAGCAGGACTATGTTCCTTATGGAAGTTTTAGGGAAGAATCTGTTTCCTTGTCTTAATTTTCAGCTTCTAGAAGCCACTTGCATTTCTTGGCTCCTGGCCCCTTCATCCATTTTCAAAGCTAGTAATGGTGAATCGAGTCTTCTTCATGCTGCTTTTATCTCTCTGAAAAATCAAAGTGTTAGTCACTCAGTCGTGTCCAACTCTTTGCGACCCTATGGACTGTAGAACGCCAGGCTCCTCTCTCCATGGGATTCTTCAGATAAGAGTACCAGAGAGGGCAGCCATGCCATTCTCCAGGGGATCTTCCCAACCCAGGGACTGAACTCCTTATATCTCCAACATTGCAGGAAGATACTTTACCATCTGAGCCACCAGGGAAGCCCCTGATCTCTTTGGTTTCTTCTTTTTCTTTTTGATTGAGGGGGAGCAGGTAATGAGTAGTATATGGGATCTCAATTCCCTGAACAAGGATCCAACCCTCGCCCCCTACATTGGAAGTACAGAGTTTTAACCACTGGACCGCCAGGGAAGTTCCCTGGTTTTTCTCTCTTTCATCCTCTTCCACTGATAAGGACCCTAGTGATTATATTGGGGCCTACCTATATAATCCAAACTACTCACCTCCAGGTCAACTGCTCTGCAATCTTTTTTATTTTCTTGCTTTAATTTTTTTAAATTATGAAAATATGATAACACATATACAGGAGACTTGGAAAATACAGAACAAGGTTACATATAGTTCCATTATATATATCAATTATTATTTTAAGTAGATAAATTAAGATTTTTTAGTTGGCATTTCAATATCAAACTCTCAAAAATTAATAGAATAAATAGACAGAGAAGTACAGCAGACCCGAAAAGCACTGAGAACCAATTCAACATAATCAAGATTTAAACAATTTTCACACAGTTGCTGCTGCTGCTACTGCTAAGTCGCTTCAGTCGTGTCCGACTCTGTGCGACCCCATAGACGGCAGCCCGCCAGGCTCCCCCATCCCTGGGATTCTCCAGGCAAGAACACTGGAGTGGGTTGCATTTCCTTCTCCAATGCATGAAAGTGAAAAGTGAAAGTGAATTCGCTCAGTCGTGTCCGACTCTTAGCGACCCCATGGACTGTAGCCTACCAGGCTCCTCCGTCCGTGGGATTTTCCAGGCAAGAGTACTGGAGTGGAGTGCCATCGTCTTCTCCATTTCACACAGTAGTGGGATACAAATTTTATTCAAGTTCCCACAGACCATAAACTAGGAGACACTGCAACATATCCCGGGACATAACACAAGGTGTGATTTGTGACCTTAATTCCATCTGCAACGTCAATGCCCTGGACCATGTGACCTAATACACTCACAGGTTCCAGGAAGGGGGGCTCTGGACATCTGGTGGGTGGCATGATTGTGTCGACCACTGGCATCCAGTGAGTAGAGACCAGCGATGCTACTGAACATCCTACAATGCACAGGATCCCCCAGCCCACAACCAGGAACTATTCACCCCCAAATCCCCAAATGTCAGTAGGGGTGAGGCTGAGAAACTCTGGTACAGCCTAATACTGATCAGGTTCCCAGTGACCCTGACTCAAGTCCATCTCCATGGAGAGACCAACCACTGGACCTTAGGAGAAGCTGTGACTCACGATGAAGGAGGAACACTTACCATTCTGTTTAATATTTTAAAGTAGATTCTGTGTTCCAAAATCATCCTCAAATGATTCTTTTCTGAAATACATACAAGCTTTAAAAACAAATAAAATGCACCCTGCCCACTGAAGGCCCAAGAACACAGTGGACATAGATCATTTAAATCCCTTTACATAAACAACTTCAAATAACATGACTAATCCTGCTTTGCTGTCTGATATGCTGTTTGGTCTCAGAAACCCCTGAATTTGCAATCCAGAAGTGCTCACACGCCCATGTTCTCTCTCCTCTCTCCCAGGAGGGCTCAGCCACCAGCAGCTGTTGAGAATACTTAATGACCCAGAGGTCTCAGTCCCCACAGCAAAAGCCCTCCAGCCCCTGGGCTCCTGTGGGTAGCCAGGGGAGCCCAGCATGGGTGAAGCCGCAGCTGCTGGGGCAGCCTGGGGAGGGAAGGGCTGTGCAGGAGGCCCCGTCCAGCCCTGCAGACCGAAAGGGTCAGAAAGGATGCGCCTCCGCACAGGCAACCTCCATCCTACCCCCTGGGCCATTCACCGGCCGGGGCTCCCAGAGTGGGTCAAGAAGCAGCAGCAGAGATCGAATTGGTGATGGTTTCCTGGCAATTCCCTGGCAGGGACAGGCAGGACCTGTGAACCCCACTTTTCTGTCATTCAGACAAAGGAGTCCCTACTCCCTCCCACCTCCACCACAATGATGAGCAGAGGCACGGTGGCACCGGGCGTGGGCACGTGTGTTCCCATGTCCTGCAGCCCAGACAATCCCCTGCTCTCTGCTCCACACCTACTGCTTATTTAACTTCTCTGTGGCAATTATCCAGCATTTTCTGCCAAAGCCACCATCTCTGCCCCAAAGCATGTGAAACACCAGCTCTAGTGAAGCCAGCCCCGTGAGTGAGATGCCCTGGCACTCAGGACCCCTTGCGCCAAGGTGCTGGCCACGCAGCACACTACATGCGTCCATCTGTCTGTCCTGCAAACACTTGTCATGCTTCTACTAAGCTCGAGACACCATCTAGACCTGGAAACCACAGCAGCCGAGACAGAAGGGCCTTGTCCACAAGGAGCTTAACTCTACTGAAGGGAGAACAATAGGGCTCGGCTCCAAACATGGATGAACGCTATCTGATTTAACAGGCAAACCAACACCGGAGGAAGGTGAAAAACCATCTTCATTTTCAGGTGATTACAACCACAACAATAAACACACAACACGACACTGTATGGCTAAATGTCCTCATCAGTTCATGTACGTTCACCACAAGCCTGGAGGTAGGTTCTGGAAGCACAGATGGTCCCTGGCTTATGGTGACTTTTGTTGACTTCGACTTATGATTTCTTGACTCTACGATGGTGTAGAAGCTCTATGCATTCCGTAGAAACTTGCTGAACTTGCACAGCTGGCTCCGGACCTCTTAGTGAGTCACCTCTCCTCTCACCTGCTCAGTGTGGCAGCTTCCTGACCGCCACCCAGCACAGCTCAACCACTGAGCATTCTGCCTGCAGAATGCCTCCTTCTGGACCCGGGCCCCAGGGCTCCCACCTCCAAGGGGCAGAGGGATCCTGTCTTCATGTGGCTCCAGAAGCCCCTCTGTGGTTCAGTCCCCACAGTGAGTCACCTCCCTCCTGGACTGTTGCCAAAGAGAAAGCCCCATTGTGGTGGGAGCACCCACCCCCACTTCCCTTTTCCAAGCACGGCTTTCACCAGATCGAACATTAGTCATGTAAATGCCAACAGAAGTTCAAAGACGCTTTGATAATGGGATTTTCTAATGCAAGCAGCTGCCGCTGCTGGACACAAACCTCTTGGCTCCCTCATCCAATACTCCCCTTTCGGGACCTCTGGGGTCAGCATCTCCATCTCCTGTGACATGTGGGGATGTGGACGTCTGTTTTCACACTTGGATTTTTGCGGCAGAGGGAAAGCCTCAAAGGCATGACCTGGAATCTCCAAGAACAGTGATCTGGGGGCCTGGAAACCTCCCTGGGCTCCAACAGCATGCTACATCTCCAGGAAACACCAAGCCAGAAGCAACTTGTGACAGTTACCTTCTCAGTGTGCCTTCCCCCAACACACCCCTACTTCTGCTGAGAGTGCCCTGATTTTCTTTTGGGGGTTCATATTTTCCCTACCCCGTCATCATGGTTTGTGGAGAGAGATGGCCCTTGCCTCTCTAAGGAGCACAGTCTATTCCCCGGGCCACAGTGACTAGCTCTGGAGGGGGCAAGTGATCCAGGTGCTCAATTCCTGGATTTCAGTTGGAATTAAAGTAAATGTGAAGCTAATGGTAAATGCAGTAAGATAAATGATGGTTATCTTGACACCCTATGGGAAAAACCTCCTGAGTACGGAAGCTACACAGAAGAAAAAAAAGAGCTGGTGAGGGACAGACGGAAGAGATAGGGGAGTAGGGAGAGAGACAGACATCAGATTGCTGATACTGTGTAAGTTGCTTGATCAAACCATGCCTGAAGCTGACATTCTGGGACTTTTTCAGTTACACCGAACTATGAATTCCCTTTTTGTCTGAAGCCAATTTGAGAGGCATTTATATAAGATGAAATAGAAAGATTTGTGCCTAACATTCTCTCAGCACAGGCCAGGGCATAATATCAACAGCAGCAAACTCTAAAGAACATAGAGCAGAAAGTATGAGAGATTCAGCCCCTTCTATGAAGGTAAAGTCTTCTTCCAATGAGACATGCATTCCCAAATATCCTCCGTATTAGTTTCCTATGGCCGCTGCAAAAAACTACCACGGACTTGGTAGCATAAAACTAAGTCTATATGTATTCTCTCAGAATATGTACTTCTCTCAGAAGTGTGTGTGTGTGTGTATGTGTGTGTATGTATGTGTGTGTATATATATATTCATTCTCTCAGTTCTGGAGGCCAGAAGTCCAAAATCTGTATGACTGAACTGAAATCAAGGTTTTTGGCAAGGCCACGTTCCCTCTGGAACTTCTGGGGGAGAATCCTGTCCTTGCCTCTCCCAGCACCTGGTGGCTGCCAGCCTCCCTTGGCTTGTGGCCACATCACTCCAGTCTCCGCCTTCCTGGTCAGATTCCTCCTCTTCTGGGCACAGTAGCATCTCCTTCTGCCTCCTTCTAATAAGGACACCCAGCACTGCATTTAGGACCATCTGGATAATCTGGGATAATCTCTTTATCGTAAAATCCTTAACTTGGTCACATCTGCAGAGACCCTTCTCCCAAATCCGGTAACTTCCCAGGGCCTGGGGACTGGAATGTGGACGCAACTTTGGGAGCCATTCTCGCCATCTCCCCTCATCCTGGCCGAGTCAGACCATCACGCGAGCGTGGACAAGGCACGCCACGGTTCACACCTCCTAGGCCTCACAGGACTGCGCGGCGGGGCTCCACAGAATGGCGGGGAACTCCTAGGCAGGCCAAGCAGCACTAGGAGAGGAAATAACCGCAGGGTCTTTAAAAGACAGAGTAGAAGAACTGCAGGGAGCAGAGTGCCAGGCTCGGCCCAGTGTGGCTTGCACTCCTGGATGAGGTCTGATCAGGGACATTTTGGGGAGCTGGAGTCAGGGGGCTGTCTGCTGAGGGATAAAATGCAGTATGATCTCAGATCAAGGTAAGGCTAATTAGAACACACCCCCACATAAACCATAATGTCCCCAGTGAGTGGGAGGGTTGGGGTAGGATGGGGGAAGGCATCCCCTTTGTACTGGAAGCAGGAAGAAAGGAGGGAAAATGAGAGTGTGATGTGTGAAGGAAGCCACGTCCAGCTGGGCTGTTTCTTACAGCTGCGGTGATTCTGGCCTGTACTTGCTGTTAATGGGGCCCTGGCACCAGAGAAAAGGAAGGGAAAGACCACCCACTGGAAAGAACCAGACCTGTAGATTGCAGGTGCTCCCCGGCCGGGTCGGGGAGGCTTGCCTCTGGAGTGACATCCCCACCCCCACCGTGGGGAGAATAGAGGCTGGTCACACCTACAAGAGTATGTGGGTGGACTCGGATCTAAGTGGGGTGTCCGGCCTCTGCCAGTCCCCAAGAGGACTCGAGCAACTGGGGAAGGCCCCCCTCCCAACTGGAAGCTGCCCCCACAACGTGGGGAGCTGGGTCAGGACACGCCCACATCTCCACAGAAACGCCCAGAACAAAACCAAACTTTTGAGCTTCCTTTGCGGTCTGCTGACCTGGTTGGTGAGGCAAGGTGGGGTTCCCCAAAGCCCTGTTGTTGTTTAGTCACTAAGTTGTGTTCAACTCTTCGTGACCCCATGGACCGTAGCCCACCATGCTCCTCTGTCCATGGGATTCTCCAGGCAAGATACTGGAATGGGTTGCCATGCCCTCCTCTAGGGGAATCTTGCCAACCCAGGGATTGAAACTGAAACTCCTGCTTGGCAGGCAGATTCTTTACCAATGAGCCACCAGGGAAGCTCCCCAAATCACAGGCATTCCTGTAACACCGCCAACACTCAAGGTAGTCCCTTACAGGGTGCCCAGGATGGCCTGGGCAGGCTAAGAGAGCCGTTTTTAAATAGCACCACACTCATTTTAAGGCCTCTTTTGGAAACCCACACACAGCTAGCACATAAGGACTGCGTGGTCCCTGACATTCTGCATGGGCAGCCATGATCCACTTTGGCTCCTTGCAGGTCACTAAATGCCTCCCCTTCACTCCTCCATACAGACTACTGCCCCCGCCCCCACCAGCTTACTTCTGGCTGAAAAGCTCCCTGGAGACCCACACAGAAAAACCAGGCCACCCGCCCAACCAGCACCAAGCCAGAATGTCTGTCACTCTCCAGTTGGTGACAGTTCTTTGAGAATACAGCTTGGACACTGCACACCCTGCTCTGCCCTGGCTGGGGGCAGGGGCCTTGATGAGAGATAAGAAACCATCCCCTAGAAGTTGTTAGAGAGACCCCCAACTAGGAGACGGCTAACTCTGTAACTGAGAGAAGCTGACAGCAATATGCCATAATCTTGACTCGGAGGTATGGTCACCTCACATTCTGTAAAGAGCCGGGGTATGGTGTCTCTGACACTATCTATATCAAATGACCTTGGTCACTGGGTCTTGGTCTTGACCTTGGACACTTCTGCACAAACTAGTCCAGGCCTGTGATCTGTCCTTCAGAATGTCATACGCCCCACAGCTGAGACTGAGGTCTCATGTGAAAAGATCCACCAGCTCCTCCGAAACCTCTTAAGCTGCTTCGTGAGCAGCTCAGTGAAATCACACCAGTACTGAGAGGGGCAGCCCCCCAACACACTCTTGATAGGCAAGCTCATCCCAGAAGCAGCATCCACACCCCCACACCCCTTCCCTCAAGGGCTGAAGGAGCCTGGGTTCTCCTCTGACAGGAAGGCAGAGACCAGCTGTGTCAGGGTTCCCAAGACCACCCAGGTCTGGTTATTCACTAGGAGGACTCACAGAACCAGTATGTAGCCATGATTTATTATAACACAAAGATACCAAAAAAAAGAAAAATCAATAAAGGGAAAAAGTGTCTGGGGCCAGGCCCTGAGGAAACCAGGTGCAAAGCTTGCAGGAGTCTCCTCCCAGAGCAGCCACACAAGATGCACTGAATTTGTCCAGCTGCGACGGGTAGAAGTGTGTCTACCAGGGATGCTCAGAGACTCAGAGCTCTGGGGCTCAATCAGGGGCTGGTCCCATAGGCGGGCTTCCCTGGTGGCTCAGGGGTAAAGACTCCACCTGCCAATGCAGAAGACGCAGGTTTGATCTGTGGGTCAGCAAGATCCCCTAGAGAAGGAAATGGAACTCCAGTATTCTTGCCTGGCAAATTCCATGGACAGAGAGAAGCCTGGTGGGCTACAATCCAAGGGGTTGCAATGAGCCAGAGACAACCAAGTGACTGAGCACGCACTCATGATCCCATAGGCATCCTCTGCCTGATACATAGCAAAACCCCAGACTCCCAGAAGGAAAGCAGGTGCTCAGAATTAACCACAATGTTTGAAAGAACCTAAGAGCCAGCCTTATCATTTCTGGAATGGCGGGAACCCTCCCTAGAGCCAAGTGGCATCAGCCAAAGGCCAACACTGCAAGCATGCTCTGTAAGGAGAGCAGTCCTGGGCTGGCTCTGTTAACGGTTTCTCCACACTGGATATAGAATGTTCCTTAAAAGGGACCTCTCCTGCTGTCTGGCTGGCCCATTCAGTGGCAGATTCCTGCCACCGACCCCTAAGCAAGGGACAAGCCTCTAAAACCCTTGTGCTGATGGAGAGCTCACTCCCTCACACAGCGTGCTGGCCCATGGTTGGCCTGTGCTCATTGACAGCATTTTTCTCCCAGAAACACTGGCCTGCAACTGCAATATTTCACACTGATGAGCACTTCTTATAATCACCACTACTTACTATCACTCTCTATGTCAGGCACTGGGCCCAGCATGCGACACATGTGACCTTATTTAATATAATATTCACGGTTTACAATGGTGTCAACTATAGCTTACAGGCATGCAATGACTTGCCCAAGATCCCATTTTAATGGGTGTGAGCCCTGGTCTATTTGACCCTACAGCTGGTGACCTTGAACCCCCTATATCCAGCTTCCCTTGGGAGCTCATCTTTCACTATCATTTTTGGCATGACATCATACCACTCTTGTTTACTTAATATTTTTAGTTGACTCTTTCTTTACTTAAAAAAAAAACACATTTCTCAGAAAATCTTAATAGTATTCTCTGAATGGAAAACTAGTAACATCTGCCAGAAATCTACAGCACAAAAATAACTGCAACAAAAAAAAACAAGCGATGCTACTCAGTCATAACTAGACAGTGCTACCTGCCGAGGCCTGTTCTCACTCAGCACCACCCCAAACTCTCCTTAACTGAGAGCACTGCAAAAGGAAAACACTTCTCCTTTTGTGATTTAATGGTTCGGAAAGTCTTGCCTGTGGACCACTGAGACCCACCTTTGCCCAGTCTTCTGGAACATGCTACACGGTTACCCTACGTGCTATAGGAACCTGCCCTGTCTGGCTCACTGTCAGGCAGCAGGGAAGCAGGTGCTGCTGGCTGGTTCCCTGTCTGCCCCACGCCCCATCCCAAGGCATTTTCCAGCTCCTCCCTGCCCCACTGGCTCACCTGTTCTCCAGCCTCTGCGGCCACTGTGCCCAGGAGTCATGCAACATCAGCACCCACTTGGGGCAGGTGCCCCTTCTGCTCCCAGCCTGGGCCCTGTTCTCCCTCATCCCTAGTTTCTGCTCCCCTGAGCTCCATTCAGCTGGCCTTGGCTACTGGCCTGATCTTGGGGAGAGAAAATGCCACCAGAGATGCTGTGCTTCTGGCCAATTTCCTAAATTAGGAGGAGCTGGGAGGGACAGGCAGAGGGTTTCTCACAGGCAAGTCATGATCTGGGATGTGGGGGTTGGTCCGGGATGAGGGCAGCATTCTGAAGTTGGAAATGTGCCTTTTTTCTCAAACATGGGACGATATCCCTGATTCCCACTTCCCCAATACCACATGATCTTCTGGTCCAACCCAACCAAAGGCTTTAAGGAGCCATCCAATCAGAAACAGAGGGTCCCACTCAGAAACCATCCAGAGGCAGCAGGCAGGAAGGCACCAAGGAACCCCAAGCATAGAAAGGCAGTGGGGATGGCTGAGAGCTTGGGCTGATGAGGAAAACAGACCCAGATTCAAGTCCTGGCTCCACCATCCCCCTGGCCAAATGACTTTCCACATCTGAGGCACAGGATCAAAAATCATACGAACCCAGTAGGGTTGTTGTAGGGGTACTGGGAAGCACCCAGAGACTGGGCTCAGTACCATTATTTCTGTGGAGCTGGGCTCTGAGTCTGAAGCCAAGAACAAGAATAGGAAACAGCCGAAGGCAGATTACTCCCCCACACGTGCAGTGAACAGCCTGTGAGCAGAGAGCTGGAGAGGTGGGACCCTGCCCAACAGGTTTTTGTGCCAGAGAGGTGAGGGCTTAGCCTGCAGGTCAGGGGCCTACCTAAAAACCAGGAAATGTCCCATGAAAAAAAAAAGACTGCAGTCATCTCATGAAAACTCAACAGGGCCATTCAAAAACTGTCCTTACAGGATGAAGAAAATCTTCCCCGTCATCCTCGAAAGCAGTGGTTTTCAGCCTGGCTGCCCATGAACATCACCTGAGAATTTTTTTTTTTTTTTTTAATTTATTTTTGGCTGCGCCACACAGCTTGTGGGAACTCGGTTCCTCAGTTGGGGTCATGGCAGTGACAGTGGCCACCAGGAAATTCCCCATCTGGGAGTTTTATAGCCACCTGCATGCCCAGGAATCCCCTGGCCCGTGAAACAGGATGTCTCAGGGAGACACCTGGAGATGGCTGCCTTGCAAACTCAAAGGTAATTCCAACATGCAGCCAACAGAGCTGCTCGGATGACTCTGTGGCCACCACCTGCCTCATGGGGGCCGGTAGCAGACACGACCTGGTCTACAGCTTGCTCAGCCAAGGTTAATAATAAGAAAGGCTGGGGCCCTGGGACGCAAAGCCAGCATGCAGCCTGCTTTGACCATCATCTGTTCCACAACAGCTATGCTGGCCGGCGTGGTCATCCTGGGCCTCCTCTCAGGGCAGCGTCACCTCTGCCCATCCTGGGAAAAGCCAAAGGCTGCAGCTCACTGAGGACCAGGAGTGTGCTAGAGAAGCTGGTGGGGAGGGTTCTTCTGCCCACGGTCTGGGAACAGCCCCAAAGGCATTCAAATTTCGATTTTCTTGCTAGGTAAGAGGTTCTTCTGGCTTACAACACCCTTCCTATAAAGTCCTGGAGCTACCCCATGCCCAGAGAAACCCCAAGTTCCATCATTTACTGAGAGAATGATCTTTCTGTCCACCAGCCTCCTGGATCCATGGGAGCAGATAATGAGCATAAGACAAAGAAAAGAGCGGACCACTTGCCAGCACTGTTTCCGGGGGTGGGGCGGGGGGAGACTGTGGACAGAGGCTTGGGGATGGACCAACGTGCACGGATTGTCTGGCCCTAGGACTGCTGCGTTACTGGCTTACCTGCCCACTGGTTTTGTGCCATTTCTCTAAAAAGGGGGAGACGGGCTAAAAAGAAGTGAGCTGGTTGACAGGGTATTACAGTTCCCAGGCTGTGTTATGATTCCAAGGGTGCAGAGTGACATAGTCTCGCCCAGGGTGGGCAGCAAAATGGAGATTTAGGAGACCCTCCCTGGCCGGGGACCCTAGTGACAGCAAGGCGAAGGCTCGCAGGAATGAGGCAAGGAAATGGGATTTTGATTGCTCAGATTAAGTGTGGCAGGGCCGGAGAACAGTGACAAGTGACATGTGAATCACAAAGACGAGGGCTTCCCAGGATCCGACGTGTCCTAACAGGCCCAGTGGCTCAGCCTGAGAAACAGGAAAATGGGGAAGAGGATGAAACACAGCTTGAGGCTAGCTGATACCCCTCCCCAGCCAGTGTGGGCTGGGCTCTTTCAGGGTCACTGATAACAATCCTGGAAGTCAGAATGGTTTTTGTTTGAGCCTGTTCTCTTAAGTCTAGAGTTCCTCTGTTGTCCCCGAGGCCCTGGGGAAAGCCAAGGTGTAGATGACAAGATGACAGCATGAACCCTTGCTCCAAAAAGCCCAGTCCACACACCAGCCACAGTGAGCTGGTTAGGAACACAGCATTCAGGACCCTCCCCTGACCTCCTGCATCAAAATCTGCTTTCTGCTAAGGGCACAGGTGACCCGTGCTCTGGTTCATGTTTGGGAAACTCTTATTTGCAGCAGAGGCTCTTTGTCGGCTGCATAAGGTACCTCTCAAGGTACTAACCACATACTGAAGTATGTAACAGCCACACAGACAGCTGAATGAAGACTTTAGAGGTGGTTTCAATTTAGGCTCAGACAGTAAAGAATCCACCTGCAATGTAAGAGATCCAGGTTCGATCCCTGAATTGGGAAGATCCTCTGGAGAAGGGAATGGCTACCCAATCCAGTATTCTTGCCTGGAGAATTCCATGGACAGAAGACCCTGGCAGGCTACAGTCCATAGGGTCGCAAACAGCTGGATACGACTTTCACTTCTTGTCCCGTTTAGGCATCTCACGCTGATTCCTACCCCTGGTCAAATCCTTGGCTCCAGCTACTTCCTCAGTTCCCCCCTCACAGATCAACTAAGGCAATCGCTGATTAAAATGTCTCCCCACAGCCACTAAACTTGATAGAGTAACCTTTCCAGATTTATTAGCCCATCTGTTCACTTACTTATTAAATTGTTTGCCAGGCTCGTTCAAACACCGAGTGGGCACCTACTATATGTCAGGCACTGAGAAGCAGCAAAAATATGACCCAGTCAGGTTCTGGGAAGAGTCTGCCTTCTGTAAAGAGAGAAAGATGGCAGACGGGCAGTCATGGCACAGGGTGACGGATGGGTGCAGTGCTAAGCAGAAAAACCGAGGGGTCCAGAAAGGGATCTTAGGAGGAGATGCTGCCTGCAGGCCATCATAATGACATGCTTTCTATTTACCAGGCTTTTTGCTTTACGGTTTCTGCTCCCTCCTGCTTGCATTCTGTTGGATGGACTGCATTTTCTTTATTTTCCCTCCAATCCACAAACTTGGTATTTATAGAGTCTATTTATACTACTTAGGTGGTTACACTGACATTTTTTACATGTACACTTGACTTCAAGCACACAGTTAATTGATAACTCTTTTCTCCTTCTGAATAATACAAAGCCCTGCAGTGCTTTCCCTTTGATCTCCTCAGCTGACCTAGGTGTCTGGAATTTGAGTCGGCAGAAGGTGCTGCTTTCTCACAAGTCCTGGAACCGCCTGACTGTTTGCTATCTCCTGCCACTGATCATTTTTCAGAAAAATTTCAAATTGACTCAAGAGGAAATAGAAAACCTGAGTAGATCCATAACCTTCAAAGGAATCAATTCTGCGGTTTACAGTCTACCTTAAAAAACGATAATGGGTTTATGTGGTTTTACTGACGAAGTTCTCTTTAACCTTCAAGGGAAAGGCAACATTTACACCATCTCTACCAGAAATAGAAAAACAATCAATTCCTTTTAGAATACTCTGATACAAATCTTCAAAGGAAAACAAAGTAAGAATCAAAAGCCTACCTCTTAACCTCACAGAGCACAGGTGTAAAAATCCTAAATACATATTAGCAAATTCTGGGGATGGGAGGACCATCTTACGCCCTCAATAAAAACAGTCTATGCAGTTAATACATGCATTTGACTAGATCACAATTTTTAAATGCCACGTAACAAAATATGCCATTTAAAAAATATGAAAGAGCAAGGCTTAAGAGACAGCATGATGGAAAAGTGAGCAGGGTGTGAATAGGATATGCACAGGAGAGGAAATCTGAAAGCAAACACACATATGAAAATATACACAACCTCACTAGCAATGAAGGGAAAACAAACCCAAGTTAAATCTGAGGTGCAATATTTCACACGTTCAGATGGCAAAAATAAGTGTGCTCTCTTGGCAAGGGGAGTGGATATTGTATACTCTGCGAGTAGCATTACGTGTATATTTGCAAAACCTCTTTGAAAAATACAAAATCCCAAGTGGTAAAATCCCAAGGTACATACTGAGACCCAGATAATCTTCTAGGTATCTACCTGCTTCAGAGGAATACTCACAGAAGTACACAAGAAGAAACGTACAGTTGTTTCTAATAATCTAAAAAGTCCACCCACAGGAATCAACTATGAGATACGCATGCGCTAGAAAAATGAACCAGGTCTACACACACTGACCTGGATAAACTTCAAAAACATGCGTGAAGAAAGCCAATCCCACCAAGAGAACTATATTTCATGTAAGTTTCAAAAGACATAAGACATTAGGAAATGTTTACTGCAGATGCATGCTGTTGCTGTGGTTTAGTCACTCAGCCATGCCCGATTTTTTGTGATCACATGGGTTGTGGCCCGCCAGACTCCTCTACCCATGGGTTCTCCCAGGCAAGAATATTGGAGTGGGTTGCCATTTCCTTCTCCAGGGGATCTTCCTGACCCAGGGATCGAATCCGCGTCTTCTGCGTTGGCAGGCGGATTCTTTACCGCTGAGCCACCAGGGAAGCCCCTGTAGATGCATACATGGTAATATAAAGTTTAAACATGTTCACGGAAACGAGGCACCAACCACAGAAGAGTGGTTACCTCTGTAGAGACAAGGAGAAAGGGGAATAGAACTGGAGGAACACGTGAGATTTTTTTTTTTTTAATGCTGAGGAATGTGTTATCGTTACCCTGTATGTTGTCACCCTGCAAAATACATCATGCAAAGTGCCAGGCTGGAGGAAGCACAAGCTGGAATCAAGACTGCTGGGAGAGAATTCAATAACCTCAGATACGCAGATGACACCACCCTTATGGCAGAAAGTGAAAAGGAACTAAAGAACCTCTTGATGAAAGTGAAAGAGGAGAGTGAAAAAGCTGGCTTAAAACTCAACATTCAAAAAACGAAGATCATGGCATCCGGTCCCATCACTCCATGGCAGATAAATGGAGAAACAAGGGAAACAGGGACAGACTTTATTTTCTTGGGCTCCAAAATCACTGCACATGGTGACTGCAGCCATGAAATTAAAGACGCTTGCTCCTGGGGAGAAAAGCTATGAGCAACCTAGACAGCATATGAAAAGGCAGAGACATTACTCTGCCGACAAAGATCTATCTAGTCAGAGTTATGGCTTTTCCAGTAGTCGTGTATGGATGTGAGAGTTGGACTATAAAGAAAGCTGAGCGCCCAAGAATTGACACTTTTGAACTGTGGTGTTGGAGAAGACTACTGAGAGTCAGTTGGACTGCAAAGATATCCAACCAGTCAATTCTAAAAGAAATCAGTCCTGAATATTCATTGGAAGGACTGATGTTGAAGCTGAAACTCTATACTTTGTCCACCTGATGTGAAGAACTGACTCCTTGGAAAAGACCCTGATGCTGGGAAAGATTGGGGGCAGGAGGAGAAGTGAACAACAGAGGATAAATTGGCTGGATGGCATCACCGACTCGATGGACTTGAGTTTGAGCAAGCTCCGGAAGATGGTGATGGACAGGGAAGCCTGGCGTGCTACAGTCCATGGGGTCACAAAGAGGTGGACATGACTGAGTGACTGAACTGAATGTGGTATTTCTAACTGACATTTGGCAAGTGTTGATACCTGTCGAATCCAGAGATAGTGATAAGCACAGGAAAAATGTTCAACATCATAAACCCTCAGGAAAACACAAGTTGAAAGCGCAATGAGAAACCACTTCATACTCACTAGAATGTTAAAAAAAAAATCTTGGCAAAGACCTAGGACGATTGAAAGCTCATATGTTGCTGTGAGTGACGAGTGAAGTGCAGAAACTAGTTTTGCCGTTTCTTATATAAACATACACTGACCATATGATCCAACAATTTCACTCCTAGGTATTTACACCAGAGAAATGAAAACATGTGTGAAAGACTTACATACAAAAGTTCGGAGAATTACTCATAATAGCTAAAAGCTGGAAACATCCCAAATGTCCATCAATTGACAAATGGGTTAAGTTTGGGTCTACGAGTATGGTCAACCAATGAAATTCTACTAAGCAATAAAACGGAATCGACAACTGATACAATATGGCTAAATCTCAGACCTTGTCCTATTCAAGGAAGCCAAACTTCAAGGGTACAAAGCCAAGATTCAAGGCTACAAACCACATGATCCATTTCTATGAAATCCTAGAATAAGCAAAACTAACCTATAGGGTAGAAGGTAGAGGTGACCTGAGGAGATGAATAGGAGAAAAACTGATTGCAAATGGGTTAGAGAGAACTTTTCAGAACCATGTTCCAGACGTCGATTGGAATGGCAGTTATACAGGTATATATTTGTCAAGTCACTGACCTATATCGTGAGAATGGGTGAATTTTATGGTAAATAATAGCGTACAGCACATTTTATTTATTTGTGGTAAATTATGATACATTTGTGCTTCTCTGGTGGCTCAGACAGTAAATAATCTGCCTGCAATGCTGTGCTTAGTCGCTCAGTCGTGTCTGACTATTTGTGACCCTGATGGACTGTAGCCCGCCAGGTTCCTCTGTCCATGGGATTCTCCAGTCAAGAACACTAGTGGGTTGCCATTTCCTCCTCCAGGGGATCTTCCCGACCCAGGGATGGAACGCCCGCATTGCAGGCGGACTCTTTACCGTCTGAGCCACCAGGGAAGTCAGGAGAAGCAAGGCAGGAGACCCAGGTTCCATCCCTGGGTTGGGAAGATTCCCCTGGAGAAGGGCATGGCAACCCACTCCAGTATTCTTGCCTAGAGAATTCCATACACAGAGGAGGCTGGCGTGCTACATTCCATGGGGCTGTAAAGACTCGGACACGACTGAGCGACTAACACTTTCACTTTTTTCATGATACACTTATGGTAAATTATATACTTTATTGTAAAATATATAAATTATAGTTGATTTTTAAAATAGGGATATAGTAGATACATATAACTTCTTTTTTTGGTTAAAACTAAGTGGGTTTTAGAAAATATTGGTCATTAACTGCATATCTTGCAGAGCAGGAGGCTTCCGGAGAAAAACAAAGAACTAAGAAGGCACCTAATGCTAAATCCTATCCTTTCCCGTGGAAAGCTATTTCATCACTGCAGCAGTCCTATTAGAAACCCAAGGGTCCTTTGAGATTATCAAGTTCAAGTCTCTCATTTTCAGGAAAGCAGTGAAATTTGTCCAAGATCACGGCTGCAAACATTTGTTGCTTAAGCTGCCGAGTGTCCCTTACCCAAACCTTAACACCATTGTACTTTTTCTTTTCTTTTTTTACGAAAAAAAGGCACTCCTACTAGGTACTTTCTCCATGGATCTCTGAATCCAGGTGCCAGCCCTCCCTCTATAAGCCCTAAGGGATGCCAGTGGGAGTTCCTCCCTCTTTCACAGGGCAAAGGTGTGCTTGCCGCCAGATGCTCTCCGCTGACACCCGGAGAGACGCACGGGGTTTCCCCCTTAACGACCAAGCACACCTGACCACTCTCTGTTCGCTCTAAGGTTATTCCTATCAGTCCTACCTCCTGGCCCCACACAGCTGAGCATCTTGGTTTCTATCTGCTTTCAGAAGATATCCCCAGCCTCCTGTCCATCCTGTGAGCTTCCAGAATCTTTGTAATAAATTTCACTTTGCTTACATCGAAGAATTGGTTTCTGAAGTTTGTGACCAAAGAACCCTGTATGACACATCACCCAACCAGCATAAGGTAGGCGAAGCCCACAGTCCAGAGTTCTGAATGCTCCAGGATGTCCCTGGGTGTGGTGTGCTCAGTCACTCCAGCAGCGTCTGACTCTGTGCAACCCTATGGATTACAGCCTGCCAGGCTCCACCGTCCACTGGATTCTCCAGGCAAGAATACTGGAGTGGGTTGCCATTTCCTTCTCCAGGGGATCTTCCTGACCTGGGATCGAACCTGCGTCTCTTAAGTCTCCTGCATTGACAGATGGGTTCTTTACCACTAGCGCCACCTGGGAAGCCAGAGGTAATGCCTAGGGTACTCAGCGTCACTGCTTCACCCCAGGGTGCTGGGGCACAGAATAAGAAAATGTACTCAGTGACGCACGAAGCAGACTGACATGCTTTAATTTCATCCTTCCCACAACCTGGTAATACAGAGATTTGTTGATGGTGGTGGTGGTGTTTAGTTGCTAAGTTGTGTCCGACCCTTAGTGATCCCATGGACTGCAGCCTGCCAGGCTCCTCTGTCCATGGAATTCTCTAGGCAAGAATACTGGAGTGGGTAGCCATTCCCTTCTCCAGGGGATGTTCCTGACCCAGGGATTGAACCCCGTGCCTCCTGAACTGCAGGCGGATTCTTTACCACTGAGCCACCCAGGAAGTCCAACATAGGGATTAACCCCCCTTTATCTATGAGGACACTGAAGAGGAAGAAAAATATTTTTTCAAGGTTACACAGCTCATAAGTGACAGCGCCAGAACCTGAGCCAAATCTGTTCAAACTTTAAAGTCTGGCTCCTGTCACCTCATCAGGCTGCCTGGCCTCAAGAAAACATTCCTGCTTCTCCTGCTTTACAATTAGGTCACTGGGACTTCAACTTGGGTATCAGAGGCACAGTGGGATGTTGGCTGCACCGACAAAATAGAAGGGCTGGGGGTGGGGCAATGCATTCACTGGGTCAGGACACTCACCCAGAAAAGTGTCACAGTGGATGGGGTGATGGGGTGAAGACGCTGCAGCCTTAGGGAGAACAGACATGCCCGGGGAACAATGTGGGAACCATCCACATCCCTGAGGAGTGGAAGTAAATTCTTTCTGCTTGGAGATGAATACATGTTCACGTTCCCATGGCAACAGAACATGCGCACTGCTGCCCATACCTGTAAGTGAGTGACTCACGTTTTTGGCATCGCACTAGCCCAGTCCTAAGTCATTAGCTAATCAGCTGAGAATGCTTACACTCTGCAGTAGGGAGGACGGGTAAACAGGGTCTCAACATGTCCCTCTGAGGCTCTGAGAGCAGGGATCACGTTTCCTTGGCTTTGGCACAGGATTTGCAATACCTGGCACCATCGCTGCTCTCAAACCATCATAAGGAACCTGAATTTATTCTGGGCTCTCTAAACAGAGGGGATAGGAGCAGAGTTTCAGTTAAAACCAAGTGTTAGACAGTCGTGTCTGACTCTTTGTGACCCCATGGCCTGCAGCCTGCCAGGCTCCTCTGTCCATGGAATTCTCCAGGCAAGAATACTGGGGTGGGTTGCCATTCCCTTCTCTGGGGGATCTTCCCAACCCAGGGATCGAACCTGGGTCTCCCACATTGCAGGCAGATTCTTTAGCATCTGAGTCACCAGGGAAGCCCGTTAAACATGATGGGAAAAGTGAATCAACTCAGGTTGCACAAGCTGATGAAATCAGTAAGAACTGTGGTCGGTGCAGAAATCCAGTTTCAGACCAAAGCTTCTTCATGGATCCTAATGGGTGTGCTAAGAGATCTGCTGGGGGATCAGGCATGATCTCAGCATGAATCAAAGCTACTTGAACTACAACACAGATAGGGGCATGGAGTGAGAGGTTCAGAGCTGTAGCATAGATTCCCAAGAGATCCCAGTTCTAGAGGCCTTTGCAGGCAGAGGAGGCCTAGAAGCTACAAGGATCCCCTCAGACCAACCTGGAAATCCTTCAGTGGCTCCCAAATAACCAAAAATGGTTCTGTCAATTTAACAAAGGACCTCCCCAAGGCACAAGCAGATACAGGGAACAGTTACATGAAAGGTTTTCCCCTGCCCTCTAAACGAAGGGAACAACTGTGATTCCCACTTAGTTTTAGGAGAGTCCATTAAGAGGTTCAGGTATGCATGGGAAAACTCACAAAAGAAACTATCCGTGAAGGAAACATCCCACCCGCCCAGATTGCAGAGGGAGCAGGGCCTGGCCTCCCCGGGTGGCTTGTGTTTGTGTTTGTGTCGGGGAGGGGGGGGAGGGGGGGGGCGCGGGGGTGGTGGTGTATACACAAACTGCCTTGATTTCTGCTGAGCAGGCACATGTCTCCCAGAAGATGGGATCACCAGGGAAGAAGTGGGCCAGGATGCTTTTTGAGAGGCACTAAGCATCATCACCATGTCAATAACACTTGCCAGAAAAGGCTGATGCTGGAGCGTGGCATGGACTTGTCCCTGCTTGGCAATGAGCTTGTTGGTCCCTGGGATGCAGGGGGCCAGGTGCTCATGCTGGGTGTCTACAATGCATCCAGCAGACATGCCTTGCACACTGAAGACATTCAATAAAGATTCACTGAATCATGATGGATGATGAATGAATGAAACAATCAAGAGGCCTTTCTGAACAGCTCCCTCAAACAGTTCCAAAACCTTCATCATTGTGAAGAGGATGGACTCAGCAAGCCTAAGATCTCAGAAGGCAGTCAGCCCACCACCGCTGAGCTCAGAAACGATGACCCCTTTACAGCTCAGAAATGGAAGAAGGGCTGAAGTCTGAGGTCCCTGAGTTCTGAAATCCACAGGCCCCAATGATGTGATGGTTTTCAATCACTCAGATGTGTCTGAGTCTTTGCGACTCCATGGGTTGTAGCCCGCCAGGCCCCTCTATCCATGGGGTTTCCCAGGCAAGAATACTGGAGTGGGTTGCCATTTTCTCCTCCAGGGGACTTCCCGACCCAGGGATTGAGCCCGTATCTCCTGCATTGACAGGCGGATTCTTTACTCCTGAGGCACCAGGGAAGCCTGCCCCGCCAGGGCCCTAAGCATCCTCTAATAAGAAAATAATTGAAAATAAGAAATGCATCCGCCTGTTAGGGAGTATATCCAGAAGGAGGGGAGAGAATAAAATCCTGATGGGCTGGGTCAAAAGGGAGGCTGGGGCTTCACCCAGAGCAGACGTCCCCCACCTCGCTGTCAAGGCACAATTGCACCAGGTACAATTTCAGTAACATTAAAGAGAGTGAAGGAGAGGCTTGTGCTGCTTTAAAAAAGAAAGGTGGTGGGGAGAATACATTACTGAGCCAGCGAAACTGAGGTTCTGTTAGGGGCACCAAGAAGGTGGGCTGGGGTCGGAAGGAGGATGGAGAAGGGGTTCAAGGTCCCAGGGAACCCAGCTGCTGGCAACCTCCTCACCTCTTAACAGTCCGGTCCTCTGGGCCCCTAAGTTGAGTCAATGAGAGTTCAGGAGATGGGGACCACGTGTGCCAACCTGAAGCTCCCTGGCCTCTGGCTGACTCTCATTAAACCCGCACAGGCTGGGCTGAGGGAGGCTCCACGCGGCCCTAATTACCGAGCCTCTTTGCACAAGGCTCAGCCCAGCGCAATGAAGGGACTCAAGGTAAATCCTCACCCAGTCCGGCGTCTCTAACAGAGAAATAAATCACCCTAATGACCCAGGGCGGGCTGCCACGCATGCTATTTCTGGAGCAGTTGATTTCCACGCTGGCAGTGGGGGGGACACGTGGTGTGGGCACAAAACCCCGAGGCAGGGAGGTCAAGTGCAGCACGTCTGATTTCAGAGCGGGGAGAAGCTGGGAGGATGGAGTGGAGGGGAGAGAATTAGTGAAAGTTCCCATGATCCATTTCCCTGGTCCAGACCCTGGGAGCGCCAAAGTGGATAGAGAAAATTGGAGCAGGAAAAATAAGATGCGGTCTGGCTATGGTCAGGGACCTCTCCAGTCCAATCTCTCCTCACTAGAAGGGGTGGCCCCCAAATCTGGCATGAAGCTTTGCAGCCAGAGCAAAGAGGGAAATGTGTTTGGCTAAAGGGTCCTCCGTGTCCTTAGGATAAAACAAGCCACCTGCTCAAGGCAAGCACCATTCCTACCCTAAAGCCAAAAGAAATTCCTCCCACCATTCAGAAAAAGAAGATAGTTTTAAAAAGTCTTTAAAGACCATGAGCTTCAAGTGGCGGGGAGGGATGGATGGGGGCGATGAGCAATGAATGTGTAAGGGTACAAGGTCTCCTTTGGGGTTGCTGAAGATGTTTTGGGACTAGACTGAGGAGATGGTCACACAATATTGCAAATACACTTAAGGATCAGTGAATTTTACAGTTTAAAAGGTTAATTTTAGGTTTGGTGAATTTCATCTCAGTCTTTAAAAGAAATCATGTCATGCCTCCAGTCAAATCTTTCCCACCTTCCCATCTTCCTCTATTCCAGACCCAATGAAGGCCTGTCCACTCTTGGCCCATGCATTTTCCTCCCCACCCCACAGAACACACTTCTCAGACCCCACAGGTTTGTTCCCTGATTTTATTCGGGTCTCTGTTCAAACGTTCGCAACCGGAGACCCTTCCTGTCGACCTCATTGAAAACAGCAACTCCTAGTACCCTCTATTCTGAGAATACAAAACCTTGTTGTTTAGTTGCTAAGTCGTGTCCGACTCTCTGCGACCCCATGGACTGTAGACCTGCCAGGCTCCTCTGTCCACGGGCTTTTCCAGGCAAAAACACTGGAGTGGGTTGCCATTTTCTCCTCCAGGGGATCTTCCTGACCCAGGGATTGAACCCAAGTCTCCTGCATTGGCAGGCAGACTCTTAACCACTGGACTACCAGGGAAGTCTGATAAACCACATTTTGCTTCAGAAACACAGGCCACTGACACCTCAAATTCAACATGTCCAAAACCAAACTCCATTCCTACCCCATCCCTGCCATATATATGTTGTTGTCCAGTTGCTAAGTTGTGTCCGACTCTGCGACCCCGTGAACTGCAGCAGGCCAGACTCCTCTGTTCCCCACTATCTGCTGGAGTTTGCCCAAATTCATGTCCACTGAGTAGGTGATACTATCTAACCATCTCATCCTCTGCCACTCTCTTCTCCTCTTGCCTTCAATCTTTCCCAGCATCAGGGTCTAAATAAATAAGGGCACATGTGGCCCTGGGAGTGGACATGAGTGGACACGAGTGACGGGTCCCACGTCCCCCTCCCCCTACACTCACTGCTCTGGGACCTTCCCTGAGCCCTGTTTCTGAAATCGCACTTGTGAAATAAGCCTGCTGGAGCAGATGATCTATCCCAGAGGCCCCTTCCAGCATCACAGCCTGTGAGTCATTGGAAAAAAGCAGAGGGAGTTGGGGACCCGCCCGTCCAGTTCCCCCTCTCCCCCAGTCCCGCCCCTGTTTACCAAACAGTGCCTGCCCCACCAGCCCCTGCAAGGCCAGGACGCATTCCCGCGGAGCTCCAGGAAAGGTGATGCAGAAAGCCCTGCCAGGTTTCCAACCATTACACAGGCTGAAGGGGGCAGCCGGAGCAGGCGGGGACTTTGCGTCTCTGGCTGGTGAGAAGTCTAAAGTGGGTCACAGTGTCAAGTGACCTGAGAGGGGCATCTTTCCACTGGCCTGGAGTGGACTTGGCAGAGGCAGTCAGCCTCTCTCCGTGTAGAGGCTGGAAGTGAGGGACAAATTGGAGTTCTTAATTCCTCTTCCAATTTATGTCTCCCGCAGGATTCTTGCTCCGGTGGCCAAGTTGGATGGTCAGGCATGAAGTGAACCCTCTAACACTCTGCACGCTTGCTCTATGGAATACACCTGATACCAAAGGGAAGCGAGCCATCCCAGGCAGTTACAACAGTGCCATTGTGTCTGCATGTAACACTTGGGCTTGAAAAGAAAGCTTCATCTACGTGGATGGACCTAGAGATTGTCATAATGAGTGAAGTAAGTCAGAGAAGGAGAAATAGTGTATGACATCCCTTATATGTGGAATCTAAAAAGAAATGATACAAAGATGAACTTCCTTACAAAACAGACTCACAGACTTAGAGAAAGAACTCATGGCTGTGGGGAGGGGGAGAATAGGGGGAATGGGATAGTTGGGGAGTTTGGGATGGACATCTGTACACAGCTATATTTAAAATGGATAACCAACAAGGACCTACTGTATAACACAGGGAACTCTGCTCAGTGTTATGTGGCAGCCTGGATGGGAGGGGAGTCTGGGGGACAATGGATACACGTCTATGTATGACTCTCTCTGCTGTGCACCTAAAACTACCAAAACAGTGTGAATTAGTTACACCCCAACACAAAATAAAATGTTAAAAAAAAAAAACCAAAGCTGCATCTTCATGACTTTTACAAAATTAGTCTCCCTGTGGCCAGTCCATGTGATGGCCTCTGCCCAATCTTATTTCCTGAGAAATCTTTGTTCTCTCACAAACCAAGCATTGCTCAGACCTGACAGCTAACTTCCTCCCAAACTCACAATCAGGCTTCACTTCATACCAAAAGGCACATGATGGGGACAGGACAGGGCCAGGACCTCTCTCTTCACTCCTGCTGGGCTGGAGGAATATTCTCAGCTTATTATTAATCTAGCTCCTTAGCACCTTCACAGGCGACCAGGAAAGAGGGAGGAAAAGAGGCAGCTATTCCCCTCCTTGTTAGGAGTTCTGAAGGCTCAGAAGGAGGAAACGGAAACTTTAGGTTAAAAGAAGTCTTGGGGGAATAATTCAGGTTTAACAGATGATGAAACAAGTGATGTATATGGTTCCTGGCAGCCTTGCCTTTTTGTGATTAATTTCATTATAGTTCTAGGCCTGCAACTGGCAACCTCGCCTATTAGCACAGAGGAACAAAATCTGGCTGCTGGACTTTTCAAAAGAATGGTCCCTATCTGCCTGCCTGGCATCTCACTGCCATTTTCTCTTCTTAATGTCCTTGCGTGGACACGGGCACACCAAATCTCACACACAGTTAACGCGGGGATCACCACTTCCCACGACCTCATTCCCCGAGCTCCTCGCAGTTGTTGCCTTTACACTTGAGACTGTTCCCTTGATGTTGATGACACCAGCCATTCAGGTCCCTCTCTGCCTGAGAGCTGGACCTGTCCCCTCAAATGCCATCCAGGCTCACATCAAGGATTCCATCACTGCCACGTCTCATTGGTTACCATGCCGGGTAGATTTCCATTCCTCTCCCACCGGAATCAGCTGACCTTAATTTTCCTCTGGTTATCACTCTTATTCCTTCTACAGTCCATGGGGGTTAGGATGACCCCACCTCTCAACTATGCCATCCTAGGCTCCACTGGAAAGCTGCCCAGTGATATTCCTCTTTCCTTGGAATTACTAAGAGTTTTTAGCATCTTTCTGAAGAGGTGACTAAGCTAGAAAATGCTGCCAACATAGAGGAAAGTAAAGCCAGGAGATGAAGGGTTTTGAGGACACTGCCTTTGCCTCTTCTACTAGTTATTTTACTAATAGAATTACTAGCAAATAAGCAAATAATAATAATTAGTAATAAATAATATTACTGTGTATCAGTATTGTGTGCTCAGTCATGTCCGACTCTCTGCAATTCCATGGACTGTAGCCCACGAGGCACCCCTATCCATGGGATTATCTTGGCAAGAAGACTAGAGTGGGTTGCCATTCCCTTCTCCAGGGATCGTCTCAATTCAAGGATCGAACCCATGTCTTCTGCACTGGCAGGCAGATTCTTTACCAATGACCCACCAGGGAAGCCCACAGTGTACCAAATTAAACCAAACCTCAGTGGTTTCAAACAGACATGGGGTCTCAGTTTCTGCAGGTCAGGGATCTGGGTACAGTTTACCCAGACTTTGAGACTTAGCCAGACTTCTGAGCAGACTTCTCACAATGCTGCTACCCAGGGTCAAGTTCTCCACCTTCCCAATCTAATCCCTCTCAACTCCGGTCAATCCACCTCCAAAGTTCATCCAGAATCCACCCAGTGCTGCCACCCCGTTCCCAGGGCACCATCACCACTCCCTGTATCATCACAATGATCTTCAAATTGGCTCTCCATCCCCTCCAACCTATTCTCTACACGGCAACCAGAGAGAACTTAGAATACAGTCATCAGATTACATCAACCCCTTCAACCAAAGTCATCCAAAGACTTTGCACTGCTCTTTGAAAAAAGAAATCCAAACTACTTCGCCTAATTCACAAAGCAATAAAGTCTGCTCTTCTACCTACCCGATCCCTCATCATTTTATACCACATCCCCTCCAGCCACACCAACCTTCTTTGCTCTGTACCACTCAATGCAGTGTGGTTCCCAGACGTATGTTGCTTTTTTAAAGTTAAAACAGTGACAACTAAAATAAAATGTGAAATTCGGTTCCTAACTGTTCCCAGACACCTTTCAAGTACCGAGCTGTCACATGGGGCTGGTGGCCACATGACCAGAACGGATGACCCGGAAATGACCAGAACATTTCCATCGCTGCAGATTAAGCTTCGACCTCGCTGTCCTAGCTGCTCCTTGGAAAAAGTTTGGTCCTTCCTCATGGCTTTGGCATGGGCTGTTACCTTTGCCTTTCCCCCAGCAATTCGTTCCCATGGCCGGATCCAGACATCGGCTTAAGTGGGAGGTTCCCCCACAAGCACTGATCTAAAGCCACCGTTTAGTCACTTCCAACCACAGGAACCAATTTAATCCTGCACAGCATTTACCACGGGCTGAGGCCCTCCTTGTTTATTTGGATTTGTCTGCTTATTGCCCAACCCCACCCACGCCTCCTCACCCCGAAGCAGACTTCCAACATCAGGGACCTTGTCCGGCTGGCTCATAGCATTCCGGCGCCCGACACACCTGCTCAATTAGCCACTCAGATTTCCTCTTAAATCACCCTTTCTCCACCTTCCCTGCCACCACCCAGCCTTCATCCCCGTGACGACACTGCAGACAGAATCCTGCCTCTGCCCTATCCTGAGCCTGCAAACACTCGCAGGTGAATCTTGTCAAGTGCTCCTCCTGTCGGCCCAGTTCCCCGTTCCTGTCCCTCTGGCCCCACACGGCCTCCGTGTCCCCACAGGTAGCATGCCTGTTCCTACCTCTGCGCTGCCGTCAAGGCTTCCGCTCTGCTTGGCACACCCTCCCTGCTTCTCCATGCAGCCGCACCTTTGCCTGCCTCCCAGGTGTGGCTCAGGTGGCGGCTGCTTCTGCAGACACCAGCCCCTCCTCTGGTCTCCTCCAGCGCTTCCTGTCTGCAGCCCAGCTTCGGTGCTTACTCACGGAAGACAAGACGTTCCACCTCCCACACATACCCACCCCCCGCACCCAACACACACACATTATCATCCCCGAGATGACTCCTAAGAGGGGTGCTTCTCAAACTTCACTGAGGAGCAGAGTCAATGAAGAGTTCACGAAGGGCACAAGGTCAAGGCTTATGGACACAGGATAAGATCTGGGCTTCTGGGCCTTCCCCACAATCCCCAGGTGATGCAGAGACCCAACTGTAAGCTGCACCACTTTCTTTTTTTTTTTTTTTTGATGTATATTTGACTTACAATGTTGTGTTAATTTCTGCTATACAGCAAAGTGATATAGTTATACATATATAAACATTTTCTTTCATATTCTTTTCCATTATGGTTTATCATAGGATATTAAATATAGTCCCCTATGTGATAGAGTAGGACCTTGTTGCTTGTCCACCCTATATATAATAGTTTGCATTTGCTAACCCCAAACTCCCAATCCATCCCTCTCCCACCCCACTCCTTAGCAACCACTTGTCTGTTCCGTATGTCTGTGAGTCTGTTTCTCTTTTGTAGGTAAACTCATTTGTGTCCTATTCTAGATTCCACATATAAGTGATACATGGTATTTGTCTCTGATTTTCTTCACTTAGTATGATAATCTCTAGTCCATCCTTGAGAGTTCCTTGGACTGCAAGGTGATCAAACCAGTCAATCCTAAAGGAAATCAGTCCTGAATATTCATTGGAAGGACTGATACTGAAACTCTAATACTTTGGCCACCGGATGCAAAGAACTGACTCAATGGAAAACACCCTGATGCTGGGAAAGATTGAAGGCAGGAAGGAGGAGAAGGGGATGACAGAGGATGAGACGGTTGGATGGCATCACTGACTCGATGGACGTGAGTTTGAGCAAGCTCTGGGAGTTTGTGAAGGACAGGGAAGCCTGGCGTGTTGCAGTCCGTGGGGTCACAAAGAGTTGGACAGGACTGACCAACTGAACTGAACTGAGTCCATGCATGTTGCTGCAAATGGCATGATTTTATTTTTTTATGGCTGAATCATATTCCATTGTATATATGTACTACATCTTTATCCATTCGTCTGTCCACAGGCATTGAGGAGTCCATGTCTTGGCCACTGTAAACAGTGAGCTGCATTGATTTAGAACATCAGACCTTCAAGGAATAGCTCAAGTCTTGGCCATTTCCACCAATAGGAAACACCTGGGAAGGGCCCGACTTGGTTAATGACATTCTCTCACACAAACTTGCTCTTCTACAAGTACTGAAAGCTACTCCCTGGAGCAGGCTGAAAAACGGGCCCCCAAATGGAGCGACATCTTAATCTCTGGAACTTGCAAAAAGAAAAAAGGGATGTGCCAGGTGTAATTAAGCTAAGGAATTTGAGATGAGAAGGTTATCTGGCTGGACCCTAAATACACTCACAAAGGTCCTTATAAGAAGGAGATGAGGTCAAAGAGGGAAGGAAGCCAAAGTGAGGCCAGAAATGGGGAGAAAAAGCAGTAAGACATGCAGCCCCGAGTCCTGGAAAGAGCTTCTAGAAGATGGAAAAAGAAAGGAATGGATGCCCCCCGCCCCCCACAGGAGAAGCCAGTCTTGGGACACTGATTTTTAACCTCATGACTCATCTCAGACTTTGGCTCTTCAGATTTATGGAAGGGATGTGAAACTACTACATGTGTGGCGAGAGAAAACCAACACCTCCCTTTCTGTAACAGGGCAAGGTAAAGTTCTAAGTGCCCAAGGATCATGATTTTCTGCTTATTTCATTATTGAAAAGACAACACGAGACGCTGGTATTCGAACAGGGCTGGCTTGTTCTGTTCATGCCTGTGCCCACAAGGCCCAGATCAGGGCCATGGACATCTGTGGACATCAAAATTCCTCCAGGAAGGCACATTGGTGAAATGAGGCAGGAAGGCGTTTTAAAAAACAAACAAAATATGCTCTTTCCATTGATTTATTGTTACAGGGTTTAAAAAACAGCAGCAGCAGCAAGGTGAAGAAGAGGAAGCCATCACAGTGTGAAGGGAAATAAAGACACATGTACATTTGCAAACATCTGCATGATTTCCTCCACACCCACAAGAAAGTGATAACTTGCTCACTTCTGAGAGGTGAACTGAGAGGCAGAGGACGGGGTACGAGGTAGGCCAACGTTCACTCTATTTTTTAGTGCTTGTCAAATGTCAGAATTCATCTATATATTACCTATTCAGTAAAAATGTGCTCATGTCACTTCAGTCATGTCTGACTCTTTGCAACCCCATGGACTGTAGCCTGCCAGGCTCCTCTGTCCGTGGGATTCTTCAGGCAAGAATACTGGAGTGGGTTGCCATGCCCTCCTCCAGCAGATCTTCCTGAACTAGGGATCTAACCTGCATCTCTCATGTCTCCTGCATTAACAGGCGGGTTCTTTACTACTAGCACCACTTGGGAAGCCTGCTGTATTTCTTAGTGCTCATCAAATGTCAGAATTCATCTATATATGACATATTCAGTAAGAATAAAACTAACACAGATACATTCCTGGGATTCACACTCAACAAAGAGTTTAAAACCTACCCCATATACGTCCTTCTGCATGGATGCTACAACCTTGGTGGGAAGATGGCACCTGCCAGGTGAGCAGGCCCAGGGGAACAGCTGCACAGCAAGCAGCCTCGAGTCAAGCCCCCGGCCCTCCCGGTGCCGCAGACGCCCCATCCGCTCCCCTGTGGTCCAGGGCCTCCGAGGAGGATGAGGAGTTCCTTAAACCCTGGTCCTCAGCAAACCCAGGCTGTGTTCCAGCCCTGGAAGTGATCAGGGCTGCTCCGGCCCCTGCCTAAGCCCTGGTTTCTGGGTCCATTTCCGGACCAGGGTGCCACCCTACCCCAGGGCGCCCATCGCCATGGCGATGATGCCCCGCCAGCCTCTCAAGCTAGGGGAGCAAATGCAAGCGGGCTCCACGGCTGCGTCCGATAATCACTATGGACACCAGCCCGTATCAGGTCTGCGTCCAATTAGCCACCCCCACAACAACACCATGGCAACGAAGGTAATATTATTGTTCCACGAAGAGAGAGAGAGAAACACACACACACACAATGTGTTGTACGGCAGCTTTCACAGCCACAGAGATATCACTTCTCCACGCCCTATGACTTGTGCTGCTCACTTCCCGACGACGATGCAGCTCCTCTGATGGGAAGTCACAGGCTCGGGCGATTACCTCTTCTCACCCTCCACGCTGTGCGCCCTTCACAGGAAACAGCACAAGTCCCGGGCAAGCCGGGTGCAGAGGCTGTGAGCCTCCCTCCCTCTGCCTTCTCCGGGAGGCAAGGAGGCTGGCCAGAGGCAGGATGGCCTCCAGGTAAAGCTCCAAGCTGCCCTCTGTCTGTCTGGCTGTCTGTTTGGCTGGCTAGCTGGCTTCTCCATGCCAGACCCAAGCAGGGCGCTGGGGTTTTGGTGGCTGCAGCCCTGAGCCACACACTAATCTTCAGACCCAAATGTGGAAAGCATTAACCCAAATGGAAAGACATAAATCAGGAGGGGAGCTGATGCACCGAGGAAAACAACTCTGCTCCGAGAGCCTGGGCTGTTGCACAAGAGCAGAGTGAGTCACCCGCCAGCAGGGGGAGGACAAGGGAGGGAGGGAGGGAGGGGAGCCCTGTGGGACGGGCGGACGGGAGGGAGGGTGGAGCAGTGCAAAAACACAGCTGTAGGCTCGTCACTAACCGCACTTCAGCAGCAGCCTTCGGGGAGAGGGGCAAAAATGTCACCTCCCCTCCCCAGTCCAGGAAGCCTTTCAAACCATGTCCTCCCTGGAGAAGACAGCAGGAAGGAGTCTTCCCAACAGCCAACCCGTCACCCTTTGCACCCTGCAGCTGTGTCTTGGGGAAGCAAACCTCAGGCCCTCTAAAAAGAAGATCTTCTATATCCTTTGCTCCTCCCTGGCCATGTGCCATGTCATTTTGGGGTCCTCAAGCCCAGGTGCCCATCGTGGGTACACAACTCTTGTCCTACCTGCTTGCCCATCACTACTGTTTCATATCTTCTCTTCCTTTCCTTCTTCCAAACACTCCATCTTCCACCCAGGCTGCTGGGGACAAGACCATCAGCTTCCCCATCCCTACTCCCTGGGGAGAATCTCCAGGCTTCCTGTAAGACCCTGCCTCACCCACCAACTCCTCTGCCAAGGGAAAGGAGGGCTTCCCTGGTGGCTCAGACAGTAAAGAATCAGCCTGCAATGCAGGAGACTCGAGCGTGATCCCTGGGTCGGGAAGATCCCCTGGGAATGGCTACCCACTCCAGTATTCTTGCCTGGAGAATCCTCGGCCAAGACTGATTCCCAGCCTTCAAGTTCTAAGCACCGGCTGTGAGCAGGCCCTGCTATCCCTGGGTGTGGCCTCAGGGAGGAGGAGCCCTAAAGAGATAAGGGCTTGAGAGTGGAAGCACTGGGAGGTCTGAGCCCTCCGGGCTCTAGAAATTACCCTGGCAACACCATAGCTTTTAGCAGGACCCCTCCTCATCTCACTCTGATGAAATAAGGCTGTGTTTAGAGATCAACAAGGTCTCTTAGGCTCTGACAATGCTACATCGTAACATTAACGGAACTCACACCCCTGTGAGTAGAGACACACAACAGCTGGATAGATGAGTAAATGACTCAGTTTTGTTGAAATGTGACAAGTGATGGAGGAAAAGAACCAAATAACGCAAAGGGGTGGGCACAGTGGGGTGAGGGAGAGACTCAAAAGAGATGAAAGAGTGGGTTCGTTTCTGCTGGCTGCTGCACCAAACTATCACAAACTAATTGGCTTCCCAGGTGGCTCAGTGGTAAAGAATCTGCCTGTCAATGCAGGAGATGTGGGTTTGATCCTTGGGTCAGGAAGATCCCCTGGAGAAGGAAATAGCAACCCACTCCAGTATTCTTGCCTGGGAAATCCCACAGACAGAGGAGCCTGGCAGGCTGCAGTCCTTGGGGGTTGCAAAAGAGTCGGACATGACTCAGTGACCAAACAACAACAAGAACACCAAAGCTCAAAGTTACAATATAAATGTGTTGTCTTCCAGTTCTGGAGTCAGAGGCCTAGAAAGGGGTCAAGGTACTGGCAAGGCAGCTCCTCCGAGAGGCCCTAAAGAGAACCTGTGTCCGTGCCTCTCCTCTCAGCTTCTAGACGCTGCCCGCATTCCTTGGTTCGAGGCCCCTTCCCCACATCCTGAGTCTCTAGCTTCTGCTGTCACATCCACTCCAGACATGACCCTCCCGCCTGCCTCTTCTACAGATCCTTGTCCTTACATTGGACCCATCGGAATAATCCAAAACCACCTCCTCATCACAAGAGCCTTAAGTTACTTACACCTGCGGAATCCCATCTGCCTTGTAAGGTAACGTCCCCACAGGCTCTGGGGACTAGGCCATGGACATTACTAGTCCATTGGAGTGGAGACCATTACTCAGTCCACTGCAGGGAGTGAGCCATGCGGGGCTGCCAGGGCCCTGAGGAGGAAGCGTGCCTGAAACAGCTGCAGGAGGGCCAGAGAGGCAGGGTGAGGGAGGTGAGCGAGGGAGGGGGAGGAGAGGCCCCAGAGTCAGGGCAGTCACGTGTCTGACTGTGTAGCTCCTTGTCAGCTGTGGTGGGGACCTCGTCGGCATTTACTCTGCTATCGTAGGGGCCCATCCAGATGTTCTGAGTCAGGAGGCTACTGTTCAAATCAAAGGGTATGATGCTGGTGGCTGTGGCTCAGAGCAAAATGACAGTGGTGGAATGGTTGGAAATTTTTTTTTTAAAGTCGTATCTGGAAGGAGGAGCTCACGTGCTTATCTGACAAACCAAACACAGGACGTGAGAGAAAGCGGCGGGAGGGGGCTGTCAAGGTTTTTGGCCAGAGCGGCTGAAGCGACAGACTTGGAGTTCACTGAGCAGGACAGGCTGCGGGTGGTGTGGACAGGCTGAGTGGCAATGCCAACTGGATATGGGTCAGGAGGTCAGGGGCAAAACTGATGAGCTCAGGCTGGAAATGGACTTGCTGGCCACAACTGAAGGCTCTCACGGCGGTGCTGCCAGGGGTCCGGACTGGGCCCAAACAGCAGGCTAAGGACTGAGGTCTGGGTTTGATCCTGAGAGTAATGGGACACGCCTGGGCCCTGCTGCAGCCCAGGGTGTAGAGCCAGCCAGGATGACCACGGTTAATCCTTTGGGTCAGGCACCAGTTGCAAGACAAGAAGACAGAGGCTGAGTCAACAGGGATTTTGTCTCAGCCTACCGTTGCTCAATCTGGAATTTTTCGACTTCTCACAGCCCGGAAGGTGGAATCTGAGTTGTGGGGATGGGGGGCCAGGGAGGCGGTAGGGTGGGGGGGGTAGTTAGGCGGGATTCAGGAATGCAGTCTGACCACAGACTCCAGGATCCTCAATTGAGGAGAGCTCACCTCACTACTGGTCTGGCTCCGGTTGGCCCCCAAGGGTCCTCACTGTCCAGCCCACGAGTCCTAGAAAGCCTTTCTGTGTCCGAGCTGCTGGACACTATCAACATAGTCCTACCCTAGGGGCCCAGGAAATCAGGAGGACAAAGAGGGCCAAGGGCAGGTGGCCAGACTGTGTGGGCCCCTCCCAGGGGACGCAGGCCTGCCCCTCCCTGAGGATAACATGTTCCAACACCTACGGCAAGCGGATCCTCAGGGACAGACAGCACAAGCCAAGCCCTTCCCTGGCACTTCCATCCATTCATTCATTTGACAAATATTTAGTGAGTACCTACCCAGGGTCAGGCACTGCTCCTAGACATTTGGGACATGTCAGTGATCAAACAGAAAGGGAAAAACCCTGTCTGTGTGGACCACTGACTTCTGCATGGGGGTAGAGGGAGCAGACAATAAAAATCAATAAATACTGAGCTGGCCAAGTTGTTCAGATGTTTTTTGGCCAACTCAATAAATAAACTATAAAGAATATTAAAATGGTGATGAAGGGGCTTCCCTGGTGGCTCAGTGGTAAAGAATTTGCCTGCCAATGCAGGAGACATGGGTTCAATCCCTGATCCGAGATCGCATATACTAAGGAGCAACTAAGTGCGTGGGCCACAGCTACTGAGCCTGCGCTCCAGTGCCTGGGAGCCTGTGCACCCTAGAGCCCGGGCTCCAGCAAGAGAAGCCACCACAATGAGGAGCCCAAGCACCGCAACCAGAGAGGAGCCCCTTCTCGCTGCAACTACAGAAACACCTGAGCAGCAATGAAGACCCAGCACAGCCAAAAATAAAGAAAGAAAATTATTTTTAAAAAGAAGAAGGTGATGGAAGAAAACAAACAGAACAAGGGGAATCAGGAGTTCAGAGCAGACGGGGACGGTGGGCAGCAATTCTAACTGGTTCAAAATATTACAGTTGTTTCCAAGAAGAAACAACTTCTTTCCAGGAGGAACTGTCTAGCTGTTCAGCCTCCTCCTTTCCTCCTTCCCTCCCTCAGTCACTGAGTGCTCACCGGAGGTCAGCCCCGGGCACAGCCCCACTTTCATGAACATGCTTTCTTTTACAGTTTATTACATTTTATTACACACTTTATCCAAGGAGAGAGAAGTTAAAGACAGTCATTCCAGAAGGGTGACAGAAGAGCAGAAGCTCACCATCCACAGGATTCCCGCAAGCATGCCAATCACAACGGAGACCTCCCCTCCCCTCAAGAGTGTCGGATTGTCGGTCAAAGGGCCTGGCCCACGTTCTCCCTCCCACTTCACACCCCCATCACCACCGGGACCTGGATTAGCAGAAGTCACAACTCAGTGGTCTCTGCGGAAGCTGCCCATAGACTGTCCTTACACCCTGCCTGGTCACCATCCCAAAGCATCAGCTGGTTTTAGGGCCTCTGGACGCACTTGTTTGTTCCATATTGCAGACCAACACGTTCCCAAGGAGCACCATCCCCTCCCCTCCACTCTGAGCATCTCTGTCGAGCAGGTTCTGATTCCTCTTGCCCAACTGTTCTCACTCCCCAGCCCACGGCAGCCTGGAGGCAGAGGATGACGTGCAGGACATCACACTTAGGCCATCTGGGGACCAAAAGCATTTGGCAGCTCAAGTCTCTGACCTCAGTTTGGAACTCTCTTATCAGTGGCACTAACCACTGGGGGACTGCAAGTGAAATGAGCACAAAGGCTCTTCCTGTGTGGAGGAAAGTCAAGACTGGCCTTTGATGCACACCCTTGACAGTCTTTGGACCTCTGGACCATCCATCCCAGCAGGACCAGGGCAGGCCCCAGGCTCCCTCTGCCCTGCCATAAACCCTCCAGTCTCATTTCTCTCCAGAAACGGAGGAGACTTGAGAAGATGGGGCACCATCACTTTCCCATCCTGCCCTGTTAATGCGTGTGTAAACGCTAAGTCACTTCATTCGTGTCTGACTCTTTGCGACCCAATGAACTGTAGCCCGCCAGGCTCCTCTGTCCATGGGATTCTCCAGGCAAGAATACTGGAGTGGGTTGTCATGCCCACCTCCAGGGGATCTTCTGGGAGCAGGAATTGAACCTGCATCTCTTACATCTCCTACACAGGCAGGCGGGTTCTCTACCACTAGCGTTTTACCACTGGGAAGCCCTGATATGGAGTCTCCCCTGAATGGTTCAGCTAGAGCAGGACTCAATCCCCAGACCCTGGTGATGACTCTCAGCAGAGATGCTCTGAGCTCCACACCTTACAGCTGCACTGAGTTATGGGGGCTCCATGCCCCTCTGTGGCAGGCACATACAAAATCAATACAGCAACCAGTCGTTCAGGTCACACACTCTGGAGAGAGATGGCATGGGTACAAATCCTGTCGCTGACTGGGTGACCCTGAAGAAACTATTTCACTGCTCTGTGACTCAATTTCCTCATAAAACGGGCCTGGTAGTACTCATAGGTTTATTGCAAGGATGAAATGAGTGAATAAATAAATGTACAGTCTCTAGAACAGTACCTGAAAAACAACAAGTGCTACGTCAATGCTGTCTATTAAATTTTTTTAAATTTTATGTTTTGGCCACACTGTGTAACATATGAGATCTTAGTCCCCCAACCAGGGATTGAATCGGTGCCTCCTTGCAGCAGAAATCAGAGTCCTAACCACTGGACCACCAGAGAAGTCCTTACTTAAATCTTTTTGATTGGACAAATCTGTTTTAAAATAGCCTAGCCACCTGTGTGACCTGGCTGTCAGTGCTGGAGAAGTAAGGGACACTAGTTTGATCCCTGGGACATGAAGATCCCCTGGAGGAGGGCATGGCAACGCACTCCATTATTCTTGCCTGGAGAATCCCAGGGACAGAGGAGCCTGGTGGGCTACAGTCCAAAGGGTCGTAAAGAGTCAGACAGGACTGAAGTGACTTAGCATACACGCACGCACCCATCGGTGAGGCCACAGGCTTGTTACTTAGTTAAGAGTATTGGAGTATTGAAGATCTAACTGTGGGCCACTGAGACTGCTTGCTTCTTCTTCATCAACCTCTCTCCTGCTTCTCCAATCCCAGGCTTTCTAGTGAAATTTCAGAAGTCCAGGTGCTTCCCGGGGGCCTCCAGCATCCCAGTAAAGAACCTGGCAACCCTCCCACCCAGGGCGCACCACAGCCATCTCAAAATTCACTGAGACCCATTCTTGCAGGGGAAGACTTAGGAAGCGGTGGGCTGAGGGCTGCCTGGAGCCCTGTGAGCCCTTGACACAAGGCCCCCAAAGCATGTGGCAAGAGCCTGACCTCTCACTAAAGGTCACACAACATCCACTCTATCAAACCCCATACCCCAAGGGCCATCGGCACCATAGCCCTTGCAGCTGGCAAGACGGAAGGAAAAGAACATCAGAGGACATGACCTACTGATGAGCTCTATGACCCGACCCCTGAGAGTGGACTTTCCCATCTGTGAACATGGTTCTTTGCCTCTCCCAGACCCAACCCAGGGACGGTGCTTCGGAAACTCAAACGGTCAGCCGTTGCATCTGCCTTCATTCCGCCCTCCCACTGAAGACTCACCAACAGTGCTTTCTTCTTGAGAGAGGAACTAGCGTCTATGCCAGCATTTCTTAGAGGGACCCAGTCAACCTTCACTGGCAGCAGTGTGTGGCGGGTTTGGTTAACAACCATGGGAGGAAGGGTGGAAAGCCCTCAGTGCAAAGTGGAAAACCCTGGCTCCCAACCACGCCTACACTACACTGCACAAACCAGTTACTGACAGCCATGAACCCTGGCTTTTCTCACCCCGTAAACCCCAAACACGACTGGACATGCTGTCAAATTAAATGTGCAGGCTGAGATCTCTGTTTTTTTAAGATTAAATGGGGGACCCCATATTCAAACACATATTTTCATATCTCTTTACTTGAATGTCTTTAGATGGGGCCCTCAAGGTTGCCACAGCCTCAACACTCATGAGTCACCTGTTGGACTCTGGAAAAAGCACAGAAAACTATATTTAAAATCAGCAGGGTCCCAGGGTTCCCACGCTCAACAGAAGTCCCTGGAGAACATGCTCAACACAGATTTCAGGGCTCCACTGCTTTCTGATTGAGTAGGTCTACGGCTGAGGCTGGCCCAAGGACCATAGTTTGAGAAGCCTGGCCTTAGAATTTGAAGGCTAAAAAGGGCACCGGGAATCCCCCAACATGATCACAAAAAGAGCCAGGGGACACTCCATGCCCTGTGCCTGGTTAACAGCTCCTGGGTCAGTCCTGCTGTCAGCCTGATGCAAGATTGTTCCAGCTCCCACCTCAGACACAGGCAGTACTGGAGAAGACTCGAGTCCCTCGGACAGCAAGGAGATCAAACCAGTGAATCCTAAAGGAAATCAACCCTGAAATTCATTGGAAGGACTGATGCTGAAGCTGAAGCTCCAATACTTTGGCCACCTGATGTGAAGAGCCAAGTCACTGGAAAAGACCCTGATGCTGGGAAAGATGGAAGGCAAAAGGAGAAGGGGGCGGTAGAGGAAGAGAAGGTTAGACAGCATCACTGACTCAATGGACATAAGTTTGATCGAGCTCCGCGAAGTGGCGAAGGATAGGGAAGCCTTGCATGCTGCAGCCCATGGGGTCGCAGAGTCGGACACGACTGAACAACAGCAACAAAGGTAGAGGCCCCAGCACCCCGCCACCACTCTATCCGAGGCCCCTGCTGCTTCCTGCCTCCTGTCCCTTGGGCCCCCTGCCTTCAACACTCAGCCCTCTGGATGGCCTCTTCTTGGTCTCCGCTCCTAGCCACAGCTCCAGTCCTCCCTTCCAGGAAAAGTCAGGCCTGGCTGCTCACAGGAGGTCTCACGGCTGGGAGGGTGGAGTGAGAGGCCCTCCTGGGGAAGGCAAGGGGCACCACAGAGCCTGGGGGAACTGATCCAGGCCAGGCGCCTCCATCCTGAGCAGAGCCTGGAGACAGAGGGCTCTGGGCAGTGGGTGGAGGGCCGGGCAGGCACGCACACTGCACCAGTGTCCCCGCTGCACAATGCACAAGGGGCTGGCGGGGCAGGCGGCCAGGGCCCACTCATGCCAGTACCATCTGGGAGCCCTTGCCAGGCCTCGGAGGCCCGGCTGAAGAAGCTGGACTCTGTCCTGGGGCACAGTCAGGCTCTATTCTTATCTCAAGGGGGAAAGCGTGACTCTCCTTGCAGGGAACGGGGGCCCCCGGTGAGGTGGGGGAGGAAAACAGGGCCCTCACTGTGCCTGAGAAGGCTCCCCACTTGGCCCCCCCAGCTCTGACTGGCCCCTGGTGCCAGGGTCTTGCACGAGCCGCCAACAAGGACAGGCCAGGCCAGGCTGAAGGTGGACAAGGAAGAGCACAGCTGGGAGAAGACCGGCCCTCACCCACCACAAGACTCAGAAAACCGAGTACATGGGTCCTAAGTGAGACCCACTGAGTGAGACCTGGGCTTCCTGGGTGGTGGTGCTGCTGCCGCTGCTAAATCACCTCAGTCATGTCTGACTCTGTGCGACCCCCGAGACGGCAGCCCACCAGGCTCCCCCGTCCCCGGGATTCTCCAGGCAAGAACGCTGGAGTGGGTTGCCATTTCCTTCTCCAATGCATGAAAGTGAAAAGTGAAAGTGAAGTCGTTCAGTCGTGTCCGACTCTTTGCGACCCCATGGACTGCAGCCTACCAGGCTCCTCCATCCATGGGATTTTCCAGGCAAGAGTACTGGAATGGGGTGCCATTGCCTGGGGTGGTGCTAGTGGTGAAGAAACCACCTACCAGTGCAGGAGACATAAGAGACTCAGGTTCGATCCCTGGGTTAGGAAGATCCCCTGGAGTAGGAAACGGCAACCCACTTGAGTATTCTTGCCTGGAAAATCCCATGGACAGAGGAGCCTGGCAGGCTACAGTCCATGGGGTCTCAAAGAGTCAGACACGGCTGAGCATCTGAGTATGGGGATTTGGGGAAATGAGACTCAACAGGACAGGTCCCAGAAGGAAGAAACACAGTCTCCAGGACACAGTTACTGACCAAATCCCAAAGGAAAGGGCCCAGATATCCGATGCCCTGCCGGCCCCCCGCCCAACCACCCCAGGCACAAATCCTATTGGCAGATATGGGCCCCACTCATCTAACCCACAGCATCATTTGTAGGTGGCTTCATTTGTAGGTGGCAACAGATCTCATTAAGACCTCCTTTTAGTCTGACGGAACCACAGTGATTCTGACACATTCATGCAACCTTCCAGGTGTCTGAGCGCTGAAAAACAACTCAGGAAGAGCCTAGGTTACCACCATGGACTCAAAGACTCAAATCACTCATAGGTCAAGTCTTCAAGGACAAAGGCGCCCCATGGTGGATGTGGTGCCAGGGGTCAGGGAGATGAGAGAGAAGTTACATGCACTAGAATAACTGAAGGACACCTGAAAATAAAGACCTGGATGGGTGGGAGGGAGGCTCTAGAGGAAGGGGATATATGTATACATACAGCTAATTTACTTTGTTGTACAGCAGAGACCAACACAACAATTATAATTAAAACAATTATGTGTGTGCTTGGTTACTCAGTCATGTCCAACTCTTTGCAACCCCATGGACCATAGAGCCCACCAGGCTCCTCTGTCTATGGGGATTCTCCAGGCAAGAATACTGGAGTGGGTTAATTATACTCCAATTAAAAAAAAAAGAGAGAGAGGTGGATATTTACTCATCACCCACTACATGCCAAGTATATAATTCTGTGAGGTAAGTATTACTGTTCCCATTTTAAAGATTAGAAAATAAGAGTCGCTGAGAAGACAAGAAATTTTTCTTAGGTAATTAAGGGTAGGGAAGCCGGGCATGCTGCAGTTCATGGGGTCACAATGAGTCGTCCGTGACTGAACAGCGCTGAAGCACAGAGCCAAGGTTCGGACCTCAGCCTTCAAGTCTAGCCTTCCTTCCATCATAGCAGCCCACTTCCTGGGAGTGGCAGGGTGCTAAATGGGTCTTGAAGGATGGGCAAAAGCAAAGCACGGAGGAGAGAGACTGATGTTGGAGAAGGAGCAGGTGTCTCGGGCATAAGGGTGTTGGTAGAACACACTGCCACCAGTTTCTCGACATTTTTCTCCTTTAGGCCTGCAAATGCCAGTCTTGGCCAGTGAATGGTGCAGCAGGCACTCTCGAGGGCTGTAAACTGGCACCACCTTTCTGAAGGGTAATGACAGCATGAGTCAAAATGTACACCACAGAGGGACTTTCCTGGGGGTCCAGTGGTTAAGACTTCACTTTCCAATGCAGAAGGTGCGGGTTCAATCCCTGCTCAGGCAGCTGGCATCCCACATGCCTCACAGCCAAAAACAAAACAAAACATAAAACAGAAGCAACATTGTAACAAATTCAATACAGACTTTAAAGGAAAAAAAAAAAAAAGCACACCATAGGCCTAACTGGAAACTACCAGGAAAAGATGCCTCAGGAGGTATGCTGACTTCATTGATCTTAATACTAGCAAAAAAAGAAAAAGAAGGTAACCTCAATGTCCATCACTAGGGGATTAGAAGTAATAAACAGTTTATCCAAAAAAATGAACTAAAAGCAAACACTAAGAATAATGCTTTAGAAGACTCTTGAGAGTCCCCTGGACTGGTAGGAGATCAAACCAGTCAATCCTAAAGGACATAACCCTGAATATTCATGGGAAGGACTGATAGATGCTGAAACTCCAATACTTTTGCCATCTGATGTGAAGAGCCGACTCATTGGAAAAGACCCTGATGCTGGGAAAGACTGAGGGCAGGAGGAGAAGAGGCAACAGAGGATGAGAATGGTAGGACAGCATCACTGACTCAATGGACATGAATTTGAGAAAACTCCAAGAAATACTGAAGGACAGAGGAGGCTGGCAGGCTACAGTCTTTGGGGTCACAAAGAGTCAGACATCACTTGGTGACTGAACAACAATAGATGCATCTACTCACATAAAAAGACATTTAACATATATTAAGTTTAAAGAAAAAAAGCAACTTGCAAAACATATGATTAAAAGGGAGAAAAAAAGAAGATTATTCTTTCTTTCCCAGGAGGATGGAAAAGGGGCGTGAATGGTGACAGAGTGAGGGAGTGGGTGATGCTGGGAACAAGGCTGGCATGAGGGGTCCACCGAGTATGAGAGCCAGTGGAGAACTTAGACAAACTCCTGCTTGGCCTTCTTCTGGACCAGCCTTAACGGACTAGGAAACATCCAGAAAACACTCAGCTAGAGGGCTTCCCTGATCACTCAATGGGCAAAGAATCTGCTTGCAATGCAGGAGACACAGGGAACTCAGGTTCAATCCCTGGGTCAGGAAGACCCCCCCCTGCCCCTCTGAAGGAGGAAATGACTACCCACTCCAGTATTCTTGCCTGTAAAATCCCATGAACAGAGGGGCCTGGCAGGCTACAGTCCAAAGGGTTGCAAAGAGTCGGACATGACTGAAGCTACTTAGCACACATGCCCCCTGCTTTATTTATTAATACTTCCCCTCATACCCCTTCTGGAGAAGGCAATGGCACCCCACTCCAGTACTCTTGCCAGGAAAATCCCATGGACGGAGGAGCCTGGTAGGCTGCAGTCCATGAGGTTGCTAAGAGTCGGACACAACTGAGTGACTTCACTTTGACTTTTCACTTTCATGCACTGGAGAAGGAAATGGCAACCCACTCCAGTATTCTTGCCTGGAGGATCCCAGGGACGGGGGAGCCTGGTGGGCTGCTGTCTTTGGGGTTGCACAGAGTCGGACACGACTGAAGCAACTTAGCAGCAGCAGCAGCAGCATACCCCTTCTCCCACTTCTGACGCTTCACCTCAATTCCCATCAGGTAGTCAGAGGGGCCTGGACCAGGTGGAAGCAGTGAGCTCCCAGACTCTGCCCGATGAGGATGCTGCTAGTCTGTGGCCTGGTCTGTCACTCATGTGGCACCTGCTCTCCTCTCAGTACTTACTTTGCATGATAAGTTGTATCTGACTGTTGGTGACCCCATGGACTGAAGCCCACCAGACTCCCCTGTCCATGGAATTCTCCAGGCAAGAGTACTGGCATGGGTTGCCATTTCCTTCTCCAGATTTTCCCAACCCAGGGATCAAACCCAGGTCTCCTGCATTGGTAGGTGGACTCTTTACCACTGCACCCTTCAGAGCAGCCCCCTAAGCTGCAGGGGACCTACAGCAGGTGCTGAGCCTGGCAACACTAACTCAGGTTCCCTGACACCAACTTGCCAGCAATGACCTGACCTAGTGACTCAGGGAGGACATGGGTTAAACAGGTCTTTCCTACCAATGGGGAGCCACTTCCCAGGCAGAGAAAAGTACAGGCACACCTTGAAGATACAGTGGGTTCAGTCTCAGGCCACCACAACAAAGTACATCATGAGAGATTTTTTTTTTTTGGTTTTCCAGTGTGTGTAAAAGATGTTTACACTCCACTATAGTCTATTAAGTGTGAAACAGTATTATATCTGGAAAAAAATACATACGTTAATTTAAAGATGCTTCATTGCTAATGCTAACCATCATCTGACAATGCAGGGTGTCCACAAACCTTCGATTTTTTTTTTTTTTTTAATGCAGTATCTTCAAAATGCAATAAAATAAGGCGTGCCCGCATCTCCTTCTTCTTTCAACTCTCCGGGTCTCTGCCTCCTGGGGAACTCCTTGGAATTCAGGGAGAAAATCCAGAAATGGGACTTGCCTGGTGGTACAGTGGCTAAGATGTCGAGCTTCCATTCCAAGGGAGGGGGCACAGGTTTGATTCTCAGTAGAGGAAGTAAGCAATGGCACCCACTCCAGTCCTCCTGCCTGGAAAATCCCAGGGACGGGGGAGCCTGGTAGGCCACAGTCCATGGGGTCGCGAAGAGTCGGACACGACTGAGCGACTTCACCTTCACTTTTCACTTTCATGCATTGGAGAAGGAAATGGCAACCCACTCCAGTGTTCTTGCCTGGAGAATCCCAGGGACGGGGGAGCCTGGTGGGCTGCCGTCTATGGGGTCGCACAGAGTCGGACACGACTGAAGTGACTTAGCAGTAGCAGCAGAGGAAGTAAGGGCCCACATGCTGCAAGATGCGGCCAAAAAAGAAAACCCAGGAACAATAAATGTGTGAGAGGGAGGAGAGGAAAAGAACGTGGGCACGCACACACACCCACAAGATCGCCTCTCATTCCTGAACAGCCCACAGAATTAGGGGATGCTGCTTGTTGGTCAAACAGCAGCCCTATTTTGAGGGTCAGGACCAATCCCGGGGGGCTTGTGGGGAGAGAACATGATCTGGAACCAACAGATCCTGACCTCCTTTCCCAGTGAGAGCAGAGTGGCAGAGCCAGAGAGCAGAGCCCACTTCTGGGTTCAAACCCCTGCCTGGCACCTTCCCTAAGCTGAGTGATCCTTCTGTAACCACACTGGGTCTCATAGAGTTGGCTGGACACAGCACCAGAGCCCGGGGGGCGTCTAGATCCAAGCGAGTGCACACTGCTGACCAGCCTGGCAACCTCGGGTGAGTCACCCTGTGCCTAGAACCAAATGTCCTCTGCAGGAAGTGGTTGCAAGCAGACAGAGGTTGGTAATCCTGGCTGGCATACTCTGTTGCTGGCTGCTGTTTTCAGCCTCAATCAATCACCAACATTACAGAACGGGGTGATTTCAAATTTCCAGCTGGGCAAAGCTTCCCCACAATCGGCCGGGGCTGCCTGTTGCCAGTGGCATGTTGTTCCTCGGAGCCCAGCGATCCACCTGGTACCTGGCATCTGAATCCATCATCCCCATTCGAGATGAAGCAACGTTCCGTGACTGTGGGTGTCTTTCTGCTCTGAATGCTGGGGTTAGCTAAGAAGCAGGGACTCAGGGAGCCTTGGAAAGAAGGCATCACTGGGCTCTCCCTTCCCCTCCATAAGCCCCTTTCTAGACCCAGCTCCAGTTTACATCAGGGGGACTACTGGTTTCTCTGAGGGTACCACACAGACTTTTTGCAAAGTCTGCAGCTGGGCGATGCTGGGGCCTGGCAGTTGGGGGTGGGTGGGCTCCTGCTACTGGCTCTGTGGTCTGGAGGAAACCTGGGCTTGAGGTACTGCATGAAAGGCTCACTTTTTCTTTGTTCCAGAACCTTTGTCATCAACAGCTCCATCCAGCTTCCTGGAAGCATTTCAACTGTCGGCTCATAGAGGGACGGGCTTCCCAGATGACGCTAGTGGTAAAGAACCCACTAGCTGATGCAGGAGACTTAAGAGACATGAGTTTGATCCCTGGGTTGGAAAGATCTCCTGGAGGAGGGCACAGCAATCCACTCCAGTACTCCTGCCTGGAGAATCCCACGGACAGAACAGCCTAGCAGGTACAGGCCATAGAGTCACAAAGAGTCGGACATGACTGAAGTGACTTAGCACGCACACAGAGGGACAGACTCAGGGCTGGAGGACACACTGCTTACTTGAAAACTTTGACTTTAAAGACACTAACCTGAACCCAGGAAACACTGGACCTGGGCAGAGAAGCCTTCTAAGCCCAGAGCTCTGACCAGATTCCCCTCCAAGACCTGAACCGCCCCTACCACCACCCTTCCCTGAAGCCCCTGAGACAGGGCAAGTTCCCACAGGCTGAGCAGACCAGGACAAAGAGCCCTGAGCAAATGCTGGAACCCTCTCCCTGGAAACAGGGATGAAACCCGAGAACCACACAAAGATCTGAGCAATTCCAGGACCACCTCGGGGGCCACATAAGCCCTCAACGGAGCACACACAAACACTGAGTCAGGGTTCTAAACATCTGGGGCTTAGCTAACCCTCGGCTCTGGGGCATTCGGCTTGGGTGGACTGCCAGAAACAGCCGAGCTGGAGGGGGATTCGGGTCCAGTTTCCAGGGAGCCAGGCCAGGCCTGGGAGCCCAGCACATGGCCCTGGCCTGGCCAGGGTCCCGGGTCCCCCCATGAGGCCGTGCATGCCTCCCCCTGGCCCACACCCACGGTTCCGGGGCGGCTCCACCACCCAGCCCACACGTGGGAGGCAGAGGCCTCGGTGCTCCAGGATTCCATTCTGCGGTGGAGGCTTTGAGAGGAAATAATTCCCTAATCCCTTTCCTAAATCAAGGCCAAGAAATAACTTGTGCAGAGTCCCCCAGACGACTGCTGCCCTCTGTCACTGCATTTACCTCTTAGCTAAGGAGCCTCTGAGGAAGGGGGCTTGGGGTGACATATGACAGAGGGGCTGCTCGTGCTCACAGACCCACACTTGATGCCCTTAGCTCTGTTTTTCAGTCCATGGATGATGGAATTCCAGAGTGAACCGAGGCCAAGTGCCTCCCCTAATCCCCCTTAAGGGGCCAGAATATACAACTCCGTGTTTTGTGACTTGTATTTAATCAACTGCATCATCTGCCGCCTATTTTCACTCGCAGTTAAAGTGCTCATCAAACTCTTGTTTAAAATTCCAACAAAGGGCATCTTTTAACATAAACGATCCTTGACTGATTTGATTTCTCCCTCTGTGCAACCATCATACATGAGATGTTTCCCTGGCCAATGACTTAAATACTTAACATAGTTAAAAGATGTGTTGATGACAAAAGTACAAAAGTGCCGAGCCCGTAAGACAGAGAGAGGACACTCTTTCCAATCAACAGTGCTGGGACCAGAGAGTGTGTGTGTTAGTTGCTTAGTTGTGTCCGTACCCCATACAAGAGAAGGAAACTGACGTCTTTATCTCATCATTTACAAAAATTAACTCAAAATAGATCTAAGTTTCAAAGGTAAGAGCTATAGCTATAAAACTCATAGAAGAAAATACAGTGTAAATCTTCATGACGCTGGATTAGACATCAGTTTCTTAATAGAAGCACAGGAGACAATGCAGGGGGAAAATGTCATCAAAATTTTAAATTTTTTATGTTTCAAAGGACTCTCTCAAGAGAATGAAAAGACAATCCAACAGAATGGGAGAAAGTTTCTGTAAATCATGTATCTGATAAAGGACTTCAATCTGGAGTATATGAACACTCACAACTCAGTAAGAAAAAGATATCTGTTATTTAACTCAAGATGAGGGGCAAAGGCTTTGACAAGACCTTTCTCCAGAGAAGATATATGAATAGCCTGTAAGCACTTGAAAAGATCTTCATCATCATTAGCATTCAGGGAAATGCAAATCAAAACCACAAGATGCCACTTCACACCCACTAGAACAGCTGTAATCAAATAGATGACCACAGGTGTTGGCAGGGATGGGAAGACCCTCATATGGAGGAATGTAAACTGCGCCCCAGCTTTGGAAACTCCTCAGGCAGTTCCTCAGAAGGTTAAGCACAGTCACCATCGAATCCAGCAATTCTGGATTCTCTATCTTCAACCCCACCCATTCTGCATATGTGCCTCTGTGTACATGCTCGTGTGCACACACAGATAATCGCCTCACGTCATCGAATTCCTTGTCTACACAGCCATGACTCAGCCTCCCCATGGTATCACATTCAAAGAAACGTGACTCAGGTGACCAAAAACTGTTATAAAAGCAACGCGATCTTTACTCAGTCTCTTCTTAAAAGGAGGAAAAGGGGTCCAATTCACAGCACAGAGCAAAACTTAAAACCTTCACCTCTTCTCTTTCAATCTGACTTGCAGGCGTCAGCCAAAGACCACATCTTCCTCCTGCTTCAGAAAACTTTAAATTCCTCCCGTGTCCCCATGGCTTGGGTCTTTCTCCCCAGCAGACATTTTTCTCCGACAGACAGACCAAGAGATGCTCATACACACATCCTCAAGATCAGCCCTTCCTCTTTTCTTCTTGAAACTAGCTTTCCAGATTGCTCTAACTCTGCCCCTCCCTGCCCATCACTCAGATTGGATTGCCACAATGAAGGCAAGGAACTGGGTTGGCCAGACTTCTTCTAAACTAATAAAATCAGGGGCGGGAGGTGGCTATGAACGTTCCATCACACCCTGCCGGTTTACGTTTGTTTATATTTCCAACTTTGCCTTTTAAGATTATTTTTAACTTGTGCTCTCCCATCTCCACATGGAGGGAACGAGCTGGACAGTGCAGGCATGATGCCGTTTTCTTTCCTATCCATTCACAGTTCTGGCACCACCCTCTGAGCTCCCTGCCCCACTAGCACACATAATACAGGCTCAGAACTGGGGGTGGAGATGGGGGGGTGCCCACCAGCCAAGGTGTGGGAGGGTGTCTGCACTGCTCAGAGCTGCATGTCTCAGCTCTTGGAAGGAAATAAGTTCCCAGCAGAAGATCAACGGAAGGAACACCAGGAGAAAACCATGGGGGAAGACTTCAAGCCGTAAGATTTGAGGAGAGATGAGACTCTTTCTGGTTCAGAGTTGCAGGGAAAGTTGAAAGGGCAAAGACATAAATTAGCAACTTGGCCCCAGAGCAGCACGCGTTGGCTGCAGCCAGTGCAGGACAAAGGGCTGTCTGCAGGAAGATTAGATGCCCCGAATTAAAGCAGATGCCTCCCAAGCGCGGTCTTTTACTAATCACGATGTCACCCGTGGAAGAGTATCTTGTGACTACCGCCAACTGTAACTTGGGGCAGGGCGCCAACTTGCTCATCTTCCTTTCCAAACGAACCTCCCATGACCCATGGGAGGTGGGGGGCTTCCTCCGTGGATCTGATCAAACTGCGTTTCTAAGCTCGGCCTTGGAAGGGGATTTCTTCCAGGGACGTCCAAACCCCTTGGTGATTTATCTTCACTTCTTGGTCCAGCCAGAGGTTTGGAGAGCTGCTGGGGGTCCTCGGGGTTTCTCTAAACTCAGCACAATGATGCTGTGGGAAATGTGGGCCAGAGTTCCCATCTCAGGAAAGAGGAGCTTGACACATTTCCTTCTCAGGGGAAAAGCCAAGGAGCTATCTCTAAGATGAGGCTAGCAATTCATCAACAAATCCCGTCAGCGCCTCCTTAGACGTGAACCCCAAATTCAACACTCGTCACCACCTCCGTGTATCATCCCAGGCTGGATCACCATCCCCTCGGATCTGCCCACCCCAACTCACAACCGGCCTCAGTTCATCAGGCAGCCAGAGAGACCGTCTAGGATGCAAAGCGCTACCAAGTCACTCACAGTTCACAACGTACCCCCTCATCCCCAAGGACTTCCCTTCATACTGAAAATAAAAAATAGAGAGACAGCACCTATGGTAGGTCCACAAGATACCGCATCATCTACTTTTCTTGACCTACTAGAACTCAAATCCCCTCCTCCCGCCAGTACACCCAACTCAAGGCATGGCTATCCTTCCCCAGATCTCCATGTGGCTCGTTGCCCATCTGCATTTCTTTCTCTGCTCAAATGTCACCTCGGAAAGGCCTCTGCTGACCACTCCACTTAAAGTAAACCTCCCCACATCCGCCTCTTTCTCCACCCCCTCCCCCTGCTTTGTAGACCTTCATATTATGTATCACTTAGCTGACATATGTGTGAAAGTGTGTGTTTCTCAGGATGTCAGCTCCACTGTGAAGTGAACTGGTCTACTCCATTGACGGCTGTATTCCCAGTGTCTGGAACAATTCTTGGCACGCTGCAGTTGCTCCATAAATATTTGCTGGAGGAATGACTGAATGGACATATGAATTCCTCGTTGACAGTCCAATAAGGAACATGGTGACGCCCCTCATTTTGCACTTTTGTCACTGTTTAGATGAGAAAACATTTAAACAAATGTAGAGGATAGAACTACTGATTCATTGTGATCCTTCCAACTCACTAACAAGAAAGGGAGGGAATGCAGAGCTATGGCCACATGACAGACAAGGAAACACGGACGCGAGCTATCGTTAAACGGAAAAGGGAAGCACACAGACTGGTCCAAGGTCAGATTTGTAACCGAGAACCAAACTAAAGCTGGAATCTGGCTTTTCAGACACTCTGTCCTACACTCTCTCCATTGAGTTGCCTCTGATCTCAACACTGTCCTGCTAGAAAATCTATTAATATCATTAATGGTATTAAAATTCCAAAAAGGCTTTTAAAATCTATGCATATCTTGAGAGATGCTGATAAGGCATCATTTGATAAAATTCCACATCTATGTGTGGCTCCAAAAATACCTCTTCTTGGTGTTAGGAGCAGCCTGATCACATACGCTCCATGAGGACAGAGAAAAACACACATTAAAAAGATATTAAAATGCTAATAGAAAATATAATACATGCTATCTAAAAGCCAGAGGCCAGGATTAGAGAGTTAGCAGGACACCCCAGAGGAATTCCCATTAAAGATAGAACATGGTTATTTATTAACAGCCTTCTGGAGCCATACATCATCAATAACCAATTTAAAAATATAATTAAATTTCATTCACTATAACAAGAAGAAATAGAAGCTTCCTAGGAATGGACTTAACACAAGGAATACACAAGCCTGATATGAAGCCATTTATGAAGGGGACAGACCAAAACTTAATTATGTGGAGATATTATGTCCATGGATAGCATCCAGAACTGTGAAGAGGTCTCAAGACTTCTTACCCTGCATCCAGGAGCAAAGTGAGACCCTTGACACCCTTGATTCAATATAATCCTTGCAATTAGTAACCCTCTACAAAAGGTCGGTAGGTTGCTTAGTCACTCAGTCATGTCTGACTCTTTGTGACCCCACGGACCGTAGTCCACCAGGCTCCTCTGTCCATGGGATTTTTCAGGCAAGAGTACTGGCGTGGGTTGCCATTTCTTTCTCCAGGGGATATTCCTGACCTAGGGATCGAACCTGAGTCTCCTCCACTGTAGGTGGATTCTTCACCACTGAGCCACCGGGGAGGTCCACAAAGAATGGTACTAGTACTGTTATTCGGAGAAGGCAGCGGCACCCACTCCAGTGCTCCTGCCTGGAAAATCCCACGGACGGAGGAGCCTGGTGGGCTGCAGTCCATGGGGTCGCTAGGAGTTGGACACGACTGAGCGACTTCACTTTCACTTTTCACTTTCATGCATTGGAGAAGGAAATGGCAACCCACTCCAGTGTTCTTGCCTGGAGAATCTCAGGGACGGGGAGCCTGGTGGGCCGCCGTCTATGGCATCGCAGAGAGTCGGACACGACTGAAGCGACTTAGCAGCAGCAGCAGTACTATTATTCCCCCTTCAAGGAAGAGGCACAGGTCAAACCATTTCCCTAACTTTAGATCATTCTGACTCCCAAATGTGCTGTCTGCCCATCAGCTCAGCCAGCCTTCTCGGGGTGTCATGGATTTCTAATGGGTCACCTTGGCTAGGCTGAACTTCAGCTCTCAGAACCCATTTTCCTGTATGTCCTGTTCAGGGTGGACCACAGGAAAAGTCTTGGGAGGTCGGAGGGTAAAAGAGAAGTAACAGTCACCTTGCAGTTCACACCTCTTGTAGGTGATGCACTGACACATCACAGACACAAAGCAGCAGCCAGACCACAACTCTCGACCCCCTACACAGTCCTCCTGCATCAGCAACTGGTCCACCACCCGCTCCAGGTCCTCCTTCAGCTTCTAGGACTCCTGGGTCAGGTGTGTGTTACAGCTCGAGTTGGTGAGTGTGGAGGAAAAAGGAGCCCGTTGAAGAGGGCTCAGGCCCCAGCCCTAGCCCTCCTCTGACCCTGCCAGGGCTAGGAATAGTCAGGGCCCCAGCCAGGTGGTAGATTCTACACTCCGACAGCTTGGAGGAAGAAGACTGAGACTGGTCAACCAGCAGCCCACTGAGATGTGATCACAAGACTCCCAACAGCTGAGGGGGGTGAGGCTGGTGATTGGCTCCATTTGGGGCGCTGTGTCAAGCTGAGGAATCTGCTGCTGGACCCATTTACACTCCTCATTGCTCCTAAAATAGAGCCAGGAGTGTGTCCTGACCATGGCTGCCAAGCGCTCACCAAATGTGCACAGAAGACAGATGGACCTCTGCTGCTTATGGGCAGTGCTGGGCCCAGGGGCTGAACCAACCCCAAGTGAAAGAGAATGAGTACTCACAGCATGCCAGACCTCAGGATGCACTTGGTGGTTTTGAATCTATCAGACCAGAGTGAATCCCGTAAGCTGTGAAATCAGCCCCAAGGTGGCCAATCTCTGCAGGACCCCTAATATCAGATAAGAGAAGGTCTGGGAAATGACTATGTAAATCAGTATCTATGGACATTGAATTTATAAGAAAACATATAGATTTTCAACTAGAAGGAAACTATACAGCAGATACAACTTTGGGGATCAATAGCCCCTGCCCGTCTCTTGATTTAGGTCGTACTTGAATGGTCTAGTGGTTTTCCCTACTTTCTTCAATTTAAGTCTGAATTTGGCAATAAGGAGTTCATGGTCTGAGCCACAGTCAGCTCCTGGTCTTGTTTTTGCTGACTGTATAGAGCTTCTCCATCTTTGGTTGCAAAGAATATAATCAATCTGATTTTGGTGTTGACCATCTGGTGATGTCCATGTATAGAGTCTTCTCTTGTGTTGTTGGAAGAGGGTGTTTGTTATGACCAGTGCATTTTCTTGGCAAAACTCTATTAGTCTTTGCCCTGCTTCATTCTATATTCCAAGGCCAAATTTGCCTGTTACTCCAGGTGTTTCTTGACTTCCTACTTTTGCATTCCAGTCCCCTATAATGAAAAGGACATCTATTTTGGGTGTTAGTTCTAAAAGGTCTTGTAGGTCTTCATAGAATTGTTCAATTTCAGCTTCTTCAGCGTTACTGGTTGGGGCATAGACTTGGATTACTGTGATATTGAATGGTTTGCCTTGGAAATGAACAGAGATCATTCTGTCATTTTTGAGATTGCATCCAAGTACTGCATTTCGGACTCTCTTGTTGACCATGATGGCCACTCCATTTCTTCTGAGGGATTCCTACCCGCAGTAGTAGATATAATGGTCATCTGAGTTAAATTCACCCATTCCAGTCCATTTCAGTTTGCTGATTCCTAGAATGTCGACATTCACTCTTGCCATCTCTTGTCTGACCACTTCCAATTTGCCTTGATTCATGGACCTGACATTCCAGGTTCCTATGCAATATTGCTCTTTACAGCATCGGACCTTGCTTCTATCACCAGTCACATCCACAGCTCGGTATTCTTTTTGCTTTGGTGACATTGTACAGGAGACAGGGATCAAGACCATCCCCATGGAAAAGAAATGCAAAAAAGCAAAATGGCTGTCTGGGGAGGCCTTACAAATTGCTGTGAAAAGAAGAGAAGCGAAAAGCAAAGGAGAAAAGGAAAGATATAAACATCTGAATGCAGAGTTCCAAAGAATAGCAAGAAGAGATAAGAAAGCCTTCTTCAGCGATCAGTGCAAAGAAACAACAGAATGGAAAAGACTAGGGATCTCTTCAAGAAAATCAGAGATACCAAAGGAACATTTCATGCAAAGATGGGCTCGATAAAGGACAGAAATGGTATGGACCTAACAGAAGCAGAAGATATTAAGAAGAGGTGGCAAGAATACACAGAAGAACTATACAAAAAAGATCTTCACGACCCAGATAATCACGATGGTGTGATCACTGACCTAGCCAGACATCCTGGAATGTGAAGTCAAGTGGGCCTTAGAAAGCATCACTTCGAACAAAGCTAGTGGAGGTGATGGAATTCCAGCTGAGCTATTCCAAATCCTGAAAGATGATGCTGTGAAAGTGCTGCATTCAACATGCCAGCAAATTTGGAAATCTCAGCAGTGGCCACAGGACTGGAAAAGGTCAGTTTTCATTCCAATCCCAAAGAAAGGCAATGCCAAAGAATGCTCAAACTACTGCACAATTGCACTCATCTCACATGCTAGTAAAGTAATGCTCAAAATTCTCCAAGCCAGGCTTCAGCAATACGTGAACCGTGAACTTCCTGATGTTCAAGTTGGTTTTAGAAAAGGCAGAGGAACCAGAAATCAAATTGCCAACATCCACTGGATCATGGAAAAAGCAAGAGAGTTCCAGAAAGACATCTATTTCTGCTTTATTGACTATACCAAAGCCTTTGACTGTGTGGATCACAATAAACTGTGGAAAATTCTGAAAGAGATGGGAATACCACACCACCTTATCTGCCTCTTGAGAAATTTGTATGCAGGTCAGGAAGCAACAGTTAGAACTGGACATGGAACAACAGACTGGTTCCAAATAGGAAAAGGAGTTTGTCAAGGCTGTATATTGTCACACTGTTTATTTAACTTATATGCAGAGTACATCATGAGAAACGCTGGACTGGAAGAAACACAAGCTGGAATCAAGATTGCCGGGAGAAATATCAATAACCTCAGATATGCAGATGACACCACCCTTATGGCAGAAAGTGAAGAGGAACTCAAAAGCCTCTTGATGAAAGGGAAAGTGGAGAGTGAAAAAGTTGGCTTAAAGCTCAACATTCAGAAAACGAAGATCATGGCATCCGGTCCCACCAATTCATAGGAAACAGTGGAAACAGTGTCAGACTTTATTTTTCTGGGCTCCAAAATCACTGCAGATGGTGACTGCAGCCATGAAATTAAAAGATGCTTACTCCTTGGAAGGAAAGTTATGACCAACCTAGATAGCATATTGAAAAGCAGAGACATTACTTTGCCAACAAAGGAGGTCCATCTAGTCAAGGCTATGGTTTTTCCTGTGGTCATGTATGCATGTGAGAGTTGGACTGTGAAGAAGGCTGAGCGCCAAAGAATCGATGCTTTTGAACTGTGGTGTTGGAGAAGACTCTTGAGAGTCCCTTGGACTGCAAGGAGATCCAACCAGTCCATTCTGAAGGAGATCAGCCGTGGGATTTCTTTGGAAGGAATGATGCTAAAGCTGAAACTCCAGTACTTTGGCCACCTCATGCGAAGAGTTGACTCATTGGAAAAGACTGTGATGCTGGGAGGGATTGGGGGCAGGAGTTCGAGAAGGGGACGACAGAGGATGAGATGGCTGGATGGCATCACTGACTCGATGGACGTGAGTCTGAGTGAACTCTGGGAGTTGGTGATGGACAGGGAGGCCTGGCGTGCTGCGATTCATGGGGTTGCAAAGAGTCGGACACGACTGAGCAACTGATCTGATCTGATCTGATCTGCCCATCTCTTGACCAGAATCATCTGGATAAAAAATCCCTAATCAGAGACAAGCATGGGGGGAGGCTAGGGGAAAACTCACGACAGAAGCCACTTGGTACCAAAGACGAGGAGTGTTTTCTGTAGATGCATAGCAAGGTCTCAAAAAGGAGTTCTCAACCATGGCCGGGCCATTCCACCAAGATGACTCAAGAAAGACAGGCTGTCCCAGGCAGAGGGTGGGAAACCATAGGGGAAAAAATGCATCCCATCCCTGGCGGACAGCATCGCTCAGCTCAAGTCTACAAGCACGTTGGTGTCCAGAGCCATCTGCCAGCGGCATGGAGACAGGTATTAGTGAAGGCACTATGCTCAAGTGGGGCTCCCTGGTGGTCCAGTAGTTGAGAATCCACCTGCCAACGCAGGGGACACAGATTGGATCCCTGGGACAACTAAGCCTGTGTGCCACAACTACCGAAGCCGGTGAGCCAGAGCCTGTGCTCTGCAAGAAGAGAAGCCACCGCAATGAAGAGTAGCCCCCGCTCGCCACAACTAGAGAAAAGCCCATGAGCAGGGTCAAATGGGATTCTCCAGGTCAGAATACTGGAGTGGGTAGCCTTTCCCTTCTCCAGGGGATCTTCCCAACCCAGGAATCGAACTCTGGTCTCCCACATTGCAGGCGGATTCTTTACCAGCTGAACCACAAGGGAAGCCCAAGAATAACAGATAGCCTATCCCTTCTCCAGCGGATCTTCCCAACCCAGGAATGGAACACAGGTCTCCTGCATTGCAGGCAGAATCTTTACCAGCTGAGCCACAAGGGAAGCCCAATAAAGAAAGACCCAGCACAGCCAAAAATAAGTAAATAAAATTTTTGAAAAAGAATGCTCCAGTGTACATGCAAAGGCAGGAAAACAAACTGTGTTTCAGAGAAGCGCTGGGAATGGGATGCAGAAAGGACAGAACCCCCAGGTTCCTCTGGAGAGAGTCATGCTCAGGTCAGTCCAAAGAAAAGGTGCCCAGGCAAGTGCAGGCAGCACCTAAGACCAGAAGGGCCCCCAATCCCATCATTAGAAAGTGTAGTTAAGGGAGGAGGTGGCGGAGGCTGGGGAGAAACCTTCAAAGTCCTAAAACTAGATGGTGAAGCCCCACCCTGGCCTTGGCAGTCTGTCATATATACAGCATTGAGGTTAAGCAGAGCCGGGTCCCCAGGATCAGGTTCCAAGTTCCTATAGGTGCGGCGGCCTAATTGGTGGCCTGGTCCTGATGTGGGGAAAAAGGGCACCCATGGGTCCTCTGTTCCTGCCGGGGACACCATCACACCTGCAGATGGGCAGACAGAATGGCTGGGTCAGGACAAGCAGCCGGGGAGTCATTGAGTGACCAGGGCTCAGGGAGAGGGGGCGTGACAGCAAAGCTCCCTGACACCCCCAGAAATGAGGGCTATCTCCCAGCTCTCAGAGGGGCATAATCCTAGAGCAAAGCCCAGGGGCTCAGTGAGGTGGACAGACACATTATTTTGTCTCCGTGGGGCTAAGAGCAACCATCTCAATGATGAAACTTGCTCCTGCTGATCCAAAGGCAGGAGCTTTGTGGGAAGGATCCAGGGCATGAGCCACACATCCTTTGAATCAACAGGTTTTGTGACCAAAACCAGTATCAAACAGAAAGAATGGATAAGAAACGAAATGTTCTACCCAGCCCAGCTCACCTCCCGGGTCAACCCAAGAAAAGATGCCCCAGGACCAGGTCCTGGCTGAGTCTCCCACACTGTGACGGACCTTCACATCTTTCCTTACAAAGCAAAATCCTCTCAAAAGACAGAAGACAAGTTCTCCAGGGCCCTGCTACTCAAAGTGTGGGCCACGGACCAGCATCACTAGGAACCTGCCTGAAATAAAAACTCCGAGGGGGGCTCTGAGACGCGCCCCCCGCCCCCTGCCCCTGTTCTGCACTGATGCACTGCAGCTGGAACCTGACCACCTCAGAATGTAACAGGCTACATCACCATCAGGGGATGACGGCTTAAAATAGGGCACTCCTTTCCTGCAGTGAGACGGTAAAAATTCCTTACTTTAGGGCCTACTATTTCAGAATCTGTGCTCCTTTGGGCACGCTAAATTGAGATTTACCTATTAAATCAAAAATTTCAACAAGCTAAGAGGAAATCCAAAAGCCCTCTTCAAATGCTTAGTCACCCAGTTTACATTTTTTGTTAATGGCAATATTCTTACGCATACCTTCCCAATTCGCTTAACAACATTTGAAAGTATTTTGTTCATCCTACTTGCACAAGGTCCTCTATGTGTCTGGGTATTGGCTCATGAATAGTTGTTTTCATGATTTTGGGCAAAGCCAAGCAGTGAAGTTTGGGTTTTTTTGGGGGGGGGTGGGGTGGGGGGAGAGGCACGTATGTGTCCCTGTGTTTAACCACAGTGAAGTATAAATACATAGCTGCGTCTCTAAAACTTGCAAAAATTTCCAGACAACATCAATTAGGTAGATTCTTAAAACACTCAGACAAAAGGAAACATCCTGAAAGTTTCTGTAAACGACGTTTGATCCCAGCTGAACCTATCTAGCCGTTTGGAATTTACAAGCTATTAAAATAACAGGAACATCCTTCTATTTCCTCTTAGAGCTCAAAGTGAGACTCTAAGACCAGCTAAGCACGGTAAAGAAACCTCACACATAAACACAGAAAACACACTCGTAAAAGTATACTAGGTAAACTGCCTTTGTACACACAGGATGGGGTTGGGGGTACACACGGCCACCTCCTCCCTCGTGCCAAAAATCCGACCACAATTTTATCAAAGCACGCCCAAACCAAGCTCCAACTCTCTAAATAACTTGCTGATTTCAAAAAGAAAACCAGAGTACCTTTATCTACATTTTAAAACGAGTGTGAGCGCTGCCAAGAGCTGGAAATAAAAGAGCACAGAACTCTGCATCAGAGTCTGAATGCTCTGTCTGTGCTTGACGAACATCCACTTCCTAACCTGGAGCAAATCACAAATGACACGCCTCCTAAGTCCTCCGCTGGAAAATCAGGAGAATGGGAGGGGTCACTGCTCACCCAAGTTCACGGTCCCACCATGAGTTACATGTGAGAACACAATAGACCTTCAAGCTCCTGCAAACCTTAATTATTGCCAACAGCAGGCATTGTTGACTGAGCAGCTCAGGAAAGAGTCAGGATCACCTGTTTTAAGGATTTTTTTTTAATGTCTTAGGTGCATCTTGGTTTTTGGGGAGTCACTTTTGTGGGATGGGGAGTGGCTCTGTTGGTTCGGATTAACCTAGGTCCTTCTCTACACCATTCTTCTGGTGACTCTTTTCTGCTGGTCATGAATCACCACTGGTGGCCTGGAGGAACCACAAACCAATCTCCTGCTGCAGAAGGCTGGCACTTGGCACGTCAGCTTCAACAGAAGAGGGGCCATTTTTAAGGGCAAGCCATATCCCATCTCAGAGAACTTAAGATACTGCCACAGACTGAAGCAGCAGGTTATCTTTTTACAGCCTTCCATAAATGACATTTAAGGACTAGAGGTTAAAGAGCTGGGAATAGGTTGGCAGTTCCTCAAAAAGTTAAGCCCAGACTCACCATGTGACCCCACAATTCCACTCCTGAGTATATAGCCAAGAGAAAACGAAAACTGTCCACACAAAAATGTGCACACAAACTGTAGCAGCATTATTCAAAATAGCCAAAAATCAAAAACAACCCGAATGTCCATCAACTGAAGGACAGATACATAAAATGTTCTCTATTCACAGTGGAATATTATTCAGCCATAAAAAGGAATGGACTGCTGACAATGCAAAAACACTGACGAACCTTGAAGACATCATGCTAAAAAAAAGCCAAACACAGAAAGGCACGCGGTGTGTGATTCCATTTATATGAAACACCTAACACATGCAAATCCATGGAGATAGACAGCAGATTAACGGTGGTCAGGAATGAGGAGGGAAGAAGGGGGTAACTGTTAATGGATAGAGGGTTTCTTTTTGGGGTGACAGAAATGTCCTAGGATTAAATAGTGAATATACACTGAAGTGCATACTTGAAAAGGGTGAATTCTATTGTATGTGAATTATATCTCAATTTTTAAAATGTACTATAAAAACAAAGAGCTAGGAATAGTCATTTGTCAACTCATTAAGAGGCGCAGGGCAGCCCTAACAGGGGTTACTCACTTTATTACCGCCCCAGAGAAAATCAGGGCTGACATGGACAGCTGACATCATCTTACCTTCAATCCCACGTGTTCTTGGGTATGGTTTAACTTTTTCTTTCCCTTTCTCCCTCCCACCCCTTCCCCCTCCTGCATCTGACTTTTCCTTCCTTTCTCTGTTTTTTCTTTCTTTCTTTCCCTTAACTGGTTTATATCCTTAAGGAAAAATAAAATGAATGACTGAACACAGTTCAGGTGGTAGTGGGCTTTTTTGCCTTTTTTGCAATTAGAAGATACATTCCATGAAATTATTAGGCATGTTATGCTCAAGGAGTTAAGGACAAGCATAAAAATCTCAGGAGGTAATTAGAAACTGTAAACAGTGACAATACATCAGAAAAAGAGGACACCCGAAATGTGAAAACCGAAAAAATATAGCAACTAAAACAAAGAATGGGTAAATTTAAAGTGGATTAAAGGCCAATCCCTGGGTCAGGAAGATTCCCTGGAGAAGGAAATGGCAACCCACTCCAGGATTCTTGCCTGAAGAATCCCACAGACAGAGGAGCCTGGTGGGCTACAGTCCATAGGATCGCAAAGAGTCAGACACAACTGAAGCTACTTAGCACACATGCAAAATGCAACAGAAAAAAAAGAAAAGATTATCTCACTGATCTCTATCTCTTCACATTGTCTTCTCTCTATGAACGTCTATCCCTGTATTTTAAAAATAACTTATTTCCTTTCAGCCAGTAGTTAGTATGTGTCTGTGAAAGGCAGCATCCTGGGGTCGTTTGGAGCACGACCTGGGGAAGTGGCTGTTGGGCTTTAACCCAGCCACTGTGATGACTACAGATGAGCCATTTTACTTCTGGGCTTCGGTTGCCTTACCTGTAAGATGGGGACAATGGTAGAAACTACTTCATGAAGTCACTGTGAGGATGAGAGGAGTTAGAACAACACCTGGCGTGTAGCAAGTGCTCTATGAGTGCTTGATAAATAAGAAAATGAAAGAAAGAAACTTGTCAGCGAGGGCTGGCTCTGAGCTTCCCCAGACTTGATGGCAAGCCCTCTTCCTAGTGCAAAACTTCTTTCAAAGATTGTTTTCTAACTGCAAAACTAACACATGTTCATTGTTCCTTGGTGAGACTTTTCCTGATTAAATATTCTTCTACATCATTCAGTGGCAGCATAGCATTTGCTTACAGGAAGATACTGTATATTGCTACTGCTAAGTCACTTCAGTCGTGTCCGACTCTGTGCGACCCCATAGACAGCAGCTCACCAGGCTCCCCTGTCCCTGGGATTCTCCAGGCAAGAACACTGGAGTGGGGTGCCATTGCCTTCTCCGAGATACGGTATATATATGTTAACTAAAATCTTCCAGTTTTGACTTTTTACCTGTGACATCCTCTTTCTTTCCCTTTTACTAACAGGACAAAAGAGACCATTGCTGCTTTCCAGGATGAAAGGGAAAGAGAGCCAAGGCTTTCAGTAACCCACAAGTTTAAGCCAAAAGGGATGGGGAGGGGGTAGGGGGAGGGGTTTATAAATACCTATTAATGGGTGGAGTTCAGCGATGACTGGCTCCAGGGGTTCACACAATGTCAACAGGGTGCCATTTCTCCCCTCTGATTGGCTGTCCTCTGCAGGTGGCACCTCCCCAATTTAGGAGGGAATTGGTAACTTCCTCCCAGCTTAGCAACTTACCTTGTTTGGATAAGCCCCACCAGGACTACAGGGTTGGGGATAAAGAGAAGAGGGATGAGTCCCCTCAAAAGATGAGGCATAGACCATCATAACAGGTGGGTTAAACCCAAATCTATAGCAACACACTTTGGAAAGCAATCAGCTGCCCAAAGAGATTTTATCAGGAAACAATTATGTGCTCAGCACTGACTAAGACATCCTGGTGGGATACAAGAGGATGGATAACAATACCCTGAGTTTCTGTGATTTCACTTCGCAGTGCAGAGGTGGTTTCACGTACATTGATCTCTTAACCCTTACAGCTCTCATTATTGATAGCTTAATTTTACATCTGACAAAATCCGGTCCACCTCGACCGAGTGTCTCAGTCAAGGTCACACAGTCAAGATGTAAACTCAAGTATAAATTCTTCAACTCTCAGTGCCCAGGTACAAGAGATCATATTAAAAATCACAGAAGACAAAACCAATACAATATTGTAAAGTAAAAAATAATAATAATAAAAAGAAGTAAAAAAAATAAATAAAATGACTAAAAAGTAAAAAAGTAATAATAAAAAATTAAAAATAAAAATCACAGAAGAGGGGCTTCCTGGCTGTCCAGTGGTTAAGACTCTGCACTTCTGCTGCAGAGGGTGCAGGTTTGATCCCTCATCCAGGAACTAAGATCCCGAACTCTGGCCAAAATAAATAAATTAATAATTTTAAAGTTAAAAAAATAGAACTGCCTTATGATCCAGCAATCCCACTGTTGGGCATACACACTGAGGAAACCAGAAGGGAAAGAGACACGTGTACCCCAATGTTCATCGCAGCACTGTTTATAATAGCCAGGACATGGAAGCAACCTAGATGTCCATCAGCAGATGAATGGATAAGAAAGCTGTGGTACATATACACAATGGAGTATTACTCAGCCATTAAAAAGAATTCATTTGAATCAGTTCTAATGAGGTGGATGAAACTGGAGCCTATTATACAGAGTGAAGCAAGCCAGAAGGAAAAACACCAACACAGTATACTAACGCATATATATGGAATTTAGAAAGATGAGAACAATAACCCGGTGTACGAGACAGCAAAAGAGACACTGATGTATGGAACAGTCTTATGGACTCTGTGGGAGAGGGAGAGGGTGGGAAGATTTGGGAGAATGGCATTGAAACATGTAAAATATCATGTATGAAACGAGATGCCAGTCCAGGTTCAATGCACGATACTGGATGCTTGGGGCTAGTGCACTGGGACGACCCAGAGGGATGGTATGGGGAGGGAGGAGGGAGGAGGGTTCAGGATGGGGAGCACATGTATACCTGTGATGGATTCATTTTGATATTTGGCAAAACTAATACAATTATGGATATTTGGCAAAACTAATACAATTATGTAAAGTTTAAAAATAAAATAAAATTAGAAAAAATAAAATTAAATTAAATTTTTAAAAAAGGAAAAAAATAAAAAAAAACACATAAAGTTAAAAAAATAAATAAAAATCACAGAAGAAAGAGAGATAGTCCCTGTCTTCAAGGACCTCTCTCTTAACACATGGGCTTTAACAGTGCCAGTTCAGGGAGGTGTATGTCAGGTGCCTCTTGCATACTTTCCAAGAGGCTACTGATCTGTGATGCTCCAAGCCACCTGTACAATATCTTCATTACAGTTGAAAAAAGATGTTTATTGCACTGTGTTCTGGGAAACCTACCCTGTAGAAGTGTTTCATAAAAGGGGCACCACCATCAACCCCTACCTAAGCCATACACACATAAACACCCCTAAAACTCATCTCCACGAAGCTTCATGGAACCTCCAGTCCTAAATCCTACCTACCACTGACTCTTCAAGATGAGAAAACATTGATGTAAAAAGTTCTCCTCTTCCTCCACCTCCCTTTCCCCAACACTCTTCCTTCTGATACCCGTGCCCTCCTAAAGTCCCCCAACCGTACCCTATTCAAAACCAGAGAATCCTAGTACCTGTTCATATTGACGTGTAAATGACTGCTGTGCTTCAAAAAGCCACCTCTGTGACAAAAGGCAGCTTCCAAATAGATGCTAACTCAAGCCAATTTCTCTGGCTCACTGTCTGCTGCGATCTCAAGGATCCCAGTTGATCTCAAAGATCAGTTTGGATCACAGCTTTTCTCCACTTTCTCCTCCCTGGTGGGACCTCTCTTCTCTTTCTCCCTGCCCCCAAAACTGTTCCACTTGGTCCTTTCCAGTTCAGAAGCAGCCTTCAGAGAACCTGAAGGTTAAACCACAAAGCAGTGGCTTATGGTTTTCAGCAACTCACCAGGGAGCTTTAAAAATAGCATAACGCTTAAGCCCTACCTCCAGGGGATGCTGGTTTAATTCCTGAGGCTGGAACAATATTTTTTCAAATGACAATCATGTTAACAGATAACACTAATTGCCTAATTACTCCGTGGTGGTGGTGGTGGTGGTGGTTTAGTTGCTAAGTCGTGTCTGACTACCAGCAACTCCATGGACTGTAGCCTGCCAGCTCCTCTGTCCATGGGATTTTCCAGGCAAGAACATCGGAGTGGATTGCCATTTCCTGCTCTAGGGGATCTTCCTTACCCAGGGATCAAACCCGGGTCTCCTGCATTGCAGGCAGATTCTTTACCCACTGAGCTACCAGGGAAGCCCAATTACTCTATGCTGGGCATAATTTTAAGGTTCATGTCTACTGACTTACTAGAACTTTAATACAACCCTATGAGATGGGTATTAAAATGGTCTCATTACCAGATGAGAAATCTGAGATACAAAAAGGTTAAGTAACCCTCCTGTGGTCCCACAGCTACTACGTGGCAGCAGAACCCCGCACTCTGGACCATTATCCTCCACAGCCATGGCTAAGCATCACCTGGAGTCGAGATTCCACGGAATAACCTCTCCCACCAGGAACTGACTTAGGCTCAGCTCACTTCACAGCCTTCCCCCTCCTGGCCCTTGTATTTCATGTTCCACAAGCCAGTCTAGAGACTGGGTTCTTGACCTTTGACCTGGCCGGCTGCTTCTCCACTCTGAGTTGAGTTTTCCTTCTTGTTCAGTACAACCTAGGCTCTGCCATGACCTTCCTCTCTCGCCATCTCTTTTGTTTTGTTTCGGCCATACTGTGCATCTTGTGGGATCTTAGTTCCTTGACCACGGATTGAACATGCACCCTCAGCAGTCAAAGCACCAAGTCCCACCCCTGGATCGCTGGGGACATCCCTCTCCCTCTCTTTTTGATATGTAATTGTATTTCCCTAGTAAGTAGACTCTGAGAAGGCAATGGCATCCCACTCCAGTACTCTTGCCTGGAAAATCCCATGGACAGAGGGGCCTGGTGGGCTGAAGTCCATGGGGTCACTAGGAGTCAGACACGACTGAGCTTTTGACTTCACTTTCACTTTTCACTTTCATGCATTGGAGAAGGAAATGGCAACTCACTCCAGTGTTCTTGCCTGGAGAATCTCAGGGACACGGGAGCCTGGTGGGCTGCCGTCTATGGGGTCGCACAGAGTCGGACACGACTGAAGTGACTTAGCAGTAGCAGTAAGTAGACTTCCCAGGGTTCCTAGGTGACTTAGTGGTTAAGAACCCGCCTGCCAATGCAGGAGACTAGGGTTCGATCCCTGGGTTGGGAAGATGCCCTTGAGGAGAAAATGGCAACCCACTCCAGTATTCTTGCCTGGAGAATCCCATGGACAGAGGAAGCTGGTGGGCTACTATCCATGGGGTGGCAAGGAGTCAGATACAACTTAGCAACTGAACAACAGGAGTGGACTTACCAGCTACCTCCAGCCCAGGGAGGTCCTTCTGGCTCACCCCACCTCCCAGACCCACAATCCCTCCAAGGCGCCTCCGCTCCACCCAGCCCCTTGACAACACGAACCACAGGACCCCTCTGCCATGTTTCCTGACTTAAAAGCAAGCTGAGGAAGATCTCTATGTTCAAGATCCACATACTCTGTATTTGCATTTTATCTCATATCAGTTTCCAGGCTCTCTTCTGAATTCTCCAAGAATTCTCCAAGAGGGTTTTAAATGTCCTTCTCCAAAAGCAAGTAAGTGCCATTTTAACATGAGACAAGGTCTGGAAAACACCTCTGGGCTGGTGACTCTCCACCTGCATGCTGGCATCTGTACTGGCCCTTCTCCCTGCTCTGTGCACTGGGAGGCCAGCCTGCGTGAACTGCAGCTAAGGACTCCCCTGTCCACTGGTTAACAAGGGGGATCAGCCAGTGGGGGAGACAGGTGGGAGGTGAGGGTTCAGGAGAAGAACGAGATCCGGGCATTTCCACCTGCTCCCTCTCTGTGGGCTGTGGTTGGTTGCAACATCTTTCTATCAGTTCGCCCCTCCAGCTGCAGACCTCTCTCCAGCTTCCTGTCACCACTCCTTCCCCTTGCCTCCCAGGGCCTGCTTCACCATCCCCTAGTCTACCTACATCTCTGGGAAAAGTCCCTTCTTTAAACTCCTCACTGCCTCCACAATTAAGAGGTTTCTTTGCCCTCCACACTCTGATGGATACACCATTCAGTGGTGCAATTCAGACACGGCTGTCACTGAGGACAGGTTCCTTGGAAGAACATTCTGGTGACCACCTTCCCTCCCCCACCCCCCAACCAATAGCTCCTTTAGAAAATGACAGCTGATAAGACACAGAACTAAGTGAGGATGTGGGTGACCTCACTTCCCCCCCCCCAGTAGAGCCCACTCTTTGTCACAAGGCCACATGTGTCCAGCTGCGTGATCAGACAGATGGGGCCCGAGGAGGAGGAGGAAATACTGGGTGGGCCAAAAAGTTCGTTCAGGTTTTTCCGTCAGATGTTATGGAAAAACCCTAATGGACTGTTTGGTCAACCCAATACCCACCACTTATAAGCCTACAGCAAAACCAGACTCCTTGCCCACGAAGGATGGGGCGAGACCTGAAGCTCTAAAATGCAAGATAAGTCAACCTTGCAGTTTACCAGGGAAATTTTTTTTTTAAATCCCTTGCTGTCAACTGCCCTGGGAACCTCCACGCCTGCACCAGCACCCTCGCCTGACAATACGAGGACCAGTCTGACACCAGCATGGGGAACTCAAAGCCACACTTCCTCTAGCAGCTGTTGGTCAAATCTCTTTATGAATCTGCTAATGATTTTGAGTCCTTCTGCTGGACTGACAGTCATTGGAAGCAAAGTCCTATAACTGGAAATGATTAGAAGATAAGGCTTTGAGTGACAAGCTTCAAATTTTCACTCCTCCACCTGGTTTTTGGATTTCTTAACATATCAGCATTTCCTTGTTGGAAAGTCTCATAGGGTATGCCATTCAGTTAATGGCAGACACCTTGGAATCATATTGTTACAAGAATATACTCTTGGTACCCCTGCCAATCAACTGGACTCCTTCCCTCATGGGTCCCCCACCCTCAAATTAAAAGTCATCCTTAGACATGTTAACGGGAGAGGGAACCCTAATGGCCTGTAAGTATCTTAAAAGGTGAGAAGCATCATTAGTCATTGGGAAGATGCAAATTAAAACCACAGTGAGATTCTAGAGTAGAAAAAAAAAAAAAAAAAAAATCAGAGCCAAGGTTGCTTCTGGTGGGTGAGGGTGAGGGCCAAGAGAGGAAGGGGCCTGTGGGTGACAGTCATGTTCTGGAACTTGATAGGGTCTGGGGCTGCACAGATGTAGGCAGTTGTCAAAACTCAACATATGACTCTTAGAATATACGCACTTGACAGTATGCAAATTTAACCTCAAAAGAATAAAATAACTGCCAACACAGTACTGTGGTTAGTAGTGTTACTAACCACCTCAGTATGCTGAGGTGCTTAGGGTGAGGTGTACTGATGTTCTCAGCTTACTTGGAAATCTTTCCTCAAAAAATAGCCTCTGGATGGTCACAAACCACAAATAAAACCTGGAACATCCTTGCCATCCAAAATATAATTCCCTTCCACCCACTGTGGAGTATGTGTGCACGCTCAGTTGTGTTGGGCTCTTTGCGACCCCATGGACTGTAGCCCGCCATGGACTCCTCTGCCCACGGAATTTTCCACCCAAGAACCCTGGAGTGGGTTGCCATTTCCCCCTCCAGGGGATCTTCCTGACTCAGGGATCAAACCCACATCTCCTGCATTGGCAGGTGGATTCTTTACCACTGCGCCACCTGGGAAGCCCACCCGTTGTGGATGTAAAGTTTAATTCATGTGTGATTTGTGTGGTTAAAACTTACTAATTAAAAGCTCCTTCCCCAAACTATCTGTGGATGAGGCTGCCAGTGAGGCCTAGCCGTGAGGGTGGGGGGATTACAGAAAATGCAAATATGACTAAAGCCATGCTAAGATGACTGTGCTTGACCCAAAAGGATACAAAAATCAGAAGAAAATTCTAATCATCCTATAACCTGCAAACTTCATCTCAAACACTGTTTGGGGTGTGCCTAGTGCTTAATGGGCTTCTCAAGTGGCTCAGTGGCAACGAATCTGCCTATCAATGCAGTAGATGCGGGTTTGAGCCCTAGGTCAAAAAGATGCCCTAGAGAAGGAAATGGCAACAGCTCCAGTATTCTTGCCTGGGAAATCTCACGGACAGAGGAGCCTGGCCGGCTACAGTCCATGCAGAGAGTCGGACGCGACTGCGCAGGCGCACACAGGCACGGTGTACTTAATGCTGCCTAGTTGAGAGCCCCCAGTCTCAAGGACCCTGAGCTGCAGTCTCAGAGCTCAATGAAGTTGCTCTGGTCTTCTGGTTTCCCTCCCATCTTCCCCATGGCTGAACCTTCTCCTTTGAGGTTGGTTTCCTCCTCACCCTCTTTAGGGTGTCTCTGGGCCCCACCCCTGGCCTGCTTCTCTATCCATAGAACTCCCCGGGCGACCTCATTCAGAACAGCAGCTTGAAAGACCATCTACACCAGAAAGACTTCAAAGTCACAATAGCAGCCAACTTCTCCCCTGAATTCAAGCATCCTCTTTTCAAACGCCTACTCACTATCATGACTCGACTATACATAGGAATCTGAAACTTGACACGCCCAAACTCTTGATATCCTCCCAATATCCACAACTTCCAGTCCTCACCTTCTCATTTAGTACCAGCTCCTTCCATCCAGTCACTTAAACAAAAAACCTTGAATTCATCTTTAAGCTCTCTTCAAACCTTACACATCCAATCCATCACCAGATCCCACTGGTTTTGCCTTCAAACTACAGCCAAAATCCAACTATACAACCCTGGTCAAAGCCGTCATCACCCCTCACTTGTATTGCTGCGATGATGTCTTTACTCATCTTCTTTTCACTCTCCCCCCCATTCCATCTGCATCCCCCACATCCATTCTTAAAGCAGCAGAGTGACTCTTGTAAACAGAAAAGCAGGCCTTCCCTGGTGGCTGAGTGGTAAAGAACCCGCCTGCCAACGCAGGAGACACGGGTTCAATCCTTGGTCTGGGAAGATCCCAGGTGCCTCAGAGCAACTAAGCCCGTGCACCACAACGAGAGCCTGTGCTCCAGAGCCTGGGAGCCACAACTAGTGAGCCTGTGCTCCACCATTACTGAAGCTTGCATGCCCTAGAGCCCATGCTCCACGAGAGAAGCCACGGCAATGAGAAGTCCAAACACCACAACTAGAGAGCGTTCCCACTCGCCACAACTGGAAAAAAGCTTGTGTAGCAGTGAAGACCCAGCACAGTCAAAAATAAATAAATAAAATGGGGGAAAAATAAATAAATCAGGTCACATCAAATCTCTACTTAACAGTTCCCCCTAGAACACCAAAGTAAAAATTAGGACCTCCTGAGGGTCTCCAAGGTCCGCCTGCCCTGGTGCCCTCCACCTCCAATACTCCCTACCCCACACCCAGCTCCTCACCTGGCCCAGCCACCCTGATCTTGCTGCTCTGAACTCAAAGTATGCTCAGGCCGCAGGGCCTTTGCACTGGCTGTTCCCCCTCTGCCTTCTGGCTAGAACAATCTTCTCCCAGAAATCCAAAGTCTTACTCCCTCCTCCAGAGCTTTTGCTCAAATGTCCTCTCCTAATAAGACCTTCCTTGCCCATCTGGTTCAAATTTTCTTAGTCATCAGCCTGCTTAGTTTTGTTTATGGTCTGCTGCCTTCAGTGAGTGAGGGAGTGAAGTCACTCAGTTGTGTCTGACTCTTTGTGACCCCATGGACACTAGAATGCAAACTCCATGATGCCCTGAACTTATCTTGTTAACACGCCTAAGGATTCCAATGGGCAGGAAGTGCCCTTTAACTATACTCAGTGGTTCTGTCACCTTGAGGAAGATCTCTAAGCTTAAAAATTCCACCTCCCCAACAATACATATACACAGGTTCCTGAACAACTCAAAGGCAGTGGCACTTTCTGTGGCTGAGCGTGAACCCTACCAGTTCATGTGGTTTCTAAGCTCAGCAATATGCCCAGCCAAGCACATGGCTCTCCTAAATGCCAGGCATGGCTTTTCCCTCTGCAGCTTCACCTGAGCCATGAAGAACCTAGGCTCCAAGGAGCTCTGAGCTCTATTCACGGAAAACTCTAAATCTCCCTTCATCCCTTAAGTTAGAATCTTTTCCTTCTCCGATTTGGAAGAAAATCAGAGGTGTTAAAACCAAACATCTTGACCCAATTTCCTCCAGGCACGCTCTCCCCATAGGCTCTCTCACTCCAAAACACTCATCCCTCCTGCAAGACCCCATCGGAGCCAGACTTCTCAGAGACTTCATCCAACCCAGCATGCCGACAGTGACCCAAGAACCCTGTTCCAAATGGCAACGTCATTGAGAGCTGGCTCCAAGGCTGTCACCAGGAATGACAACAGTTCCTTAAATCAGCCCCGCTGGTAGCAAATGAGGAACACACCAACGTAGCACGATATCAGCTTTCCTTGAGGCGTCTCTAAAGTTTGTTGAGAAAAGAGGAATCTATCCTGACTAATAGGGAAGGCCACCTGCAACTCCAACAGAACTTCTTCTGGACTCGGAAATTCTAAGGTGTCCAGAAAAAAAAAAAAAAATCTCCAAAATGAATGGGGTCTAACTGCACAAGGATTGATTTCCCATCTCCCCGAATAAGTGCTGCCACATGGTTCTTATCCGATGTAAAACCTCCCTGCTGCTGCAACCAGGAAGCCAACAGCCCCTCCAGCTGGCTGTGTATTCAGAGCAAGTTCCATAACCTCTCTAAGCCTTAAGTTTGTAGATTTGAGAAACAGAATTCACCTTGCCAGGCTGTTGAGAAGACACACGAAAACTTCCATGTGGAAGCCCCCTACAACCATTGTAGGACTAAACAAAGTTCTTATCACATACATTCAACACCACTTATGTCCAGAATCTCTGAAGGACACCATGTGCAAGCGCAGGGGATAGAAATAGAAAAGAGGACCATCACCCTTGCCTTCAAGAAGCTTAAACTTCAGTTGGGAAAACAACACATGCAGGACTGCGGAAGATGTAGCATTTGCAAAGTAAAACACCATGAAAAGCATAGCCTCCATCTGCAGCTTTCCACCAAGTGTCCCTTGGGTCTGCTTATTCGGATTCTAATATCTGCCTAAGTATCCATCAAACCAGCTACTTTATGGACTGCAAAAGGCCTCAAAACTGCCTGTAAATGGAGTCTCTAAAGCCAAGGCCAAGAGAATGGCAGGAATGTCTCAGCCCATGTTCTACCACTGGGTCCAGCCGTGGCTGACTTCACCCCATCCCCAGCCAGTTCTGCTAACTGCCAGCTTCTGCCACCCACCACCCTCCCTTTCCAAGGATGCCCATATTACATCCATCATCTTGTTCATCTCCAGCACATCAATGGACAGACCACCACCTACTACATCCCTAGCCAGCTGAAGAAAGAGGAAATGAGAAGAAAGGAAAAGGGAATCCAAGGGCAGCCGTTAGCAAAATAAAGAAAAAAGAGGAAGCAGGGAGATAAACAGAAAGTGAGAAAAAGCACAGGAAAAAATGAGGAACATCAGTGACTTTCATTTGACATCAGACTTCCCAGCTTGGAAAAGGCTTAAACTCATAGTCTACGACGTGTGCCTCATACAACATTCTGGCTGAGTAAGGAAGGCTGAGAATCCTACACCCTTTTTGGAAATGAGCAAACTGAGGCTTGACACAATCTCAGAGATGGAGGGAGAACGGAGCACCAGGGCTCTGCCTTCTCATTTTACAATGCTTTTGCCACCAGAGGTAACCTATGCATTCTGGACATAAAGAGTATTTGGAAGCAGAACCAGAGACAGTAGTAGTGAATGGTACTAGTCACGACAGCCAAAATATGGCAACGATCCACAGGATCATCAGCTGATCATATGCAAACGTGGTGAATCCTTATGATGTAATATTATTCAGCCATGAAAAGGAATGAAGTCCTGACACATGCTGAAACATGGATGAACCACAGAGACATCAAGATAAGTGAAATAAACGAGACACAAGAAGAGCACACGTTGTTTGGTTCCATTGATATGAAATGCCTAGAACAGGCAAGTCCATAGACAGAAAAGAGATGAGTGGTTGGCAGGGACTGGGGAGTGTAGGGGGATGGGAAATGACTGCTTAACGGGTACAGGGTTTCTTTAGGGGATTATGAGAATGTTCTGGAACAGGACAGCAGTGGCTGCACAACATTGCCAATGTATTAAATGCCACTGAACTGTATACTTTAAAATGGTAAAGTGTGATGTGGTATGTGAGTTTAACCACACTTTTTTTAAAGGCAGTCAGGGATAAAAACAAAAATGAGAAAACCAGATGCAGAGGAAGAGGAAGATAAAGGAGTCAAAAATTCCCAGGCAAGTCATGAGTTTCTCCAAATAAAGGGGCCCTCTCCACACACCAGACCGGCCAAGCTGTGCTGTATAGAAGCAGACCTCTTCTCTTACACTGAGGAGGTAAGGGTGCCTTCATCAGGGGGCTGCAGACAAGGAACCACCAGCAGCAGCCTGAGGAGGAAAACAGGCCAGTGATCAGGGACAATAGGAGCCTGGAGGCACGGGGTGGCTTTCCTGCAGAAAAGACTGCAGCTGACCCCACCAGGAAATGCCAAGCATTTACCTGTCTGCCCCTTATATTGATGGCTCAGATGGTAAAGAATCTGCCTGCAAGGCAGGAGACCTGGGTTCAATCCCTGGGTCAGGAAGATCCCCCGGAGAAGGGAATGGCAACCCACTCCAGTATTCTTGCCTGGGAAACCCCATGGACGGGGAGCCTGGCGGGCTACAGTCCATGAGGCACATGCCTGAGTCAGATACGATTGAGAGACTAACACCTTCACTTCACCTTTATACTGGTGGAATCGCTGATTTCCTAAATATGAGTAAGTCCCCAGCTCTGGACCAGCCACTGTCATCGGTGTCAGGCATGCTGCAGTAAGCAAATCCCTGGCCTCACTGGGTTAACCCTGTGACCTTGGGAAGGTCACAGCACTCAAACTCATTGACTGATACGACCTAGCTTAACATAATCTGTGGCTCAGCCCACCGAGAGTCAAGAAAAACTAATAAATTAACTCTTTTCTGATTTTCAATACATTTTAATCACCTTTGGTGGCTGGGTAGAGATGAGAGAGACAGAGGACACAGAGCAGGAAGCCACCTTGTGGGGTGAGCCTGAAGCAGAGAGCTGAACACAGAAAACCAGTGATTTTAATTAAAAATTCTGGATTTAGACCCAGAGTGAGGTATTTGACTTTCAGGCCATTGTTTCAGACAGAATTCATCCAAAAGACATTCCAGCTTCTACACGAGCCCTCATGTGTGCTGAGTTTTAGGGATCCTACAGCGAACAAACCTGATGCACAGCTCTGTCCTCGTGGGGCTCATACTCTAGTGTAGGATATGAAACATACCATGTGTTCACAAGGGGACACGTGTGAAGGAGAAAACCAGGACAACCGCCACATCCAAAGTGTTGATCCCACATGTTGTTGTTCAGTTCTATCCGACTCCTTGCAACTCCATGGACTGCAGGACAGCAGGCTTCCCCGTCCTTCACCACTTCCTGGAGTTTGCTCAAACTCACGTCCATTGAGTCAGTGATGCCATCCAACCTTCTCATCCTCTGTCGTCCCCTTCTCCTCCTGCCCTCAATATTCCCCAGCATCATGGTCGTTTCCAATGAGTCGGCTCTTCACATCAGGTGGCCAAAGTACTGGAGCTTGTTTCAGCATCAGTCCTTCCAATGAATATTCAGGGTTGATTTCCTTTAGGACCTACTAGTTTGATCTCCTTGCTGTCCAAGAAACTCTCAAGAGTCTTCTCCAGCACCACAGTTCGAAGGCAACAATTCTTTGGTGCTCAGCCTTGTTATATGTCAATATCACATAGAATTACATAAATAAGTGTCCCACCCAAATATAGGTTTAGGGCCCTATAGGAGTCGGCTTATGATTCTACAGTGGAAGTGAGAAATAGATTTAAGGGCCTAGATCTGATAGATAGAGTGCCTGATGAGCTATGGAATGAGGTTCGTGACATTGTACAGGAGACAGGGATCAAGACCATCCCCATGGAAAAGAAATGCAAAGAAGCAAAATGGCTGTCTGGGGAGGCCTTACAAATAGCTGTGAAAAGAAGAGAAGTGAAAAGCAAAGGAGAAAAGGAAAGATATAACCATCTGAATGCAGAGTTCCAAAGAATAGCAAGAAGAGATAAGAAAGCCTTCTTCAGCGATCAATGCAAATAAATAGAGGAAAACAACAGAATGGGAAAGACTAGAGGTCTCTTCAAGAAAATTAGAGATACCAAGGGAACATTTCATGCAAAGATGGGCTCGATAAAGGACAGAAATGGTATGGACCTAACAGAAGCCGAAGATATTAAGAAGAGGTGGCAAGAATACACAGAAGAACTATACAAAAAAGATCTTCACGACCCAGATAATCACGATGGTGTGATCACTGACCTAGAGCCAGACATCCTGGAATGTGAAGTCAAGTGGGCCTTAGAAAGCATCACTATGAACAAAGCTAGTGGAGGTGATGGAATTCCAGTGGAGCTGTTTCAAATCCTGAAAGAGGATGCTGTGAAAGTGCTGCACTCAATATGCCAGCAAATTTGGAAAACTCAGCAGTGACCACAGGACTGGAAAAGGTCAGTTTTCATTCCAATCCCAAAGAAAGGCAATGCCAAAGAATGCTCAAACTATCGCACAATTGCATTCATCTCACATGCTAGTAAAGTAATGCTCAAAATTCTCCAAGCCAGGCTTCAGCAATACGTGAACCGTGAACTTCCTGATGTTCAAGTTGGTTTTAGAAAAGGCAGAGGAACCAGAAATCAAATTGCCAACATCCGCTGGATCATGGAAAAAGCAAGAGAGTTCCAGAAAAACATCTATTTCTGCTTTATTGACTATGTCAAAGCCTTTGACTGTGTGGATCACAATAAACTGTGGAAAATTCTGAAAGAGATGGGAATACCAGACCACCTGACCTGCCTCTTGAGAAATTTGTATGCAGGTCAGGAAGCAACAGTTAGAACAGGACATGGAACAACAGACTGGTTCCAAATAGGAAAAGGAGTACGTCAAGGTTGTATATTGTCACCCTGCTTATTTAACTTCTATGCAGAGTACATCATGAGAAACGCTGGACTGGAAGAAACACAAGGTGGAATCAAGATTGCCGGGAGAAATATCAATAACCTCAGATATGCAGATGACACCACCCTTATGGCAGAAAGTGAAGAGGAACTCAAAAGCCTCTTGATGAAAGGGAAAGTGCAGAGTGAAAAAGTTGGCTTAAAGCTCAACATTCAGAAAATGAAGATCATGGCATCCAGTCCCATCACTTCATGGGAAATAGATGGGGAAACAGTGGAAACAGTGTCAGACTTTATTTTTCTGGGCTCCAAAATCACTGCAGATGGTGATTGCAGCCATGAAGTTAAAAGACGCTTACTCCTTGGAGGGAAAGTTATGACAAACCTAGATAGCATATTCAAAAGCAGAGACATTACTTTGCCAACAAAGTTCTGTCTAGTCAAGGCTATGGTTTTTCCTGTGGTCATGTATGCATGTGAGAGTTGGACTGTGAAGAAGGCTGAGCGCCGAAGAATTGATGCTTTTGAACTGTGGTGTTGGAGAAGACTCTTGAGAGTCCCTTGGACTGCAAGGAGATCCAACCAGTCCATTCTGAAGGAGATCAGCCCTGGGATTTCTTTGGAAGGAATGATGCTAAAGCTGAAACTCCAGTACTTTGGCTACCTCATGCAAAGAGTTGACTCATTGGAAAAGATTCTGATGCTGGGAGGGATTGGGGGCAGGAGGAGAAGGGGATGACAGAGGATGAGATGGCTGGATGGCATCACTGACTCGATGGACGTGAGTCTGAGTGAACTCTGGGAGTTGGTGATGGATGGGGGGCCTGGCGTGCTGTGATTCATGGGGTCGCAAAGAGTCGGACATGACTGAGCGACTGAACTGAACTGAGGAGTCGGCTCCGGTGGCCAGAACTGCAGGCCGAGGGCCTCAAACAGCAGAAATCTATTGTCTGGAGGGTTGAAGTTCAAGATCAAGGTGTCAGCAGGCTGGTTTCTCTTGAGGCCTGTCTCTTTGGATTGCAGACAGCTGTCTCCTTCCTGAGCCTTCCCCTTTGTGTCTGTGTCCTGACCTCCTCTTCTTCTAAAGTCACTCTACTGACCTCACTTAACTCATCACCTTTTTAAAAGAATTTTATTGTTATTTGGCAAGCCTTCTCTTCAAACTCTTTAGTTCATCTGTCTACCCAACCAGTCATCCAACAGTCACCCAGTCAAATCTCACGGATGCCAAGCACTGTGTCAAGCTGGGCATCACAAAGATTCACAACAATGCAGGTGCAGGTTTCCTGCACCGGAGGAGCTCAGAGTGCAGGACAGGAGTGACTGCAACCCAGTGTGGTCAGGGCCACCACAGCAGGAAGCCCTACGGAAGCCAAGGAAGAATGACCTGCTTGCCTGGGGAGAGGTCAAAGGCCACACTTGGGCTGGGTCTGGAGGGGGATTATCATTCCCCAGACAGGCCGGAGGGGGAAGGGACCCCAGAGAGAGGTGCAGCCGTGCAAAGGCAGGGGGTGCAGAGTTGGGCGCCAGGAGAGGGCAAGTGAGGAGGCGGGGGTAGGTTTATGAAGCCCCGTGCTCATCCCCACAAGGAGCACCCTCACACAGGGATGGCAGGGAGCCAGTGGAGAGGGTTCTGTTGGACTCAGAAGGACATTGTGGACGGCAACAAGAGGCTAGGGCAGAGTGGGGACACCGGCCCTAAGCCCAGCGTTCCTGGCTCAGGGGAAATACAAGGAATACTTACTAAGAAGCAGGTTAACAGAAAACTCGTCCATTCCAAGGTGGATGTCAGTCACCTTAAAACCGTCCCCCTTGGGGTACAGCTCTCTGAGAATAATTGTTGCTTTTCCATCCCTCTCCCCTATAAACAGGAGAAAGCCAAGTGCACGTGCCTCTGTGACCGTCAATCAAGCCAGCTGCAGGTCCTCACTGTGACTCTTTCCAACCTGCTTGCATCTCACATCAGTCCCTATCTGCAAGAGACTTGCTGCTGTAGTTGAATATAGTCTTGATGATTTTCAGTGAAACGTAATTTACACCTTCTGCTGCTTCCTTGAGAAATCATTTCCCCAGGACTGATTAAAAAACAGATCAGCCACCTAGAGTAACAGGGCACCCTGACCATGCCCTGGCACTCAATTCAGAAGCACCGCGGAATGGCACTCGAGTTGGCATCCTCTAAAGTGATCCTGATGCGAAGAACTGACTCATTTGAAAAAACCCTGATGCTGGGAAAGATTGAAGGCAGGAGGAGAAGGGGACAACAGAGGATGAGATGGCATCATCCACTCAATGGTCATGAGTCTGAGTAAACTCTGGGAGTTGGCAACGGACAGGGAGCCCTGGCATGCTGCATTCCAAGGGGTCACAAAGAGTCAGACACGACTGAGCAACTGAACTGAACTGAAAGTGATCCTGATGGGCAGAGAAGAGGGTTGGCATTTAGTGGACCGAGAGACTGTGTCCCCCAGAGTGCTCAGGTTTCTTGGAGGAATCCTGGGTCACTTGAACAGGAGAATGATCAAGCCATAGTCCCTGGAAGAGCAGCACTGTGTCAGATCCCAGGAACCAGCACCAGAGAACCCCAGGTCTGGGAGACGCAGACTTCAGGCCAGCTCCAGCTCCCCTGCCTCCATTCATGCACCAGCAGTCATCTTCTTGGACCAGGGGCATAGTCGGGGCAAAGGGCTCAGGCCAGAGCTGGCTCCACAATCTCCCTGGAATGGCTGGTATTGCTTTGGCCAGGCTAGTCTCTCCCCACATGCTGAACACACTCGAAATGGCTCCACAGAGGACCCTGCACAGAGGAGGAAGAGGCGTGGCTACAATTTAATTCAGAATGTTTTCTCCTCAGGGAGGCAGAGGAGGCGGGTCTGAAATTCTCAACAACACCAGGCTCTCCACAGCCACGCCCACCACAGGGCTCCTTGAGGGCACGCACAGATCAGGTCTCATCCCATGGCTGTCCGTATGAACCCCCAGAAACCTTAGCTCCCTGTCTCTCTGATCCCAAATTCCCAGATGGTGTGCATCAGTCATCTGGCCCGAGTGGCAAGTGAACAATTAAAAGATTCACACTGATACTCCTTTTTTCCCTGAAGACCAGATTATCTCCTCTTTTCAAAAGAAGAGTCAGAAGCGGGAAGACAGGGAATTCTCTGGTGGTCCAGTGGTTAAGACTCTGTGCTTCCAACTGCAGGGAGCACAGGTTCAATTCCTGGTCAGGGAACTAAGATCTTGCATGCTGCTCAGAATAAATAAATAAATAAAGGTTAAAAAAAAAAAAAACCCTCCCTGCCCTCTCTGTGGCGGGTGGGGGGAGGGAGCTGTCGTGAGCCCAGAAAGCAGGCTTTCTCTGTGCCTGGTTCATGGGGGAATGCAAAGAGGGGACAACAATGAGCAGAAAGCCCTGCAAGTGCTGCCAGAGAATCAGATTATGGAGCCAGGGTGGAGGGGTACAGGGCACAGGCAGAATCTCCCACTACTGTGCTTCCATTCTACCTGCAAAGAACCTACAGCAGCCATGCTCAGAAATTCGGCAGCTGGCTGGCTGAAAGAAGGAATCGAGGGCCACGTAGCAAACACATCAGCTTGAAAACATCCACGGGTCCTGTGACCCCCTCACTCTGAGCAGGACTCTACCCACAGGCCTCAGGAGGCAATCTTCTGCAAAAAAAAAAAAAAAACCTGCCCTTATAAGTGGGTTTATCTGCCGTAGGCTCTAAGATAAAATTCCCCTGGACTGCTGACCTCCAGCTAAGATTCTAATCTTGGTCACTCCCAGGCAGGTTTATCACATTCAGAGAGAATCCGGATGGGAGGAGAGTCAGACAACTGTGACATTTCAAGAAAGGAATTTCTGGCTTAAGTTTGTGGTCGAAATGCACCATGACAAAGGGTCCATCCACAGAAAGGCAGTGATCCTCCTGTAAACACATCTTCAATGATGACCTGAAACCTGACGGAAAGAAACTTAACTTGGAAGAACCAAGATGGAAACTGAGTTAAGGTGACAAGAGCCAGAGAGACAAGGTCTCCACCAGAAATGGTGACCAAGAGGTTTGAACTGATGCTCAGGGAAGCAGGTTTCTTTTACTAAGAAAATAATAGCCAGAACCCTGAGTGATAGATGGCCACAAGCACATCCGGCTCCCTGACACCAGGCTCTCTGCAGAGCACTGACATCAAAGGAGACAACTCTAACTTGCACAACGATCCTCTGATACGGGTCTTGCTGTTCAGTCGCTAGCCGTGTCTGACTCCTTTGCGATCTGTACTGTAGCCTGCCAGGCTCCTCTGTCCATGGGATTTCCCTAGCAAGAATACTGGAGTAGGTTGCCATTTCCTTCTCCAGGGGGTAGAAGGGAAGTAGGATTGTCATTTCCTTGGGAAGGAAAAGGTTGCCATTTCCTTCCCAACCCAGGAATTGAACCCACCTCTCCTGCATTGGCGGACGCATTCTTTACCACTGAGCCACCAGGGAAGCCTGACATGGGTCTTAAAGACATAGAAACTAAGGTCCAAGGACAGGAAAGCGACTGGCCCCAAGTTTCACACAGCCAGTACTCAAACCCAGGTCAGATCAGCCCTGAACACCAACACACCAGAGTGTCTACAAACTGAGGACACTCCCATTCTAAGACTCCAGAACTGCTGCAGGAAAATAGAGCTGTCTTGCAAAGTGAAACAGGCCCCAGAATACTGGGGTTGTTAGTTTTTATGGGCTAGGTAATTTAGTATGCTAATGAGTGGGAAGAATATTCTAACTATCTTGGAGAAGGGGCAGGGATTTCCAGGCATTGGGGCACTGCCCATCTTGGCCTTTTTATGGTCAGCCTCAGAACTGTCATGGCATCTGGTGGCATGTCATTAAGGTGCTAATATATTACAATAAGCATATAATAAGGCTTGAGGTCTATGACCCGGAAGTCAAGTCATCCACCATCTTGCGCCAGAAGTGGAATCCTCCGCCATCTTGGGTCTAGTAGGTTCTGACTCGTTTACCTCACATCCTCAACGGCTGTATCACTCTTTTAAAGACCGTGCCTGCCCTCTTCCCTCCTGTTTCAGGAGGGCCTGGTATGGCTTGCTGTGCATTATATACAAGGTGACAATCTTACTTCCCAGCTTTGCCTATACAGAGAAGTGGCTAAAAACGTGACCGGGAGGGGAGGCAGAGTCCAGGTAGTGAGGGGACGCATAAGCAAAGGTAAGTCATGTTATATCAGGAAGACAAAAAAACCCAAGGAAAGTCTTCACCAGGAATGTTCCTTGGCCGAACTGGCTAGAGAAATCACCACGGCATTTCTACGGAGAATGGACATCACCAAGGGGCCAAAGGCAGAGCCAGCGCGGTTAGGGGCCAGGGCAGTAATCCAGGCAAGAGGAGGCAGGCCAAGCGCAGAGCCACGTAGACCTGAGGGCTGCATCCAGGGGCCGTGGGAGACGCCAGCTTTATGGCACTAACTCCATCTCCAGTTCTGAGACCATCAGTTGTTCTAAGCCCCACAGCAACACCTTCAGAAGAGAATTTCCCATCCAGGCCCTTGAAACAAATCTTTCTGTGGGCCCAGGACCAGCAAAGACGAAAAGGAACGCCTAAATCCTTCAGCAAACTCCGACACGTCACCTCTCCCGACATTTTTCTCATTATAAGAGCCTCTTCGGGGAACGTCTGAGCACCCAGAGGCCCATCAGACCCAGGTAAGAAGCAATTAAGACTAATTAACCCAGCCTGAGCAGCAACAACCATCATGCAGCAGTTTCCAATAAACCAGAACTGGCCAGCGGCTGCAGCTTCACTTGCTTTAAATAGTAGGATCTGGGTCCTGAAAAATCCAGAGAAGTGCTCTCCGGCAGTGCTTCTAAGAGTGTGGGCCCCAGACAAGCAGCATCTCCTTGTCAGACCTTTTTAAAAATGCAGACTCTCAGGTCCCACCCCAGACCCTCAGAATCCAAATCTACATTCAGTAAGAGGCTCTGGTGACTTCTGCCTGTGGGTCGGAAGGCCCTGACCACAGGACTGCAACCAGGGAGCCCTGTACTTGATCTCAGAGGGGCCCAGGGAAAGAGGGAGTTTCCTCTCACCCCAGCAGCACCCCCATCAATGGAAGTCCGGTAAAGCGGTAGCTCTCAGTATTGGTCTTGGCATGATCCCCAGAACATGGGGGGGTGTAGACTCCACTAACAGTGTGTACAAGGTACCTGGCTACCTCACAGGAGCCCTAGGAAACTTACACAGATTCTGCAACTGGCCCAGGGTGTCTCAGGCAGCAGGGTCTGAGTCAGGATTTGAATCCAGAGCTGCCAGACCCTGACCCTGCACTCTTCAGCCATTTGGAGGAGGTTCTGTCCCTGCCCCTGAGCAGAGTGTCCACACTGATGGTAGCCACAGGGCTCACATTCCAGCCCACAAACCAAACCACACAACACATCCAGCATCCCCTTGGAATGGGATCAAGTGCCTTGAGATGTGGGGACATGTTTTTCCTAACACATTGGTATCCGGCAAGACCACCCTGGGCTCTCTGTATGCTGTCAAGTTCATGCATGCTGTAGTTAAGACCCTGGGCCTACCATTCAGCTCTCAGCCACCTCTCTTCCTTACCTAGCCAGGGTGAAACATTCCCAAGCCCCACCTCCAACCCATGATGGCGATCAAGAGACCCCTCTGGGCAAACAGGAACACCAGATACCACCCTCCCGCCCACCATCCTACCTTTTTACCACCTTCAAACCTCTCAGATTAAACAGACTCAAATTGAGGTCTAATTCCAAAACCTGTGTTCTTTCCATGACCCTATGTAGTCTTACATAACCCATGAAGAAAGAAAAGTAAACTAAATCCAATCTAAGTCCAGAATTTAATCATGGCTTGCAAACTTAAAAACCCCTTAGGGTACTCAAATGCTTTCCTACTCAAATTGAGGCTCAGAGGCCAGCAGCACCTGGAAGCTTGTTAGACAATGCAGAGTCTCAGGCCCCACCCCAGGCCCACTGAAGCCAGATCTGCATCTGAACAAAAGCCCCCTGTGATATGCATGCACATTAATATTATAAGTGCTGGCTTAATGTCCTACATGGTATGTTGCACAGGTGGATTCCATGTGCCCACAGCAAGCAGGAGGCCCCAGGCATCCAAAACCTTCTTTATAAATACGAAAATACTAGATTGAGTACAAGATTAGCTGGTAGAGATGCTAGGAAAGGTTGAAGGCAAAAGGAGAAGAGGGCAGCAAAGGATGAGGTGGTTGGATAGCATCACCGACTCAATGGATATGAACGTGGGCAAACTCCGGGAAATAGCGAGGGACAGGGAAGCTGGCATGCTGCAGTCCATGAGGTCACAAAGAATCAGACACGACTTAGGGACTGACCGACACCATCATCAGATTAGCAGATTTTCTGTGAAGTATGTCCTTGATTATCCAGAACTCAACAGTTTCATTTTTCACTTCAAACACAACAAAAGCTTGTAGCTATTTATCAGTAAAACACTTGCTAAATGAGAAGAGTGGCCTCCAACTTCCTATTTCTATTTCTACTTTATATTATGAATCAAAAACAAATGACACTCTTCCATGAGCCATCGCTAAAATAAGGAGCCTCTGTCATGATTAAATTAGGACAAGGATTCATTTCTGTAGAAATTTTAAAATATCATCTCTGAAGAGTTTTTACAACTTAATTAGTTTTTTTGTTGACGAATATGGGAGTTCTCTGTGCATCTGACAAGCAAATGAGAAGGGTGGAGAAATGAAGGCATTTGAGAAAGAACAATGGATGCAAAACTTCTGGAAAGGCTTTCGTTCCAGTAGAACAAGTTGTGAAACTGAAGTTTTTTTTAGAGAAATCATCTGCCAGAGTCACCTAGGGGGGCTGGCACATCCCTGAGGGCTCCCAGAGAAGACCTTGGCTCCAGGCGTCGACTGTATCCACCGGGCCTTGCAGAGAGCCTAGCATACACAGTAGGTGCTCAAATATAAATATTTGTTTTTGTTGAACCAAACGTTGACAGATGTATTTACCGCAAAGAAAAAAAAAAAATCACAGGAAGTCTGGGATCAGGCCAAGTATCACTAGTGTGCCCAGGAGCATGGCAAATGCCAGGAGAGCTTGGTGGAGGGGGAGCTGATTTGAAAGAACAGTAAAAGCTCATCCTGGTCTCAGTAGCTATGGGCCCATGCTGGGGCTGAACTCCAAGGGAGCCTATCAGACACACAGAGTCCCCGGCCTAACCCCAGACCTACTAAGTCAGAATCTGCATCCAACAACATCCAGAAACCTTGCTCTAGAGGTATCAAAGTCAACTTGAGAAGCACCACTCGGTATGGCCATAAAATACGGAGACTAAACTAGAACAGAAACAGAGCATCCCCCTGAGTGAAGACACACCCTGGTGGACACCAAAGCCGTCCATATACATGCAGCTCACTCCTCCTCTCCTTCTGGGCACCGGGCAGGACTACATCACCCCACCCACTTGAAGTGAGGTGTGGCTGGGCTTTCATCAATGACATCTGAGCACCAACGCCATGTGCCACTTGTGGGAAGAAGCTTTAAGAACCAGGTGCTGTTGGTCACCCAGCAAGATCCAAGACCGTGGTTGCTCCCTCATCCTGGGTCCCTCCTGGAGGGTCTCACTGCCACCAACTGACTTGCTATAGACTGGCAGTGTGAGAAGAGGCGAACCTATATTGTTTTTAAGCACTCAGACTTGGGGACTGTTTGTTACAGCAGCATTCCCTAACCCATCCTGACTGACACAGCACCTAAGCCCCCAATGCTGCCATCTTCAGAACATCTGTTTCTCCCCGTTGAGAACAGCTCAAACACATCATGACTTGAGGACCTCGTTTTAAACCCTGAACAGCATTACTTAACTCAATGACCTTCTACACTCTTCAGACTTCACTCCATCATCTTATTTTCTCCTTTCCCCAGATTTCCCCATGTATTTATGCTTCTATCTTACTGTACCGTATGCTTTTTGGTAAGCTGCTTTACATCCTTTTTTCAACAAGGTGACAGACAGACAGTCACACGTACAGACACACCAGACTTGGCTCCAAATAAAATCTGGCTGTTTCCAAAAAAACCAAATGCACCCCTTGAAAGACAAAGATTTGCTGTTACTAAGGATATCTAAAAGAACATGGCCTTGGGCCAGGCAAGTACTCCTTCAGCTGGGTCTTTGCACAAAAGGATACATCAGAGAATGCATGGGACACAGTCTCTGCTTTTAAAAAGCAGTTCATTCTTGGAAACACCAGCTCATTTTGCCTTGTCATCAGGTGAAATCTGAACCACGCTAACTCCATTAAAAACACTTAGCATCACTGACAAAAATGTTTTATTTTTCAAATTCAGCTGAACCCCTTTTGCATGGGTGGCCTTGTGTGAGGCACAGGTGAACCTTGTTTTAACCAGTTCCTCCAGGTGGGAAGGTCGGGTGTGGCCAATTGAGCTATAACAGAAACAGGCTGCAACGGGTATTCTGAGGCTTATGGCTTGATTCTTCCCGAGTCCAAATTTCTACATGTGGAATTGCTGGGGCAGAGGGCACATACATTGTTATGGTTTTAAGATGTATTGCCAAATTACACTCTGGGAAGCATATGACAATCTTCCTACACTCTAGCCAAGACTCATTCTGTTTTTATGTTGACGCTTTTCGTTAAAGCTACCTTTTCCAAAAAAATTACAATTCTTTGATTACTAATGAGACTGAATATGCTGATGACTTTGCACATCTTTTATTATGAAGTGTCTATCCAAGTTCCCTGCCCATTCGCATACTGATGTGTTCCTGTTTCTGCTTTTTGGGGAAAAAAAATTATAAAAGTACTTCCTGCATTAAGGACATTAACTTTTCCCCAATTTTTATTTGCCTTTTAGCTCATTTTTGAAGGAAGAGGTCTCTGGTGGCAGAGCAGACGATTCATGGATGAGGAAAATACCACAGAGTACATCACAACAGTCCTGCAGAGGTAAGGCCCCTCACGTCCCCCGTCAATCCACTGGCAAATTCTTCTGACTCAACCTGCAAGACATATTCCAAATCCATCCCCTTCTCTCTCAGAACCTCCACTCCCACCAACCTGCTCCCAGCTTTCGAACTCATCTGCTTGCTCCTGTTCCTGCCCTTTAAAATCCATCCTCCACACTACAGCCCAGGTGAGCTTTCCAAAACAACTCAGAGCATGCTAACCTGTCAATCACACCAAAAGCTACGAACCACTGAAAAAGAAAGGATAAATAGGGAATGTGATAGAGGTGCTAAATGTTGCTATCATGTTATAATATCTGCTATGAGATGAACAGGCTGTATACCTTAATTTTACACAAGATGACAGGTCCAATGTAGTCAATGAAAAGAAACCGTCTGTAGCTTGAAATCGGCCATGGCGGGAGTATTTACATCCCAGAAATTGGCAGATGCTACAAATCAGAACTTCCACCCTCCATCCCCCAAAGTTGATCAATAAACATTTACCAGCACATCATTGGAGGCAGAAGAAGCTTCAGAGAGTGTCAGAGAATGATACTCCGATTTTGTCCACCCAAAAACCGCTGAGAAGGAGCAGAGGGGGCTCCAGATAGAGGGACCCTTCAGACAGGAGATTGTCTCTGGCAAAAAGAGTATGGACAGACAAACAGAGAACCACACAGGAAAGCACAGGTCAGCAGAGGCCCAAAGGACACGGAGGAACAGCTGGGCCCTTGGAATGACGCTGTTTGCAGTTAAATTCCCCAGAACATAAATGCAAATCTAGGGAAAGGCAAGAACCTCAAATGCTTGACAGTACCTTTCTTTCACTGTGCAGAACAGGTACATAAAACATAAATTCATAGAGAAAAATCAAGTTACATATACTGTAGGGAGAAGGAAAGTAACTATCCAACTTACCTGCCTCCCTTTCTGCCACATCCCAGGCTTGTCCTTGCTCTCTAACCATTCTGGAATATTCTGGTTCTCTCATATCTATCAAACATACTCCCCTCTCTAAGGTTATTTGCATTTGCAGAACAAACACTCACATCCCAGATCCTCATGTGCCTGGCTCACTCAGCTCTTTGCTCAGATATCCCCTCCTTGCAGAAGCTTTCTCTGACAGTTTCTGGAACCCCCCTTCCTGTACCCTGCACCCCTAACTTATCACAGTACCCTGCTTTAAAATCATATATACTACTATAAAATCAGATATATATATATATATATATATTTTTTTTTTTTTTTTTTGCTAGTTTACCATCTCCCCAACTAAAAGGTAAGTTTCTTTTCTATGCCTGTCGTTGCTTCACCTACAGTAGCATTCACAGTCTATTGTTAGGCACTCAGGGATTGTTGAATGAATGATCAACTTCTGAACAGGGATTGGCAAACCACACACAGCCCAGAGCTAAGGAAGGGCCTATCCATCTTTTTTTTCTGGCTGTGTAGGTCTTAGTTCAGAGAAGGCAATGGCACCCCACTCCAGTACTCTTGCCTGGAAAATCCCATGGATGGAGGAGCCTGGTGGGAGGCCGTCTATGGGGGGTCGCACAGAGTCGGACACGACTGAAGCGACTTAGCAGCAGCAGCAGCAGGTCTTACTTACAGCACAGGGAATCTTCACTTCAGTGCACAGACTCTCTAGCTGTGGCTCGAGAGTAGCTGCAGCATGAGGGCTTAGTTGTTCCTTGGCATGTGGGATCTTAGTTCCTCAACCAGGGGAACCGCCTAGGTGGTCTAGGGGAACCACTAGACCACCAGGGAAGTCCCTGGCCTATCCATCTTTAAATAGTTGAAAAAAATGAAGCAAAAGAAGAAAAATACTGCATGGCACAAATTCAGATCCCAGCGTCCATAAATAAAGTTTTATCAGCACACAGCCACACCCGCTGGTTCAGGGCTCCTCTCGAGCTGCTTCGTGCTCCACAGGCAGGGCTGAGTGGCTGTGACAGGGACCATATGGGTGCTCTCACAGCTTCTCACTGTCTCCGGCGCACTGCACATCACAGCACCGCAGCTATAACTTGAGGATGCCGCTTGGCCCACAAAGCCGAAAATGTTTCCTGGCCCTTTTCAGAAAAAGTCTGCCAACACAAGCGAAGAAGGAGAAGGCTCTGAGGAACGTTTCTAAGGGAGAACAGACCAGGTTTGCACTCAACCGAACAGGAGAGGAAAGGTAAGAAGGGGTCGAGTCGGGTGACACTGGAGAGATGACGGTGACATGCACCGTCAGAGGGTTCAGAGGGTGGGGGGAGAAGGCACTTAGAGGAGGAGAGAGATTAAAAGTGTAGTATGGGCATGTGACATGTGAGTCCCTGGGGACTGAGTCTGGCTACCAACTCAAGAAATGAGGGGAATGCAGTGAACCAGGAAATTAATCTCACAAAATTGATCTTTATCAGATGGGAGGCAGGAGAGACACTAAATGCAAAGGCAAGAGGTGGGCGAGTCCTCTGAGGAATCCATGCAAACCTGGCACCACACACCTGTCGTAGCTGAACCTCCACAGCGTCACCCATGCTCTGATGCTCCAAGGGACAAGCCAAGCCCACCAGCTGGCCACCACTTCTACTTCTCTCCATGGGAATAAGCACCACCCAGGCACTTCCCTGGTGGTCCAGTGGTTAAGACGCCACACTTTCAATGCAAGGGCCGTGGATTCGATCCCTGGTTGAGGAACTAAGATCCCATATACAGTTCAATCAAAAACAGGTGGGGGCAGGGAACACCATCCAGCAGCCTTGCCATTGCAGGCAGAGCGGAATCTACTTATTTTGCAATTTTAAGTGCTGGGGACCCGTGCTGACATTCTGTTAGAAAGCTTGTCATGTGGCTGTTGGGAGTAATAAGTGGGCAAGCTGGGAGAACCCCAACCTCTGGATAAAAATCCTAACACCTAACTTATATCCAAGATTTCCTGGTTTACCAAACCTTTTCTTTCACCAGCCAGGTAAGGCCCAGCATCCGTGCTCGTAGACAAGGTCAACCAGGCTGTAAGATAAAAGCTGGGCTTCTTCGGGCTGGGAAGAGTACAAGCAGGTCAGCATCTCATTCATGTTTCTAACTGGTAATGGACTCCGGGGATTCACGTGGTGGTTAACAGATGTCAGGGATTCCTGCCGACTTGTTGCTAAGGGAACTTTTGTGAAGATGCCCCGAATCCAGAGAATCCACAAACCCTGCCCACTGCTTTGAAGTCCCGAGGGGGTGGCCACTTGACCAGACCTGCACAGAGCAGTGAAGGGGGGAATGCTGCTCAGGAGCGGAGGCAGAGGGTGGGCCGTAGGTAGAGTTTCACACAGCGGGAGCCACAAACGCTGGCCACAGCCCCCAAATCAAAGGGCAGGATGACTCTGTGAAGATGGCAGAAAGCACCTTAATCTTTTCAGTCACAATCACATGCTCCGCGAACCACCAGCCCTAATTATTTCTTTTGTGGACAGAGCTTATGACTGCCTTGAAAGATACAGGCACAAGGAACAAGGTCACACCCATTTTAGGTAATCTCCACGTTACAAAAAGAAAGGCCCTGTATTCAAACCAGTCTGTGCAACATATCGAGCATCTACAAGGTGTCAGGCAGTTCGGATGCATGATGTCCATTAACAACCAGCACCAAATAGCCCCAACTTGAAAAAGTTGGTTTGTCAGTGGCTCAGGAGACAGACCCAGGCTTCAGGCACAGAAAAATCTGGTTTCAAATTCTGCTGCATCATTAATCGCCATTACAAGAAATCCCTGGCATCTTTAAAAACAAAACAAAAAAAACAAAACATAAAAGGATGACGATGGAGAATTTCCTAGCAGAATGACCAAGTCTGTTCATTTTACCTCCCCGAAGCTCTCTCATCCATGTGACCTGGTACACCTTCCCCTCTAACGGATCATCTGTCCCAGGTATTCTCCCCAGCCTTGTGAGGTAGCCAGTCTGCAAAATGGCCTTCAGTGAGCCTTGCTTCAGTGTCACACCTGTACCCACACCTGTATGAACCGCCCTCCTACGCTGAATCAGGGACTGGCCCTGAGACTCACTTTGCCCATGAAACCTGGCAGAAACGATGCGCCAGGTCTGAACCTGAGCCTTAAGAAGGCCTGGCAGTTTGCACTTTTGCTTTCTTGGAAGTCAGTATGTCAAAACTCCAGCTGCTCTGCTGCAGAGAAAGGCACCAGAGGATGAGACACCACATTAGAAGCCACATGAAAGGCACCAGATGGGTGAGTGAATATGCCCTTCTGGAGGTTCCAGCTCAGCGGAGCCTCCATGACCCCAACTCTGGCCACCATCTGACTGCAAATGCATGAGAGACGCCAAGACCAGCAGAAGAACAACCCAGCTGAGCCCCATCAATCCACAGAAACATGTGCCATAGTAACAAACAGTTGTTTTGTGACACTAAGTTTTGAGGGGGCTTATTTCACAGCAATGGATAAAATATCCCTCATGATCCACAGCACAGCCCACTTCCCCAGCCCAGCATCTCTCTCCCCCAGCAACATTCTGTAAACTTCTGCAACACAATCACCTGAACCCAAAATGGGAGAACAGGACTTGGAGAGAAGGACGTGCAAGGGTGACCCTCTGCAGCCAACTAGTTTGACTGGCAAAGTCTCATATTCCGTTACTATCTCTGAAGTCCAGGCCTTGCAGCCAGATTGTGGATGCTGAAAACAGCACCTCGCTCAAGGAAAGCTCTATTGTGTGTGCATTCCAATCTTATTACCAGCCCCCCAACCCCTAGGATTAATCCCCAAAACCTCTAGAGGTTTCTGCAGATGCTTTACAGTACCTTCCAGATCCTTCTCTCCATTCAAGGTAAGAGCATCACCTCAGCTGCTCCTCAACCATGTCTCTCTAAGCTCCTCGAGCTCTTTGTGGTGGATCAGACCCTCAAGAAAGATGTTTCTGCTTGCTTTTATCTAAAGTGAAAGTGAAGTCGCTCAGTCGTGTCCAACTCTTTGCAACTCCATGGACAGTAGCCTACCAGGCCCCGCCGTCCATGGGATTTTCCAGGCAAGAATACTGGAGTGGGCTGCCATTTCCTTCTCCAGATATATCTTCCCAACCCAGGGATCGAACCCGGGTCTCCTGCATTGCAGACAGACGCTTTACCGTCTGAGCCACCAGATCCTCTAGGCTTTTATCTAAGGGCCTTGATAATTCCTAGGCAGCTGTGCATCTTATCTATTACACCTCCTCCCTTTTCTGGGAAAATTGGCTCCCTCCGCCTGTCACCCTCTGGAAGGCTGCCCCATCCACTGAAGAGTGGGATCCCTGTGACCAGTCCCTGCCTACCAGGGCCCCCCATCTCTGCTTGGCGGAGGTTTTCCTGGAAGCCACCCTTTGGAAGTCAAGTATGTGCAGCCCATTCCCTCATTTCCTTGGGGTCTTGACCAAAAAGATTTCCCCAGGAACCAGGACCTCTGTCAAACTGGCCTCTGCTCAGGGGCTCACTGGCCACCAGGGCGGGTCTTTTGACCTCCCTGTCAGCTCTCAACTCCTCTCAACGGGGTGTGCTTCCCCTTTTTTTTTTTTCCACATGAACAAGGAGGAAATCCTTGAGGCGTGTCTATCTTGCACAGACGGCTCTCGATCTTTGGCACATTTTTGCCAAGATGGGGTTTCCTGACAGCACTCTATCAGAACAAATGGTGCACTGGGGTGGGGGCTAGGCTGTGCATCCCCCCATCTGAATCCTGCCTCAGGAGCCTAGTGTAGCCCCTTCTGTCTGTACTTATATCCCCAACAGCTCCCCTGGCCTTCTGAACTCCATGCCCCTCTGCAAGCTGAGTGCCAGGCACCCCACTAGCAGAGGTTTACCACCTCTAGTACCTACGGGCTCCTTCTCTGGCCACCTGGTTTCAGCACCAACACCTGGCTGGCAGTCCTCCAGACCCATGATTCCCTATGCTGGCCAGTCCACCACCTGCGACCCCCTTGCGAGTTCTGCATTCCCTAACCCAGCCTATCTTTGGGGACTCACTGCAACCCAGGGGAACCTACCTGCATATCCTCCATCTCTACTAACCTCAGCCTCGAGGTCCAGGCCTGCTCATGTATGAGGTTCCCAGATACAAAGACCCTCCCTGTCAAAGCTGCATCTGCTTTTCCCTGAAGAGAGTCCTAGGACTCAGGCCCACTCCTCCCTCCACCTGTGGGAAACACAGCTGGCTCTGAGTGAAATCAAACATCAGGGTTTGCAGGAGAGCTTCTCAAGTGGGTAGGAGCAGCTGCCCTCACCGTAGCCCCAGCATCTCTGCCGCCCCTTAGGGACGCTGTCTCCGGCAGGCTGACCTCAGGAGCTACACAGACCCTTCACCACAAGGATCCAGACCCTTCACTTGCCTTCTGGTACAGTGTGACCCAGGATATTGAGTTTAAAAGAGACAGAGGCCCAAAGGGTAATATTCAGCCAGCTGAGCTGCTAACCAACTACTCTTTGGCTGACTGCCTTCACCTTTTTCATTCAATTTGCCTGCCTACAAAAATGGGGATAGCTCCTTCCCCTTCCCAGGGCTGTCAGCGGAACTGGTGACAATGCATGGACCATACCTGGTGCCTAGCAAGTGCTTAACAAAATGGGAGCCCCTCTCAGGGTTACTGCTCCCTCAGATGGGTGCTGGTCTGAAAGCCCCTTAGGAGATAGGAGAGTCTCAATGTATATACCACAAACTGTGACCGACACACCCACAACTGTCCCATCTGATCGTTCTGTTTGTCCCCTGGATCTGATTCACCCTCCCTTTCCTCCCAGGAAGGAAAAGCAGAGCCACTTCACTCTCGCTAACACAGTGGACAAACCCTCCAACCTCACTCCCCACCCAACACACAGCTGGCTCAGTCCAGCCAGGGACGCTCCTCACCGGACATCCAACAGCCAGATTTCCACATCAGTGTTTCCTGGAAAAGTGTGGCCACCAGAGGACTCTACCACAGGAGCCTCTCCCAGGGCTTCTGGAATAGAAACAAGGAGGCTCCAGATCTTCATAAGGGGCCATTCACTTGCTTTCTTTCACACCTGAATCTCAGGAAGGCAGTTAGGAAAGCTGAGAAACACCTGCGCCTCCCCTACGCTGCCTGGCTCTCAAATTACAGAACCAAGAAGGTTTCCAAATAGCCTCAGTGGACAGCCCATGAAAGCTCCTTCCAGCCTCAACTTTGCTCAAAGGCTACTAAAGCCTCATAGGAGGGATTTTGTTCTCTGGACCTGAAAGAAACATCACTGTATCTCTATGAGGCCAGGCTCGATTTCTGATAATGTTTCCAGAGGGTTTTTCTCAGGCAAACTCACCCATAACCATTCCACCCCTATCTGGCTTTCTGTCTGTCTTTTTTGAGTCACACAGAGCATTTTCAGTCAAAATTTGCTACTTTGTTCTTTGTGAAGTAGGTCGGTGGGGGGTGGGGGTTAAATTATTAATCAATTCAATCTCTATGATTTGGACAGTATTTTGACAGAATATTTCCGACGACTCACAGTTAGTCTTTGCAGCAATCCTGGGGTCAGGCTGAAGGGGACGTCCTGTAAAACCACCTCCCACCCCCCACCAAAGGACTTTAGAAACTTCGGATCCCACTCAGGCTGTGACCATGAGCTCAGCGATTAGAGGACAGCGAGGCCTCCCAACTGTCACCCAGACAATAAACAGCCAGTCGACTTGGCTCAGCAGGTCCTGTGAAACCTGGGGCCGGGCCAGGACCCCAGGACAAGCCACTTTCCAGGTTCTGAACCTTGACCTAGGGGAGCTGGGCCAGGGGAGGGGGCGCTGGCTGGGGGCTGCGGCACCCCCGGGTCAGGCCTGCTGACGGGGCTCGGGCTGGTAGCCAGCCAGGCTCAGCTGACCAGTAAGTGGACGGCCCGGAGGCAGCCGGGGAGCTGACCCGCCGCAGCACAACTGTCCACGGGTCGGCAGGCTCGGGGCGCCGGGGCCACTTTTCACATCCCGATCGTTTGCACGTCTTCCCTAGACCGCCGGACTCCGCAGCCCTCCGGCGGCCCCGGCCACCGCCGGAACGCGCCCGCCCGCTCCCGAGCTTACACTGGCAACAAGTTCTCGCTTCCTCAGGGCGGCCACGATGTGCTCGAGAGGCCCGGCACGGGGAGCGCTCGGGGGGCGAACCCCGCGCTGCCCACGCCCCAAGGGCGCACGCCGCCTCCACCGCCCACAGGAGCGCGCGGCTCTGGGTCCAGCGCACAGAGGCGGCCCCCCGGGCTCCCCTCCGGCAGGGGCGGCTCCGGCCTCCCGGGAGCAGGCAACAGGTACGCGAGCGCGCCGGCCTCCCAGCCCCGGCCCTCGCCCCTTACCTCCAGCAGCTGCACGTAGCTCGCCGGGAACCAGCCGCGGAGTCCGTCCTCCTTCTCGCCTTCCCACCAGCCGCCGTCCGGGACCTGCAGCAGCGTGATGAGCTCGCCCGCGGCGAAGCGCAGCCCCTGGCCATGCCGCTCCCCGGAAAAGGGGTACAGGGTCCGGCAGCGGGCGCCGGACATGGCCTTGGCGCCGGGGCTCACACAGCAGCCTGCATCCCTGCCGAGCCCCGCGGGCTGGGCAGCGGCTCCGCGGGGTCCCAGGCGCCCGGCGCTCCGGGCTCCCGCGCTCTGGGCGCGCGCCGTCTCGGGGGTAACCGGGGTTCCCCGGGCAGGCGAGGGACGTGCACCCCGCGCAGGGAAACCGAGACTCGCTGGCTTCGGAGAGCGAGCGGCGACGCCCCCGGGCCGGGCGGCTCGCGGCTCCCAGCTCGGGGCGGGGGGGCGGGGCTCAGGGGGAGGAGACCCAGGCGCCGCGGGCTCCGGAGACAACTTCCCGGGGACGCGGAACGCGGGCGTCCGCCGCGAGGGCCGGCCGCAGCCGAGGCCGCCCTGGCGCGCGGAAATGCGCAGCTCCCAGGGGAGGTGGGACCCGGAGCATCCCCCTCGGCCAGGCTCCGCGGCGAGGGAGGGGCAGCGGACGTGGAGAGGGGCTGGCGGCCGGGCGGGGGCCCTCTCTGCGCGCGGGGGCGGGGCTGGGCGGGGACTGGGCCAGGGCGGCCACGCCCGCTGCGGGCCGGGCGCTCCCTCGCAGAGCAGGCGGGTTACTCGGGAGGGGTCTCCAGGCTCACACCCCCACCCCGGAAAGCCGCGGGGTTAGAAACGCCCCTTTCTGCGCGGCCTGTGGGCCGGTGGTGGGCGTGCGCCTCCTCCGAGGTGCCGGTGAGGGAATGTGTGTGTGGCCGTCACTGTCAGGGTTGAACCTGGGGTTGAACTTGACTCACCGGAAACTGGACGAGGGGTGAGAGGCAGACTTGAAGCCGACTCCTGAGCCAGGTGGCAGCCGGTGGGACCGAGTGAGGCGGCGACGGAGTCAAAACTCGAGGTAGTAGAATTGGAAGCAGGTCATTACCGATAAAGGGAGAAGAGGGGGAACAGCCTTTACATGCAAAAGCGAGACCGGCCCAGGGTACCACGTCTCCTGAAACCGAGATGCGCCAAGCCGAGAAGTCTACACTCGTTTACTCTGTCAACAGACATTAGTGGGAGACTACAACGATCCACGCAATGTGCCAGGGACCTACAAAATTCCTTTGGACAAGCTCCTGCTCTGCTGGGACCAGTGGACCGGGGTGCTGAAGGAAGCTGACCTTTGTTTGAACTGAGCGGTATAGAAGTAAAAGCTTTGTTAGCCTACTCTATAGGAAAATTAAATTCCGTTTCCTAAACTGTGAATAGCTGAACCCCTTAATCTCTATGTATACTTCTAATTACCCACCCTTGCATCCTACTCAGTAACCTTTTATATTCAGTGCCAACAGTCTCAGCCTGTGCATTTCAGGCCCTCTACACAATACCTCCCCCAGCTTCATCATTCACTACGCTTGCCTGTGTGCTTAATCACTCAGTCCTGTCCGACTCTTCGCAACCCCATCTCACCCGCCAAGCTCCTCTGTCCATGGGGATTCTCCAAGTAAGAATACTGGAGTGGGTTGCCATGCGCTCCTCCAGGGGATCTTCCCAACCCAGGGATTGAACCCAGGTCGCACGCATTGCAGGCAGATCATCTGAGCCACCAGAGAAACACATGCTTGCCTAGATACCCTTTACAAAACCTGCCCAGCTGGGCTATAAGAACCTTGAGATCTCACACATTTTTCTAGTGAGAATCGGTGGATCTCATTAGAATCACCTGAGCAACTTTTAAATGCTCAGGTCCAGGCCCACCCTAGCTTCGAAAATCACTGTAGAGCCAAATTCTGCATTAAAGCTATCTTGCTGGAAGAGCAGCCTCAGCCTGGCCTCTGGCCAGGGGCAAGTTGACAAATGCAGATGGTTTACAGTATTCCATCGATTGCAAATTTACCAACCTTTGCATGTCTACAATCGTGGGGAAACAAACTCTTGACTATGGTTACCACTAAGAGTCCCTTGAAGCAGAGCTGCAAAATTTGGTACAGAAAACAGTCACTAAAAGAAATCGACCTAATCAAGTCATAAAAGGGACTAAAATGTGTTGTATCGGGGCATATGTGCAGACTGACCTCAGGTTTCATATCTGATGATATGAAACTGCGTGGACTGCAGCACGCCTCCCTGCCTTCCTGCCCTTCACAATCTCCCAGAGTTTGCTCAAACTCATGTCCATTGAGTTGATGATGCCATCCAACTATATCATCCTCTGCCGCCCCCTCCTCCTCCTGCCTTCAATCTTTCGCAGCATCAATGTCTTTTCCAATGAGTCGGCTCTTCGCATCAGGTGGCCAAAGTATCAACTTCAGCATCAGTCCCTCCAGTGAATATTCAGGGTTGATTTCCTTAGGATTGACTGGTTTGATCTCCTTGCTGTCTAAGAGACTTGCTATCTCAAGAGTCTTCTCCAGCACCACAGTTCAAAAGCATCAGTTCTTCAGCATTCAGCCTTCTTTATGGTCCAACTCTCACATCCATACATGATTACTGAAAAAAACATAGCAGTTGAACAGTATGAAAAGGCAAAAAGATATGACATCTGATGATATAACCCAGATCAAGTTAGGACAACTGGTCCAGAGCCTTCCTGCAACACAGAATTCTGTGGGATACCTAAAAACAACCTGCTATCCAGTTTGGACTTGAGAAATCTCCACCTACACAGCATCCTATACACTTCAGTTCCAAATGACCTGCCCCAAACAGTACCAAAATTGGCAATGACTGTCAGTCTCTTCCATTCTTTCATTTCATTCCTATAATCCTATGAGCTGGTATGGCTACTGCCCCCAGTTTACAAGTAGAAAAACTGGGCTCAGAGGGTATAACTTGCCCACCCTCATGTGGCCGGTCAACAGCAGAGGTCAGACCTGCTTATTGTACATGAAGCGCTGCTTCCTTGGGTCCATTCTGCTGGAGTCAGGAAACCTGTGCCTCCTATGGCTCATCCACAAATGGCATCTTAATAATGGGCTCTCTGGTGATACCCAGTGTCACTCTTGATAGAAGTAAGACTGGACTAGTAGTGAGTGCAACTCCTATCCCTGATCTCAGATAAATCTCCAGACACCTCTGGATCTACTTTCCCATCTGCATTTGGAGACTGAGTCCTATAACTGTACTACACGACTTGAGGTGATTAAATATGTAGGCTCTGGACTCTGTATCCAAACTCCAGTTTTGCTGTTTTCTAGCTGTGTGCCCTTGGGCAATGTACTTAACCTCTCTGAGTCCCATTTTCCTTACCATTAGAAGATGATAGTAATATTTCTTTCATAGAGTTATTAAGAGGATTAAATGAGTAAAAGTGTAAACTGTTTAGAGCAACATCTGGCACATTCAGTTCAATTCAGTTCAGCTGCTCAGTTGTGTCCGACTTTTTGAGATCCCATGAACTGCAGCACGCCAGGCCTCCCTGTCCATCACGAGCTCCCGGAGTCCACCCAAACCCATGTCCATTGAGTCGGTGATGCCATCCAACCATCTCATCCTCTGTCATCCCCTTCTCCTCTTGCCTTCAATCTTTCCCAGCATCAGGGTCTTTTCTAATGAGTCAGTTCTTCGCATCAGGTGGCCAAAATATTGGAGTTTCAGCTTCAGCATCAGTCCTTCCAAAGAACACCCAGGACTGATCTCCTTTAGGATGGACTGGTTGGATCTCCTTGTAGTCCAAGGGACTCTCAAGAGTCTTCTTCAACATCACAGTTCAAAAGCATCAATTCTTTGGCCCTCAGCTTTCTTTATAGTCCAACTCTCACATCTATACATGACCACTGGAAAAGCCATAGCCTTGCCTAGACGGACCTTTGTTGACAAAGTACTGTCTCTGCTTTTTAATATGCTGTCTAGGTTGGTCATAACTTTTCTTCCAAAGAGTAAGTGTCTTTTAATGTCATGGCTGCAATCACCATCTGCAGTGATTTTGGAGCCCAGAAAAATAAAGTCAGCCACTGTTTCCACTGTTTCTCCATCTATTTCCCATGAAGTGATGGGACCAGAAGCCATGATCTTAGTTTTCTGAATGTTGAGCTTTAAGCCAACTTTTTCACTCTCCTCTTTCCCTTTCATCAAAAGGCTCTTTAGTTCTTCTTCACTTTATGCCATAAGGGTGGTGTTATCTGCATATCTGAGGTTATTGATATTTCTTCCTGGCACATTAATTACTCAAATATTAGCAGTCATTATTATTGATCTAGCTCAATGGTCCTGATTATTTATTATCCAACACTTCTTTTTGAACTAAGATTTCCAGGGCAGTGATAGAACTGGAAACCCTTACATTTTTGGAAAGGCCACAATTTTAAAGGAACACACTCTGGGTTTCTGTTTTCTCACAAGATCTCAAAGGACAGACAAGTTTTTCTGTTTTCCTTCTTACCTTCCTCCCTCCATTCCCACTGCACCCCACGTCTTCTAGTATTATCTTGACTTTGTGTTTAAATCTCTAATTGTTTAACTTCTTTGATAACTAGGCCTTATTTTACTGATTAGTTGCTTAGTAACTCAGGGGAGGGATAACGTGTTTGTTTTAAATTTCTATCTATCTTTCCTAAAGCCACAAAAAGTACGCATCCAGTATTTCCTGAATTCATTTTGCACAGATTATTGGGACCTCTGTTCAGATTCAGATTTTCCATACTGCCAAGTTACTCTATAAACACATGTGTTAGAACATCTGGATTAGCCTGTAAACTCCTGAGAGCAGGCTCCACTCCATCTTTTGTAACTTTTCTCTCAACACTATGCACTTGATAGCTGTGTGCTGGCAGGTATTTCTTTTTTACTTGAGACAGCTTCATATGCCTTTCCATCATCAGCCTATGGATGGCAGAGAAATATGAGTTTCAGTTTCTTAAAAAATTAAACATAAATTTGCCATAGGACCCAGCAGTACTCCTAGGTAAAAGAAATGAAGACAAACAGCCACACAAAACTTGCAGTGAATATCCGCAGCAGCATGATTTCTAAGAGCCAAAAGGTGGAAATAATACAAATGCCCATCATCAGTTGATGAATAGATAGAGAAGATGTGGTACATCTTGAGGCTCCCGGGTGGCTCCATGGTTAAAAAAAAAAACAAAACAAAACATCTGCCACTGTAGGAGAGGCGGATTTGATCCCTGGGTCGGGAAGATCCCCTGGAGACGGAAATGGCAACCCACTCCAGTATCTTTGCTTGGGAAATTCCATGGACAGAGGAGCCAGGCGAGCTACAGTCCATGGGATCACAAAGAGCCAAACACAGCTTAGCGACTAAACAATAGCAATCATCAGCTGATGAACAGATAGAGACGATGTGGTTCACCCATGCAGTGGGTCACTCATTCACCCACAAAAAGGAGCAGAGTACTGATACATGCTGCAACACGGACGCACTCAAAGATATCCATCGCACTAAGTCAAAGAAGCCAGTGTTGTATGATTGCATTTATGTAAAATATCCAGAAATGGCAAATCTATAGAGACAGTATATATATTAACAGTTGCCTGAAGCTGAAAGTCGGAATAGGGGGTAAACAAAGAGGCAGGAGATTTCTTTTGGGGGTGATGACAACATTCTGAAATTGAGTTGTGGCAATTGGCTCTGCACAATTCCAGAAATCATTGAATTGTACACTTAAAACAAGTAAATGTTTTGGTATGTAAACTACATTTCAGGAAAGCTGCTAACATAAGCCAAAAAACACACAAAAACGTATAAAGGCCTCATTCATTCAACAAGGATGCTCTTCCCCACCCATGTGCTAGTTCATTCAGCACCAATCTGAAAAGCTATTAAGCCCATTCTATAAAACGGACAGTTTGTTGGGCCTGGAATAGAAAGAGAAGTGTGGAGTATATATAAAGCATTCCTATTGATCGAGATGAAAAAGACAGATGACACAATAGAGAAAAGGGCAAAAGATTTGAACAGGCATTTCATAAGAGAAGATATACAAACAACCAATGACATTAAAAGGTGTTCAACCTCATCAATCATCAGAAGAGCAAATCAAAATCAAAGGGCGGGGGACTTCCCTAGTGGTCCAGTGATTAAGCATCCACCTTGCAATGCAGGGGACTCAGGTTTGATCCCTGGTCAGGGAACTAGGACCCCACATGCTGTGGAGCAACTAAAAGCCTGCGTGCCACAACTAGAGAGCTCGTGCACGGCAGCAAAAGACTCCACATGCCGTAACTAAGACCCAACACGGCCAAATACTTTTAATCATAAAAAGGTAACAATATATACTCATCATGTGGTAAATATAAAAGCAAAATAGAAAATACCATGTATTGATATTTTGAGGTGCTGGAGCGCTCGTGCACGGCTGAGAGGAACCGGTTGGAAAACATATTTAGCAAAGCTGCCTGGAGCATCCTGTGTGGCTCATCCATTCCCCATCTAGGTATAGAGCTGCCTGAGATGTGTTCATACACTCAGGGAAAGATGTATACAGTGTGCACAGCAGCACTATTCATAATGGTTGGTGGTTTAGTCGCTAGGTTGTGTCTGACTCCATAGACTGTAGCCCACCAGGCCCCTCTGTCTATGGGATTTTCCAGGCAAGAATACTGGAGTGTTCCTTCTCCAGGGGATCTTCCCCACCCAGGGATCAAACCCGAGCTACCAGGGAAGCTATTACTATTCATAATAGCCCCACACTATTATGAGTTATCTGAAGGAGATCAGCTCTGGAATTTCTTTGGAAGGAATGATGCTAAAGCTGAAACTCCAGTACTTTGGCCACCTCATGCGAAGAGTTGACTCATTGGAAAAGACTCTGATGCTGGGCGGGATTGGGGGCAGGAGGAGAAGGGGACGACAGAGGATAAGATGGCTGGATGGCATCACTGACTTGATGGACGTGAGTATGAGTGAACTCCGGGAGTTAGTGATGGACAGGGAAGCCTGGCGTGCTGCGATTCGTGGGGTCGAAAAGAGTCGGACACGACTGAGCAACTGAACTGAACTGATTATGAGTTAACCTACAGGAGAACGGATAAAATGATGACATTTATACAATGGAAAATTTTACACTTTAAGAATGAACATCCCACGGATGTACTTTTGGGCAAACAAGCAAACAAAATAATGGCAAAACAACAACAACAAAGCACTAAAGAGTCCATACATAGCATGATTGCATTTTATGAAATTCCTAGAAGTGAGGAGAATCATTATTGGAGGAAAGGGTATTGAGAGCAGGGGTCCAAGGATCTGGGATCCTGGTAATTACTTTTTGATCTGGGTGCAAGTTACACAGGGCTATTCTCCAGGTTGTATACATCCTTGTGCACTTTTCTGTAAAAATGTTATGCTTCAATATAGTGTGTTAAAGAAAATAATATAGTCCCTGACCTCAAAGAATATATAATATCTTGATTCTAGAGTGATGTTCTCCAAACCTTGACTACGCACCTCTGTCAGTAAAACTCCCCAATATATATATATTTCTATTATTTATAAATTAGATACATGAACCACTAAGCTAATAAGTATCTTAAAATACACAAGATTAAAATTTTTAAAGGGTTATATTAAAATATATATTATACTTAACTAGAGGTTCTAACACTGTCTTCCTGCTTTGTCTCGTGGATATTCTGTGGATTTCTGGGAAATCAGTGATCTTGAGAGTCAGCTTTAAGAAGACAGTGGGAAGGAAAAAGAAGTTAGTGTACTGAAAATAAGCCTGGACTTTGGGTCCAGTTCTCCTGGAGTCTGGGGAAAGCCTAGCATTTGGGCCTCCAAGGAAGAGATAGCATTCAGAGCTCCATCCACCCTCTCCCCTCTTCTCCCATCTAGAGTCTGAGCTAGTTCAGTTCAGCTCAGTTCAGTCGCTCAGTCGTGTCCGACTCTTTTCGACCCCATGAATCGCAGCACGCCAGGCCTCCCTGTCCATCACCAACTCCCAGAGTTCACTCAGACTCACGTCCATTGAGTCAGTGATGCCATCCAGCCATCTCATCCTCTGTCATCCCCTTCTCTTCCTGCCCCCAATCCCTCCCAGCATCAGTCTTTTCCAATGAGTCAACTCTTCACATGAGGTGGCCAAAGTACTGGAGTTTCAGCTTTAGCATCATTCCTT